>NC_045428.1:249799606-250413606 GCF_902635505.1 Sarcophilus harrisii | reverse complement strand
TAGGCACCATATTAAGTGTTTTAGGAGTAAACTTGGGAGTGGGAAAGCTACCCTCTTATTATGAACACTTAACTTGTGAGCTATTGCCATTGTGCTTCTCATTTAACAAACATACTGGTAGAATGTCATTAACTCTTAATAAAATATTTACTAAACAGAGAGTAAAGAAAGAATAATTATAATGGCATTCTAGTAGTAATCCTGGTTCACCTTTCTTCCGTCAATTCAAAAATGTCTATGGGAGAGACCAAGCAAACATCTGAAGTACTATTATCATCAGGAAACCTCTGTGCCCAGGAAAATTTACAGCACTAGAATTTTGGGCTTTTTCATCAGAATAGTCTGCACCAAAAGTTCACTGATGGGTGCGGTAATGTCATAGTGGATGGGCGGAGACACTCCTGCTATGTTGAGTTGTTTGGGGCCACTCTGTTCCTTTATTATGTAGAGCTGTTCTTCCCTATCAAGGTAATGTTGTACACTTTCAGAAAGGACTTTCCTCATCCAGCTAATACTTGCAACAAAGAATAAAAAGAAAGGAAAAAATTAATTAATTAAAATCAGACAATATATCAATAGGATATGTGATATTTTGTGGTTCCCTAACTCTGCAAAGACAGGAAGAGAAATGTCTTTTCTCAACTTTTATTTTACTTTTTTTTTTTAAAGGGATAAAGTTTATCTTTATTTTTATCTTTTTCTCTATGTCTATATCTTTATCCACAGTATTTATATATATGTGTAATATGTATTATGCATTATACCTGTCTATACAACTCATTACACATATATACCTATGTGTATATCAGTAAAATTAAAATTATATGATATAAGTCCCTATAGGAGCTTGTGATTCCTAATTTAGCTTCTGCTTCTACTTCTGACATTTCCTTCTATCTCTGGCCCTTTCAAGCTTTATTGTTCATCTGCACAGTTCTGAATCTTGGTTTCTTGGTACTTTAATTCTGGCTCCTATCCTGGTTTGCAACATTCTTTCCACCTTTCTTCCCCAATCATCCCTAATGATCTCTGGCTTCCCAAACTGGGGAGAGTTTAATCAGCATCTGTTTAATGAAACCCTCAGCAGACCCTGATCTTAGTTTTGCCCGGGATCTGAAGAAAAGTACAATTATTTGAGGTCAGAATCATGAGGATTAGGGGAAATGCATCAGAGTAGGTCAGAAATTCATTTCAATTCAATTTAATTCAATTCAAGTACTCATTAATCACATATTATGGGAACAGCACTATTCTAGACACTGAAGATAGAGAAAATGAACACAGTCCCTATTCTCAAGTATTGGAAGTTAGTAGGGTATTAGACAGGACTATGAATCAGGAAAATCTGGTTTCAAATTTTTCCTTAAACATCTTTGACTCCACCTTGCTCAGCCTCAGTTTCATCATCTATAAAATCTATCTAAAAAAGATAATTTGCTTACTTCATAGGGTATTTATGATATTTAAATAACACATAAAGCACTTTGAAAACCTTTAAGTTCAATATTATTAAGCCAAATCACCAAAAAAAAAGGTGTCTGGCAGCCTGCCCTGTCCATCTGACTTTGGCTTGCATGTTAATCCCAAACTTCACAGAACATCTGCACCATGGAAAAACTTTTGAAACATCTTGATCTTGACATTCTTTTAGGGAAGGCTTTTGTTTTAGTATCAGACTTTCTCATAAGATTTTTTAAAATGAAAAATTCCTCAATTTAAAGGTTTTTTTTACTACAAAAGACAAATGAATTTTCTAGTAATATTTATCTTTAAAAATCACATTACTCCATTGGGAAAGCTAATTACTTAATGCACAGAAATGAGGTTTTTGAATAATACCTTTGCCACCTTATGCTGTATGGCATTTTAACTAAGTTCCTGAAACATTAGTACTATCTAATGCAGTTTTTCATAGCTCATATTTTCCAAATGCAATGAATAATTTTAGGAGGGAAGGGAGAGTATAAAAGGAAGTTCTTGTTCTTGAACATAAGGCTACATGGTCTCAATTTCTTCCCTTCATCAGTCCTATTGTACTCCTGGTAAACTCGTATAAATATAGATTGGATGATCTACTAAATTCATTTATTGAACACACATATATTGAATACTTCAAGGTCAGGACCAAATCATCTCAAGTAATGGCTCAAACTTCCATTTCTGGAGAACCAGTCATGTTCTCTCAGCAACAGTGAAAACTGTATTTTTATGTCTGCTTAATGGATAATGGAGGTGCTTCCCCATCCCCCTTTACAGTCAACTCACTATGTCAGTGTACATAGTGGGAAGAATGCTGGATTTATTTCCCCTGATTTGGGTTTGTTTCTGGGCCTTGTTACATGCTGACTGTATGACCTTAGAGAAGTCACTTAATTTGTAAAATAAGTGGATACTGATCTAAATGGCCCCCAGGGTTCCCTCCAGGTCTATGTCTTATGATGTTGTGATCCATTTTCTGCTCCAGGACCAAAGCTTTCCATCATTATATAAATATTGATACTGTTGTTCAATCATGTCCAGCTTTTCATGATCCCATTTGGGAATTTCTTGGCAAATTTACTTGAGTGGTTTTCCATTTTCTTCTCCAGCTTATTTTACGAATGAGGAAACTGAGACAACCAGGGTAAGTGACTTGTCCAGAGTCCACAACTAGTAAGTATTTGAGACTAGATTTGAACTTGGGAAGATAGATGGATCTTCCTGTCTTTAGACCCAGTACAAGTGGTTCTCAAAGTCTGGTCCAGAGCATGCTGGGAATCTCTGAAATCCTTTCAGAGAGTCTACAAATTCATAATTAGTTTTTATTTTTAATGTGATCAATATCTATAACTCTAAACCATATAAACAAAAACTCTTTGGACAGATCCTCAATCATTTTTAATAGGATAAAGATATTGAGAACAAAAGTTTGAGGACCACTGCAGTACACTATTCTCTGTGCCTCAAATACTCTGGCCTTTCAGTTCAATTCTCCAATACGTATGACCTAATCCTTTTATGCAACTCATCCACACAGTGATAGCAAATGTAAAATGCCTCTTATTCCGGAAAGTACCTATACAAGAAGCTTAAATATGATCTCATCAAAACTCACAAGTATTCCACTTATGCAATATAGAATCTGAACTTTCTCTCTCTGAACATAACCTTCTATCATTTCACCTCTCCCTATGCTCACTCTTCCTAAAGCCCCTAGTCCCTCTTCCTCTTTCTGTTTGCTCTAGTTTCACTTTTTTTGCAGTTTTGACCCTTTAATTAATCAGTTCAATTACCTACCATCTCAGAACCTCTCTTTGCTTAGTGCAATTACTGTTCATTCCTTTTCACATCAAAACCTTAGAAGAAAACTTTAAAAAAACCTTAAAAGAAAAAAAATCTATTGTCTTACACCTTCTCTGATCCTATTTGAATGCTACTGAAAACTTCTAGAAGGGTTCCACTAGGAATTATTGTTATCCAAGCTCAACTGGAATGAAACCACTGTATAGCAACCCTTCTGGTTCCTGGTAGATTCTATCAAACTTACCTCAGCATGTAGTCCAAATTTCCTTTTATTTTCTTGAGAAATTTAAACCATATCTCCTTACTTGTGTACCATCAAAGACCTTACTTTCTACTGTACTGAGAAAATTCTGTTATGAGATCCTTTTACTCTCCAATTTTGTACTTTGACTGCCTTCTTAATCATCATTCATCCTATTCTCTCTTGCTTCAGATTGAGGTTGATGTAGCTCTTGTCCTTGCCAAGACCAACCCTTATGCTTTGGTTCTTGGTCCTATCCCCTTCCATTTTCTTTTGTAATGTGTCCTTTTTGTCATTTTCTTTTTTATTTCTAATCTTCTATTTTTCCCCTTACTGGTTCTTCTCCTATTGCCTGTAAATATGTCCAAATATGCTTCAATCGTTAAAAAAAATACCTTATCTTTACCTTATTGCCACTTCAAGTTATCATCTTACATTTTTCTCTCCCTTTCACAGATAAATTCTTAAAGTTACATTCATTTAACCATCTTCACTTTCTCTTTTCCCCCTTACTTTTTAACCACTTGAAATGTGGTTCCTACTTCTACCATTCAAATGAGATATCTCTCTCTAAGACTGTCAGTGATCTCTTAATTGCTAAACCCAATGGTCTTTTCTCAGTTCTAATCTTTTTTAACCTTGCTGCAGCATTTGACACAGTTGATTATCTCTTTTCTATCTAAACTCTTTTCTTCTTGGGTTTTCCTGTTACTTCTCTGCACAGTTTTACTTGTACCTGTCTAATCAATGTTTCCCAGTTGCCTTTGAGACTTCTTCATTTATAAATGGTTTACTATGGATGAATATAACCCATTGTTTTGTCCTGTATCTTCGGTTCTTTTTACATATTCTGTCTTGGCAATCTCATCAATTCCCATGAGTTCACTATAGTCTATGCAGATCATTTTTGTAGATGATGCCTTTGTAGAAAGGTGGTAGACTACAGGAATAGAATGAGGCATACATAGCAGTTATGGCAATTATGCTGATTTTTTCTTTCTTGTACTTTTGTTAAAAGATTGGACTGTATGTTATGGAAATCATTAGAGAAAACATCAATAGAGTGTAATTTTTTTTTAAAAAAGAAAGAATATGTTATAAATATTGATTAGATCTGCTATAAATACCACCATTGTTCAATCAATTTTTGTTTTAAAGAAGCTTTTGGGCTAGTGTGGTAAATTAAATGATTTATAACAAAGTTTCTATAGGAACATGCATTTCAAGTTCTGATTGACTTTCAAATAAATTCCTATAAAGAACCAGTTTGTAATTTGGGTACTACATATACAGACAACCATAAACATTTTTAAAAAGCAGACTTTTATTCAAGCCCAGATTTGTTTTTCACTTTTATATTTATGTAATTCGAATGATTCTTAAGAAAATAAAAAATTAATGATTTATCTCATTCAATAAACATTTATTAAAATGTTTACTATGTTGGGTTAGTAGTAATATTAAGAGCCACATGAAGCTACTCAAGACACAGTCTCTGCTTTCAAGGACTTTATAGTCTGATAGGGAAGTTAATATATGCACTTACTAAACTACCATAATACTTCTCCACCCTTACACTGGCTACCTGCCTATCTGCCTGGGACAATATCATCCTCAGGTCAACTCAACAATAAAAGAATCCTAGTCTGTAAAGGGAAGAGGGGCTAGACTATCTACCGTACTGCTGTCTGATCTCTGTTCAAATGCTCTATTTCTATCTTCCTCATCCTTGCTTTCTAGTACCTCTGTATGTTTTTATCTTCCCCTATTAGATTAGTTTCTTGAGAGTGAGGATACATTTTATTTTCTTGTTTTTCTCTCCCAACTGCTTAATACAAAGCCTGGTATTTGTAAGTGCTCAATAAATGCTCTGGTTATTGACTTCAATTGTTCAATAATGCAATTTCATCAGTGTGTGTGTTCTATCCAGCAATTATGGTTTGGAATTTCTTCATGACTTGAATAGGTCTTCAAAAGTTGCCCTAGTTGAGATATATTCATCACATTCTGCACTCTAAATTCATCACCCTTATGTTAGAAGATGGATAGTACTTTTCATCATGGGTTCTCTGTAATCAGGACTGGTCATTATAGATTATAGTTCTCATATATCTCAAAGTTGTTTGTCTTTAGCGTTGTTAATATATAAATTATTCTTTTCATTTTCCTCATTGCATTCTTTATCAGTTATAAAAATACTCAAAATTGTTAAACTTTACAATATTGATGATATAGTAAAATTATTCTTTCCATTCTGTTGGTTTCACTCTGAAGCATTCATGTCTTTCATATCTTTCTGAAATTATCTATTTCCTTTCTTTTTACCAGCAGAGTAGTATCCTGTCACATTCATTAATACATTTTAATCAGTCATTCCTTTATTGTTAGGCAACACTTTAATTTCATTTTTTCTTTCCATCACTAGAAGAACTGCCATTCTTTGTATGAAAAGAAAGGACCTGTGTGTAAAAAATATTTATAACAGCTTTTTTTGAGATGCTGAAGAATTAGATGGGAATGCTCATCAGCTGGAAAATGTCTAAATAAGTTGTGGCATGTGATTGTAATGAAAAACTATTAATGGTGCTATAAGAAATGATGAGCAGGATGATTTCAGAAAGATCTGGAAAGATTTACAAGAAATGATAATAGTAAAATGAGCAGAATCAGGAAAATATTGTACACAGAAATAGCAAAACTGCTTGATGCATTAACTTAGCTATTCTCAGTAATGAAATGATCCAAGATAATTCTTAAAGATTCATGATGAAAAACACCGTCCATATTCACATGCATAGAAAGAACTGGTGGAATCTGAATCCAGCTCAAAGCATACCATTTTTAACTCTGTTTTTTCCCTCATGATTTTTTTTCTTCTTTGTCTTGTTTTTTCTTTCACAGCATGTCTAATATGGAAATATGTTTTACATGATTGCACACATATAACAACATAAAGTTGCCTACCATTTTAGGGAGAGGGAAGTGCAGAAGAAAAGGAGAAAATTTGGAACTCAAAATTTAAAAAAAATGAACATAAAATTTTCTTTATATGTAATTGGGAAGAACTTTTTTTTTAAAAGAATGTATTGAGCTGCCATATTTGAAATTTAAAACTTCATTTTTTACTCAAAAGATTTTTAAAATTTTAGTGCTTTTAACTTAAAATCTATTCACCAAGTTATAGGTTTAAAAATTAGTTATTCTTTGAAATAAATATTTTTAAAACTACAAAAAAGAAATGTATAAAAATGTATAAAAAATGGCTTTTTCCAAATAATTTTAAAAATCTCTTTTAGATATAAGTTGAGAGGTGGTATGGCTGGGCTAATGGATGTGTACTACATAGTGACTTTTTGTGTATAATCCAAAATTGCTTTCCAGATTGATTGTGCCTATGTACAGGTACACCACTAGTGCATCAGTGTGACTATTTTTCACAGTTCTTCCAGTAGCTATCATTTGCCCTTTTTGTAACTTTTGCCAACCTGATAAGTATGAGGTTGAATCTCAGAATTATATTGATTTTAATTTCTATAATTAGTAGTGATCTGAAGCATTTTTTAATATGACTATAGTTTGGATACCTTCCCTTGAGGACTGCCTTCTTGCATCCTTAGGCCATTTTTTTTGTTTGCTTTTTTACTCATTTTTTGTTGCTCTGGTCTCAAAAATTGAGATATAGACCTTTCTTGATGTTAGGATTAGGTTAAATTGAGTTGTGTAAGTTTTGAGGAAGGGAAAATAATTTTTGACTTAGGAAATAAGTGATACAGGATAATGAAAGTAACAGTATTTGAGTCAGGTGTAATAGAGGTGAGATGATCATGGTTGGAAAGGCATCAGGATTGGAAGAGATAGGCATTCCAAGTTTAGGGACAATATGGGATGTTACCTAGTTAGAGATTCAGTTTTCAAGGCCTTTAAAGACATATATTTTCAGTTTTGAGGGGCTCGAGGAATTCTTTGAAAGTCTTTAAGTCATTTAAACAGTTTCAAAATCTTGATTATGTGATTTGATATTTTTTGATGCATAATTTTAAAATGGTTTTTATTTTTCTTGATTTTTTTGACCACATTTTCTTTTGTAACATTGGTAATATGGAAATATGTTTTGTATTACTTCACATTTTCAATTAATATCAAATTTATTGTCTTTTTAAGGAGGGAGGAATTTGATACTTTCAAAAAATTAGAGACACTTTGTGGTTCTAAGAGATACTTAGAAATCATCTAATCTTCTATTAGTGGCCGGAAGTGCACCTTTTCAAAATATGATCTAAAAGCAAATATGAAGATGATGAGGTCAGAATTTTCCCACTTCTACTGTGTAAATTCTAGTTTACTTGCTCATTAGATTAGAAAAGCTAATGAAAAACAGCAATTGGCATTTTGAACTGAATTAGATTGTCATTGATTAATAAAATTAAATTTTCCTTATTTTTCAATTGTGTCTGACTCTTTGTGACCTCATTTGGAATTTTCTTGGCAAAGATACTGGAGTGGGTGGTCATTTTCTTTCCTACTCATTTTACAGATAAGAAAACTAAACAGAGTTAAATGACTCATTCAAGGTCACATAGCTATTAAGTATTTGAGTCACATTTGAACTCATTTCTTCTTGACTCCAGAATTGTTACTCTAGCCACATAGGTGCCCTTAAAATAACATTGCTATTTTTATTAAAGTTGCATTTAAACAGTTTCAAAATCTTGATTATGTGATTTGATATTTTTCGATGCATAATTTTAAAATGGTTTTTATTTTTCTTGATTTTTTTTGACCACATTTTCTTTTGTAACATATGTTTTGTATTACTTCATATTTTCAATTAATATCAAATTTATTGTCTTTTTAAGGAGGGAGGAATTTGATACTTTCAAAAAATTAGAGACACTTTGTGGTTCTAAGAGATACTTAGAAATCATGTGTACTTTTGTGTATGAAGATAATGCCCAATGACTAGGCCCAGATTTAGAAGCAGAGAATTTGTTGTTTTAGTCTTTAGCAGCTTGAAATTATAGTATCTTTCTACTTGTCTTTCTTTTCTCTCAGTTCCCATACTTTAGCTCTTCACTGAAACTTTCTCTCTTAATAAATTCACTATCCCTGACTATAGACATTATGGAATACAAGTTTCCTGTTAGAAACCAGAAGGGGTTAGTTATCTTGGGCAATACCATAATTCTTCATTGACACTGATTTAACTTCTAATTTTTTTGAAATTAGGGACAGGGTCATAATAACTCACTCTTCTTCAATTTGCCTCTAGCCAGAACAAAAGATCTCAGGAAAATGACATCCAGTGATTAGGAGGCAGAGTACCCTGGTTTAGAGTTAGAGGACCTAGGTTTGAATCTTGGTTTGGTCATTTATTGGATTAGTTACTTGACCTCCATGGAAGTCAGTTTTCTCATCTTTAAAATGAGGCGGCTGGAAATCAGATAACTTTCCACTTTGAAATACTTATGAATGGATCAAGGAGGCAGTTTTCTGTTAACAAAATGTGCTCTTCTAGATTCAAAACAGATTTGTGCCTTGAAAAAGAACATTTCCCCAGACCTTTAGATCTAGAATAGACTTTGGGATGTAAAAGATATGTCGCCTTCAATTTTCTAGAGAATTGAGTGTTATATCTGGAGACCCTAGTATATGATCTCATTAGAACAGAAATAGTAGAGAGAATTTTAAAAATAGTGGGTTTTTTTTTCCCTGAGTTTTCTCTCTTTTTGGACCCATCTTGATAAACACAATAGTTTCAGCTTTCAGCAGTTCTCTGGGGGATAAATGAGAACCCACTCCTATTTTTTCTCAGTCCTCCTTTCTGTTTGGAATTAGGAAGCAATTAGACCTTAAAGAAGAACTCTAATTCTATCCTATTTTAAAGAAAGCTTGAATGTCATATCTTTATGATTACTTTTAAAGATTATATTCTTATTCAATAGAAGTAATTTCTATATATTTGTATGTTTGTTATTAAGTGGGATATTTTCCCTAATCCCATGTGTTTTCTAGACTTTGTTAAATATTTCCACCCCACCCCCCCTTCTTCTTGGACAAAACCCTCTATTCAATAGAAATCAGTCCTCCAAATGTATTACTGATTACTGTCAAAAGCCAGTGCCTTAATGTACAATGCCACCTCTGATGTATTTCTCTACAGAAAGATTAGTTCACTTACAATGAAAAACTGGCCATCAGGCACAATTAACTTTTAACAAAGACATTTAGTATAACAGGCATATAAAAACTGATAGTCACAAACATTCTTCCCACAATCCTGGGAGCACTTTTCCACAAATAGAGACACTATTTTATGAGAAAAACAAACACAGAGTTCAATGGTAGTGAGAAACGTGTAGAGACATAGCCAAAGCTATTCTCTGCTGTCTTTTTCTTGCAGCTTCATCCTGGGCATAGCATCTCTGCTGGATGAATTCTTTAGCTGGTCTCCCAGAGTTTGCTTTTCTTTATAGAATAACTCTCAATTGCTAGGTCTAGTTCTCTCTTGAATTCACAGCTGGCTACTTTTTTTTTTTGTCCAACCAATGAAGTACTTCCCTCTCGTGACTGCCTTTTGGTATCTGTGTCTATATGGAATATACATTTCTGCTCATCCCCTATTAGATGCAATATCTCCTATTTCTTCCAGTAACTCCACTTCAGAATAATTTGGACATTATGGTATGAGAGGAGAGAATGGAATCCCTTTCTTCTTCTCTCCCCCAGGCAGCTCCTGACATGCACTCCTTCGTAATTGCTGAATTCATTTAGGACTTAGTGATTTAAAGTTCTGCAAAGGCATATCCAGTGTTTGCTTGTTACTTAAATTCCATCAGAGAAAAATCTGACATACTCTTATGACCAACCTGATATGGGGGAAATTAGATCTGCCTTCTGAGATGTCAGGCTTTAGCTATGAGTCTCTCTTGACATATAACTATACAAATGTTATCCAATCAACTCGTGAAATTTGAGTGAGAGTGCAAAGAGGAATCCTGAGAATGGTGGGAAGAAGCACAGTGTTTACTAATCATGTAGGTGGACAGAGAGAGAAGATATCCCAGAGGGAGCTTAGAACATGGAGTTGATAAGGAAGTTTTCAATTGCTGTCCTAGGGTGTGGTGCTAGTAAAACTGATATGAGGCACTGCAGCCCACTCAAGAGCAAGGCATTTATAGACCTTTCCCCTTTTGGCTAGTACTAGACACTAGCAGCCAAGTTACTATGATACCAGAGTACTCCTAGTTGACTCACTGGGGCATCTCAATTTAGAAGTAATTTTCCGAGAAAAGGGAATCAAAAATCTATATAGTCCAGTTGTCAATTTTTATGTGAGTTATATGGAGTGTTATTTTCAAATAAAAACCTTTGAAACTGCCATCATCCCATTAATCAATAGCATTAAATGGTTTTGTTAATACCAAACTATATTGGATTTCTAGTAGGGTAAGAGACATTTCCTCTCTAGTGATGGAATTGAAGGAGGCTGGAGTATTTTGTTGTGTCAGTTTTGGTACCCAGTGGTTTATATATAGTTGAACAAATTTTTCACATCAATTTCTATCCATTCCTGTTTTCATCAATGTAGCGGATCAAGTAGAAAAGACCTAGAATGAATGGTATGGAGTTATGTTCCTCACCAATGCTTTCCTCCCCTGCTTCCCATTTTTATGTCTGAGTTTAGTCAAGAAAAGTTTGTTTTCATCTAGATTGGAGTCCAGTATGTCTTCTCCATTTTCTAGATCCCTAGCCTAGGAATCACTATAAATTAAAAATTGGATTCCTTGCTAACTCCATACCATTCAATCGAGGTCTGAATTATAGAGACTGCAATTGAACCTTTAAAAGCATTATACTGGAGCAGCTGGTGGCTTGGTGGATAGAACACCAGCCCTGAAGTCAGGAGGACTTGAGTTCAAGTTTGATCTCAGACACTGAACACTTCCTAGCTGTGTGACCCTGGGCAAATCACTTAACCCCCATTGTCTCAGCAAAAATAAATACTTTGGAGTCAGGAACAGTAGATTATTTGACATGTTCACAAACATAATACAGTATCTTATATTTTTTCTGCATCTCTTCTTCAGCCCTAGCTCCCTTGAAATGATCTAAAAGCAAATACAAATAACAATAACAAAACCCATTTAACTTTGGGTTACCATCTATTCCTGTTCCTTCCCTAAAGCTTTTATTTTAAGGGAATGTGAACATTCTTACTTTAGAAAATAAAATTAAGAATATTCTGGGAAGATGATGGAGTAGATCAGAAAATTCAAGTTCTCCAGAATTCCTCCACAAACAAGACAAAATAGCACCTCAGAGTGTACATAGAATGGCAAAAATAAACAAGAGTTGAGGTTGAACAGTGGTCCTCTAAGCATAAGTAGAGAAGATCTGAAGAAAGATCTCAGGATGGAGAGTTGGCCTGAATGAAATATAAACACTTCTAAGCTAGTTCTACTGAAAGAGCAAGCAGGAGAGCCCTTGAAGAAGGGGGTCCTATTTGTGGCTTGGAGGGGGAAAGGAGTGCAGAGATTGGGTATCATTCTCCACACCCCAGGGCTAGAGGTGATTATAATAAGCTGCTATAAACAAAACAAAACAAAACAAAAATTAATAGGCAAAGGAGAAAGAACTCAATCTTAGACAGCTACCTGGGAATAGAGAAGACCAGGGTTCATCTTCAGAGGAAGATACTGAAGCAACAAAAGTCTCTTATACCTCAAAGAATAATGTCTAATACTCACCAAAAAGAATGCCTAGAAGAATGCTAAAAAGACTAAAAATCAAGTAAGAGAGATTGAGGAAATTAAAAAAAATAATAATCCAAGAAAAACAAGAAGATTGTGAAAAGAAAGTTAATCAACTGAAAAAGGAGATCCAGACGCTTAAGGAAGAAAATGACTCCTTGAAAAGTAGAACTAGGCAGGGGAAGTCAGTGAGGTTATACGAGCCAAGAAATAATAAGAGAAAATATAAAGAATGAAAAATAGAAGAGAATGTCAAACATTTCCTAAGCAAAATAATTGATCTGAAGAATAGATCAAGAAGAGCAAACAGAAAAACAATCAGACTACCTGAAAACTATGATCAAAAAAAGAATCTTGATAAAATAATACAAGAAATAACTAAACAAAATTGTCCCAAAGTATTGGAACAAAGGAAAGTAAAAGTAGAAAAAAATATAAGTCATTACCCAAAAGAAATCTTAGGAGGAAAATCTATAGGAATATCATAGCCAAATTCAAAAATCCTCAGGTGAAGGAGAAAATATTATGAACAACAAGAAAAATTATTTAAATATGGTGGAAACACAATTAAAATTACACAAGATCTAGCAGTAATCATATAAAAGATTGCCAGTCTTGGAAAACTGTTGTTTGTTCTTTGTTCTCAAAGAATACCGTGACATCAGGGAAGTTATGCTACAACATGCAGGTGCGTTAGATTTAAGTGAGGGAGGGCTGAGCAAGGTCACCTGCCTCACCTTCCCCTCCAGAACCATCGGAATCTAGTGGCCAAATATAGATCAGGGCAACTGGATATGGCTCTAGATACAGTGGGAGAACCTGGCCTTTTTAAGTTAAAGTCTTCGACAGGTCTCAGTTTGACTGAGACCACACCTATTCACTGGGTAGCAATTGAGGAAAAAAAAATCTCCTCTTTCACTTGAATGTCATGGCATCTCCTCCCCAATATCATGATCCTCTTTGAGAATGAAGGACCAACAGCAACTTCTTGGGATTTACTGGATACATTTCTCTCTTAAAGACCAGGTCTTAAACCAAAACCAATCTGATTCTAATTGGCCACCAATAGGTCCTTTGATCATTGTTTGGATCTTGATTGACTCAAGTTGAATATAAACAGCAGTTATTTCTGCTTTAGTCAGAAGTCCTGAAGATTTTTCCCTCTCAGACCTTTTTATTTATTTATTTAGACTTGGAACACAATATATCGAAGAGCAAAATAACTAGGGTTGCAGCAAAAAATATAATGCCCAGAAAACTTTGTCATAATCCTGAACAACAACAACAACAAAATGGATATTCAATGAATTGCCAAACTTTCAGGATTTTGTTGAAAAAAGACCTTACTTTTCCTGTCATCTTAGCCTATCTGACAGGTGTGTAGTGGTATCTTAGAGTTGTCTTAATTTGCATTTCTCTGATTAATAATGACTTGGAGCATCTTTTCATATGACTAGAAATAGTTTCAATTTCTTCATCTGAGAATTGTCTGTTCATATCCTTTGACCATTTTTCAATTGGAGAATGGCTTGATTTTTTATAAATTAGAGTTAATTCTCTATATATTTTGGAAATGAGGCCTTTATCAGAACCTTTGACTGTAAAAATATTTTCCCAGTTTATTGCTTCCCTTCTAATCTTGTCTGCATTAGTTTTGTTTGTACAAAAACTTTTCAGTTTGGTATAATCGAAATTTTCTATTTTGTGATCAGTAATGATCTCTAGTTCTGCTTTGGTCATAAAGACCTTCCCCTGTTGGAGGGGATGCGGGAAAACTGGGACATTGACGCATTGTTGGTGGAGTTGTGAACGAATCCAACCATTTTGGAGAGTAGTTTGGAACTATGCTCAAAAAGTTATCAAACTGTGCATACCCTTTGATCCAGCAGTGTTACTACTGGATTATATCCCAAAGAGATTATAAAGAAGGGAAAGGGACCTGTATGTGCACGAATGTTTGTGGCAGCCCTTTTGTAGTGGCTAAAACTGAAACTGAATGGATGTCCATCAGTTGAGAATGGTTGAATAAATTGTGGTATATGAAAATTATGGAATATTACTGTTCTGTAAGAAATGACCAACAGGATAATTTCAGAAAGGCCTGGAGAGACTTACATGAACTGATGCTGAGTGAAATGAGCAGGACCAGGAGATCATTATATACTTCAATAACAATACCATATGATGACCAGTTCTGATGGATCAGGCCATCCTCAGCAACGAGATCAACCAAATCATTTCTAATGGAGCAGTAATGAACTGAACTAGCTATGCCCAGAAAAAGAACTCTGGGAGATGACTAAAACCATTACATTGAATTACCAATCCCTATATTTATGCACACCTGCATTTTGATTTCCTTCACAAGCTAATTGTACAATATTTCAGAGTCTGATTCTTTTCTACAGCAAAATAACGTTTTGGTCAGGTATACTTATTGTGTATCTAATTTATATTTTAATATATTTAACATCTACTGGTCATCCTGCCATCTAGGGAGGGTGGGGGTAAGAGGTGAAAAATTGGAACAAGAGGTTTGGCAATTGTTAATGCTGTAAAGTTACCCATGTATATATCCTGTAAATAAAAGGCTATTAAATAAAAAAAAATAAAAAAAAAAAAAGACCTTACTTTAGCAGAAAATTTGACATATAAGATACAAGAGAAATAAAAGGTAAAGATCAAAGACTAATTGCAAGGGATTCTAAAAGGACAAATTGTTTCCTTTTTTATATGTGGAAATATAAAAACTATATATCCAAAGTTGTCATCAATAATTGGGTAATTTGAAAGAAAGATTGGGGCAGAGCTTAGTGTGATGTGATTTTAAAATGCAAAATGGTGTAGGAAAAGATAAAAAGAGTAATGATCTCATACAAATGAGGAAATAGGAAGAACCGACACAGTGGAATTAGTTGGGGAAGAAGAGTTGATAGTTCTGGAACCCTATTCTCATTAGGAATGGCTTAAAGGGGGGAAAATACATCTATGTCTAAAAGAGCATAAAAGTCTATATTCAGAAAGAAATAAAAGGATAAAGGAATAAGAAGAGAGGAAAGGGTAAGAGAGGTGTTTTTAGAGGGAACCCTATTCACAGTAGATCTAGCTTAAAGACAGAACATATATATTTAGAGGAGCATAAAAGTCTTCTAAATTTATAAAGAAATATAAGGATGAGAAAATAGAAAAGGGGAAGTAGTATAGAAGGGTGTGTAGATCAATGTGATAAAAAGTACACAAAATATATATTTGGAAAGCTATAAAGTTTCATATAGAAACAAAAAGACAAGTGAGGGTGAGGGAAGAGGATCAGGGAGGGATTTTTGGAGGGATCTTGCTCAAATAATAGGAGGGTAGGGTAGTGTGTAGAATGAAGTAGAGGAGTCAGGGGAGACAGGAATAGGATGAGGGGTAGAAGCAAAGCAGAGGAGTGAGAAAGGATAAGAATAGGGTGAGAGAGATAGTGAGGAAAATAGGAAGGAGGAAAATAAATAAAAATAATTTAGTTTAGAATGTGAATTGGATGAAAAATTTTAACTCAACAATATGTTGCTTTCAGAAAATGTCATAAAAATGAGAGGTATACATAAATATAAGGATTAGAAATAGAATTTATCATGTAAAAAAAAACCAAGGGGTAGTCATCATAATCTCAGACAAAGTTAAAACTAAAATAGACTTAATGAAAAGAGAAAAATAGGGAAACTATACCATATGTTAACCACATTAATCAATATTATTTCAGACTATTTAAAATAAGTATACAGTATAAAGTTGAAATATTTTTGTGGTATAGGAAATGATAAGGTGATGGAGTTAGAAAATTATGGAAAGACTTGGACTTATGAAGGAAGATGCTATTCATCTTTAGAGAAACAGGATAAGTGGAAATAAGCATAGTCTGGTCTTACACATATGCATATGAAGGTACATGAATATATTTGTATATGATTATAAATATCTATACACATGTATATATGTATATATGTCATGTAAATATGTGTATACATCTATGCATTTTATATGTGTGTGTATATAACTCTCTGCACTCAATTGTAGCCTTCTTAGGGGAAGGAAGGGAAAAAATAAAGTAGGAAGCAGATAGCAGAGAATTAGAGAAAACTAAGAAACCAAAGAAAAGTTGGACACTGAACACAATGTGTAATATTTATAATATAGGTATCCTTGAAATGGAAATTAATTGCTTAATATTTTGAATCCTCTCATGTTCTGCTTCTGGCATATGACAATTTTTTTTTCTTTTCTTATTTTGTAGTTGTTTAAAAATAAATAAATTTTAAACAAAATATGAAATAAACACAAATGTATTTGGTTAAAATATTAGTAAAGACAAGATTAAAAAATAAAATGTTAAAATGTTAAAGGTTAAATTGTTAAATTGTTAAATGTTAAAAGGTTAAACCTTGAATTGTTCTTAAAAAATGAAAGCAGTTTTTTAAGGCCTTCAAAATTTAACCATTGATATACAATGATACACAAACAAGATTTATTGGGTATACATATAACGATGATGATGATGATGATGGCAATGATGATGGTGGTGGTCGTGGTGATGATAATTTTGATGATGATTGATGAAAAGACAAATGTCTGTCACTCAAAGGATATTTGGATTGTAATAAAGATAGCTTAGCTACTGATTTGCTTCTGAACCCAAATCAAATGATTTTAGAAACATTGGATCAGACTGAAAAATCTATTTTTCTTTTAAGTCAAGCATCTTCTATTAGTGGCCGGAAGTGCACCTTTACAAAATATGAACACTTTTACCTGATAAAATGAAAAGAAGCCACCATTAGCTGAACAAAAATTTATCATAACCCTGAAGGCATTTGATTACCTACCTAAACCTGGAATTAGTTTTTGAGTTTGAGAATTCAAAAAATACAGGTCAAATTAGATACAGTGAGTAGTTGAAACCCTTAAAGGATATAGAGAAGGGGATTTCTCTTCCATACTTGAACTGGTCATGACACATTACAGCAGATATATTTATTTAGAAAGGAATATCCTGCCTGGCAATTGAAACTTACCTTGAGAGAACTCAAGGAATAACTGAAGGAGCAGAGTCATATATTCTAAGTAGACATAAATCTAGAAGGGTGATATTTCAAGGGAAGAAGCATGTTTAAGAGATAAGTCCTCTGGCATCAGAAAAGAGAGTCAAATGTGAACCCCGGAGAAAGCTAGCTCTGGAAATACATTTGAATTGTAGAGAAGAATAGACCCTGCCCAGCTGAGCAGATTATTTTATAACTAGTAGGGAAGTTTGTGTGGATTCCACCAGGGGATAATAGATTTTGAGACCTCGAAGTATCAGAATTGTAAGTTGCCTTGCTCATGTATTTTCCTTATAAATGTAGTTCATTATTATTGTACTTTAAATCTGTGAACAGTCTTTGCATGAACACTATGCATTTGTGGGAGAGTTGATGGGGATAAATTTTTGTAGTTATTATTTTTACCATACTTAGTAAATGCTTTTCCTAAGAGCTCATTGTGCCATATTGGATGATTGTTAATGATGCTTTCTTCCTCACTGGACTTTACTCCTGAATCTTCACACTTTCATGTCATAGCAACCTCCTCACCCTGGAAGATAATTTCACCTTTGGACTTCTCAAAATGGAAGTTTGCTTTGTCCCTATAGGCTCTTCCTTTGTCTGGTTGTTCTTAGAATCTCTCTTTTAAAGAAAGAGCAAAAGCAAACAAATCTTCATTCTTCACTGGGCACAATTATGAACTCTTCCCCCTCCCCCCCCCCATGTCTCTGGTCAGATACCTTCTTACTTTCCCTTCCATCCATCTTCAGCTTCCTTTTATTTGTTATCTTTGTTATCTTCCCCATTAGAATACATTTCTTGGGGGTGATTGTGCTTTAGTTTTTATTTGCATTCCCAGCACTTAGAACAGTACCAGACATGATAAATAGTTGGCAACTTAATTTGACTTATAAGCTACAATAGAGGGAATATGGATCCACAGGTTATCCTTGAACCTGAGGTTGCAGATCCCTTCAGGACAATACTATCACTTCCACTTTAAGTTGGGGGAGCAACAGGAGTGGGGTGCTATACAAAAAATCAATGGTTATTCATCTATAGATTTTTGAAGAACTTTTATTTGACCCTGGAATCTTCTTGCTCTTAAGTTCTATCTGTTTCTGGTAGGAGCAGTTTAGCTGATATTTATCACAAAAAAAGAGAAATTCAGGCCCTAGATGTTCAAGATCATTTTCAATTTCAGATAAGATAGTATTATTTCACTTTTCTCTTTATGTCTAGTTTCTGAAGGCAATATATGTAATTTTATCATCAAAAAAAATTTCAGAAAACAAAGTAAAAGCTTTTCAATGTTCCAGTGTGATATGAGTGCTGAGGAAAGGGTTGAATTGCACTTGTAGGGTTTTTTATTTTGAAAATCATATATATGGGGGCCTAAGGAGGGTAGCAATTAATGTCACCAAACCAGTATTGGACATTTTTTATCAGCTACATCTTAAGCATTCAGTTTATTCTTTTAAAAAAAAAAAGCCAGTTTGTTTTAATTTCAGTTCATTACTCCACCTCTTCAAGTAGACTTGATGTGAGAACAATGTTTGACTTTCCTTGATGGTGTGCCTAAATTTGCATATTTAATTCTGTATTACCATAGGGGATTGCATTTAGGATAATGATATTTCAAAATCTAGTGGTAAAGATTGTTAGAATTACGTATTAAGAGGTTGAATTAAAAGCTGGCCACTGCAGGGACTTCAGACTAGTTCATTTTTCTCCCTGCCTTGAAAACAGATTAACATCACTGAGAAAGTGCTAATCAGCTATGTTTCCTATTGATCTGAATGACAGTGCAGATGTGTTTGGATCTGAGGCATGTGGATGTGGAATTTCATTCTATGAAAATATCTAGGAGGTGTACTCTAAAGCTTTTTGAAGATCTTAAAACTTAAAACTGCATCAAGACATTTGGAACATTTTGTGTATTGTTGCTTTAAATTTTTCTTTTCTATGTCCTAATAACACATATCCTAATAAACACTCATTGTTGAGACAATGTAGTGCAGCTGGATACATAACTTATAGATTTCATCCCTATGTATATCCTGGGCAGGCATTGAACTAGACAATGAATTGGATCCAAAATCAAGCAGAAGGAAGAGAATGAATTGAATTACTTTTAGTAATTATGAAGTTCTTTTAATTATGAGAAGCTTCCTACTGAAATAAAAGCCCATTTTTTTCATGCTGATATTTTTCTGGTGATAGTCTTCACTATAAATTATGACACATCTCAGTCTCCAAAGAATTAAAGTTCATTGACTTAAAGAGTGATGGAGAAGCTTGTGTTACAAATGAGTGAGCTGGGGTCCATTGTAAATGAGGAATTTTGTAGGAGGATCATAAAGGATGTAATTAGAGAAATGTATGACCATGAAAAAAAAGAAAGATTGGTCAGAGAAATGGCTATGGGAACAATAAAACACCAATGGGGAGACTATGTGCTCTGTTCTATTAGAGTCAAGAGAGCTAAAGGAAGATCCTCCACATGGTGGATGGACCTGCAAATTTTGGGTGGACTGTGGAAAACTTTTAGGGATATGGACAGGAATTACACTGAATAGTCAGGCAAAGATGCATTGAAATCTTCATCAGTGGAGGCAGTAAGCACATTAAGACCACAGATCCATTGAGCTATAGAAGAATAAATCTCTTTTCTTTTCAGTGCCTAGCTATTAGAATATGAGCTTCTTGAGATTTTTATCTTGTCTTTCTTTATATTCTCAGTGCTTAGCATAGTGCCTGACCCAAAATGGGCATTTAATAAATGGAAATCAATTTGATTTGGACAACTTTATTTATCTGATAAACATCTGAGAGCCAGAAAATTATAAAAAGGACTTTATTAGCCAAAACAGACAAGCTGTATTAATTTATGGCGTGGTTGTCACTTAGGTGTTTCCTCTAAAAGAAGAGAAAAGTGGATTTTGGGGCAATCATAAAAATAGAGCAAGAAGGAATGTTAGAGATCCAATGCCCTTGTCTTACAAATAAGGAAATGGAAGCTCAGGGTTATGAAATTTCTTGTCAAAGGGCAAATAATTATTTAGGGGCCCCATTGTGGAAGATTAAAAAAATTATTATCCTTTAAAAAATAATTACACTTTTCTGCTAAGTAACATTCTGCTAAGTAACAGGGGCTTTTTGATTCTTTCCTACTGATGCTTTCTTCCCCTCCACTTCCCATTTTCTATACAGAAAATTCTCCCTGTGAAATAATGATCTGCAAGTAAAACTCATCACAGAAAAACATGTATGTCAAATCACTCAAACCAAGTTTCCCATACTGCTGTTAGGTCATTAAACACAGCAGATGTATTCAGTTATACTTCCCACTTGTACTAATCATAGAACAGAACTTAATTTTGTTTTCTAGGGAAAACAATATGCAACCTGCATAATTAGAAACTAACTGTTATATTCTGAATTATGCAAATAGGTTTTTAGTAGGAAGGAAAAAGTAAGCTGGGGGTTGGGAGAAGCCCTTATAAGCATCATTTTAACTTAAAACAAATGTCTATCATTGCATTTATCACAATAAGCATATCATAAAAATTTGAAGATTTATAATTAGATATCACAATTTGGAGAGAAAGAAAATGATCTTATCAATTCAATAAACTGAAGAAATCATAGGAGACAAAATAGATGAGTTAGATTGTTTAAAAAATGAAGAAAAATGAATCCAGAATAAAAAGGAAATGAACCAGCTGGAATAAATATATTTCTGATAAAAACCTGACATATAAAGTTTGTAAGAGAGACAGATGTCCAAGAGGAAAATTAATTGCCCTTTTGATAACTGGGCAACAATATCAACAGGAAATTCTTAAAAGAAGAATTCTTTTTACTAATTCTCTCAAAAAAGTGAGAGAATTTTTTTCACATTTTCTAATAATTAGAGAAACACAAATCAAAGCAACTTGACATCCATGACAATGGCAGAGATGATTAAAAACAATAATAATCAGGGTAAATATCAATGGGGAAAAGATACACTATTACAATACTGATGAATGGTACAATATTTTGGGAAACCAATATGGAAGCAGTCAATAAGAATTACAAAGCTGTAGTCTTTGTTTCAGTGACTCAGCTATTAGGACTCTCACTATAAGTATGTAACCAATAGAAAAGATTTATTAGAATAAATCCTATCTGGGGGAGAATAAGGAGAATATTTCTCTGTAGCACCTTGTACACCACTTTTCATGTATAGGGTCCTCAGAATAGCTACCCCAGGTTCAAGATACTCAATGGGTCTATATCTCACAGAATACAGTGTGGGATTCCATATGGTACAGTAGGTTTCAGTTAGAAGACTTAGGTTGGGATCCTAGCTTTATAATTAACTGATTTTGTAAATATTTAGACCTTAGCTTCCTCATCTTAAAAATTATGATTTTGGACTAAATGACGTTCCACCTCTAAATTTTTGTTCTTCTTACCCACTAAAAAAACAATAGCTAAGAGACTTGATGTAGTTACATTTTCCCATAGTTAACAAGAGCACACAATTAGTTCAGAGCATAAAAAAATTTAATTAAGTAAGAAAAATCACAAGAGGATATTCTCCACCTAAACTCTGGAAACATTTCATCAGAAAAGCAGACATCAATGGGGGGGCGGGGGGATTGGTGCATATAGGGACCATGTAGGAGGGGTACATATGTACAAATCTCATAAAGTCAGGATACCCACATGAAGAGTTTTTATTTTTCCATATAATATTATGTTTGGTCATAGATTCTTTCCTTATCTGTAGATCTGCCAGAAATATTTTTTTGTTTTCCTCTAATTTACCTATTTAACCTTTTATATCTAAAGTATGGACCCATTTTTACCTTATCTTGATATACAGTATAAGATGTTGGTATATGCCTAATTTTTACCAAACTCCTTTGTAGTTTTTATAGCATTTTTTGTCAAATGGTTAGTTCTTACCCTTAAAGCTTGAATCTTTGGAATTATTAAACTTAGATTAATATGGTTATTTATTTATTTTAAAAATCTTTTTTATTTAAAAAACAGAATAAGAAAAAGAAAAACAGAAAAGAAATACAAAACAAAATAAAACAAAAGAGAATATTATCATGTGCCCAACAGAACATATATGACAACAAATTACCAGTTCAAGGGAAATATATATATATATATATATATATATATATATATATATGGAGAAGAATTTGTATTCATAAATGTCCATCTTTTTTTTTTTTTTCTGAAGGAGGTGAAGTTTATTTCTTTTTTTTTCTTTTGAAAATAATTTCTTTACAACATTATCCCTTGCACTCACTTCTGTTTTGACTTTTTCCCTCCCTCCCTCCACCCCCTCCCCCAGATTGGCAAGCAGTCCTATACATGTTAAATATGTCGCAGTATATCCTAGATACAATATATGTGTGCAGAACCAAACAAGTTCTCTTGTTGCACAGGAAGAATTGGATTCAGAAAGTAAAAATAACCCGGGAAGAAAAACAAAAATGCAAACAGTTTACATTCATTTCCCAGTGTTCTTTCTTTGGGTGTAGCTGCTTCTGTTCATCATTGATCAATTGAAACTGAGTTAGATCTTCTCTTTGTCGAAAAAATCCACAGAAGTGTCCATCTTTTTTTTTTTTTAATTGCTTATAAATTGTTCTTTTGTTCTCTGCTGCATACTTTTAAAACTTTATTCTTTTTCCTCCCTTACATCCTTTCCCTACCTCCAAGCAGGGTATAGTTAAAAAAGGATATACTTATGTATACATATAGATATATACATACTATACATACACACACACACACACACACACACATATACACACACACAGAGTTCACCCCTTCCCCCCACATATACACACACTTATCTTTCTTATTCCTGCTGATTCTTTGCTTTAATTCTTCTTCTCAACTAGCCTTGCTATTATTTAACCTCCTTCCACCCATGGATCCTTCCCTTGTCTTCTTCCCTCACCCTTTGCTTTTTTGACTGCTTATCCCTCCTCCCTTATTTCTTTATAGATTTTGGAACTACTATACCTACATCATGGTATAAAAGTAGTGTTGCCTATTTAACCCATTCCTGAGAGTGGGTTTTCAGAACTACAAGCCCTCCTTCCACCTCTAATGCCTCTGTAGCTATTCATCTTCTGCACCTCATTTGTATAACATAATTACTATTTTTATGTTAACTGCCTCACTTTTTCTTTTGAGTGACCCTATTGTTGATGTCAATCTTAAATATATGGTATACATTTCCCAGTTAAAAAAAAACCATAAACAATTTGTTCATGTTGAGTTCCTTGAAACTGATCTTTGATATTAGCTCTTTTGTATTAAATTTTCTATTTAGTTCAGGTTTAGTTAATAGAGAGTCCTGAAAATCTGCAAGTCTGTTGAATGTCCATTTTTTTTTTCTCATTCAAATTATAGATAATTTTTCTGGATATGATATTTTTTGGAAATATTGGTTATTTATGACTGTATTGTGTATCTAATCTATTCTACTGATTCAACTCTATTTCTATTTAGGCAGTATCTGTTTATTTTGATGATTACTGCTTTATAATACAGTTGGAGATCTGGAAGAGCTACACTACCATCGTTCACATTTTTTTTTTCAATGATACTCTTGATTTTTGCTCTTCCAGATGAATTTTATTAGTACATTTTTTTTCTAGCTCAATATAAAACATTTCTTTGGTAGTTAAATTAGTATGACACTGAATAAATAAAGTTACTTAGATAGAATTGTTATTTTTATTATATTAGCTTTGCCTAACCATGAACAATTAATATTTCTCCAACTATTTAGATCTGTGTTTATTTGTGTAAAAAGTGTTTTGTAATTTCAGTCTTATAATTCTTGGGTTTGTCTTGGCAGGTAGACTCCCAGGTATTTTGTATTGTTTTCAGTTTTAAAAATTGAATTTCTATTTTTATCTCTTGTTACCTGATTTTGCTGGTAGTATATAGAAATATTGATGATTTATGTGGGTCTATTTTATATCCTACAACTTTGCTGAAGTTGCTCATTGCTTCAACTAGCTTTTAGTTGATTCTGTAGAAACTCTTTTGTGATATAGCAATGTGTCTACTATCTTCAGGAGTCTGAGTTCTGCTCTCTTATGCTTGGATATGAGCAATGCTGTAGCTACTGCCACTACCCTTTGAGGTCACTGCTGTGATCTGATCATTATCCTCATGTTAGGAATTAGAAATGCCTACTTTGCCAAGGCTGAATGCTGCTACTGCACTCCAGTGTTAGGGTTGTAGCTCTGCTACTACTTGGGTTTGAACTTCCCCCTCCCTCATGAAATGTATTGTTTTAAGGATACTCTGTTCCCCTTCACTCCCACCCCATGCCAGTGGGTACAAGGGCTGCCCTATCCACAGCTAATGCTATAGGACAAACCATGACAGGCCTTACGTGATATATTAACAAGGTCAAGCAAATGCTAGAAGGGATGTGAAAAAAATGGACACTAAAATACTATTGGTAGAATTATAAACTATTTTAATCATTCTGGAAAACAATTTGGAACTATGCCCAAAGGGCTATAAAACCACATATACCCTATGACCCAGTGATTCCACAACTAAAGTTCCATGTCTCAAAGAGATCAAAGAATAAGAAAAAGGACCCATATATTCAAAAATATTATAGCAGTTCTTTTTTTAATGCCAAAGAATTGAAAATTGAAGAGATTTTCATTAATGACCAAACAAACTGAGGTAAAATTGTGGATGGAATACTATTGTGCTATAAGAAATGATGAGGGAGTTGGTTTCAGAAAACTTTGGGAAGACTTATGTGAACTTATGAAAAGTAAAGCAAGCTGAATCAAGAGAACATTGCACACAATAATAGCAATATTATAATGATGATCAGCTATAAGAGATTTAGCTACTTTGACCAATACAATGATCCAAGACAATTCTGAAGTAATCATGATGAAAAATGCTATCTGCCTCTCAAAAAAGAACTGATAAACTCTGAGTGATGATTGAAATATAATATTTTCACTTTCTTTTTTATTTTTTGAAACATACTTAATATGGACATATGTTTTGCATAATTTCATATGCATAATTAATATATTGCTTGCCTTCTCAATAGATGGCAGATAAAGTCAAGGCAGAGAGAAATTCAAAATGTAAAATGAAAAAATAATAAGTGTTAAAAAATAAAAAAAAACCCAATAAATTTACTAAAAAATAGGGTCTGGAAAGGTTATACAGAATGGCTCAGGTAAAGCCAAGAATGCTAGCTAAGAGAGAAGTTAGGTTCTTCTTTCTGTCAGTGGTCATGCTTTCTGATGCAGAAAATTCTTCCTGCTGCCATTTAGCACTAACTGAGGGACCCGGGAACTCTTTATGCCTTGAACACACAAGCTTGTCACCAAGGCTGGCAATGTCCACCTTAGGTTCACTCATCTATGCTCAGGAAAAGAGATACAAATCAAAAGAGATGACAAGGGCCTCATTATTCTTCCTTATAGATCAATATCCCATCGTTTATAGACCATTCAGTTCATTTAGATATAATACTTTCTGGTAATTTCCTTTATTTACTCCGTATTGACTATAAATCTCTCTCTCCTTTTTTCATTTTTCCTAGACATCTTTCCTCCTCTTTTTATTATTTTTTCCAGCAATATTTTTCTTTATCCTTTATCTCAATTGCCTTTTTGTATACATTGCCTTTGATTTTAAACATTTATACTTTGTGCTTTTCTGGGATTATTAATTTGTTATTTTTGTAGTTTCTTCAACTGAATACTCATTTCATTAGTCTTCCTCTCATTTATTAGTTTGAGTGTTGAGAAGTATATTTTCCTCTAAAGACCACTTTAGCAGTTTCCGCTCAGATTTTGGCATGTTGTTTCATTTTTATTTATTTATTTTTTTTGATTATCAAGGCAGCTAGTTGGCACAATGCTGGACCTGGAGTTAAGAAGACTTGAATTTAAATCCTACCTCAGAAATTGTCTTCTCTGTGACTGAACAAGTCACTTGACTAGTATCTGCCTCTGTATCCTCACCTGTAAGATGGGGATACTCATGGCACCAACTTCCCAGGGTTATTGTAAGGATAACATTTACAAACAGCTTCACAAACATTACAACGTTATATAGTTCTAGCTATTTTTATTTATTGATCCTATGATTAATGTTCTTTGATTTATTATTTAGGATAATATTAAATAGTATCCACATAAGTCTATTTCTTTTGTTCACATTTCCCTTATTGGTTACAATTTTTATTGTATAAAATGTGGCTTGATAGAAAACTATTGTAGGGCAATTCTAGAGCCAGTTCAAGGTTTAAAATGCAATAAACACTTATGAACCATAAAATTCAATTTAAAAACTACTTTACTTCTTAGGAATTAAAAGAACCTAGTTAAAAAGGATACAAAGAAAAAAAAAGATGCTATTCCCACAGAAGTGACTAATTAAAGAATTTAGGAAGGCAGTTAGAGCTTTTGAATAATGTCAATCTCTCCACCCCCAGTCCAGAAAAGCCTTTTATACTTCAAGCAACAAGCATAAAGCAGCCTCAAGTTAGTGGGGCTGAGCAAGGAGAAGAGGGGAGGAGGAAAGAGCTCCTACTGACTAAACCGCAATAGGGATGGGAATGTGAATACATATTCTGCTCTCTACGGGGCATGCATTTATTTCTTGCACTTTTCTTGTTGAATCATCTCCAACTCTTCCTGACCCTGTGGACCATGTAGTCCATGGGGTTTTCTTGGCAAAGCTGCTGGCATGGTTTGCCATTTCCTTCTCCAGAGAATTAAAGTAAACAGAAATTAAGTGAATTGCCCAAGATAACACAGGTATTAGGTATTGGAGGCTGGATTTTACATCAAGTCTGGTTCCAGGGCTCTATTCACTGAGCCACCCAGCTGCCTCTAGTCAAATAGAAATCAAGTTACTTGCTAAAGTCACATAGCAAGTGTCTAAGACCTGAACCCACTTCTTGACCTAGCACTTTATTCACTTAGCCCATTTCTTGCATAGGTACTCACAAAAGATAATGAGCAGAAATGAGAGGGATGAGAACAGGTTGAATCATCCAGAGGAATTTGCATAATTCTTTTTAGTAACCCTAAACTTCTCTTTGGAACAAGACCATTACTACATTTCTGGAAAGACCAGACCCCAACATAAAGATATGGAGAATGCTAAATTAATTGAATCTGGCAAAGCATTTCTACAAAATAAGAATATTCTGTTTTTCTCCTTAATCTGTTCAATCTCAGCAAGAGAAAGTTTTAATCAATCCTTGCCTTTTCTCCTGTGAACCTTTTTCCTTTGACATAGTTTTTAAGTCACTTTCCTACTTGCCTCAGGCAACTCCCTAGGACTCAAAATGGGGGAGGGGGTACTTTTTACAGATACAATGACAAATCTTTCTGTGTTAAACTAGTGAATAAAGAGCTGGATTTGAAAAGAACAAAAAACACTAAAAAGAATAGAAAAAACTTGGGAAGTTATGTCTACTGGGGACCCCGATTCTTCTTAGCTTTACATATGGCACTGAGAAGAATACTCTGTTGTTGCTTTTATGGCTCAGACTGGAAATTCTTTGCAAAAACTGTTGACCTTTCTATCATGGTTGAGTTTGCCATTCCATTCAACAACATTTATTAATTCTGTATTATGTAAAAGCACTCGACTGGGCATGGGACACATAAAGATGAAAAATGAGACTCAAATGCTGCCTTTGAGGAATTTATAATCCAATAGAGGAATGTAATACACCTACAAATTAGTATGATACAAGATGGAATGTGACAGGAACAAAGAAGTCCAAAGTGATCTAAGGAAATTTGAGGAAGAAGAGACCATTTTTAGTCAAGGACTGGGGATCATGGAAGGAACAGATACCACCAGAGCTAACCTTTGAAAGAAGAGAAAAGAAGAGAAGAACTTCTCTGTAGATATTTGAGAGAAGGGAATGTATTCCAGGCATATATTATAGACAGATTAGGGAACAAATCCAGATGGCCTAGAATATGTAGTGTTTGAAGCTCCATTGTGAAATAAGATTTGAAAGTTAAACTGGAATCTAATTTTGGACAAATCATAAATTGTCTAAGACTCAGTTTCTTCAGTTGTTAAAGGAAGGAATCATATTTGATCATCCCTAATGAGCTCTAAATCTCATAAACCTAAGGATTATATTTTATTCCATAGGCATATCTAGAGACCAATAGTATCCATGTAGGCAAGGGTGTATTGGAGCCAGCTTGACCTGATTCCAGAAAGCTTTACTTATTGTTAAATTATTATTTAATATGATCATTAAATTGTGGACATTTATACTCTGGAAATTGGAAAATACTTGATAACAGGTCTTCATTTTATTGAAATTTTTTTTTATTGCATAGCCTTAAGAAAGTTAAGAGGCAAATAATAATTCAGGTTAAACTGAAAAATATGTTGTATATACATTTTACTCTCCATCTCTGAAACCTGGTTATTAAACATATTGAATCTAGATCTGGAAGGGATTTAGAGATCATCCAAACCGAAATCTACACCTGTACTATACCTGACAAGATGCTGTTGAGACTCTCTAAAGATATGAGATCTCATGAGATAACTCATTATGAGATAACTTTTTGATTGTTTGAAATGTTTGGGACCACATTTTTATATTAAGTTAAAATATTCTACTCACTGTCCTGGTTTATAAGAAGTAGAAAATTCTAGGACCCAAAACAAGCAAATAAAAAACAAAACAAAAAAATTTAATTTGTTTTTTAAGTGATGACTCTTCAAATATTTGAACACAGCTATCTTTTTCTGTCTCTTTCCATCCTCCTAATCCCTTATTAATCTTTTTTTCTTTATGTTAGACTATTCTCAGTTCTTTTAAATTATCTGCATGTAGGGCTTGGTTTTAAGTCTCTCACCTTGGTCATTATCTAGATGTATTATTTGTCAAAGTCTCTTCTAAAATTGGACATACTGGAAAATAATCCAGTGTATAATCTTGACAGAGTATAAGAGAAATATTAAATTTGTCATTCTAGACATCATACTTTTTTGTTAGTGCAATTTAAAGTTAAAATAGATTTTTTGACTGCTATGTCATTCTCTTGCAATTAAATTCAATTAAACTGAATTCACATTTGTTAAATATTTACTATGTATATAAGACAAGTCCCATAACTCCCTGCTCCCATATCTCATCATGCCACTTAGGCTTCTCTGGGTTTTTGAAGGCTAGACCAGAAGATAGGAGATTCTAAAAGGTGCTTGCAACCCAGAAATGCTTTAGTTCTGTGCTCAATGAGAAATAATATACCTGTTCTGTTGTCTGGAAGGCAGTCTAGACTAATTTAGAGATCTATCCCCAAGTTTGCTGCAAGAAAATTAATATAATAATTCTTAATAAATATCTAGTAAGTCATAGAAAGGCTGCAATCACAGATCCTTGTAGTGCAAACTACTGTGCTGTATAATGGGAATACAAAGACAAAAACAAAAGAAAAAATTTGCCATCTAGGAAATAACCTTCTCCCTATTGGGGACAAGGACATATGAATAAGTTAGTAATTACATGATGATTTGAGTAGCAAGAGCACATTGCACATTGACTACAGAGGAAATTAGGAAAGGCTTCATGGAGAAAAAAACCTGATCTGAGATTCTGAAGAAATCTTTGAATCTTTTGAATTTTTGGATTCCAAGAGATGGAAAGATGCATTCCAGGTACTGGGAGGGAACAGCCTATACAATTGCATAAAATAAATGTAGTATTAAGTAGTCCAGGCAATAGATAAGGGTGTGAACTAGGGCAGAGGTTGTATGGATACAGAAGAGGGAATACTTATGATAAATATTGTGGGAGTTAGATGAAAAAGACTTGCTAACTGATTTTATAATGGGAATTGAGGGAAAGGGAAGATTTGAGGATTATTCTGAAGTTATGAACCTGGGTCACTGGAAGGATAATTATACCTTTACTAAAAATAAGAAGGTGAGAGGAGGGTTGGTTTGAGAGAGGAAGATAATCAATTTTGGTTTTGAATATGTTGAGTTTGAGATTCCAATGGGACATCCATGTGGAGATATCCAATGTGCAGGTGGTGATACAGGCCTGTATTTCTGGAAAGAGATTAGGGTTAGGTATATTTGGGAATCTTTTCATATAGAGATGATAATTGAATCTGCAAGCTGAAGTTATTGCCCAGAGCATATTGAGAGAAGAGAGGTTTTGATTGCTGGGGATAGGATATGGTGATTGATATTGTCCAGTGTTTTCCCGATTTCCCTGATGTAGCTTTTTTTTTTTAACCTGGTGACATAAAAGATCCCAGCCACAACCAGTTAGGGTTTCTCAGACTTAGAGAATGCCTGAAATCACTCAAATAGCCATATTCTCCTGGGACATTGAGGGCCTCAGTTTTCTTATCTGTAATGAGCTGGAGAAGCAAGGGGAAACCATTCCAGTATCTTTGCCAGGAAAACCCCAAATGGGGTCATGAAGAGTGGAAAATGATTAATGACTGAACAACAACAATGACACATTGACCAGACATGTTTCCAGATGGAGATGAGGGATACTAAATACCACTGCATACTTGCTATGTAATCTTGTAGTATTAGATCAAAGTAAACTTCCTCTTTTTTAAATGTTTAGTGATTTGCAGTGGCTTATTGCATCTTAACATTGAATCTCAACTAAGAATGCTGGGGTTAGAGTACAGCCTACAGCAGTGATGATCCAGCAAAAGAATCTGTGAAAAAGTGGTCAAATACCAATTATGAAGAAAACCGGAGGAGTCAGGAGCCAAGAGGAAAGAGAATGTCAATGGAGAAGTATTCAGCATTGTCAGAAGCAACATGTAGGTCAAAAAGGATGAAGATGTGTAAAAATCATAGCATGTAGCAATTAGATCACTGCTCATATTATGGAGAGCAATTTCAGTCAAGTATTGGGATCAGAAGTCAGATTGCATGTAATTGGGAAGTAAGTGAAAGGCAATGGGATAATGATTGAAGATTTTTTTTCTTAAAAAGATTTTGGTCATGAAAAGAAAGAGAAATGGTAGCTAGGGAGGGATGGAAAGGTCAAATGAAGTTTTTTTTTTTTAATGAAGTTATTTTTTAAAGGGTGGGAATGTTGTAAATGAAAGCTGAAAAAAAAGATATTTGTGAAAACAGAGGGTGTTTTTAGGGACAAGTTTTTAAGGAGTGGCATTTTTTTGGGGTATTGGAGGGTAGTAAGGTACATGATAGCACAAGTAAGCATACTGACTTCAGCAAGAGGGATTCCCTTTTTGTTATACAGAAACAAAGGAGGAAAAGGTAGGGGATGATGAAAGTGATAATGATGCCCTTAAATTTCTTAGTATAACATAAGTCGGAAGATCCCTTGCTGAGAGAGAGAAGAAGAGGTGTTAATATAAGAAATTGAGGGAAAAAAAAGAAGATTTGGAATTGTTATTTTGGGTAGTGTGAGTCAATCAGGGAATAATAAATGCATTTCTCTGTAGCAGTGAGGGTTCTGTTTAATGTTGTATTGGCAACTTGTAAATGCCTATAGGATCAGAGTCAAAGGGTTCAAGGGTAGAGAACAGTGTAGTTTCACTGCTTAACTACAGAGTCAGAGGGAAAGATGAAGTGAGTGGAGGGGCTGTTGGTCTTATAAGAGAGTAAAAATAGGAATAGGTTTAGAAGTAAAGTACAGAGAGAGATGAAAGGATAAGCATTTATGATCAGAATGAGGAAGAATTTTTTTCTGCATTGTCAAGACAGAGTAATTATGGGCAATGGTAGGATCAAGGTGTGGAATGTAACTGTAGGTCATGGAAATTGAAGAGGTTGAAGACCTGGGAGGTAAGAGCATATGAAGGTCAGAGCACAAAATAGTGTTTTAAAATCCCCTAATGAAGTTGTTGAGATGGAAAACAAGATGGAATAGTGGAGTTGATCTTCACTGATAAAAGAAGAATAATCACTTGAAAATAAGAAGGTAACTGAAATGAAGATTTGGGTAGGGTAAAATAAATGAACAGAAAGAAAATCAAATGAAAAGATTTTGCTGATGGATAGCAGCTGACAGAAGGTCTCTAGAAGGGTAAGTTATGAATAAGGAGCATATTTGCTTTTCTTCATAGTCCACTGTAATGTAAGTATGCATGAAATACACTAGAGACAATGACTAGGGATGTTCAGAATAGAATGAAGGTTCTGGAGGAAACTATGGATGGGGAAGGTAGAACATACTTGGCCTGATTAGGGAAGTACAATAGGGCTAAAGTAGATAGTTTGGAAAAATACTTGATTCCTTATCTGTCCTTGTGTTTGATGCTTTACTCTTGGTTAACAGCTTGAAAAGGTTTTGTGAATGGGTTCTTAATAACTATGGAAGGCTGAGATTTTATTACTGTTTTCAAATGGTTTGATGAAGCTGGAAGGAATAGGTAATGTCTCAAATGCTTTTATCCCTTCCTCATCACAGGAGTTAGGAGCACAGTATCTCAGAGATCTGGAAAAATTGAGTAAAATTTTTTGGCATTCCCTTTGTATCAGAGAAGTCCTAATCATTATGGCATTAAAAGATAAAATATATTAATATTATGTAATACCATACACATATTTTATGAATTTCTGAGTTTCTAAATCTTTTATGTTCCCTTGGCATGCCACCTATGGTTTCTGCAAAACTCCTCCTCTCCCAAATCCCATTTAATTACTTATATGACGTAAGCTATATTAAAACCTCTATGGGGAAAGTTGGAATGTGGAAGGGATAAACTATATTTCGATGATTTCTAGAGCAAGGAGATTTCAAATTTTGGTCACCAAATCCTCCAGTAGCTTTTGTTCCATATAAACTACTTTAATATCCCATCTCCTTCACTTTGTACTTGTATAGTTAGTCCCTAAGTATAGGACTTTATATTTATCATTACTAGATTTCACATCCTTAGATTTGGTCCATCATTCCATCTGGTCAAAATATTTTTGGATTTTTTTGGCTAAGTATGCCATCTGTGTCTTTATCTATATCATTGACAAAAATGTTTAAATCAGATTAGAGTCCTGTAGCACCCTTTGCAGAGATAATGCTCTTTTGGGTAAGCCATTTAAAGATAGAAAAAATACATGTATTCTAGAACATAGCTGAAGGAATATGGTACTAAATCATTGCTTTGGGAAACAGATTAATTTTCCTCTTTTTCCCCATTTTAATTCTTCCTCCACTTCTCAGAAAGAGTAAGCCATTCCTACCAGAGAGTTTGTTTCAATCTCCCTTTGCATCCATCTCATAAGAGAGTATGGTGACATATTCAAAGATGCTTTAGAATGTGGTGCAAAACATTTCATTTTCTGTGTTCTCCTGCCTCAAGCCCTGAACAAGATTCCACTGTGTCAGGCTGTGGAAGGCTTTGGTTTCTTTTTTGTGGTATCTTGGGATTCTTTTTATATCTTTGATTTTAAATCATTTGGCTTAAGGATGGTGGGATCACTTCTCCTGTGGTTCAATGTGTCATATTAAATGTGTCAAAATGTCCAAGGCAAGCTTGCAGGAAAAAACTTTAACTTCATTGAAGGAATAGCATGATAACAATAGTTGAAATTTATTTAGTATTTTGTAAAGTGTTTTGTAAAGCATTTTATGCACATTTTCTAGTTGGTTCTCACAACAAACAGAAGATAGGTATAGTTATTATACTCATTCTACAGATAACATAATTGTGATTTAGGGAAGTTAGGTAATTTTCTCATCATCATGTAACTAATAATTATCAGAGGCAAGATTTGAATCTAGATCTCTCTAAATTGAGGTCTACCATTCTGTTCATTTTATTATGAGGGATATGCTTCAGGTATTTCATTATAGATCTTGCCATCTAGGTTTAATCATGTCAGTTTTAAAATCTATATCCTTTAGCAAGAAGTGACATATTTCTGTGAGGATGGGAAGAAATTCTGAGATCATTATTCCAGTTGTATCTACTTTTACTCTAGCTATTTTTCAAGAGACTGAAAAATTAGATGTCAGTCAACAAACATTTATTGAGCACTTATTGTGCTCCTGGCACTGTGCTAAGATATGGAGATACAAAGAAAGGCAAAAAATAGCTCCTTCTCTCAAGTTTAAATTCAAGTGGGAGAGGCAACATGTATATAACTAAGATATATATAATCATCCCACTTGACAAATGGTGATTTTTGCCTAGTGAAGTTCTAAATAACTCATCTTTTTATATTAAATTTCCTGCTAGTTAATCATGAAAATTACATGTGATGTCAGCATAGCTACAACAATGACATCAGTGTATTTCAATTCATCAAACATTTATTAAGCATCTATTATTTGTAAGGTATTTTGTTAGGCAGACAGAGATAAACAAGGATATCTGAATATGGCTATATTGATGGTTTCCATTTTCTGATTATTCATTGGAATAATGCAACTCACATTTCAATTTGAAAATTCTCTTTAAAAAATTTAAATTTTTCCATTTTCCCAACAAAGAATGCATATATTCTGTTATGACCAGTTTGCAGGGATAAAGCTTTTCTATTTCATTTAGCTTGAAAAGTTGCTGTTTGAGACTTTATTAAAGAGATTGTTCTCTTTTAGTGCAAATAAATTTTGTTTATTCTGAGGGAACTATTTCTGAGAAAATGATTCCCAATAGACTTGTGATGATCTTAATACATCTATAAACAATGCCATTTCCCCAGAAATGCTGTTAAGGGATTTTTTATTTATTTATTAGTCAGTATTCAAATTTGTTTTAAAAGAATTGATTTTGGTTTTGCCTGTACAAACCTCATTTTAAATTACATTCAATCTCTTTTTTTCCCTCCTCTCATTTTCCCACCTTCCTACCCTTACCTACCTTCCTATCTCTCATTCCTTCCCTCCCTCTTTTCTTTTTTCTTTCCTTCCTTCTCTTCTCTTTTGGTCTGGTCTTAAAACTTCATAGGATAGGACTTCTTAAGAAAGACAAGTCCTTCCACCAAAAAAGATCAGCACCTACTTTACAACTCAGGGTCTTTGTGAATTGCTTGGAAGTACTGTGACCTTGAGTCAAAGAGTTAATGTATGTCTGAAGTAGACGAGCATTCTTTGGAATGTCTCTCTATTCATTTCCTTTGCTGCCTTTTAAAACCTATTTTTAAAGGGCAAAAAATATACTTTACTCATGGAAAGATAGTATTTAATAGAAGAAAGAAAAGGAAATGCAAGTAAGGAGACCAGAATTCTAATCTTACCTCATCAATTACTTAATTGATCAAATCGCTTAACTGTTTTAGATTTCAGTTCTTTACCTGCAAAAGGAAGGGATTAAACCTTAGAGATTATCTTCTTCAAAATTTTCATTTTGCAAATGAAGCTACTGAAATCCAGAGAAATTTGTCCTAAGTCACACATATGATTATCAACAGAGCTAGGATTTGGCCAAAGGTCCTTTATATGTAATACTCTTCCTATCATATTACACTGGATGATTTCCAAAATTCCTTCCCACTTCTTTTTTCTATGAAACTGTGTCCTAAGTGATATCAGAATTCTTGGCATTCATTTTGATTTTCATTTCTTTTTTTTCTATAATTGGGATCAGAGAGATGTAATGGACCTTCGAGACTGTCTACTTCAACTCCCTGTATTTTGAGAATAAGGAAACTGAGACCCAGAAAGGTTAAATCACTAACCTGAAGTCACACAGATAATTTGTGATAAAGAAAAGATTCGAATGCAAGTTCTCCAACTCCAAATTCAATTTGGATATCTGATGGTCATTATCAGCATTGAGTCAAGTCAGAGAAGGAAAAAAAAAGATCAACAACTCTATTTGAGTACTAAGAATTGCCCAGCTATGAGCATTTCTTTCTCACCAAGGCTTTGTTTGGATCTTTCCAGAACAAAAAGATCTTCAGAAAGAGTCAGGGAGTGCAATATTTTCAATACTTTTTTGGTCTGATGTGATTTGGGGCAAAATGGAGCTTTCTGAGCTCTGGAATGGATCTGAAATACACAATAATTCAGGGATAGGCCACTTCAAGCTGTTTTCTCCATCCCCTCCTATTATTTATTGTAAATATTTATATGAATGACTAGGGTTATTCATTCCACTTCAGATTCTCTTTTTTCAAGAATATATTTCATAGACACACATTTGACTCAAACAATATTTGCATAAAATTCAAATTGCTTGTAAATTATGTTTGAATGTTTACAAATGCATGATTTCCTCCAAAATGGCATTCTTCTCTCCTCTCATTATCTACCTCCCTTCCTACCCACTGTTCCCCCTCCGTCCCCCATTACTGAGTTGTACTTCTGGATCTGGATACTGTCCAAAAAAATAGAAAGTTTTTTTGCAATTCCTGGAGCTTGAGTTCATTTTGTTTGGTGGACTTATCAGTTCTTTTCTGTGCTATTTATTAGTAACTCTCTCAAAGCCAGGATTGTGAAGATTGTGCATCAGAGAGCTTTATATCCATAGCTATCTTCCTTCCTTCATTTGCTGCTTCATTTCTTCCTTTCTTCCTTGTATGCTTTTCACCATACCAGACTAATTTCTTGAAAGGAAGGACAGTGAAGCTATATTGGAGACTATGAGAAGTAGAATGGTACTTTTCAGTAGAGTAACTTCTTCAGAGTGCTAGTTGTTACTATCTTACATTATGTTAAACAGCAGGACATGATGACTGGTATTGGGTGAGAGACTAATGAATATGGTCCTACCAAAGACTTCAGAATACTTGGCAATTGTCTTGTTCAGAATACTAAAACACTTTACTCAATTAATCAACAGATACTTATTGCAAAATATATACAAAAATAAAGACATTTTTATTTTGAGGTGAAGGGTGATAATGACTAGTTTCTGGAGTAGAGGTCAGGGAAGGCTTCACAAAGAAGGTGTCATGGTACCTAGAGCTTTCTTCTCCTCATCACTGTTTTATTTTAATTCTGAGGAAACCTAGTTATTCTCACTTTGATCTTTACTCTTGTGTGGGCAGATCTCCCCTTTCCCACTACTTCTCTTCAGGTGTGACCTCTTCTTTGAGACTCTTGTCTGAGCTTCCTTGGGTATTAGAAGAATAAAAAGAAAAAGCTGTCCAAGATGCCTATCTCAGAGGTATTTTGGGAGAAAGCTTCACTTGACAAGCTTCCTTCCTCCTAAATTTTTTGACTCAGTGGTGTCCATAATGACCAGTATTCATCTTTTTCTTGCTTAACTTTTTCTTGCTTTAGGGAAAGTATAATAATATTTATAGTATTATTAAATGCATAATACATATATTATATGTATAATACTATTATGATACATATTATTTGTAAGATTACTCTGGTTTGTTTTGAGCATCCAAATGATGCCTCTCCAGTAAATTAAAAAAAGAATGTCTTTGTTTTCATGGAGATGACTGTAATTTCCCTCAACTCTCCTTGAACAAATGAAATACATCATACCAATAATGCAGTTGGTTTACCACAAACTATTTGTTTATTTGTTTGTTTACTCATGAGACAATGTGTTAAATTACTAGTCCAAGATCACATAGCTGGTAAATGTCAAGTGTCTGAGACTGAATTTGAGCTCACACTATTTACCTTAATTTTGTCTTATAGAGACTAGGTGAATAGCTTGTAAAATATAAATTCTAAAGAAACAGAAATAAGTTTTAAAAAATAGACAGAAGTATATAGAGATATATACTTTCTTGGGATGGAAAAGGAAGAAGGAGGTTCATTATTTGTATTCCCTGGCAAATAAGAATCTCTCTTCCAATTATCCTCTCATCCAATCAGCCAAAGGAAGCAGAGGTTGTAGCAGGGGAAGATGGTGGAGTCCCCTTACTAATACATACCAGTGAGTTTGTCACCTTTTTTTATTGACATGGGAGTAATATACTTTTGAATATCTTCCTTCTCATGACATTTTGGTTTCTCCATCATTCTATTAGGACAGAGGGAGGAAGAGATTATTTTAAGGTAAAGTCTCACTGTAACAGATTCATGGGATTTCAGTAGACTAGGGACTTTATAGCTCCAATGCTTGTTATATAGAAATGGAACTCAAAATGAATAGAAATGCTACAAAGAGTACCTTAATCCTTAGGCCAGCTCTCCCAAACTATTTTAATTATAATGTAGCTTTACCATGTTAATATCAGCTTTGCTTTGATATTTCAAGAATCTGTGATTTGAGCTCCTCTTCCACTCAACACCATTGCATCTTAGTTTAGTCATGATTTTCATGAATGTATGTTGTAAAAAAAATAACTTTATAAGGATCCTGTTGATAAGACATGAACTAATCTGACATCTAGAAAATATATGCATAAACTTTCTAACTTAGATTTGTGTTTTTCTGGAGTAGCTTTTGAGAATCCAGGATAATCTGAACCCTACCATGATGGATAGGCGTAGAAACCTTATTAGAATTAAATACAATTCACTTATGCTAGGGGTTAAATAACCTTATTAGAATTAAATACAATTCACTTATGCTAGGGGTTAAATAACCTTATTAGAATTAAATACAATTCACTTATGCTAGGGGTTAAATTAAGTAGCTTGGAAATCTAACCACCACTGAAAATATTGGAAATAAGAATAAATTTTCACATGGAAACCATCCAAATATATATAACCTGTCTGTGAGGGATATTCTGACTAAAATGAGAATAGAATATGTCACATATATTGTGCCTTATTCATTTATGAGTCAAATTGTCATAATTAATGAATTAGTTCAAATCCACCTATGATGATTCTGCTAATTTCATAACTCTGGACTAGTCACTTGGTGGTCACTGTTGCTGGCAATTTTCCAAGACTATAGTTATAGAACCTTTGCCAATAGTAATTGAAGAGAGTTTCCTTGTCCTCCAAGAACTTGCTATATATTCATTGAAACAGATCTGAGTCAAAAGGGAAAAAAGTCACCTGCTTTATCCTGTATTGTAAAGCCATGGTAGAAATTTAAAACTACTAGTTACTTAGATTTATTTTAGAACAGAATATAAATAATTCCAGAACTTTGTTATTCATTTTCTTTTCATGGCTACTGCTAAATAACAGATAAAGTCACACTATTAGTAAATCAGCACAATCAATGACACAAGAAAGTTAGATTCCTACATCACAACATAATCTTTGAGTTCATTGGTAAGGCAGAATTTGTTACAAAATTCTTAGAAAGGCTTGAATATGGACTTAAATGAGCTTAAATAGCTTGGTGGGGGGGAACCCTGAGACTGTCCTCCCAGACTTGAGGGGGAAGCCATGGGAGTGAACTCTGGAAAACTCTCCTCTGACAGAGATCCACCCTTCAGGGCAGTTAAGATTAGCCCAGGACCACTCCCAGTAGCTTGAATTTAAGTGGTCTCCTTCAGTTGGATCTGGACCTGATATCACTTAAATGGTCTCATCCAACTGGAAATCTAGGCCTGGGGGCAGTGACAACATTGAAGGAATCTCATTCAATTGAAACCCCAATCTCAGATTTTCTTATAAAAAGATAATTTTAAATTCATATCCTTGCAGAAGTTCAAAGTAGTATCCTTTCCCAAGGGACCTCTCCTCTTGGCACAGCTGCCTACCACAACTTCTGTCCGCTGTGAAGAGACCTTCTTCTTAGTGATAACTTTTTGTTATTTCTCTGCCAGGACCTTATCACTAAGAAGTCTGCCTTCTTATCAAAGCTGGATTTTCAATGCCAACACAATAAACTTCCCTTTTGCCAATCAGACTTTTTGAGTTCATGAATTCTTTTCACGTTGGACCCAAGCCTCTGACCAAAGAAGGAGATTCCCACAACTCTGTGCACTGCCACTAGAACAGCATCAGTTGTTTTAAGACAAAACAGTATAATTCAGGGTTAGAGTTTATGTACATTTAAAGTAAGATCCAACTTTTTAGTATAGTAGTAATGCGAATTATTTATTTTATTAAGTGGGCAAGTCACTTTAGTTTTTTAACTCAGTAAATTATACATTAATATTTGTTAAAACCCTACTATATACAAAGCGCTGGGCTAGATATTGATAGTGGTGGGTGGGTGAGTGAAATATAGAAAACTATGGCAAAGTTTGTGACCTCAAGGACTTCACAATATAGTAAAAAGAATGTTTTGGAGGTGCACGCTATCTTCCTCTGTGCTTAATTTAAGGCTGTTGTTTATTTCAGTCACTGGAATTTGGGGTCCCTGAAGAGTAAATTAAATGAATAATTACTTGTTCAAGTCTCTTAAGCAGATGGAAAGTGGTTAAAAAGAACATATTTCTTTCATGGAGACCTCTAAGTCAAATTTTTGCTATAATTATTTAAATATTGTGGTTCGGTGTCTTCTATTTTTCAGAAATTCTGATGTTGAATTTATATCTTTGTATCTTCAACAAAGAGGCATCTGTGGCTGCCAAAAATATTTGGAAAACTACGTGCTTCAATAGTTTTATTATATTATTTTGAGTCTCTAAGAATGTTTGACTTTACTTGTCCTTTCAGCTGAAAAGCACTCTGAATCCTTGTTAAATATTCTGAAAGTAGCAAATATTATTCTATATTTGGATATACTGGACTATTGGATAAGCAAACAAAAATTGTTCATTCCCTTAGAGTCATTAAATAGATAAACCCTGGAGAGAATACTTACTGGAGTTAGAGAATTGATGACAGTTTAGGCAGGAGTCTTTAGTTGAGGAAGAATCTGGATGTTAGGGAGGAATCACTTTTAGGCATAGATGATTTTTTCCCCCCTCCCTCATTTTTGGCCTTGAATCTCCAATGGAACTACTTGTCCAAAAGAAGAAACCCTATTCAAAAATTGGAAGGTGAGTAAAAACAGTTTGAGACAGATGAGGGAGCAGAAACACACATTCCAGACTGACACAGATGCAAAGAGACAGTCACTTAAAGCTAGTGTCAACCTGGAGGAATGGAATTTCTGGCAGCATAAAAGAGAGATGACTATAGACTCAAAATAGAGCTATTCCCATCAATTTTGAATTAAGCTTTGGAGAGGAGCAGACCTTGAGAGAACAGCTGAACAAGGTACCCAACTGATATACTGCACTCAGGAAGGAGCTTTGTAAAGATTACACAAGACAGAAAAGACAGAAAGGCCCTGAGTCTTTACCAGAGTCATGAGTTTTCTTGGACACATATGCTCCCTTTGTATGTTCTTCACTAACAGTGTATTTACTCTAATTTTGTTCTATTCTTCTTATGAACACTCTGTATATTTGTGGGAGAATATATGCAAATTTTATTGAAGGGATATTTTGTAGCTTCTGTTTTTACTATGCCATCTTAGTTAATACCTTTGTTCTTAGTGGAGTGTATCTACTTTTAGACTATTATTGGGAAATAAACTAATTTTGGAGTTAAAGTATTAGGAATGAGTACTCCTTAAATTCTGAGATAGTTGTACACTTGATGTCTCTTTTTAATATCCTGGCTTCAAAAACAAAGGACACCATATAGCACGTTAATATAACAACTATTAAAGCATGACATAAAATATTTATAAGATTGATAATTTTCCAGATATGAAAGTAACAATATTTTTTAGATCTGCATGGTTAATTGCCACTTTGTATGACCATCTCAAAAATCTTATCAAGCTATTCTTATTTCTTTTGGGGCTTATTATAAGATTTCCTAGTCATGATTCTATGTTAACCAGAAGACCTAACACATGCCTTGTTTTTCTTCTAGAGGCTGATAATATTGTAAATGTAAGATATCTGAAAGAGGAGAAGATTAACAAACACTTGATTAATTATTCACATAGGAAAAATCAACTGAATGAAGAATACCTATGTTATATGAGTGGATAGACAACCCTTAGAACTAAACAATTAAAGTTTATATCTTGGACTACATCTTTAGATATACAGTGAGTTGGGCTCAGTATTGAACAGGAAGCTGTGTGACCTTAGATAATTGATTTTGCTTCTATCATCATCAGTTTCCTTTTTCTGTAAAATGAGGGTTTTGGGACTAGATGAACTTTGATCCTAGGAAATTTTCCTTTTATCATTTTCTTGGATGCAGAGAGAGATACAAATACATGTCAATATTACTAATAGAATATGATATGGTGAGAAAGAACAAAATCTTGGATTCAAAGAACCTGGGTTAAAGTCCTAGTTCTCTCTCTCTCATTGGTTGTGTGACATTGAGTAAAATCTGAGACTGTTTCTTCATCTGTAAATTGAAGATAAAAATACACTATTCTTGTGAACCACAAATGTGAGCTTTTATTAGTAACATGATGATGGGCTCAAGTGCCAAATTCTTTATACATAAAAAAAGGCACAAAATTAGTATAATGAAGGTCTGGCTTACCTGCTTAATTCAAATTTTTTAAAAAATGTGGAGCATGTTGGGAATATAGTTTCTAGGAGGACCATGATGACATATGAGGTAAGCTCCTTCTAAGGACTACATAGATATTCTATAACTGATTCCAGTTAACTATTCATTTGTTGAAGGGAAAGCTTTTTGACTGAATTCAGAGGCATTCAAAAAAAAAAGTCTATCTACATAAGCCACATACTCTTGGCTCATTTTCTTTTGGCTTCATTTGGTGACTTAGCTCACAACTTCTGGTGAGAGACCATGCTGATCTTAAAGCATTTTCAAAGGTCAGGAGTGAACCACAGGAATCTGGGAGTCAGAGTCTAAGCCAAGTTTCGAAACCAGTGCAATGTTTATGCTTCCAAAGAACAAGGAAGCTTGGGAGTAATCCTTGGAATCCTAGATCCTAAGATGAGTATTTATCTAGCATTCATACCATCTTTGGTAATAATAAACTCACCAATAAACTTGGCAAGACCAGTGCTATGTTAGTATTGAGTTAACTTTTGAGTCCACTTTCCCAGAGACCAAAATGATATAGGATAATGTATATATTTCAAGGTACTGTCAACATGAGGATTATGTTTGTACATTTTTTTCTTTCTATATGTTTGGAGTAAATATTTCTTTCCCCTTTTACTGTTCTTTAACAGCGGAGGAAACACAGCTATTGGGACCTCAATCCAATGGTAGCATAGTTAATTGAATTTTTACAGATATGAATGAAGTGGAAGAAGTACCTGAAGCCAAAAGACAGCTTTTTTGAAGCCATCCTGAAGCCAGTCATTGAATTTTTCCTTCACATATGTTTAGGTGATGAGAACCATTTATGGAATGTGTATGTATTCTTCAAGATTACTCCCTTATATTTCTTCAAATCATTACAAGTCTTCTGGAAGCCATTTCTCCAGCATCCTACACATAGAAAAGTTGCATCAGCAAAGAAAATGGAAACTGTTTACATGTGTTGTGGATTCTAATTGCACTAGAAATGTAAGTTCCTATGTCTAAAGGGCTATAAAACTGTCCCTACCCTTTGATCCAACAGAGTCTCTATTGGGTCTGTATACAAAAGAGATCATAAAAGAGGGAAAAGTAATCACATGTGCAAAACTATGTAGCAGCTCTTTTTGTAGTGGCAAGAAACTGGAAAGTGAGTGTATATCCATCAACTGGGAATGGCTGAATAAATTATGGTACATGAATGTAATGGAATATTATTGTTCTATATGAAATGATGAGCAGATTGATTTCAGAAAAGCCTGGAAAAACTTACACGAAATGAGTAGAACCAAGAGTAAAAAGTAACAAGAATAAAGTACTCTTCTCAGCAATACAGGACAATTCTAATAGACTTGGGATAGAAAATGACATTCACATGCAGAGAGAGAACTATGGAAACTGAATGTGGATCTAAGCATATTATTTTTACTTTTGTTTGTTTGTTTGCTTGGTTGTTTTTCCTTTCTCGTGGTTTTCCCCCTTTTGATTTGATTTTTCTTGCACAACATGATACATGGAAATGTGTTTGGAGGGATTGTACATATTTAACCTATATCAGATTGCTTGCTGTCTTGGGGAGGGGGATAGTAGGAAAGGGAAGGAGAAAAAATTTGGAATACAAAATCTTACAGAAACAAATGTTAAAAACTATCTTTATACGTATTTGGAAAAATAAAATGCTATTGAGGAAAAAAAAAAAGAAATGCAAGTTCCTTGAAAGCAAGAACTTGTCATTTGTGCCTTTGTTTTCCTTTGGGTCTAGAATGGTATCTGATAACAGTACCAGTGTTTGTTGAAATTTAAGGAAAAAATAAATTTCAAAGTAGAAGGAGGATCTGTTAGTGTTTTTTGGAAATTATACAGTAATTTAAGTGACCCCCAAGTGTTTCCTTTCAAGCCCCATTTTTAAACATTAATATTTTTCCAGTTATATTTTTTAGTTATAAGTCCTCAAAGAATTAAAATCACAGGGCAATATAAATGTGCATGCACATTTAAGGAATCTGTGATATATATCAAAAAATCTGAGACAAAGTGGTATAGAAGATATTACCAAGAAGACAGAAGACACCAAAGGAAGTATGGTGGTCAGGTAGAAAATTGAAGGACAATTCATGGATATGTTGGATGCCCCATTAATATCTATATAATATCAAGGGATGAACAGTAGGCCTCAGGATATTGGGAAGACATCCTGTGGAAAATCTGTGGGAGGATACAGACAAGAAAGGCACAATATAAGCAGGAATAAATGACACAAATGGAGTGACTATCCGCATAAATAAGATGGAAGGTAGTATATGAACTCATCCAACAATTGTTTTGTAATATGTTTTAAAATGTAGAAGGGCAAGTGCATTTTTATCTACTTTTTTGTTCTTTCAAATTAATCTTTGATATTCTTCCCTTTTCATTTCATAGAAAAATTTAATTATTTCATTTAACATATTTAAAAAACCTATGGATATTTGTATTAGTATTGGCCTAAATATGCAAATTAATTTTGAGTATTGTTATCTTTATTATATTGATCCAAACCATTGAAGAACACTTAACTTTTCCTCTTATTATTTATATATTCTTTGTACTTCTTTCAATTCAGATTTATATTTGTTATTATATGGAGTGTCACAAAAGCCTTTATGTTGTTTTAATATTTATTGCTCATATGTAATACATTTTTCATGATTGTTCCTCATCCTCTCAGCCATGAAGGCGAAAGAAAAAAAAAACAACAACCCAAATTCAGTGTCATCGAATTACTGAATCTTAGAGTTGTAAGGTACTTTATAGATCACCTGGTCCAATCACTTGTTCCTGCCCTTCCTTCATAAGCAGAACTTTCCTTCAAAACATGTTCATAGAACATCTGCTTGAGCATTTCAAGGGGTTGGGGACAACAATAATCAGGAAAAATGTTATCCTGATATTGATCCAAAAAATAGTCTTAATTGTGATTGGGGAAAATAAAAAATAGATAAAGTTGATTAATCCCCTTGCCACAAAAGAGCCTTTCAAAAATATTTAAAGATAACTATAGCATGAATCTCTTCTCTTTTAGACTGAACACCTCCTGTTCCTTTGACCTTTCATCATGTGATATATTTTTCAGAATTTTAAGAGTCCTGTTTATTCTCTTCCCCACACATTCCTGTATCGGTGTACTGCCCTGAACCAAATATAATCCTCCAGATGCCTAGTTGTACTTGAGCCAGTTCATACTAGCTTGAGCTGATCTTCAAATTTTTAGTTTGAGCTTTATTTATACCACAAAAATGAAAAAATGCTACAAATCAAGACTTGATTTATTGTTCTGTTTATTTTCTAGGCTTAATAAAGTAATGAAGAAAATATTAATAATGTATATTAAATTTAAAAGTGTTTTGCATTTTCAGAGAGCCAGTTGTCAACTGTTTACTATTATACCTCATCCAGATATAGTCTGACCAGTTCAGAATATAGGGGGATTATTATTTCCTTTTGTATATCCATATATTTATTCATTTAGACTGAGACTATATTAGTTTTTTTTTTTTTTTTGGGGGGGCAGCCTCATGTCATTGTAGGCTCAACACAATTTTCTAATTTATACACACACACACACACACACACACACACACACATACATGCTCTTCTTACCATGTCTTTTTTTCAGGAACTGCTGTTATTCTTCTTAACTTGAGTGTCTCTCTCTCTCTCTCTCTCTCTCTCTCTATATATATATATATATATTTAACTCTGTGGATCCTTATCCCCACTTCCATCCACGCTGACATAGTGGCTTTCCAGAAAGAGGCTGGCTAGATTTTCCCCTCTAGATTCTAAAAGTATGGCTGAAGGGCCATTTTCCTTAATGGTGTTTTCCATAATACAATTCTAGTATCCATTGCCAGTTACAGTCAGTATCTCCCTTATATCACTGATTGACTCAGAAATTAGTACACTCCTGTTAATGTAACCATTTAACATTAATAAAGCTTTGGCCAAGAGATATATACTAAGATCATATGGAAAGAATGGAAGTTACAAAGCATTTCTTCCAACAAGGAACATGCTCTTCTAATCTTCCATCTTGGTCCCTGGAGAGACTGGGCTCAGACTTAAAAGCAGAAGCTACATAGCAATAGCCCCAAGTTCACTTCTGAATGCTTTGGAACTGCTGGATGAACTGGTCCCTTCCTACAGGACACCGACATGGTGGCCACTTTTAGTGTAACTCCTGAAGGTTGTTTTGGGGCTGTGATGGCACCTCACTCATTGTGGCTGCTCTCAAATCCTGATATAGACTTTCAACATTAGGAGATCTCACAAAGCCCTATATATACCTAAGGGGATACAAGACAATTTTTTAAATACATAAGCTTGCCTAGGAGGTCATGCTTTTATTGGCTTCCTAGTGACGCAGGTTAAGAGAGTGCCTCAAGCTCCTCCTCCACCTAAAGTCCTAAGCAATTTATCCTCCCCAGTCAAAAGCAACCAGAGAGAAAAGAGAAAAAATGGGGCTTTTGATACATATTCAGTTTCAGCTCAACAGCCAATCAAAAGGCCATATTTAGCCACATATTAAGCAGATAAATCATCCATAGAATAACTGTACAGTATTTGTTCCAAAGAAGAGAACAGGTTTTTTTTTGTTTTTTTTTTTTTCCTGAGTCTGGAAGAGGCTTATCAAACATCCCTCTGGGAAATTGTATCAGACATAATATACTATGCATACTCCTGAGGAATGGGCTTTCATTGACTAATCCATTACAAAGAAAAAACAATAATACTCTCTGCCTTCAGGGAGCTTACATTCGAATGGGAGAAATAATACACACACATATACATATATAAAGATATATGTATACACAAACATGCATAGACATAGACATATATACAGAATAGTTAAAATGTAACCTTAGGGGGAAGACAGTATCAGAACCTAATATTTATCTCTGACAAATTATTATATTGGGTTCATTGGTCAGGGGGAGTCCAGAACAAGCCTATTATATATCAATCAGCTTTACAAATATTTTCTTTGATCTTCACAACAATCCTGGGAAGTAGGTGTTATTATTATCACCCTTTTACAGGTGCAGTAACTGAGGCAGACAGAAGATAAGTGACTTGTTCAGGGTCACATAGCTAGTAATTCTGATACCTGATTAAACTCAGATATTTCTGACTTGGAGTTCAGTGGTGCCGTCTGTCCATGAAATTCTTTTTGAGCCTTTATTTTTCAGTTTAGTATGTTAACTAATCTTCCCAAATCTTTGTCATCTACAAATTTGTTTAACATGCTTTTTTTAGTTGTCATCCCAGATGTTGATAAAGATGAACAGGACTGAGGTAAATATAACATGCTACTACATATCTTTATACAGAAAGAAATATTGGTATGTTAGCATGTTTCATTCTTAATAGCCCTTGTATCTTCTTGCTTCCTGCTTTCTTTTCTAGTGCTCAATAAAAAAGCAAGCATGTTAGCCTTTGTTTTCTAGCATCTATTCTTTTTCTTCTTTCTTGAAACGTAGGCATTTGCTGATTTTTAGTTTTTTCTATCTTTTATATTATATGACATTCCTCAAAGAATTACTGACAATGATTCTATGATTCTCTAAACATTATCCTCCAACATTATTTATCTCATTATCCTCCAACATTATTTATCTGAAGTAGAGAATTCAATTCATTTAAAGCAGCTAGATGTATTATTATTATTACTATTTTCTTTTCTACTTTATCTTGTATCTTTCATATAGTTGTAGTTGGTCTGCCCTTTCCAGTCTGAGCATCATTCTCTAGAGAAGTAAGAAAGGACTTGGAGAGTTCATCATTTTCTCTATCATATCTTAGTTTTACTTTATACCAACCCCTTCCATGTACTGAACATATTTTCTTCTTGATATTCTTATTCATTAGGTTAAAGAAGCTTTTCCCCTCACAACATTTTTTTTTCAAACTTTACATCATTCTGGGCTTTGGTATTCCTATATTCTTTTAGGTATATTCCAAACTTTTGTGTTTGTCCTTGATTATATGTTCTTGCCTCTATCTTTTCTACGTATTCTTTTAAAATCTGAGCAACCTGTGAAGCCACACTGATTGTCTTCCTTTGTGTTTGTATAAAAGAATGAAGGTTTCATAACCACTGGCTTTGAGGAGCTAGGACTTCATGGGCAGCTGCAGACTGATCTTAAGAGATATGTGATCAGCTAATAGGAAGGTGAGAAGAGAGGTTACATCCCATTCTCCTTGAGACCACCCATCCTGGGATTTGTCTCTGATACAATCACACTTATCTTTATCTTTGCCAATTCTCCACTCCACTTCCTCCCTTCATTGGGCAAGCTACCAGTCGACTTCCTTACGCAATCAGCCCTTTGCTGAGGTACCTGTTGAAAAAGCACAACCATCTTCTGTTTCCCAGATTACATAGCGATCAGAGATCAGTTTCTATGCTCTGAGACAGTGAACAATGAATAACAATTCACTCCTCCACTCCCTTTTTTATTTCAGGTGACATAGAACAAGTCTCTCAGGATAAACAAGCATGAATGGGTTGCGATTTACATTCTCAAATCATTTTATGTCATCTTTCCTCACAAATTCTTGTCTCTTCCAAATTGTTTTTTCGCAAATATTTGCCAAATATAGCATCTTTCTAGTCATTTAAATTTATATCTTTTTATCTTTTTTTGTCTCTTCACTCATACTCATTTCCCATAGTTGTCAAATCTTTTCCTTTCTCTGTATCATATCTTACATTTGCCTCTTTTTCTACAAATAAAGTTTATCCTAGTTTATTATTTTATTTTATTTTTAGTTTATAGACTAGAATATTATTATTCTGGTTTAGGATCTCTTCTCCCTATCTCAAGTTTCTTTCCTCTCTAGTTTGTATTCTATATAAGTAGTTTTCAAAATATGGTCCAAGGACCACTAGGGATTCCTGAAATCTTTCAGAGTCCCCAATGTCAAAACTATTTTTATAATGATACTAAGATATTATTTGCTTATTAAAATACTCCCTTTTCCAACTACATATTTATGTGAGGCTGAATTTTCTTCATAAACTTCAATCACAAGTTATCACAACTTACACAACTAATCACAATAAACAACTTATCACAATAGATTGAATGTAGTAGATAGGATAATCCAGCTGTTTTCTTTTGAGCCAGGCATTAAAGATGTTATTTGTTAACATATTAGATTTATTATTGTTATTTTGAATAGATGAAATAAATATTTTAATATATCAATATTAATTTATAATATAGCAAATACTGATTAGGAATCCATACAGAAAAAAGACTCTTTGGGATCTTCAATAAGTATGTAAATGTGTCCTAAGACCATAAAGTTTAAGAATCTTTGTTCTACACAAACATCAAAGTGGTTTTCCTAAAATGCAAATCTGAAGATGGTACTCCTTTATTCAATAAACAGTAGTGACATCATATTGACTCCAGAATCAAATATTTCATTTTTATCTTTATCCTTCAAAAATATCTTTTTTCCCTGATTTAAAAAAATTATTATTTTTTTTTTGGTGAGATAATGGGGTTAAGTGACTTGGCTGGGGTCACACAGCTAGTAAGTGTTAAATGTCTGAGGCTGGATTTGAACTTGAGTCCTCCTGACTTTAGGGTAGCTGCTCTATCCACTGTGCCATCTAACTGCCCCCTAAAGTATCCATTTTTAATGTAAATTTTGTATGTACATAGTTGTCAGTATATCATTATACATATAACTTATAAGTATATAAATAAAGACATATTAGAAATATAGTTCAATTTTGTTGCTATTGGTTAGGGTGCTCAGTTAAAACATTTAGAAACTCCTAGTCTATAGAAACAGTTTAGGAAAGTCAGCTTAAGTACTTGGGCTCATCTTGATTTTCTCTATTGTCAACAGTCAACCTCAGAGTAGGAAAGAAGTTTATGCCTTCATAGAGCTGTTGCCACCTGCTACCATCTAAATTTTACAGCTCAATTTTTTCTCCCTCCCTGACTGTAATAACAGGACCCTTTTTAGTTGTAATTTTTTTTTAAAGTCTCTGGAAATGGAACCATACTGATTTTTTCTCTGAATTTTTTGGAAATATTTTTCCTATAAAGCTTGGGTCTGGGATTGATTGAGCTCCCTGCCTTCATTATGAGAAATCTAAAATGACATTATTGCTTTCTTCCAAGCTTCCCATTACTTCCACTTCACCAACCATCCTGTCCTTGTTGATCATAATTAAATGCAGAGTAGCTGCTCAGCGGAATGCTCCAGGGCTCTTGTCCTTGAGTTTGTTGTGTTAAAGATTTTTTTTTTAATGATATGGATGAAGACAGACGTGGTGTACTTGTCAAGATACAAGAGATCTTGACAGTCTAGAATGATAGGTTATATCTAATAAAATGAAATTTGAAAAAGAAAAATATAAAGTATTATACTTGAGTTGGAAAAAATTAACTTTTCAAGTATAACATGGAGTCAATACATTTAGAAAGCAATTTATATGAAAAAGATTGGGAGGTTTTCCAGTATTACAAGCACAACATGAATCCAATTTGATGTAGTAGCCAACTAAACAAACAAACAAAATGCTAAAAAAAATCCAACTAACTAAGGGGATTTAAGAATGCTTAACAGAAGTATGGGACATATGGGGTTTTTAGGGAGGACTAACATCTCTGGTGTGAGGCTTGCTGAGCCCTTTTCAGGGCTGATCATCCACCACTGGTGTCCACCTGTCACCTAACTCTTATTTATGGTTTCAAGAAGCTGCCATGTGTAGTGACCTCATCCTAATAAAACCATCTCAGCAGATGGGCTAAATCAGGTTAAGGGTAACGTAAAGTCCTGAAGTCAACTGTGCAGTAGAGGGATGTCTAACATGTGAAAACTTCCTCTGGTGGAATGAGCAGATAAGAACAATTTGTTCCCACAGTCATGAAGATGGCTGAAGCAGTTGCTGTAGAGTTCTTAGAGCTTGATCAGATGTGGAAAATGCCAAGATTTTTAATGCATCCTGGATCATTGCCAGTCATCCTGACTTCTGTCTTGCCACTGAACTTTGATGACACTGAAAGAGAGTAAGATTGACAACTTGGTGCAGCTCTACCTCACTTAAATCCAATTCATGTACCTGTCAAGACATCATCTCATGATGACATTGGCCCTCTTCCAAGGAAGGAGGAACAACAATAACAACAGAAGTATAATGTCCAGAATGAGGGAGATGATGGTCTTTATTATATCTGAACTTGTCAGTCAGACCATTTGTGAGACAGTGTCCAGTCTTTGTATGATTTAGATAGGACTTTGGTGTACTGAAGCACGTCTAAAGGAGAGTAGCCAGGATGACAAAGTGATGGAAAACCCTGCTGTGTGATGATCAATGGAAGGAATTTGAATTTATAAAAGATTTAGCAGAGACATAATTACTGTGTGATATCTGTTTCAAAACTCTTTCCTACACAGGCTATAAAAACTGTTTCTTTGAGAATCAGGGAGCACTGTTTCTTTAAGAATAAGGGAGAACTGGAGAATAACAATTCTATTGTCAGTCTATGACAGGAATTCTTAATTATTTTTGTTTGATTGTCATAGACTCCTTTGCCAGTCAGGTGAAGCTTGTTTTCAAAATATTCTTAGATTCTTTGTCAGAATAATTTGTTTAAAGGCATAAAATGAAACAGGATCACAAAGGAAACCGATGAATTGACATAGTTATCAAAATGTTAAAAACAAAAACAAAAATAAAGAGTCCAACTTACAAATTGCTAGTCTCTGAGATATGACTTTGGAGAGATTAAAAAGAGTTAATAGTGAAGGTCTGAGAAAAACTGAAGACAAAAAATGAGGAGGAACAAAAACTTTCTTGGAGGAATTGTTCTAAAGCTGTATTGTGAAAGAACACTATAAGGGGAATCCCATGAGAAGTGATTCTAGAAAGAGACTAGAATTATGGCTTTAGAGAAACTGTAGTGAAGACAAGAACAATGAAGAAAGCTTTTTTTTTTCCTTGTTGGAATTGATTTAATCTTTATGTTGTGTAGAGATTGAAGGCAATTATTTAGTGGGATAGTTAGAAGTGATTATCATCTTTCTTGTAGCTAAAATATTACAATTATTTATATCTTCATGCTATTATTGATCACATTATTAACAAATTATATAGTCAATAGTTTTAATATTCATTTAATCCAAAAAGATTACAGGATTTTATATATAGAACTATATTAGCAGCTACCTATGGGAAAAGACATTTATCCATTTTATTAAATATTGTTAAATTATTTTAAATAATCAGACCTTAGTAGACAAATTATTGCTTAAGTAGTTATTAACAATAATTTATAAAACCATATTTAATACTTTAATTATATTTAACAAACTGGTAGGAATCTGATTTAGCTGATTAATTAATAAGCAAAATCTGCAGTTTCAAACATATCTCCAGATAATCCTAGAACTGTGGATGATAAGAATGACTACAATAATGAATAATAGGCTTTCTCTTTCAGTCATCAGAGTCCAATGGTAAGATAAAGATCAAGATGGCTGGCAATAACTCAAGATGCAGTGGATGAACTTGGCATCAAACAGAGCCCTAAATCCTGCACAATTCCTGCTTCAGCTGCCTTGATGATTGTTGGAACAAACTGTTCTCATACACTTATTCCATTTTTTGAAGTCTACACATGTTCAGGGTAGACATTCCCCTAACTCATTGACAAGTTTAGGGTCTGTGAGTTACCCTTAATCTGGTTTATCCCATCTGCTGAGATGGTTTTACTAGGTCATGACTGATTCACATACTACAGTGTCTTAGAGTCATAGGTAAGAGTTGGGTGAAAGTGAGCATTGATGGTGGATAAGCAGTCCTGAAAAGTGCTCAACAAGCTCTCACCCAGAGGTGCTAGTCCAATATGACTGCAATGAATATCCCTTCTGTATCTCTCCCATTTATTCTTGCCCCAATACATTTTATCATGCTTCCAACTTCACATTTGTGGCTTTTCACTTTTTCATTTAGAGACATTATCCAGTCCTTCTATTAAATGTGTTTTCTTTGAAAAATGTATATCATTCCATTGTCATATTCCAGCTGAATCTTGTCAGCTAAGTCTCAGAAATGTCCATGAGATTGTATTTGCTATTCATAAATTCCTTGTGTTAAATTTCTTTGTTTGCTGTGCCAATTTCCCATAATCTTTGTCTTGTTATATGGACAATTATGACTGTACATATTGTTATCAAATTCTTTCTGTAAGTTGCTTTTTTTTTGTAATTACCAGGCACTTCCTTCTTTGTGAATGCAGGTGGACAGAAATGAATTTGTCAAAACAACAAAGGTAGAAGATAATGATAAAGAAACTGGGCCTGACCTGTAATTTTAACTGGTATGGGGAACTCTTGGGTGAGGAAACTCCCTGAACCAATGGAGATTGGCACTTTCTTTGCAATACAAAAACCATTTAGAGACTTGTCTAGGATGGAAGAACTAAGTGATTTCAGAGCCGCAATTTTAATCCACGCCTCCCTAGTTCTAAAGTTTTCTTTATTCACTATGTCTTTATGCATAGCAGAATGTCTGTTTTTGGAGTTAAAGGTGAAAAGAAGATCATAGGTCTTTTCCATTTACATTTGTAATGGACAAACTTGGAAGGGAGAAGGTCAGAATTTTCTGATTTCTTTGTAGCAAATGTGAATTGAAAGACATAGCTGGTAAAAAGCTTACTTCTTTCTCATTCACTATTCACCTAAAAGGCTTTTTTACCTTCTTAAATTCAGTTTAGGAGCTGGAGGGGATATGGTATCAGCATTTGGAACAAGCAAGACTTTGATTGGTTATTGATTTACAACTATGTCTCCATTAGGATCATTAGCCTTCCTTTACATCTATCAATTCTTTTTTTAAATTAAAGCTTTTTATTTATAAAACATATGCATAGGTAATTTTTCAACACTGACCCTTGCAAAGCTTTCTGTTCCAAATTATCCTCTCCTTCCCTTCACTCCCTCCCATAGATGGCAGGTAATCCAATACATGTTAAATATGTTAAAATATATGTTAAATCCAATATATGTATACATATTTATATATTTATTTTGCTGCACAAAAAAAAAATTGGATAAAGAAGGGGAAAAAACTGGAAAAGAAAACAGAATGCAAACAAACAACAACAGAGAGAGTGAGAATTCTATGTTGTGGTCCACACTCAGCTCCCACCATCTTCTCTTTAGGTATAGATGGCTCTCTTCCTCCCTGAACAATTGGAATTAGTTTGAATCTTCTCATTATTGAAGAGAGCCACGTCCATCAGAATTGATCATTGTATAATCTTGCTATGGCCATGTACAATGATCTTCTAGTTCTGCTCATTTCACTTAGCATCAGTTCATGTAAGTCTCTCCAGGCCTCTCTGAAATCATATAAAATTTCCCCTTACGTCTGCTTTGGCTGCATCCCACAAATTTTGGTATGTTGTCTTGTTATTGTCATTCTCTTGGATGAAATTATTGATTGTGTCTATGATTTGCTGTTTCACCCATTCATTCTTTTTATTTATTTATTTATTTATTTATCTATCTATTTATTTATTTATTTATTTATTTTTATTAAATAACTTTTTATTGACAGAACCCATGCCAGGGTAATTTTTTACAATATTATCCCTTGCACTCACTTCTGTTCCGATTTTTCCCCTCCCTCCCTCCACCCTCTCCCCAAGATGGCAAGCGGTCCTATACATGTTAAATAGATTACAGTAGATCTTGGATACAATATATGTGTGCAGAACCGAACAGTTTTCTTGTTGCTCAGGGAGAATTGAATTTAGAAGGTATAAATAACCTGGGAAGAAGAACAAAAATGCAAGCAGTTTACATTTCATTTCCTAGTGTTCTTTCTTTGGGTGTAGCTGCTTCTGTCCATCTTTGATCAATTGAAACTAAGTTAGATCTTGTCTTTGTTAAAAGAAATCCACTTCCTTCAGAATACATCCTCATACAGTATCGTTGTTGAGGTATATAATGATTTCCTGGTTCTGCTCATTTCGCTCAGCATCAGTTCATGTAAGTCTTGCCAATCCTCTCTGTGTTCGTCCTGCTGGTCATTTCTTACAGAACAATAATATTCCATAACATTCCTATACCACAATTTACTCAACCATTCTCCAATAGATGGGCATCCATTCATTTTCCAGCTTCTGGCCACTATAAACAGGGCTGCCACAAACATTTTGGCACATACAGGTCCCTTTCCCTTTTTTAGTATCTCTTTGGGGTATAAGCCCAGTAGAGACACTGCTGGATCAAAGGGTATGCACAGTTTGATAACTTTTTGGGCATAGTTCCAAATTGTTCTCCAGAATGGCTGGATGTATTCACAATTCCACCAACAATGTATCAGTGTCCCTGTTTTCCCGCATCCCCTCCAACATTCCGTGTTATCGTTCCTTGTCATTCTAGCCAATCTGACAGGTGTGTAGTGGTATCTCAGAGTTGTCTTAATTTGCATTTCTCTGATCAATAGTGATTTGGAACACTCTTTCATATGAGTAGTAATAGTTTTAATTTCATCATCTGAAAATTGTTTGTTCATATCCTTTGACCATTTATCAATTGGAGAATGAGCTGATTTCTTATGAATTAGAGTCAATTCTCTATATATTTTGGAAATGAGTCCTTTATCAGAACCTTTGACTGTAAAAATGTTTTCCCAGTTTATTGTTTCCCTTCTAATCTTGCCTGCATTAGTTATGTTTGTATAAAAACTTTTCAATTTGATATAATCAAAATTTTCAATTTTGTAGTCAGTAGTAATCTCTAGTTCTTCTTTGGTCATAAATTCCTTCCTCTTCCACAGATCTGAGAGGTAAACTATCCTATGCTCTTCCAATTTATTTATGATCTCATTCTTTATGCCTAGATCATGAACCCATTTTGACCTTATCTTGGTTTACGGTGTTAAGTGTAGGTCAATGACTAGTTTCTGCCATACTAATTTCCAAATTTCCAGCAATTTTTGTCAAATAACGCATTCTTATCCCAAAAACTAGGGTCTTTGTCACCCATTCATTCTTTAGGATGAGATTATTTACTTTGCAATTTATTTTTGGTCTATTTTCCCCTGGCCTTTTATTGAAAGTAATTTTTATTACATTGTGAGCTGAAAAAAAATGCATTTCCTATTTTTTCCTTTTTGTATTTGATTTTGAGGTTGTTATGTCCTAATATATGGTAAATTTTTGTATAGGTTCCATGAACTGCCAAGAAGAAAGTGTACTTCTTTCTGTCTCCATTCAATTTTCTCCAAAGATCTATCATACCTAACTTTTCTACTATTCTATTTACCTCTTTACCTTCTTTCTTATCTATTTTGTGGTTTGATTTATCTAATTCTGAGAGTGTGAGGTTGAGATCTCCCACTATTACAGTTTTGCTGTCTATTTCTTCTTGCAACTCTCTTAACTTCTCCTTTAGGAATTTAGATGTTACACCACTTGGTGCATATATGTTTAATATTGATATTACTTCATTATCTATGGTACCCTTTAAGAAGATATAGTTTCCTTTCTTATCTCTTTTAATTAGATCAATTTTTTGCTTTTGTCTGATCTGAGATCAGGATGGCCACCCCTGCTTTTTTTTTTTTTTTTTTACTTCTTCTGGAACATAATAGATTCTGCTCCAGCCTTTTACCTTTACTCTGTATGTATTGCTCTGCTTTAAATGTGTTTCTTATAAACAACATATTGTAGGATTCTGACTTTTAACCCAGTCTGCTATCTGCTTCTGTTTTATCGGAGAGTCCTCCCCATTCACATTTATGGTTAAAACTACTAAGTCTATTTCCTGCCATCTTATTAACCCCAAATTATGCTTTTCTCTTTCCTTTTCCTCCTTCTCTCCTCCTCAGTATTTTACTTATGAGCATTACTTGTCTCAAACAGTCCTCCCCTTTAGAGACCCTCCTCTTTTCTTATACCTTTCCCTTTCTGTTTCTGTTTTCCCTTCTATATATCCTACCCTTTCCCTTTTCCTCTTTCTCCTCCCACTTTTCTATAAGGTGAGAGAAGTTTTTTGGTGAAACCAAATATGACTAATATTCTTTCTTTGAGCAAATTTGATGAGAGTAAAATTCACCCATTGTTCATCATCCTCCCTTCTTTATCTCAATTATAATAGGTTTTCTTTACCTCTTCCTGAGATGTAATTTCCCTCATTTTACCTCCACTTTTCCCCTTTTCTGGTACAATCTCCTTTCCATGTCTAGGTTTTTTTTTATATTGTAACAGTAAAATCAGATTATACATGCACTCTCTATGTATACCCATAACAGAAATACAGTTCTCAAGAGTTCTTGTCTTTTTACGTTTTTATGCTTCTCTTGAGTTCTATATTTAGAGGTAAAATTGTCTGTTTAGCTCTGGTCTTTTCATCAGAAATAAATGGCATTCACCTGTTTTATTGAATGTCCATCTTCTTCCCTTAAAGAAAATGCTCAGTTTAGCAGTGTTATTTATTCTTGGTTGCATCCCAAGTTCCTTTGCTTTTTGGACTATCAGATTCCAAGCCCTTTGATCCTTTGAGGTGGTTGCTGCTAGGTCCTGGGTAATCCTTATTGTGGCTCTTCAGCATTTGAATTCTGTATTCTTTCTGGCTGTTTGTAATATTTTTTCCTTGGTCCAATAGTTTTGAAATTTAGACACAATATTCTTTGGGGTTTTACTTTTGGGAGCTGTTCAGTGAATTCTTTCAATGGCTATTTTACCTTCTGGATTCTATGATCTCCTAGCAGTTTTCTTTAATGATTTCCTGAAAAATAGTGTCTAGGGTTTTTTTTTTCATCACGGTTTTTAGGGAGTCCAATAATCCTTAGATTGTCTCTCCTAGACATATTTCCAGGTCAGTTGTTTTCCCAATTAGATATTGCACATTTTTTCTATTTTTTTCATTTCTTTTTTTGGTTTTGCTTGATTCTTATTGTCTCATTGAATCATTCATTTCCATTTGTTCAGTTCTAAATTTTAATGAATTATTTTCTTCATTTACTTTTTTTTAAAACTTCTTTTTGTATTTGTCCAATTGAATTTTTAAATAAGTTGTTTTGTTCTATGGAATTTTTTCCCCATTTCACAAATTCTGTATTTTAAGGAGTTATTTTCTTTTTCCATTTCACAAATTCTGTTTTTAAGGAGTGATTTTTTTTTCCATTTCACAAATTTTGATTTTCTGGGAGTTGTTTTCTTTTTACATTTTATCAAATCTATTGTTTAATGAGTTATATGCCTTTTTCAAACCCTCTTGCAAAAATTTCATTTCCTTTCCCCATTTTTCTCCTAGCTTTCTTTTAAGATCCTTTTTAATTTCTTCTAGGAGAGCCTTCTAGGGACCAGGTTATATCACCTTTAGGAGTTTTATCTGGAGATGATCTGCTTTTAGTCTCCTCAGGATTTGAAATCTGTTCTTCTCTTTCACCATTAAATAAAAACTATCTATGGTCAGAACTCTTTTTGCTTTTTTACTCATTTTTTTTAAAATTAAGGTTTGCTTTTAGAGCAAGGGAGATTGTCCATGCTTCCTCTACAAGTGTCAGTGGCTGTGTTGACTGACTTTAAATGGTGGGTGGGCATGGCCAGGTCCTGTGAGATTCTAGCATTTTGGGGTTCACTCCTTACCTTTTATGTTTATATTGGCTGTTTTATAACTTCTTTGCTGATCTACTGGCTTGCAACCAGGACAGAGTAGTCAACACTGCTGTAGATTCCTCCCTGTGGATTCTTCAGTCTATGCAGACCTCATAACTCTGAGACACTGTGCTTCTGGCACTGGCGTCTATGGTCTCTGCCTGCTTGAGCTTGGCCTGCCTCCCTCCAAGTCCCATTGAAACAGACTTTTTCTGGTGATCTTTGAAATTATCTTCTTCTGGTAATTTGTTGCACTCCCAATATTCGTGGATTCTGCCAGTCCAGAACTAATTTCAAAGCTGGATACTAAGTAGTCTGAGGGTTGTAGAAGGTCAGAAAGAAACATGTGTCCTCTCTGCCATATTGTCTGTACCCTCCATCAATTCTTTTAAAAAATATTTATTTTTTTCCCAATTACATGTTTAAATAATTTTTAACATTTAAAAATATTAAGAGAACTTTCTGTTTTCTTACTGGTTGGAATCTTTACAAACTGTTAAGTCATTAGAGTTGATAGAGACAATAATTATCTAATTTAGCATGGTTCAGTATGATTGATTTGATCTTACAAGGAGATGTTATGGGCCAGAAGAAACAAGGTACTAAGTAGAACTAATAGACAATAATGCTTGTGTTCATACCTTTAGAGAGCTCATATAAGCAAGAAGTATTTAAGTACTCATTGGAATTCACACGTATGGGAGATTCACAAAGTTAACTGTGTAACTTTGTGAATTCACACCTCCCTTGAAGCTGTTAGGGCCAGAGAGCACTCTGGGAGGAAATCCATAATCCCACTCTCTCAGAGGAGATCATATATAAGAAGCAGACAGAGGTCAAGTTAGTTCAGTTGAAAAGATTCAGAGTGGAGGAGCGTCAGTTGGAAAATTGCCACGAGTCAGAGTTGAGGCCGAGGCAGAAGCAAAGGGCTAGCAACAAGAGCTCTAGGAACCAATCAGAGAGATAGGCCTCTAAGAATCTAGCTATTGAAGCCCAAGGAAAGAGACATGACTTGGAAGGAGAAAATAAACATTTCCATTTTATCAGCTGGCTGCATTTTGGGGGATTATTACTTTTAACTGAAACTAAGGCTGCCTCCAGAAAACCTCCCCAAGAAACCTGCTCCCAGAGAGAACCATTATATTTTAAAGAAGAAAAAATACCACACTTCTTCTCTCTGTGTCTCTCTCTCCCTTCTCTCCGTTCTTTCCTTTTTTTAAAAAGTCAACCCTATTTTCTTTAAGGATTTAAGGATAAGAATTGGGGACTGTGGATTCATCTGCTTATTCTTAACCATCAATGAACTGATAAAAGGGCATGATTCCTTCTTTCTTCCCTCCCTTCCTCTCTCCTTCCCTCTTTCCTTTCCTCCCTTCCTTCCTCTTTTCTTCCCTTTCTTCCTCCTTTCCTCTCTCCTTTCTTTCCTCCCTTCCTTCCATCTTTACTCCCTTTTCCCCTTCTTCTGTACCTCCCTCCCTTTTTTCCTCCTTTCCTCTTTTCCTTCCTTCCTTCCTTCCTTCCTTCCTTTCTTCTTTCCTTCCTTCCTTCTTTTTTTTAAAGTCAACACTATTTTCTTGATGGGTTTAAGAATAAGAATCTAGGAACTATGGATTTATCTGCTTATTCTTAGCCATCAAAGAACTTATAAAGGCATACATAGTATTGTTTAGGGACCAAGCATCCTATAGTAATTCTAATGGCCATGCTAAAGGTCTTCTACAGCTTTTCACATCTGTGAAATAGGAGTGGTGGACAAGATCTCTCATAGTTCTAAATCTATGATCTTTTCCAGTTTTTAATTCTAGAATGTTATAAACACAAAGAACTGTATATGATCAAGAGGACTTTCTATTGTTCATGAGTAGATTATCATAACAATATCTTGTATTTAAATAGTGCTTTAAAATCCCTTTCAATACTTTTTTTTTTAAAGTCAGTTATCTCATTCGATTTTCTCAACATCCCTTTTGGAAGGATATTATTATATTTATTTGGCAGACAAAGAGACTGAAATTTAAGTGGCTTTTTTAGAATCGTATAATAACTGTAGAGTCAGGACTGTAATCTTGGGCTCCAGACTTCTAGCCTAGTTTTCTCGCTATTCTTGCATGCTTTCTCCCCTTGCTTAGTCTTTAAATTTCATTGCTTACTCATTCTTTCCTCTCATAATTTCACTGACATTTTAGAATTTCTGGTTTTTAGAACCATGTCATAGATTAAAACTTTTTTTTTCTTTGTTTTGTACAGTGCCTTACTTATTAAGTGATGACACTTAGTAGGTGCCTGATTAATATGACTTAGAATTGAATTGAATTCTATCCATGAAGACAGTGAAAAGAGGTGAAATTCAAATTATGATTTGGTTTTCCTATTTCTAGATTTATATTGAAACTATTAATTGAAATGAAATTTGAGAATGCTTAAAGATTTACATTTTTTATATCTACCTTTAACCCTGCCATCATGTATAAGTAATAACTAGCCAGTTTCCAAGTGTTGGTATAGGGAAAATGGAAGCAGTCATCTAAGTAGTGAAAACACTGGTTTCATTAGAAGGTTCTATTATTTCAATATGTTTAAATCTCCCCCTTTATTGTGTAGGCAATAATTAATTTAAGAATAGTAATGTTTTCAGAATTTATTTGTAAATGTTTGAAACTCAGAATGTTTTTCCATTGTTGTAAAAGGTGATTATCTCCTACACTAACCAACAATAGTCCATTTAACTATAATGTGATTGATTCATAGTATTCATTTATGATCTATTCTGAGTTGTGTTATAGATATAATACAATATATAAAAATAATTTCCTCTGGTTCCCCTAGTTACAGAACTAATCCAAGGCAATGTTTTGAAAAAGATGAATCTTTTTTGGGAGTGGGCAGAAGCAGGCCCTTAAGTGAACTTGTTATTCTGTAGAGTTGACTGAGTTAGTGGGTTGTATCAGAAACCATATGGAGTATCTGTATTTAGATATGGTGGAGCATAGTAACCTTTAGACTATAAAGACCTAGTTTCCAAGAAGTCCCTTGAATATAGACCCAATCTCAATTCCAAGGCACTCTCTTTCTCTGTTTTTCATCTCAAATTTCTCCAGAATACCACATCTCTGAATTCTATAATTGATACTGGTTCACTCAAAAGTAGTCTTAGCCCTTGGATATCAATGCTCTGCAGTTACTCAGCTTAGAGAACTGGGTCTTTCCCTCATCCTTGCCTCAAAACTCTTTTGGATAACCTAGGAGCCACAATGATATTTACTGGATATCTCTATGTCATGCTTTCTTTGGGTCAGCTTTCTTAGCTTTCTTTCATGTGAACTTGGACTCATGAACCTGGGACTTGGGTTCTAGCTGATAATTTTATCTTATTCCATCTCCAGACAATTACACTATTTCCCAGCTACCTTTAGGCTTGCCATTCCCCATGTACCCTTTCCTACATTCCCATTTTCCCTTCCAATATCTAACTTTTACTCCCCTGTATATGTTCTTTCTCCCCATAGAATATAGGCTCTTTGAAGGAACTTAATAAATGCTATTTTTTCCATTCATTTTAAACATTTCTTTTAGGAAAGAAGAAATATATAGCTGTCCGATACTTGCTATATTTTGTACCTGGAGTGCCTTTCTAGAAGGGATCATGTCAATTATTTTTAGGAAGAGCCTAAGCAGCAGTCAAACGTAAGCTTTGAGAGATTATCCTCCAGGTTCTACTCTGGAATGAGGATACAAAAATCCAGAGACAATTTAAAAATTATTATTCCTCTCTTTAGTATCCAGGCTCCCCTAGGACTTAACTTGATCTGTGTGATCACAGAACTGGGTGCCTCCATAGGAGAGAGCATGTTAATTTCTTGTACCTCTGGATCTATTGCTTGTATAATTTAATTGAATCAAATAACTAGGTGATGAAGACTGCAAAAAGAAAGTTAGAACTGAAAATACTGAAAGACTAGGATAACTGGAAGGACTGGAGGGACTTAATTTTTCAATGAAACTTAGGAGTAGGCTTAAGAGGAAAGAAATATAGGGTGAGATGGAAAGACAAGAGATGATCAGAGAAGGCAATTTCATCTTTCAAGATCATGGAGGAGATATAATTATGAGGTCTAAGATATGACCATTCCTATTGGTAGCTAAGGTGAAGATATGGCTTCTTGGGAGTTAAGAAAGTTAATGAACTTGGAAAGGATCTTAAAGGGACACTAAAGTATACATACACATGAGGGGAGCCGGCACTAATCTACAGCCACATAAGGCCAACCTTGAATAGGTTGAATCTCCTAATCACATCATACCAAAGACTTCCTGAATAGGAATCTCCTAATCACATCCTAACTTTGAATAGGCAGATATCTAGGCATCCCTTAATCACATCATAGAGCTTCCTGCCACCAGAAATATCTGAGCAGCTCATCCTTGGGCGGGATACCAACCCTTTGTCTAGGACCCCCACCCTGTACTGTGTTTGAACAACCCTGCCTTCTTTTCTACTACTACATATATCTGTACTATTGCACCCATTAAAATGAGGCTTGATCAGATGGATTTGTCTTGCCTCCATTTTGCGCATCCCCTCTCTCTTGCCCTTATCTCTTTTCTTCCAGGGTCCACACACTCTGCCTCGCAGGCCGAGGCATACACAGATATATTGGTGTTTATCTATTTATCTATCTATATCTATTTAATCTAGCTATCTAGCTATCTGTCTGTCTGTCTAGCTATCTTAGCTATCTATCTAGTTATGAGCTGGAAAGAAAGTTCAGTTACTGAGCTCCATGAGAAAGGAGAGACAGTATCTTGGATGTTGGGGGCAATAAAAATATAGACCAAGGGATATAGAGAGATCTCAGCTCATATATAACCCATGTTACAAGAAATACTGTGTCTTAAGAAACAATGAATTTGAAGAATTTGCAGATGTAAAGGAAGATACAAATTGATGCTGAGTAATAAGCAGAACAAGAAATACAATATGGACAAAGGCTACAATAACATAAATATAAAGAACAACAACAAAAAAAGAAATTGAATATCGCATAATTTCAATAACCAAGCTTGGCTCTGGAGAAGAGTTCAACAAATGCACATCCTTACATTTATTTCACAGATGTGGAGATGGAATATTTCAAATGCTATAAGATATAATGGATACTTAATTTGGCTGAATTGCCTTTTTCCCTCTTTCTTTTAAAATATATCTATGTCTATCTCTATATCTATACTTTTATAAAGGATGACTTGCAGGGGGAGGGAGGAGGTATATACTTAGTAATAAAAATAAGGTAAAAATGAAATATATCAAAAATTAAATAAAAGTTTTTAAAATTAGTTTATTCTGAGGGCAAAGATTCTTGTGATAGAAATGAAAATCTTTTTGAGCTGTGTGAAAATTAGATTCCTGTTAGAGTCTCAAACTTTAAGAATCAGGTATACTAAAGTTCAATTGACCTGAAGGCCAGATCTTTCTCCTCTCCCCAGCTATTTGCTTGCTGTTGGCACATTTAGATTTAGATTTCCTCGGTCTTGGCCCCTCATTTCTCATTCCTTATTAGGCTACTCAGAAAATACCCTTATTTTAGTTATCCAGATAATACTACTGCTTTCTCCCATGGATGATGGGATAGCTTTCTATTAGTGCCACATCTGATTTTCATCTAAAATTCTATTTAGATTTAGCCAGGAGTGGAATGTGCAGTTTGCTACATGCTTAAGCTCTGCAATATGACTGGGGAGCTGCAGACAGGGAAGTGAAGAGAGGGTGTCCTGTGCCCTGCTGATATTTATCCCTCTCCCATAGTTCCCTATGTCACATTGTCCTTCTTTAGGAATATTTTCCTCCCCTTTGTTCTGCATCATGATCTTGACACAATCCTGAAAGGAACAGTCAGGAAAATGTTTATCAAGGATCTTCTCCTCCTCTCCCAAAGCTGCTGATTGTTGCTGAAAACAGCATTTGTGAAAGAATTTTTAAAGTCTTGGGGCTTTAAACTAAAAGAGTATGTTTGAGCACATTATATTCATGAAGAAGAGAGAGGTCTCATCCTCTGGCCAAAGATGCTAGCTGAAGCCCAAAGTGGGAAGTAGAAGGTCCAGAACCTCTGGCTCAGGGGAACTCTTCCTGGCATGGGCCAGCAGAGACCACAAACTAATCAGGGTTTGAAGAGATTATACATCCTGTGGAGACTACATGGCATCTAAGGTCCTTCTCAGCTCTAAATCTGTGATCCTATTATAATAAGGTTACGGGGTCTGCTAAATTTACTTGTAGGTCACCTTTCAATCTGCCACATGATTCATTCTGATATTTAATCTCATCATTTCAAATTCTAGGGTTATCTAGAAGGTAGGTTTGTTTATTTGCTCATTAGAAAAATCACAACCTCTTTCTCATTAATTAATTAGTTACTTCAGAGTCCTCACCCCAGTTTATGAAATATTATTTAAATGAAAATATCACTTACCTATTAAATTTAAGAAATTTCTTTCCCTGTAAGCAATTATTTAGTTCATCTCTATATATCAAAGTAACTAATTTCTTAGGACTCACTCAATATTAGAATTTCAGGCTATAAACTTTATTAACAATATAATTAATAATAATATGAAGACATAACTATTTGCTATATTTTAGTATTGGGAATGATTACAACCAGAGTCATTGCTAATTATTATTACTAATGCAGAAGATTTCTCTCTTGAAGCATTCTTTTTTAAATTTTATTTTTCTTGAGGACTTTTAGGTCTGTTTTCTTTTACAAAATAACTATTATGGAAAATTTTTCATGAATACACATATATAATTTAAAAAAAAAGCTTTCTCTCACTTTCCTGGAAACACATTTGCCCCATTCATTTCATTCAAAATATCAAACAAAATCTCTTCTCAAGAATTCATTTCTTTCTCTTTATAAGAGAATGATCTTTTAAACCTCGTCCCTTCCTACCTTTCCAGGCTTATTCCTTGATCTGTGCATCCTGTGACCCAGATATATGGATTATCTTTAGTTTATCCTGCATATAGCAAGATTTGTACATAGCTGTTTGAATATTGTCCCCTCTGTTAGAATGAGTTTCATCAAAGTAGAGATTTTTTTTTATGCCCCCAATGCTTAGCACAATGCCTTGCACATATTAGATACTTAATAAATGCTTGTGGATGTATTGAGAATATATAGGTTAAAACAGTTGTATTAAGAAGGGAAGTCTCTCCTATGTTCATTCTCTTTGTGTGACTCTTCAACTGTGACAAGAAAAGTCTCTTCTTTCTTTTCAGTTGCTCCTTTCAAGGATATCTCTAGATTTACTCTTAAAATTTTCTTTCTATTGTTTTTTCTTTAAATAATAATTCAGATTTTTTGGATGCAATGGAGGTCTGGCACATCTCCAAAGTGACTCAGATGAAGTTTCCACATGGAAACCAGCTACTTCCAAGAGAATTGTGATGACGTGTAAAGGAAATATCTTAGAGAGAAAGACTGTGGATCATGTGTAGACATTCTGAAGCTTATTCTAGTCAGCTAACCTCATGAAGGCTCTCTGATTGGATATGGAGGCATTAAAAAAAAGGCTGGGGAGCTTCAGTCTCTTCTTCTTGGACTCAGTGCTTTTGGGGAAGCTCAGCAACCAATGGAGAGAATATGATCTTGTCAGTCCAGAGGGATCATTGCATGCTGTTATTTGAGAATGAAGTCTTACAGATAATACATCACCAATTATGAGGAGATAGGGAATTTCTCAGCATCCTGTGGTTCTGTAGCTTAGATTTTGTAGTGCCAAAACTCTGAGGAGTAAGGGATAACCTATGGGGTTCAGAACAGTGATACTGAAATGCAATTTATTTTACGGTCTTATTGCATCTGGGTATGAACTTGGTGGGACCAATGCTCTGCAGGAACTGCTTTAAGTTTCAAGCCTTCTCCTTCATAGATTGAGATATATAGAAGTTATACAAAAGGGAATAATACAGAGATTAAGGTGATGTAGGGAAAGTATTGAGGAAGTTATTTGTATTTTTGTCCTTGCTATATCTTTGAAGTAAAGACTCCTATGTGACATTTCTTGTTGTTAAGGGAATTGGAACTTGAGGGCTATTCATTGGACTTTCTAAAATGGGGTGGAATACAACTAATGGGGATTTGAGCCAATGATCAAAAAAAGTTAAACAGCTACAAATCATAAGGAAGTAATTTTATAAGTCTAGTTCTTGAAGAGAGAGCCATAACATACACATTATACTAAAAAAAAAAAGACTTCTTACTTTTCCCTATTCTTTCTCTACAAACTCATCATGGATTCTCATAGATCAAAGTTAAACTCACAATTTCTCCATAGGAAAAGTATCTAATTGAATGAGAATTGTGACTATAACTCCTAATTTCTTTCCTTTTTAAAGAGGTCATGGCAATTTCTCTATAGGAGAGGTTTTTGAAATGAATTACATCCTGATTTTATTAATTTCACTGTTCATAGGGATTACTATGTACCTGGTGGGATTAGCAGGATATTATTGGAATTTGTATACAGCTTTGCAGTGTTTGAAACATGAGTTAACCTCTTTTTCCATATGTATATCTCTCCATTTGTGTTTAATATGTATCTACCTTCTTCCCATTGATGGTGTATGCTACTGATTTATTGGGAATGATTTGTTGCTGGCTTTTTTTTTTTTTTTTTTTTTTGTTACTATTTTACTCCACTAAATTCTTTGGCTTTGAACTAATTGTGTTCCTTGGCTATAAAAGATGAACACACCACTGAAGGATTATTAATTATAGTTTTGAGAAGTTATGAACTTATACTCTACCTTAGGTTAACTCTCTCAAGGAGAGCCACTAATTGTACCCCAGTGTTCCAACCAATAGTTCAGGAATCATTAGGGGAACATGTGTGACATCATTTTAAAAATAAATAAATATGTTTATGATTTCATGTATAATCATTTATTTTTCTTTGGGCATTTTAATTATTGTTTTTATGACACTACTTCTAAGTTTAGAATAAACTTTTTTTTTTAAAATTATACTGTTATCCCTTCCACATAATGATTTTCCCTACTGTGGTGTCATGATATCATGGGTTGGCATAAGAAATTAAATGAGAATTTTTAGAGAATTTTATGGAAGCTGTAGAAGCTGAAAAAGGCCAGCAGATGACACAGAAAAAGTTTAGACATTTAGAAATGCATAAAATATATGTATAATACCATCCAATTTTTATATATCTTTTTTATCTTTTTATTTTATCTTTTAATAACATAACAATTTTATCTTTTAATGACATAACAATTCAGACTTCTTCCTTGGTGCAAAGGGAGGGCCAAAATTTTTCACATAGATTTTCAGATCCTGGGAGTGCTACACTGATTTTAGAAACTAATAACATGTCAGCAAAGACAATTATGCATGCATTAGAAGAGTTGAGATTTAGTTGGGATTGAGGTGATTAAAATAGTAGATAACAATGATTAAATTGCTACTGGCAAGGAAGAGAGAACCTTCCAGTGACTGACTCTATTCTCTGTTCAGTAATAGTTCCAAGACAGTTACAGTTTATAGGAAAGGAAATTAATTTCAATAATATAGCTACATAAAATTTCACCAAATAATGGTTCAAGTTGGCTCCTGAGATATGGCACAGTGAGAGTGATTCTACTTCTGGACTCCATTCCTGATTTCACTTGAAACTTTTTTTGTATCTTAAAAGCGTATATTGATTTTTGTTGTTGTTAAAATGTTTACCTGACATTATACTGATTTCTTGCAATATCCCTGGCCAAAAGAAAGGTCAGAGTTCTTTTATATGAGTATATGTTTTTCCTCTTGTTTCCCTTATTTATTTCCTTTTTAGCTTTTTCTTTATGAAGTTTGTCTATAACAGGATAGGTTTTTGAGATATTTAAAGTAATTACTTAACCTTGGCACAATGGTTTTCATCTTCAGGGACCTTTATCAATACACAAGAAGTCAGAAAGTGATATATGGGATTCTGATGATCGTTTTCAGTTTCCAAGAGACATTTAGTAACCTTTCCACCATCCTGCTCCAAGAGCAATAAAAAGCATTGAAATATTACTTTGCTTCTGTACTATCTTTGGTGCTTTGGAGTGTGTATAGATTGTTGAATAGACAGAATGCTATAAATTTGCTTATAACCGTGAAAATAGTATGATTATAAAGAAAAGGAAGATTAATTTGATGAGTAAGAGGAAAAGAATAAGCATTTATATGGCACCTATTGTGTTCCAAGTGCTGTGTAAATATTAACACATTTGATCCTTGTAATATGCTACTGAGAATATACAGCAAATAAACTAAGTGAGGGATAAACATTTTCAAAAACAAAATTTGGGGCTAAGTATGAGTTAGTATTACCAAAGAATACATGAAATCCACAAAGAATGAAAAACTATAGCATAAAGCAAGGCTTCTTAAACTTTTTCCTCTCCTAACTCCTTTTTGCCTGAGAAATTTTTATATGATCCAGGTATATAGGTCTATAAAATAGTTATACAATCAAACATTTACTGATAAGAAATCATAATTTTGTGACCTTCTCATTCAATTATGTTACCCCATATAGGATCATGGGCCACAGTTTAAGAAGCTTTGATATAAAAGATAGGGGCCATTTCAGTTTACGCTTTGAATCAAATCATTAACCAGATGCTATAGTGAATGGTCTGGATTTTTCTTCTCTTTCTTCTTATGGCATTCAACAAAGTGATTCCTAATTTGCTAAGCAAGGACTTTGAATTGAGAGACTCGTAGAATTTCCCTTGAATGAAATTTCTGCGTGGTTTTCCTATTTTTTGCCTTCATTGCTTTCCTAAGTGTTTTAATATTTCCACTACTCTCTTGTCCAGCAGTCTCTCTTTATGTTTAAGTTCCATCACTTCTTCACTGTTTGGGTCTCTGTCTTAGTTATCTATCTTCCTTATTCCCTTTACTGCCTATAAAGTTAAAAATAGGAATAGGGATTTCATTGATATAGGTAACTCCTGGATGAGGAGACCACCTCTACTAATGCAAATTGGAACCTTCATTGTACCTTATTGTCTTAGTCTCTTAGATAGAGAGTTGTCAATCTCTCAGATCTCAATCTACTTGCAAAATAAAATAGATAAAAATAGAATGGAACAACATAATGCTAATTTGTGGTTTTCAAAGTCAAAATATGTAGTCTTCAGGATCTAATTGAGTTTGACACTAATGACTTAGAACACTGAAGACTTAACTTATTCCCTTAGGGTCACATAGTCATTTTGTTTTAGAGGTGGGAATTAAATCCAGGTCTTGCTGACTTCGAGAACAGGTTTTTGTTCACTATGTCCCCTACATTATGAAGTATATATTTTTCCTCTTGTTTCCCTTATTTATTTCTTTTTTAGCTTTTTCTTTATGAAGTCTGTCTATAACAGGATAGGTTTTTGAGATATTTAAAGTTAAAGTATAAAAGTAGAAATAGGCATTTATTGAGCACCCACTGTGTAGCTAGCAGTGTGCTAGACAAAGTGTGAATGCTATAAAAAGAGGTCAAAGCATATTAAAATATAACTGAGGATGGCCCCTGTCTTCACGGAATTTGCAATGGGGAAGCAAGACTCATACACAGAATCACTTAGAAGATGATAAAGATATGGTAAAATTAAAGAAAAATAATGAATTACAAACCATCAGTCCCATGGGAGATTATATAAACTAGAAATCACAATGGATAGAATGGTAAAACCTTGAAAGCTAAGTGGGATTTGGATAGCTCATGGGGCTCATCAGGGAATATATATTTATTTAAGTCATTTAGACATGACATTGATATGTAATTATTAAAATACTGGAAATTTCAATTATATTATTTATTAAGCATTTAATACTACTATGTGAGGCAGCTAGGTAGATCAGTGAATAGAATGTTGGGCCTCGAGTCAGGAAGAGCCAAATTAAAATATAACCTTCGAATTTGCTAGCTGTGTGACCTTGGGCAATAGCTTAAGTTACTCAACCTGTTTGCCTTAATCTAGGGGAGAAGGAAGTAGCAAACCACTCCAGTAGCTTTACCAAGAAAAGCCCATGGACATAGTCCGTGGGTTCAAAAAGCATTGGACCTGACTAAATGATTCAACAACAATAGTGACTGTGCTGTGTACTTTGCTAAGCACTGGGAAAATGATGAAAGGCAAAAGGTCTCAAGGGGCTCACAACCTAATAGCAACACACAGCAATACTGTATAAATATACTACATGTAGGATAAATTGGAGATAATATGGTAATGACTGTAAAATTAAGAAGGATTGGGAAATTCGAATTGTAAAAGGTGAGATTTTAGACTGGATTTGAAGAAAATCAAGGAAGGCAGTTGTAGAGAGGAGAGAGTATATTCCAGGCAGAGGATGCTGATAAAAAATACTCTGAGTTGGGAGAGGAAATGCCATGTGTGAGGAACAGCAAGGAGGCAGTGATTGGATTGAAGACTATGTCAGCACTAAGATGAAGGTTGGATTTGGTTGCCAAACAGAGGATTTTATGTTTGTTCCTGAAGGTGATAGGGAGTCACTGCAGTTTTTGGAATAGGGAGGTGACCTGGTCAGATGTGTTTCAAAAAAAATTGCTTTGGTAGTTGAATAGAGAATGGACTAGGGTAGGGAAAGATTTGTGGCAGAATGACCAATCAGATTATTGCAATAGTTCAATTGTGAGGGTCTGTACTAGTGTGGCTGGAGTATCAGAAGAGAGAAGGGGGCATATTGAAGAGATATGATAAAAATGAAATCGACAGATCTGTGGATATTAGTAGTGAGAAATAGTGCAGAGTCAAGGAGGATAGCTAGAGGCTGAGTCTGAGGGACTTGGTGGATAGTGGTAACCTCAACATAAAGTTTGGAAGAGTAGAAGTCTTAGAGTTTGTTGAATTTAAGTTGTTGAATTTAAGACTTTTTCATCCAGTATGAAATATTTGATAGCTGGAGACTGGAGGCTGGAGATGAGCAGAAAGATTAGGGCTGCATATATAGGTTTAAAAATCCAACAGAGAGATGATAACTGATGGAATTACCATGTGGAATCATAAAGAGGGAAAAGAGAAGAGAGTCCTATACAAAATTCTGTGGGATACCCATAGTTATTGGGTGTGACCTAGATGAAGATCCAAGAAAGGGGGACTGAGAAAGAGTAGTCAGATAGATCGAAGGAGAACTGAGAGAAGAGAGTATCAAGAAAAGTGTGATTGACAGTGTCAAAGGTTGCAGAATGGTCAAGAAAGATGAAAATTGAGAAAAGGCCATTGGTTTTGGCAACTAAGAAGTCATTGGTAATATTGGAGTGCAGTTTTGATTGAATGATGGGGTTGGAAGCCAGACTGTAAAGTTAGGAAAACAGTGACAGGAAAGGAAATGGAGACACTTATTATAGATAACTTTCTCAAAGAATTTAGTCAAAAAAGGAGAGTGAATATGGGAAAGATAACACATTCCCTCAAAGAGGGAAGCAAGGAAGAATAATAATGGGGATAAAAGAATTAAGTTTAAATATTTAAAAACATTGAGAATAGCATATTGAGGGTTTTTTTTTCTTAAGAATTAGGGCAATATAGGCACATTTGTAGACAAGAGAGAAGCAATCATTAGCCAAAGATAGATTGATTAAAGATAAATGAGAGACTTGGATTGATAGAAGGAGCAATCTGCTGGAGGTGATAGGATAGAGTGGGACCACTTGTGTAGAAGGGTTTGCTTTGGCAATGAGAAGAGCCACCTGTTCATGTGAGAAAAGGGTGAAAACAGAATTAGTTTAAATAGTGGCAGAAGGAATCGGAGTGATATGAAATATGGAGAAAGGGAAATGAGGGAGCTTTCAATAAATGAATCAGTTTTTTTCAGTATAGTATGAGGTAAGGTTGTCAAATATTTTGATCAATCTCTTGGCACTAAATAGTGATCATATGTACATATTTATTAAGTACTCTTAACTGCCAAATATGATTATCTCATGCTTAATTTCTTTGCAACTTTTGACACTGTTTATCAGTGTTATCAAATGTGTAAAACATTTTACAATGTGAGTATTATTCATCACTTTTATCTGGAGACTCTCTTTTATCTATTCTGTAATGTTATTTTGGTGACATTGCTGTCTCTTGGTTGTCTTCCTTCCTGAGTGACTACTCCTTCTAAGTTTGTTTTTTTTTTTTTTTGCTGGATCTTCATCAAGGTCATCCCACAATCTGTTAGGTGTCTCTCAAGGTTCTATCCTGTATTATTTTCTCTTCTCATTCTATACTATTTTTCTTGGTGATCTAATTAGCCATGGATTAGGAGGTACTTCCAAGATCTATATTTTCAGTCCTAATTTCTCACTTGAGCTCCAATCTTGCAATTCTAATTGCCTTTTGGACATTTTGAACCAGAAGTCCCTCAAGCCATCTTCATCTTAACATTGTAAAATAGAACTCATGATCTTCCCCCCCCCTACAAAAATTGTCCTTTCTTCTAAACTCCCCTATTATTGTTGAGAGGGCAAACATCCTTCCATTAAACCAAGAACAAATTCTTAGCGTCATCCTAATTTCCTACTCACACTCGTTTTACATCTCTCTATTACCAAGTTTTCTTTCATTCCTATTTATTGTCACTTCTTTCATAACATCTCTTGTCCTTCATTATTACATATAATCACTCTCTTAGTGCAAGGTCCTTACCTGTTCATACCTATTCTATTACAATGGGCTTCTGGTTGGTCTTACTGCCTCAAGTATCTCCCAGTTCCAATCCATCCTTTGCTCAGCTGCCAAAATGATGTTTTTCTAAAGGTCAGGTCAAACCACATCACTTCACTACTTAAACTCCTGTAGCTTCCTATTGTTGTTTGTCCTTTGTTCTCAAAGAGGAACAATGACATCCTGAGGTTTAGGTCTTAACTTGCACATCAATTGGATTTGGCATTCAGAACCCTTCCCACTTGACCCTTCCTACTTTTCCAGTCTTCTGGTCACTTGTAGCTTATCATGGACTCTCCCTTCTGCCTGGAATGCTCTCCTTTCTTTTGCCTCCTGATTTCCTTTGCAGATTTAAAGATTCAACTGGAATCCCCCTTTCTACAAGAATCCTTTCTCAATAGCTTCCTGCCTCCTCTTTGCAAGTAGTTCTATTTACACTATATATGTCTTATATGTCCACAGTTTTGTCTCCATCACCAGTCTGTGAGCTTGTTAAGGGCAGAGACCTTGTTTTTGCCTTTCTTCATATTCTTAATGTGACTGACCCATAGTAAATGCTAAATAAATACTTGTTGACTGTTCACTACCATGCCAGGTTATGTGGGTATCTTAGAAATGGAAATAACAAAGGCAGACAACCATCAATATGCATTCCACATTATCTTCCTTTTGGTGATGAACCCTAGTTTATCTCTGCACCCCAAGTATCATCTGCCATTGTTGCTTAAAGTCATTGTTGCCATGGTAAGCAATGTGGATAGTGGTTATAGGAGCTGTTCAGCTGCTGTGATTATAAAGGAAAATGGAAGTTGGGGGCAACAGGTATGCATCTGGGGAAAAATTTTTTGAAGAACATTGAAAGCAGCATACTGAGTAAATTTTTTTAAACCACATTCCCTTGTTGATTACTTACTGTTTTCTCTCTCTCTCTCTCTCTCTCTCTCTCTCTCTCTCTCTCTCTCTCTCTCTCTCTTTCTCTCTTTCTCTCTTTCTCTCTTTCTCCCTCCTCTTTCTCTTTGAATGTGTGGCTTCTTCCCTTCTTCCCTCTTCCCCTTCACCCTCCCCTTCTTTCTTTCCTTCCCTCAGTTCCTCCCTCCTTTGCTCCCTCCCTCTCTCTCTGTGTTTCTGTTTCTCTCCGTCTCTCTCTCTCTGTCCCTCTCTTTGTCTGTCTCTGTCTCTCTCCTCCTCCTCCTCCTCTCTCTTCTTCTCACTCTCTCTCTCTCACTCTCTCCCCCTTCTCTCTTTCTCTTTCTTTCTCACACTCTTTTTCTCTCTTTCTCCTTCTTTGCTTCTCTTCCTCTCCCTCTCTCCTTGTTACTGATTTTGTGTCATTACATCATGGCTTTGCTCCCCACTTTTATAATTTAGTTTGTATGTGGATATTTTTGCTTCAAAGCAGCACAATAGATTTTCAGTTTAGAAATCACATAAATCAAGGAACACTTATTTGCATTATAAAGGGATTCTTTTTTTTTTTACAAAAAGTTTTGTTATTCATTTTCTTAAAATAGCTGAGTGCCTCTTGTTACATATAAAATCTGATTCAATTAATAAGAGTAATAAAACTTTACACTTGAATATCATTGTATACTTTTCAAAATGCTTTGTCTTAATGGATTTTTACAATAATATATATGAAGTTGGTATAGAATGTTTTATGATTTCTTTTTTTTCCTTTTTTTTTTTTTTTTTTTTGATAAGGCAATTGAGGTTAAGTGACTTATCTGGGATCACACAGTTAGCAAGTGTTAAGTATCTGAGGTCACATTTGAATTCAGGTTCTCCTAACTCTAGGGCTGATGCTGACCACTAGTCCCTATGCATAAGGGTATCTACTAACACCATTATATTTTGATGCTAAAGGAAATTACTTAGAGAATATATGTATATATGCACACACATTGTAGGAACACCATTACCTTTTGCTATGTATTAGAAAATGATGAGTTTTGCATCTCCAAAGACATCTTGCATACTACATTGCACCATCTTTTTGTAACATATAATGAAGTATTGTCCAACTGTAGCAAATGCATCAGGAAAATCTCTGATGTTTTACGTTTAATAGGGTCACTACATGTAAATAACACAAGAGCAAGGAACTAAAGTATGGCATTTCACCAGTTGAATGGGTGCCCTACAACAGGTTTAAGGACTTTTCAAAAAGATAGGAATTAGACAGTTGGCCCTAAGAGGAATGCATTTCTTGGGAAGGGATTAGAATGAGCAAAGGCTGTAAGGCAGAGGAAAAGGAGTAGTTCAGTTTGGCTGAAAAATAGGAGGGGAAAATGGACATAGACAGAAATTGATCGGTTCAAGGAATATCATAGAGCCTCTTGATGTAATGTAATTTAGACTTTAGCACACTATGAAGGTATCACTGAAATTTTTTAACAACAGGTTAACATAGAATCATAGATATTATTAAAATTGTGATTTAGGAAGACTCATCTGGTTATAGGTGTAGAATGGAGTAAAAAGGAAGATAGAGGTAGAACCAGGGAAGTTAGTTAGGAAACTTGTAATTTTCAAGGTAAGAATTGAGGAAGGTCTGATCTAGGGCAATAGAATTAGAATAAAGAGTATGGTTAAGTATGGTTAAGAAAAATACTGTAGGAGTATGTAGTACTACTTTTAGGTACACCAAGGATCAATGTGCTATTTTGGTATAATAAATAGGTTCAGACCTATAGCCAGGAATCCGCCAAATGGTTAGGTATAAAAGAAATACATATATTATATAAACAAAATCATTTAATTAAACAACAGTTGACATTAAGTCACAAAAAGTGAATTAAATAATCAGCATTTATTAAAGCAAATGTTTCAAAAAAAGAAAAAGGATGTATATATTAAAACCATATTTCTAGCATCCCTTTTTCATGGAAACCAAAATAGGAAGCTGAGGTAATATGCTCCCCTGAAGACATTCTCTTATTGAGGAATGACTAAAAAAATTGTGGTATATGAATGTGATTTAGAATATTATGTCATAAGGCTTGATAAATTATATAGTCCCTTCAATTTTCAAATCAATTTCATGTTTTAAAATTTCACTTAAGTAATAAAATTTTGTTCACTAGACATCCATAAAGAAGTTAATCCTTCATGATGCCAACTGGATGGCCTGATAAATCAAAATAATTTAAAAAAGCTTTCATCATTGTTTCTGTCCATAAAAAGATATAAATTCATATGTTAAAGTATATAATAGAAAAGTAACATTCCTGGAAAAAGGACTAAATTTATTATTTTTATTAAGTGGAATACCTTTAAATTTATCATCTTTTCTCATGCCAATGTTAAAATTTTCCAAAGTCTTATTGTACATTTCACTAATTTTTGCATTTTCTGAATGTTGGTTGATCTTGAATGCAATTGGAAGTAATGAAAATTCTTACAGAATGTCAAACATTAAAATAGTTTTCCAAGAAATTAATATTAGCTAACCTCTTTGCCAAACCATAATAAGAATGAGAAAAATGCATACATAATGCAGGATGCCATGCCATATAGTAGTAGGAGTTCACAATCCACATGTTGCCAATTTTGATCCCATTATTGGACCAATTTTAGTAATGTGAATATCAAATTCTTCTATAACAACATTTTCTAGCTTGATTTGTTTTTTATTAGATTGGTGATAAATGGAAGATATTTTATCCAAATGATTATCTTGGTTTATTTCAGATACTGAATTTTCAGGAGATAATTGCAGCCTGTGATTTAGACACTGCTGAATGATGGAAAAATTTTCTAACAATATTATAACTACTCCAGACTTTTTCCCCAGCATTGTACAAGTGCCCTCAGAACAAAATGCAATTAAGTTTGCTTTTGAATATTCATTATTAAAGGCACAATCATTTTAAGTAAACAATAATGTATTGAGAATTCGAGGCTGTGGTTGACACTGATTCTTTTAGAGCAAAAATTAGCATGACTAGTACAGAAACTGATTGAACCACTCACTGGAGATAAATTATTAGTCTACTCATTCAAAATTGTAGATGCTTTGTCAATAATGACACAGATTTTTGGCATTCTCTTCTATGATATTCTTAATTATTTTCATCTTAATTTATTTTGTGCTATGATCTGCTATTCTTGTTGTGGCTGTATTGTTCATGGAAACAACTGCCTATATTACTAAATTTTGCTCTTCTGATTCCATTGCCCCCTCAAATATCAGATAAAGGCCTATTACATTTTACTAAGCTGTAAACAGTATTGAAAACTTTTATGATAGCATCAACATTTTTATTATTTAATTTATCTACTTTATTGGAAATTTGTCTGATTCTTTTTTTTTTTTTTTTTAACAAATCTTGAACTCTAGTATGGTATTTTGAAATATTGTGTTCCCTAATTATTTTTCTGCAATGAGACTTGTTAGTAGTTTTATTATTTTCACTTGAGATTTTTAAATATTACCTACATAAATATTCCTTGGACATATGAGCATGCTTTCTTCTGTTACTTCTAAATGTTTAACTGTTGATCAATTCTTTACATTCTAATTTATATTCTTATTTTATTATTTTCACTTTTCCCATCAATCTAGAGACACAAGATTCCTTCGATAATTATCATGGTTTTTCTTCAATGATTCATAATTTAATAGATTCAAAATGTGCTTTTGTTGACGTTAATATTCTACAATGACTTTCAAATCTACCACTACTTTTTGTTACCTTTTCACATTTATAAAATTTAATATCTCTTTGATATTTTGGCATTTTAAGGATCAGAATATTGAAAGTAATTTTGTAATATGGTAGTGAAATTCACAATAATTCTTGATGATTTTGGTAAAATTTTGTTATTGATTTCTTTATACAAGTATAGAAACAAAAAAGACAATTATAGAAACAAAAAGTTTGCCTTATTTTTATATGTATACCTTCAGTGTGATTTGGTATTTCTGGGAAAACTCACAACAAATTTTTTTTTAATTCTACCGCCAAGAACAGTATCATGGGCATTTTATTACTTTTTATTGCTTTTATTACTATTTGTTCAGCAAAGAAGTAACTCATATCATTGATGAACAAGTGTAGTTCCACCAGAGCTGTTGGTTAGTATTTTCATTTATGTTAATGAGTAAGAGAAAAGTGAAACAACCAAGACATATGTTGGAATTTGACTTGTTCATCAAAGTTGTGAGTGACTTTATTTTTCTTTTTCCTAAAACAGATAATAGTTTTTGATTGTTAGAAAAAATTTCCATCTTTTTTGTTTTATTCACAATGTGATGACTAAGATCATGGATCATTTAAAAATTTAATCTGCATTATTAACATTTTCTCTATTACTTCCTAAGTTTAGGCAATTCACAAAACTATAAATAAAATCTTGATTTGTAGCATTGAATAATTTTTGTAGCGTAAATTCTCCCATGGTGCTCAATTTTAAGCCACCAAGGTAATATCACTGAGCACAGAATTGGGAAAAGATAAAAAATAGCATCCATTATATAACATTTATACCATACAGATAAAAATAAACATAAATAACTTTGAGAACATAGAAAACAGCAAAATATAGCAAAAACTTTAGGAAGTAATAAGTTTTGAATATCTATTGTTTCTTCATATACTTCACAAGCGTGCAGCTTGGCAAATTAATGAAAGTTGCCGTTTTACTTTTGATACTTCGAGAAGAAATGAATTTTTATTGCTTGGTGCCTTTATGTCATTGTCAAATATTTGCTGTCATTGGATTAAACTCATTTTAGTAACTCCTTCATTAATTGGTTCCAATCAACTAAATAGATTTGCCTGTGATAGTTTAAGAAGGGGGAGGACAGAATTACTTGGAGGTAGAGGAAGGAGGCAAATAATTCCTGCAATTCTGTTCTGGTGAAATTCATGATGATTTTTTTTTTCAGTAATATGCACCGATGGATGCAACCATGAGAGACATCTGTAGTGGAAAGACCAGGAAACTTGGGCTTTAGTTTCAACTTTCCCACTAAATATCTGGGTCAGTCATTCATTTAGTCAACAATAATTTATTAACAGCTTTTCATGTATCAAACACTGTGAAAAGCAGTTCTTTCAATGAGTTTATTTTTTTAAAATTGATTTTATTTTTAATTTGTGGAATAAAATAAGCATTTGCATAACATAATATGCTAAAAATAATTGAATATGAAGATACAAATCTATTATGTATAATTTGCTGTTCCTTTTAAATACATATTAAACTTATGCAATTTTTTTCTCTTTCTTCCTTCTCACCCTAGAGATAGCTACTATTTGACACAAATATGTATATATTTGTAATATCATTCTATACAAAGTTTTATTTATCAGTTCTTTCTCCAAATACATATATACTATCTTCTTTCATATATCTTTTGTAGTTAGTTTGGGTATTTATAGAAGTTAAAATAACTTAATTGCTCAAAATTTTTCTTAAAACTATACTGTTGTAGCTGCATACAATGTTTCCTTGGTTCTCTGCTCATTTTGTTCTTCATTATTTCATGTAAGTCTATATATGTTTTTTTTTAAATCATCAAACATCACTTTTTATAGCACTTTAATATTCCATCATAATCATATGCCATGATTTGTTCAACCTTTCCCAATTAATGGACCTCCCTGCAATTTCTAGTTCTTTACCATCACAAGAGAACTTCTATTTTAGAACATATCTAGTAATCAAAGGATATAGATAGTTTAATAACTCTGGGCATAATTCCAGATTGCTCTCCAAATTGGTTGGATCAGTTCATAATTCCACTAACAGTGAATTAGTGTTCAAGTTTTTACACATCTTTTCCCATATTTGTTGTTTTCCTCTTCCATCATTTTAGCAAATCTGATAATTATAAAATGATATCTCAAGGTTGTTTTAATTTGCATTTTTCTAAATCAATAATGATTTAGAGCAATTTTTCATATGACTATAAACTGTTTTACATTCTAATAAGGGAAGGCAACACTTGAATGGAGAGCTGAGAAGCAGGGGAAGTGGGAAGGGAGAGAAAAAGAAGGAGCCCCCAAGAGTGATATTTACAGATAGCTGAGGCATAGTGGCAAGTGAGTGACTTTTGGGGAATCAGTTTCCATATTTGTAAAATAGGAAGCTGGCTTAGATGTTCTCTAAAATTATTTTTGAACTAAGATTGTGTAATTCAAAAAAAACTGAATAGAAAATAGGGCTGATGGTGGAAATTAATCAACCAATCAACAAACTTTTATTATTTACTTCTCTGCCATTTCATTGTTCTGCCTGCTCTCAGGTCACCATCCCTATTTACATCCTCCTTCTCTGTCTCTGTCTCTGAGTCTCTGTCTCTGTCTCTCATTCTCTCTGTCTCTCTCTACATCTCTGTCTCTATGTGTCTCTCTCTCTGTGTCTCTGTCTCTATCTGTGTCTCTGTCTCTATCTGTGTCTCTGTCTCTGTCTGTCTTTGTCTCTGTCTCTACCTTTCTTTGTCTCTGTTTCTATCTCTGTGTCTCTCTCTGTCTTTGTCTCTTTCTCTGCCTGTGTCTGTCTCTGTTTCCATCTGTGACTCTGTCTCTGTCTGTCTGTCTGTCTTTGTCTCATCTCTACCTTTCTCTGTCTCTGTCTCTGTCTCTGTGTCTCTGTCTCTCTCTTTCTCCCTCTCTCATCATCCTCTTTCTCTCCCCTCTCTCTGTCTCTGTTTCTGTGTCTCTGTCTGTCTGTCTCTCTCCCCACCTCATTTTTTCTTTCTCTCCAGAAGGCCTCTGTGCTTTTTCTCAGCCTGACCTTTTTGTTTTTCAATATCCTCTCCATTCCAGACACACACCCTCCTCTTCCCTACAATCTTATTCTGTTTTTTTTTCTGAATAGGGGAATAATGACAGAGTCAGGAGTCCCACAATTGAATCTGGAAGGTGTGGAGAAAACTTGATGTAACAATGTCCCAAGTGAAGAAGTGGCTGTATATGGGGCAATCCTGCTCATTATCCTCTTTTCGTCTTGCTATATAATGCCTGAGGTTTTGGCCAAATTCCCAGTTCTCCTTCGTCACTCTGCTTTGGAAATATAAGCTTCTCTAGTGGAGATGGGGGAGTGGGTTCTGTCCTACTGCCCTTTTTTTTGTTGCTGTCTTTATTTTCCATTTTCAACTCCTAACTCGGGTGTCTCCACTAGCTTTCCTAGAACATGACAAATGAAGGCTTATTACTTTTCATTGTGTGGCTGACCTAATTTTTCTCTAACCCCCGTCACTACATCTTCCTTTTCCCCTCTCCCCTCTCCTTAAGTTCTAGGATAGTAATCACTGACATTGTACCAAAACACCAATTGAAAATGAATGAGAATAAACATTGTTTTCATCAAAGAATCTGGATACCATAATCATCACAGAAAACAATGAAATAATATAGTCAATTTTCCTCAAAATTAGTGAGAAAATGTATATAATGTACTCCATAAAACTTAAAGTTCTATATAAATGTGAATTATGAATTGGCAAAGGAATAAGGAATGTGATAGAATAAGGAATACAATGGAATAAGCAGAGTAGGGAACATTTTTTCCCTCAGCTTATTATATTAACAAAGAGACATTTTAATTTTTGGTGGTCCCATTGTGACCTCCACAGGTATAACTATATTTTGAATTTGTATATCTCTTTTCCTCTGAGGAACTCTTTGTATTTTATGTGTTTTATCCCATTTACTGTCTAAAAGATCCCAGTGGGAATATGAATTATTAACATTCTGTTGGCATGGGTTTGCCTTTGCGAACATTTTCTTCCCTGGGAATAGAATAATGCCACATCATTAGAGAAGTAGACATTGACTGGAAGTCACCTACCACTTGCTGTGGAATAAGTTAATCACATAAATTTGGAATTTTGACTTTGCTTTGGGAGACTATTTTTCTTCCTGTGCCCCAGTTTAGAATTCAGTCTAGTTTTTAAAATTGTCATTAGAAGTGCCAAAGATATTTCAAAAAGATTTGAAAATATTTCAAATAAGTCTATTAGTACCAATGGAGTCTGATCGTAGATTGATAATTGTTAATATTTTTCTAATTAAAAAAATACTTCACATGAAGTTTTTTTTTTGTTGTCTATTTACAAGTTTGTAGAAATTTCTTTTTGACTGAAACTTTCTAGCCTTGGTCCTAGATCAAAAATGTATTCCTTTTTTCAAGTGTAATGAAAAATGATTCCACTGTTTTCAGCTAATGGCAACCAAACCCACGGATATGATGCTGCTTGTTAACTTGAAATATTTCAGACTCTCTCCATGACTTGTTCTCCATAAAACTGAGCCATCCAGGAAAAGTAATAGTTCAAGCTTCCTGAATCACCTTGGAGCAAACTCAGGAGTCTCTGATAAGATATATACAAAACCTTAAAAAGTCACAACCTCTATCTTTGTTGCTAGATAGCAGTGTGTAGATAGATGGATAAGTGAAAAGAAAGTCTTACTTTTTATTGCTTCATTGGTACCTGTTGAGAATGTGTTAGGGTTTGGGCTCCTTGAGTATTTGTAAATGTCTCATTAAAATATACTGAGGAACATTTTGCAGAATATTTATTGAATATCTGGATCAGAATAGCTCTTTTGTGAAAACTAAAATACATCAGAATCTTCTATCTGAATGTCTACACAGTTTGAGCTTGACATTGGATTGAGTTTTCTTCCCTCTTTTTCCATGCAATGACCCCTGCTTCCAAAAAAAACTTAGTGGTCTTGTTAATTCACCTTGCTAGAAAAGCTTGGCAAGGAAAGCATTTGGATATAAGGGAAATGGTTCTGGATTAGGAGGTAGAAGAAGTCAAACTAAATACCACTTTCCTCAATTCCTAGAAGGGACTGTATAGGTTGCTCAGTGGAGAGAGCACTTGGTGTTAGGAAGATTGAATTCAAATTCTGCTTCAAATTTTGTATGATCCTGGGCAAGCCACCTAATCTCTGTTTCCCTCTATTTCCTCATCTGTAAAATGAGGATTATAGTAGCACTTACTTCTTAGGGTGAGAATTAAATGAGATAATAATTGTAAAGCCCTTAGAACAGTAGCTGGCACATAATGCTATATAAATGTTTGTTGTTATTATTAATTTCCTCATGTATAAAATAAGGGTTTTAGAATTCTATGGGTTTGAAGGTCCCCTTGAGTTCTAAATCTATGATCTTATTCACTTCCTAACTGGTGTATGTTCCAGGTTCAAATATAAGCATATTAAAAAGCAGTGACTCATTGAAAACCTTTTATATAAGCATTATAGGCCCTATGCCAGTGTTTTAAAAATAGTTTCTTTTCAATAATTTTCATTCCCATTCTTAAAGTGATTAAACTAGTAGTTTCCTTTACTTTTTGAAGAAACAATGTTGTCTCCCATTTGTATTTCCCTGCTTTTCTATCTAGCATACCAGTTGTCCTCTGTGGGATCCTGGACTTTTACCAATTGCTGAAGGTAGAAATAAAGACCACCTGGTATTTACCCAGATTCAATCCCTTTCTCCTGAGGGGCCATTGTGCTTTCTTCCAACTGTGAAAATTGGTATAAGTGTAGCAACCTGGTGCATAGATCCCCAGAGGACCTTGACTTGGCAGCCCTTGAGAATGTGGTGAGCCAGTTCAAGAGCTAGGAACCCTCATTTTCCTTTCCCTCCTTTTCTTCTCAATGGAAAATAAGGTAGTTAGGAAGGATAATTGTGCTGATAGAAAAAAAAAAAACCTCACTTTCCCAGATTGTTTTGGGAGTACTAAGTCAGAAAAGAATGAACAGGGTAAGCTAGAAGAGGGAAGTTTGAATAAGAAAGACTTCCAATGAGACATGGTGTTTTTTATTATAATGGGATTTTGGTACTTGTCCAGATGACCTAAGATAGAGATGGGAACCTTCTTCTGGGAGGACTGTAGGAGCCAACTGGTAAATATTAAACAAGTAGCTGTCTTGTGGGGGAAGTCCATATGATATACTTTTAAGTTTAATTTGAATTATTTACATTTTCCTATCATTTTCTTAAGCCTAGACAATAAATCATTCCCTGATTGATTTGTGCATTTGCCAGTTTCCAAGCTTATCCTTAAAATTTAGCAATCAGTTCTTCTGAGCTAGTATGAGTCAGCTATGGCACACTACCGGGGGACTGATGGATTCATGAGGAGTGGAAGAGGGAGAGTGGATACATATCAGTTTCTATCCATTGCCTGCCTATCAGGGAAATGCCTATAAAGCAGAGGCGCCATGGTCACTGAGTTGTGTTTATTTTGCCTTTTTAAGTTCTAGTTCCAGTGGGGTTTGAGGTATGAGGGATCCAGGAGTCCAGGTTGGATGTTGGGACCAGCCCAGAAGGGCAACCCTAAGAAGTAGGGTGCCAGTACATAAAAGTTGGGGAACTTTGTACTCGGAACTTGGGGTTTTTGATGCAATGTAGGGACTAAGCTTAACTGTGACTCTAATTTCCTTTCTTCCCCAGAGATGGAAGTAGCTCAAAGGAGATTATTCATTCCCCAGATTTGGGGAGAAATGTTTGTACCCTTGTTCCTTAGAAGTAAATATTCCTCTGTAAAAGCTGATCCAACTATTAAGAGGTTAAAAACAAGTAAAGTTCTTGGATCCCTAAAATTTGGAGACAATAATCAATGTATATTTGCTATACATAGTAGGCAAAAAAACAAAAACAAAAAAAAAAAAAACAATCATCAGTGATTCTGCTTTCTGCTGATGATCATTTCTAAAATTAGCCAACCTGGTTCCCAGTAAATAGCCTTTGACTGGCTCATATTCAAAATGTCCACACCTTGTGCTGCACTGGTATCATTTTCTAAAATCCACTTAAGTGGAGGAAGAAAAACCATTCTCACTTAAGTATTAATAACACAAAGGAAGGTATACAATTATAAGCAACAGAAAAAGAATGGCAACATTAATTAAATAGCTTAAAAACATGGAGCTGGTTTTAAAAAATTAGGGGAAAGGAATAGGAAAGGAAATGAGCATTTTATGTACTCCTTACTAGATATGTGCCTATAAATATAAAATATGTTATTTTAAAATATAACATTTTATGTTTGTATGTAATATTTTTATATTTGTATGATACATATATGTGCATATATAAAGATGTATACTTACACACATATTACACAATGTATACAGATGTGTAATTATTTTTTATGTGTGTATATCTATACATATATATACAAACATAAATATGTATATAAGATTTATAATACTTAAAGTGCAAGATAATATTCTAAGTACTTTGCAAACAGGATCTCATTTGATCCTCACAACAATTCCTGTAAGGTAAGTGTTTTATAATACTTATTCAGTAGTTGAAGAAACTGAGGAAAACAGAGGCTAAGTGAAATATCTAGGGTCACATATTGTAAGTAAATTTCTGAGGCCAGAATGAGGATTGTTATTCCAGAGAAGGCCGATTGACAATTGCTGTCTAAGGACTTATTTGGATATTTTTGAAGAAGAAGTTATGTAAAAAATGAAAGACAATTTTGCTTGACTCAAAGAAGAATGTTTTGATGATAAATCACTAGAAGTCACCTAACATACTTTTATCCTAGCTTTAAGAATAGACAGCCAGCAATTTGAAATGGTTTAATAATTCTCTTGACATACAGCAGGAGACTAAATTGGAAGGGAGGGAAGTCTTTTGGAGCTTTTTCTCATTTTATTACTTTATGATTTTTATGAAGTGAAGATGAATATGGTCCAAACTTTTTTAAGTATCAAGAAAGACTAAAACCCTGAGGTTTTCAGAACAAGGTATCATTAACAGGACAGGAAACTAAAATTTTCCTATTTTTTAGAGACACAAATTGAGGCCTGGGGAGAATAAAACTACTAAGACTATATAGACAATCCCTAATGGAAATGAGCCATAAATACTCCTAACTTCAAGTCCTTTCAAGCAAAATTTTCTAAACAAAAATTGTCTCTCAAACAGAATTTTGACTTTGAATTGACCAGAATCTAGACTTAAATTTTTAGGCTCATATTTACTTTGTTGTGACAGAGGTTTTTACAATATTCCTTTGATTCCCTCTAACATATTGTTATGCCATCATTTAATTGGACATAATTAATAGAAATGTTTAAAGGGTTCTTAGAAATACATTTTTGTCAATGTAATTAATCAAGGTAATTGCATTATTATAAAATATTAATATAAAAATCAGACATTGATGTCCAAGCCTTTGCTCTAGCTTTTAGTTTTATTTATAGTATTTTTATTTTCAATTATATCTATTACTCCTTTGATTTCTGAACTTTCCTATTTTGTTCTTGTTTTTGTTTTTTTATTATATTTTGTTGATTTTTTAGTTTCTAAAAATTGCATAGTCTATATTCCTCTCATTTTCTAATGTATGCTTGAGAAGATGTTTTTCTTGTGAAAACTATCTTAGCTACATCTCAGGAATTTTGGTAAGTCATATTATTATTATCATTCTGTTTTACAAATTACTATTTCTATGACTTGTTCTTTGATCCACTCATTATTCAGAATGACATTTTTGTCTCCATTTTGTCTGAATCTTTTTTTGTGTGTGTTTACTATTTTATTGTATTATGATCTATGAATAAGGTTTAATGTTTTTGCTTACTTACATTTACTTATAAATGTTTCCTAGAGTTATTTTTCTAAAAGTATACTTTGTTGCTGAGAAATATGTATATTCACTAATATTCCCATTTAGAAGTATTAGAAAATTCAAATCTAATTTTAATTTAAAAAAGCAAAGAAATTACTAAATTTAAATTTTTTCAGCCAAGAACAATCTACCTACCCAAAGTTAGGGAGAAAGAAAAACAAAATCTCTATTAGAAACACATATTGTCAAGCAAAAACAAGATGATGCCATGACATGCAAGTGAATTGGATTTAAAGGAAGTTGGGCTAAGCAAAGTCACCAGGCTCATGTTTCCCTCCAGAGCCATCTGGGTTTAGTGGCCAGATAAAACCAGGATGACTGGAGATGGCCCTGGATGCAGGGGGAGACCTTGGCTTTTTAAAGCTAAGGTCTTTAACAGGTTGACTGAGGCAACACCCATTAAGTGATTAAAGCTAGGTAAGAAAGCTAAAACTTAAAGGAAGTCAGAAAAGTTAGGAGGGGGAAATGAGGAAGTGAGAATTTCAATCATAGGAGACAGCTAATGAAAATTCAAGGATCTGTGAAATAAAGTGTGTGGAACAGGAAGTGGGCCAGAACACTAGTCAGGGATGGGAAGAACAAGTTATAAGCAGACTGGACAATTAGAAAGAATCCAGATTGTAGAGAGTTTTAACAGATAAAAAATGATTTTATATTTGATCCTGGGGTGATAGGGAGCCACTAGAGTTAATTGAATGGAGGGCATGTAACAAAGTCAGGCATGTTTTAAAGAATATCAATTTGATAGTTGAGTAGAGAATCAACTGGAGTGGGCAAAGAACTGAGGCAGGGAGACCAAGCAACATGCACTGCAATAGTTCAGGCACCAGGGACTGCACCAGAGTAATAGTAATGTCAAAAGAGAGAAGGAATTACTTATGAGAAATGTTTGTTACAAAAGTAGAAATGATAGGACTGGGCAACCGATTGGAAGGGGAAGATGAGGTTGTAGAGTTGGAGATGCTACTTAGGTCTCAAACCTCAATGACTGAGAGGATGGTGGTACTCTTGACAGGGCAGTGTTTTGGAGGAAAGATCATGTGCCCACTTTTGAATGTGTTAAATTTCAATTGTCTGTGAGACATCTAGTTCTAGATTTTCAATAAGCAGTTGGAGATGTAGGACTGCTAGACTCTGAAGGCATGTGTTTTTTCCCTTGCCCTTGCCAACTCCTCTCATATAGGGTAATTTAGTGTGTCTAGTAGTTAACTTGGTTATCTCATATCCTTGAATGCCATGTTTCTCTGAATAACTTTAAAAAGTTGGGTGACCTTGTATGCCTTTGGGCAATCATATTGACCCTCTCGATCTCATAAATAAAACAAGGGACTTGGATATGCCAAGGTAAAATGGAATTATTCTTAGAAAGAAAGCACTGATAATAGCTAGTGAGCATTTATACAGCACTAAAAATTTTGAAAACTTCATAAATATCACATTTTATCCTCATAACAGCCCTGGGAGATAGATGCTATTTTTACCCCCATTTCACATAAGGGGAACTGAGGCAAACAAAAATTAAGAGTCTTGCTCAAGATCACAGAGCTAGTAAACACCTGAAACTGGATTTTAACTCAAATCTTCCCAACTCCACATCCATGGATGAACTGTGAAAAATGTTTTGTAGAAGGTGAAATGGATTGTGAAAGATTTCTTGTAGGATGTGGGACCTAAAGAAAACCAGAGAATTCAGAATATGGAGATTAAGATGAAGAGCATGTCAGTTATGTTGGATGCAAGGGAGAGGGAGATGGAGTGTCTTACTTGAGGAACAGCAAGGCTATTATCATTGGATAGCAAAGTACAAAGAGGGAAAAAATGGTAAAAGAAAACTGGAAAGATAGGATTATAAAGAACTTAAAATGCCAAACAGAGAATTTTATATCTGATCTTGATAGTAACATGAAGTTACTGTAATTACTGACTAGGCAGGTGACATGGCCAGATCAATTTAACAGCAGAACGAAGGGTGGACTGGAATGGAAAGAGACTTGAGACAATGAGATCAATCAGAAGTCTATTGCAATAGTCCAGGTGTGAAGTGATGGAGGACCAGGGTAGAGGCAGTATTTGAAGAGAGAAAGTGATTTATATAAGAGATGCTATGAAGATAGAATTGATAAGACTTGGCAACTAATTGGAATTGGGTAGGTTGTGAGAAAGAGTGAATAGTTGAGGGTAATTCATAAGTTGTAAGTGATGATCATTGTGAGACTATGGAAGTTCAGAAGAAGGTTCATTTATTTATTTATTTATCTTGGGTGGGGGAAGAGAATGAATTCAGGATTTTATATAAATATAGGATGTCTGTAAACATCCTGTTTGAAATGTGCAATTGGACAAAGCATTTACTTCCTTTTTCTGTATTACTGTATTATATTTGGTACTTGTTAATGTGATTTTATGATGACTTATTAAGATCTATTAATTATTTGATCTATTATATGATCTAATTATTATCTATAAAACTCTTAGGGATCTTTGACTCAGAGGCTTTTTTTAACTGTACAAAATATTACTATTGATAAAATCCTATTCCAATAGGTTTGGGGGACTTTCTAAATTCTTAGGTGTACAGGAATTTATAATAAATATTACTTGAAATATCTAGGATAAGGTTTAGATTTTAAAAAATATACTAAACATTTAGTTGAACTTCTCTATAAGAGAAGTCTCTATAAGAGATTACCAAGAAGCTATATTTTTTTTGAAAAAATAGTCAAACTAAAGAAAGTTGCCCAGTTTCACAGAAAATTAGCTATGGTCACTGCTCCCTCAAAAAAACCACCCCATGACTCAAATGACATACACTCAGCATCAAAATTGATGATAATATCTCTCAGACTTAACCACTTGTTCCTCATAAGAGAACATATGAGCTTTAAGATGTATTAAAAGCTCTGTGTTTCTGGGAAGAAGAGTCAATATAAATAAACCTTTGTGGTTTTTGAAGAGAAGAGAATTATGAGTCTATAGGAATACACAGAGGAAGAAGATGCAGAGCTAAAGATAAATAATTCCTTAGCTAATCAGGGAATTATAGGACTATACTAAAAGATGACAACTTAAAAGCAGTAGCAACTGGAGAATCCGTGAGTGCATATAATGGCAAAGGGAGTCAGATTCTGGAAAGATAGAGGATGGCAGAGGATGGCACATACTATTAACCCAGTCTCCAGAAACTTATAAATTGTAATTTGTAATTGTAAAGGAGTCAGAGACTTTACTAATTGTTATTTGAGTTTTTTGGAGACTGAGTGACAGATCCTAGATATGAATGGATGGTTGTGATTGGTTATAGACAGACTGCTTTATAGAGAGAAGACAGTTTATGAAGAAAATAGTTCTAATGAGAAGTTTATAGAATGTTGAGTATATAGGATTACAAATTAAATGGGAATTAGGAGGTGCTGATGGATAGTAGCTTCTGTCACATAGGTACTATGAGTATAAAAAGTTCTTTGTTTCATGCATAGCAAGAAGGTTTTGCACTGGTCTCTTGATCATTAGCATCCTAGTGGCATTGTAAAAAGCACCCAGTGAGGTAATTTCCCACTTTCTCAGATCTGGGAGATTCTACTCTGTACTGGTTTCACTTGTTACTACATGAGCATTGTATTTATGGAAGAAAAAAAAATGAAGGATCTTGGGGCTCAATTTAATTGACAGAAACAGAGAGAGAGAGAGAGAGAGAGAGAGAGAGAGAGAGAGAGAGAGAGAGAGCGCTTCAGTTTGTATCAGTCAGTTCCTTTTCTGAGTATGGATGGGATTTTTCATCAAAAGTCATTCAGAGTAGTTGTGGATCATTGTATTGCTGAGAATAGCAAAGACATTTACAACTGATCATCCCAGAACATTGCTCTTACTTTGTACACAGTACATTTCACTTTGCCTGAATTCATGGAGGACTTTTCAGACTTTTCTGAGAGCATCCTGTTCATCATTTCCCACAGAATAAAAATATTCCATCATAATCACATATCGAAATTCATTCATTCTCCAATTGATGGGCATCCTCTTCATTTCCAATTTCCAATTTTTTTTGCCCCGAAAAGAGTGCTGCTATTAACATTTTTGTACATATAGGTTCTTTTCCATTTTAAAGAATCTCTTTTGGGATTTATACTTAGTAGTAGTATTGTTAGGTCAAAAGATATGTGTGAATTTATAGCCCTTTGGTCATAAATCATACCTTTTGATCAATTATCAATTGGGGCATGGTTCTTAGTTTTTATAAATTTAACTCAATTCCCTCTATGTGTGAGAAATGAGGCCTTATTAAAGAAATTTGCCTCCAAATTCTTTTTTGTTTTTGCTATTTAATTACTTACTATTGCTAACTGTATTCCTCCATTTATTCTTTTTTCTTTCACCCTGTCCCTCCTCAAAAGTGTTTTGCTACTGACCACCCCATCCCCAAATATGCCCTCTCTTTTATCCTCCTTCTCCCTTCCCATAACCCATTCCCCTCCTACTTTCCTGCAGGGTAAGATAGACTTCTATACCCATAGTGAGGGTGTATGTTTTTCCCTCTTTGGTTCACTCATTTCACTTTCCTACCCAATCTTCCCCTCACTACAAGAGGTTTTTCTTGTCTTTTTAATGGAATGATTTATATCATTCCACACCCCTCTCTTTCTCATTCTCCCAGTACATTCCTCTCTCATCCCTTAATTTCATCTTTTTTTTTTAAAAAGATATTATCTCTTCATATTCAGTTCATACCAGAGTCCTCTGTCTATATATACTCTTTTTAAGTGCCATAATAATGAGAAAGTTCCAATGAGTTACAAGTATTTTCCTCCCATGGAGGAATATAAACAGATAAATCTTATTAAATCACTTATGATATTACTTTCCTGATTACCCCCTTTTGCTTTTCTTGAGTCTTATATTTGAAAATCAGATTTCCTATTCATCTCTGTTCTTTTCATCATGAATGTTTGAAAGTCCTCTATTTCATTGAATTTCTACCTTTTCCTCTCAGTTTTTCTGGGTAGGTGATTGTTGGTTGTAATCTTAGTCCCATGGCTCTCTGGAATCATATTCCAAGTCCTCTAGTCTTTTAATGTAGAAGCTGCTAAATCTTGTCTTATCCTGACTGAGACTTTACTATACTTGTATTGTTTCTTTCTGAATGCTTGCAATATTTTCTTCTTGATCTGGGAGTTCTGGAATTTGGCTGTAATATTCCTAGGAGTTTTCATTTTGGGATCTCTTTCAGGAGGTGATTGATGGATTCTTTCAATTTCTATTTTACTCTCTGGTTCTAGAATATCAGGAAGTTTTCCTTCATGATTTCTTGAAAGATTATGTCCAGGCTCTTTTTTCTTTGATCATGAAGTTTAAGTAAAACAATAATTTTAAAATTGTCTCCTAGATCTATTTTCCAGGTCAGTTGTTTTTCCAATGAGCTATTTCACATTTTTCCCCCTATTTAATTTTTTTTTTGTTTTTGTTTTGTGTCATTGTTTCTTGACTTCTTCATAAAACCATTAGCTTCTACTTACTCATTTCTAATTTTTAAGGAATTACTTTCCTTAGTAAGCTTTTGTACCTCTTTTCCCATTTGGCCAACTTTGCTTTTTAAGGCATTCTTATCATTAACATTTTGCATTTTTTTAGCAACTTTCTCAATTCTTTTCCTAATTTTTCCTCTGTCTCTCTTACCTGGTTTTTAAAATCCCTGTAGAGTTCTTTTATGGCCTGAGATCAATTCTTATTTTTCTTGGCGCCTTTGGATATAGGAACTTTGACTTTATTATCTTTTTCTGAGTATGTATTTTGATCTTCCTTGTCACTATAATAACTTTTTATGCTCAGAAACCTTTTCTGTTGTTTGCTCATTTTCCTAATCTATAGCTTAGCTTTTAACTGTTTGTTAAAGTAGGGCTCTGTTTCCAGAGTGGAACCTTCAATGTCCCTAGCTTTAGGGATTTTGTACAGCTGAACCCTAAATGCTCTTTCTAGGGATCTGACCACAAGTTCTCTTTTCTGCCCTGAAGCTGGTAGGAATGTCCCTGCCCTACTGTGACTATAAGATCTAGTGTGCTAAAGCAACAGAATCCTGGTTTAATGTTAATTAAGAGGCCTCCTGTGAGCTGAGTGCAAGCTGCCACTGCTACTGTCCACTGTCCACTCACACGCTTGTCACTTTAGTGACAAAACTTTTCTTTTGACCTTCCAAGTTGTTTTAGTGTCTCTGGGTTGAGGTATAGAAATTGCCATTCTGCTAATTCATAGGTCCTGTTTTGCTGGAGCTAGGTCCAGGGGTGTGCAGGTAAGATCTGTTTTAGAATTGCATGCTGAACTCCCGCTCTTTTCTTCTGATCTTCTAAGTTGCTTTTGGCTGGAATATGTTCTACTCCATCTTTTTGGGTGTTCTGACACTCTGAAATTTGGAGTCATTATTTAAAGGAGTTTGGAGTGGTTCAGGGTAGAGGTCTAGTGAGTTCCTGCCTTTATTCTATCACCTTGGCTCTGACTCCTCTGCCAATTCTGATTTTTAAGAAGTTATTTTCTTTAATATTTTGACAGTCCTTTACCAAGCTAATTAGGGGAGGGTGAAACACTAATAGTTGAAACATCAGGGAAGTCCTCCTGGAGGAGGTAGTACCCAAGGTGAGTCTGGGAGAAGGATTCTGAGAGGAGAAATATGTAGAGAATGTGTTCCTGGACACCTTAGGGCAAAGATCCAGAAGTGGGAGATAGAATTTCATAATGGGGACCGGCTACTAGTCCAGTTTGACCAGAATGAAAAGTGGGCTGAGAGGAACAGGCCAAAATAGACCTGGAAAGGTAGGGTGGAAAATGCCTGCTCTGCCAGCCTCCCATGACTGTGCCAGGGAGGCTCCAGAGACTTTAGAAAGGACTATCACTAGAAAACAGCGGAAAAACCAGGTTTGTTTCTTTGGGGGAGTTTTTGAAAATGCTGAGAGCTCAGCACTACTTGAGATGCCCTAGAGAATGTCTGGGTTTCTGCTCTCTCCACCCTCTGACAAATCAGCTGGTATCCAGGGTGTTTACAGGAAGTGTTCCAAGCACAGACACGTTTATCCATCTGTAATCGGTTCAGTCATGTTCAACTCATTGTGATTCCATCTGGGGTTAGAGATACTGGAATAGCTTGCCATTTTCTTCTCCAGTTCATTTGACAGATGAGGAAATTGAGGCAAACAGGGGGAAGTGACTAGTTTTCTTTTCCCAATTTTCATCTACTACACACACACACACACACACACACACACACACATATGATTTTTTTTTTGTTTTTTTTTAAAGAATCTCTTTTGTTAATGGTTTTAGGAATGTGTTGGACTTATATCCAATCTACATTTTTCTTTGTGGCTTTCAGGCTTAAATGTTTTCAAGTCATTGTCTTCTGAATTTGTATCTTGAAGTTCCCTATCACCACAATAGCGTTTTATGATCAGGTTTATGCTTTTAAAAAATCTTGTTTGCTCATTTTTTCAAACTGTTTCCTGACTTTGGATTCTATGTTAAAGTTGGATTCTGCTCACCTTTGGAGGAGTGAGGAATGATTGGCCTAAACTTAAGTCTTTCATGTACTTCTCCTGCTTTCATAGCTAGGTATGGGAGCCTGCAAGTTTTTGATGTTTCCAAAGTGATGTGATTCAGTGAGACCTTTGATAACTGCCCTCCTAATCTGTGTTCTGAACCTTACCCAGTTAGGGCCTTTACCCCAGATAACTGCAATTGCTCTCCTCCATCCTGGAACTGTAATCTAAAATGAAGTAATAGGCAAAAGAGTTACAAAATAGTTCCTATTCTTATGCTCAGTGCTATCACAAATTTTTCTGAACAGGAGTTCAGTTCCTTTAACTTCCCATGTGTGCGAGGCACTCCTAGTGTTGTCCACTTCTGCTGCTGCCATATCCTGAAAGACCCATAACCAGTGCCTCTTCCACCCTGCCAAACTACTCTACCAGCCAGTCCCCATCTGAGTGTCCAGAACCCCTGGTGTCCTTATATCTTCCTACATTATCCTAGGCTGGAAAAAAATGACTCATTTTGACTTTTTGTTGGCTTTTCCACTTAGAATTTGGTTTAATATTTTCTATGGCAGTTTTATAGAAGAGGATGTAGGCGCACAGGGGTCCTCAAACTACGACCTGTGGGCCAGATGCAGCAGCTGAGGACGTTTATCCCCCTCACCCAGGGCTATCAAGTTTCTTTATTTAAAGGCCCACAAAACTAAGTTTTTGTTTTTACTATAGCTGGGCCCTCCAACAGTCTGAGGGACAGTGAACTGGCCCCCTATTTAAAAAGTTTGAGGACCCCTGAGGGGATATTTTTGCAATTGTGATCTTTTAATCTCCCATTTTGACTCTACCTAGTCTTGATTGTGTCAGGTCAAAGATTTCTATCAGACATTTTTAATCTGGAGTCCACAGATCTCCAAGAGGTCTGTGAAAAGATTACGGAACAACTGTGAACTTAGGTGGGGAAAAATTACATATTTATCTTCACCAGTCTCTAGCTGAAATTCATCATTTCCTTCAATTATTAAAACAAAAATCCAGCAAAGCATTATCCTGAGAAAAGTTTCATAGGCTTCCCTAGATTACTAAAGGGTTCATTGACATATAAAATGTTGAAAACTGAAATTAGGATGACTGCTGGTACACATGGATCATTACAAGGATGAGGATAAAGCACATGCTGTAATGTGAGTAGTAACTATCTCCTTCTTAACCAGATGAGAAGGAGAAGAGAACAAGCATTTATTAAGCAGTCACTACTTATTAGACACTATGCTACCCATTTTCTGAATATCATCTCATGTGATCAAGAATCAGAAAGAGATTCATTTTTCATTTAAAAAAAAGCTTTTAAAAACCAACCTACACTACATATGAACATTTATTATTAGCTTCATACTTGTAGAGGAATTGATTATGATTATTATTAAGAGCTAATATGGCTCTTGAAAAATAGGATAAATTTTAATTGTTCTTAAGGTATCCTTGGTTGGGGTAAAATAAATGATAGAAAATCATATACATTGTTGAATATTGGTGAGATATTTTTGAAATTGAAATTAGTCATAGTGCTGGTTGATTTTACTTAATGGTTTTTCTTTGTTATAAGGGCAAGTTGGGAGGTAAAGGGTAAGGAAGGGTATTTTTGGAAATAATTGGGGTCTAAAACAAAAAAAGGGGTATCTGTGTGTGTGTGTGTGTGTGTGTGTGTGTGTGTATGCACATGTGCCTGTGCTATTTGAGCTATATCTGTTTGGTCTGTACCATCATAGTTGAGTCCTCAGTTTATAAATGAGAAAATGGACCTTTATGTAGGATAACAATTTGTCTAAACTCATACTAAGAATAAGTAGGAGACTTAGACTGCCAATCCAGATCTTCTTTTTTTCCACTAAACTATGATAGGAGATCTCATAATTTCCCAATTTGTGAATCTTGTGAATTTTTAATTTTTTCCACATGGGTTGCAGCTTTTCAATTTTTCAGCGCTTCTGCCCTATGGTGATGGTGAGGGGAAAGGAAAAAGGCAATACAATGATTCCTTTAGGCATCAATAACCAAGTATTATCTTCTCTTGACTAAACATTTTAGTCAAAAAAATTGTAAAGCTGTGCTCTAGTAACTTAGCATTCATATTTAAATATCCCACTGTGCTGAGATTCTTTACATGTCAAATACCTTTTTTCTTTTTATTGTAGTGCAAATGACAGATATCTCCTGGCCCACACTGAACTCTGTACTATGAATGGGAAATTTCCCAGTCCAATCATTTTGTGTTTATGTCAAACTAAATGACATGATTCCATGTCTAGAGAATAACCCATGATGCCTTTACCAGGTAAATAGATAAAACCTGCTCAACTTCACCCCTTTTTCTTTAACTTTCTTTATAGTAAAAGGCAACATCTTTTTTATGTATTTCTTTGCTTGATTTAGACAATACATAAAATGCCACTCTCAATAACATTCTGTAGCTCTTCTATATATTTCTACTCCTGATAGGCATTATGGGAAAATGGAAAAACCACTAGTCTGGAAGTCTGTAGTCTTAGGTTGCAACATTGACTCTTCTGTCAAGCTATGTAAATCCTTGAACAAATGATCCACCCTCTTTGATACTCAATTTCTTCATCTTTAAAATAAGAGTGTGGATATAGTTCTTGGTTTCTGTTGTATTTTAAAAAATATTTTGAAGACTGAATTGCAATATAATTGATTTCCTTTATAAAATATTTGTGTGTATATGTATATATGTGTATATGTGTCTGTGTATGTATAGACAAATCAAACATTTACTGATAACAAATCATCATTTCGTGACCTCCACATTCAGTTACAATATCCCATATGGGGTCTTGAACCACAGATTAAGAAACTGGAGCCTAGTTCTAACATTCAAAAATTTAATGTAAAATATCTGCTTTGTACAGTTTGATATCAAGAAACATCTAAAATCATAGAGCATTCCCCACTTTTTGCTGCTTATGTTTCAATGCCAGAGAATATCTCTATGGAATCTATCTTTGTAACCTATTGTCCCTTAATATACCTCAGGAGCATTTATACTTACTATTCCTTTTCAAAGCCTTATAAGGAATATATTATAAAATATGCTGGCTCCTTTCCATTGCTTATGATCAGGTGTTCCTGATTCTAAAAACAAAGCAAAAATCATTTAAATTGTTTTTTTTTCTGAACCTTGTAATCATGAAAATTGTTAAAACATTTATCAATACTCAAAGCCTTTACTTAACTTATGTCTCATTCCCCGCCCCCAACCCCTTTCCCCCCCCCCTCCCCCCCCAATCCTTTGCCTTACTCTGGACCAACCTTTCCACTGAAACTTTTTTTAAACTTATTTTTGTCATTTAGTTTTCTGGAATTTTGGTGAAACCTTTCTAAGAATAATGTTTGTTGCCTACATTCACAAATGAAGGAAATACTAAATTTCAGTTAGAGATGGGTAAAGATAAGATATAATTTTTCCCCTTCCAAGTTCATGAACTTCTTAGGTTAAGAACTCTTATTCTAAGCTAACTAATCATTTTTAGAAGTCCTCATCTTCTCTGACCTCTGTAGCTTATGATGGAGTTGATCCCTCCTAATTGGATATTCTCTCTTCCCTTGTTTTCAGAAACTTTTTTGGTTCTCCTTTCACTTTGAACATTCTTTTTCTGTCTCTTTTGCTAAAACTCAGCATCTTTTTAGTCCTTTAATACATCCTCTATTGTTTTTCCACAGTCTTCTTTCTTTGCACTCTACCATTTGGCAATCTCATTTATGCACATAACTTCAAATATCACTGTTAAATAGATTATTTCCAAATCTCCATGTCAAGCTTTGATATTTCTTCTCAACTCCAGACTTATATATCTCAAACTGGATATCTCTGTTTGGATATCCCACTATGACCTTCAGCTCAACAAATTCATGAATGATCTTATTATCTTTACTTCTTCAAACTGCTTCTCCTTTTGACTTTCCAGTAGTCCTATCATTTATCCTGTTTCTCCAGGGAGTTCGGACTTCCCTTACCTCTTATATACATTGAATTATCAAGTTCTGTCAATTCCACCTCCACAATATCTACTTCTGCCCTATTTTTTAAATTGTCATCTTCATAAAGATTTCCCATGATGAAATGGGAGGATAAGAACAATTTGTTCCAATGGTCATGAAGGTGACTGTAGCAAATGCTATGGAATGCTTAGAGCCTTGGACAGACATAAAAATGATCAAAGTCATCCTCTGCATCCTTAGTCATTACTAGTCATCCTGGCTTTTGGTTTGCCTCTGGACTACAATGACTTTCAATGACTGAGGCTGATGACTTCTTGAAACTCTGCCTTACGTAAATCCAATTCATGAGCAAGTCAAGACATGACCCTGGAATGACATTGATCCTCTTAGAAAATGAAGGATGAACAACAGATTTTCATCTAGTCTCTCAATACATGTTCCTGCTTCCACTCTCTTCTCCCATGAAATTTGTCTATTGCTTCCATATACAAATGCATAAAACTATCTGCTCAAACTTTTCAATGGGTCATTAAAGTTCACACTCTTTAGCCAGATTTCCAAAGCCCTCATTAATCTGATGCCATCCTATCTTTCTAGACTCATGCCAGAATGCTTGTTTATACTATGTTGTGCTAAACATGCACTCTTTGCTTCTAGGAAACTTTCTATCCTCTTCTGAGTCTAGTCATTAACTCAAGCTGTTTCTTAATGTGCTATGGAGGAAAAATGTCTGGTCTTGGAATCGGAAAGCCTGGATTTTAATTCTGTCTTCTAACTAGAAGTAGAATATTAATTTCTTGAATTACTTTAAGAAAATCAAATACCCATTGGTTTCAGTTTCTTTGTCTGACTTTCTCCATTAATGTTATAGATATTGAAACCAAGAAGGTGAATCTTTTAAATCTTCAAATGGGTCTTTGATCTTATTTATTTTGATATTCTTTATGATCAATTAAGCAACAAATATTTATTAAATGTTGACTCTGTGCCAGAAATATAATGTAATTTTGTGAAGATAGAAATGGTAAAATTTGGCAATTGATTGACTATAAAGGATGGTGGTACCTAGGACATAATAGGGAAATTTCAAAGAGAAATGTTTGTCTGTTATTCCTAATTCTTTATATATGTGACAGTCTGTTTTTCCCTCATGTAGACATTTCTTTAATGATGTTCTTTACTTCTGTGTTTGTTCCTCATTTGCCACATGTTCCAGTTTAGCCTGCTTATATTCACCATGTACTTCTCCATTATCCTTTCAGTGATTCTCATTTTTCCAAGATTGCAGCATTTCATGAACTATATCTTATATTACTGGAAGAATATTGGAATTTTCAGTATGGTGATAATGATGAGGAGGAAGAAGAAGAGGAGGAGGAAGAAAAGAAGAAGAATGATGATAATCAGTACTTGAAGTTTTACAGAGTGATTTTTCCATTCTTAAAACTATATTATTCTAAGAGTCCCTATCATATAATAGTAGGAGAATAGAACAGAATATTAAAAGTGTGCTATTTTTTTCAGGGGGAAATTTGGGGTCATTAAAGAATTTTAGAACTTCCCAAAGGCAATCAATCTATGCTATCCCTCTTTTTCAAATTTGGTCACAACGAATTGTCCATTTTACAGTGTCTGTCCAAGATATAATATACTGGGAAATGAATCATACCTGCACACAATAATAATAAATGGTAGTTTATGTAGCCCTATATGCCAGATACTGTGCTAAGCACTTTATAATTATTCTATAGACAAGCATTCTTCATTTGTTTGTTTTTTTTAATGTAAATAGTCAAGCCAAAATCTTTTGAAGAGCTATGAATTTTTTCTAAAAGTCTTTTTGATATTCTTGGCTTCATTAATTTTGGCATAATGTCATTTGAAAATAGGAATGATTGTAAGACTTCACCATTAATAGGAAATCCTTCTTTGATTACAACCATAGAGAACAGTGAAAAGGTATGTTATAAATGTGAGTAAACTATAAAACATTACAACAAATTGAACAGGAACACAATAAGGGTTGTCTTTAAAAATGTGAGTGAAAAAAATAGGTTTATCACATGACAAAAATAAGATAATTAGCAGATGGTCAGTCTGTGTTATTCATTGATACCAATGTTATCTCAAGAGAAAATCCGTACGCAGAAAGATGCTACCTATATCCAGAGGAAAAAAAAACTGATAAATAGATGATAAATAGAAGTATGTATAGCATAATACACACACACACACACACACACACACACACACACATACACACACACACACACACACACCTATTTGTATCTAATAGCTGTAGGATGACAGGGAAGAAAAAAAGAAAAAAATTGCATGAAAAATATTATATGTTTAAAAGGAATAGCAAGTTGTACATAATAGACTTGAAGTTTCTTGTGAAATTATTCTTTTTATCATATTATGTTACAAATGCTTATATTAATCTATAAATTAAAAATAAAATAAAAAAGAGAAAATACAGAAGATCCTTGGCATGTTGAATGTATTCTCAATAATGAAGTTATAATTAGACAAGGTCAAGAACCACACAGAAATGGACATGTTGTGATTTTTGTCATTGGAGACAACATCCAAATCAATTATTATCCATTTTATTTTCATTTTTTCTTTGTTTTTGTTTTTCTTTTTTTGTTAACATCAAGAGTGCTGCTGCTTTGGATTTGTTTATGAATCCTTTACTTCTGTCATTGACCATTTGGTCAGAGGGTATAAACAATTTAGTGACTTTTTTGAATAATTCCAAATTGATATCAACAATGATTGGAGCAGTTTATAGTTCTGTCAATAATGTATTAGCATGCTTATCTTCTCATATCTTGTCCAACATTAATGTTTTGCCTTTTGTAAAATGATTTCACCAATTTTATGGTGTAACATGAAACCCCAGAGCTGTTTTAATTTGGATTTTTCTATATATTAGTGATTTGGAATAGTCTTTCATTTTTTGTATTTGACTTTTATTCTGAATAATTTTGTGTTCATTTTGATCACTTTTATGTAAAGGAATGGCTATTTGATGGTGGCTTTGGAAGACTTAATCATTGTGGCCAATGTACTACAGGTTGCTAGATTATACAAAGCTAAGAATTAAGAGTATGGATGTAACAGCATCACCTGTCTAAGAACATGTCTAGTTAATAAGGAAAAGTTTATTATCAAATGATGATTTTTCATTTCTGGTGACCTTTGAAACAGATGAACAGATGAAATGGTCTTATGGATCAATCATCATTCTATTTGTTGCATCCCACCTGAGTCAGGGAGTATCAGAATTCATTACTAAGTAATGTACTAAGTAAAGAAAAAGAAATGAAAAAAGTAATTAATTACTTTAATTGCTAAAAAATAATTTTGGAAGGTAGAGAAGGTAGGACAGTAGAGGAAAAAGTGTAAACCAAAGAACCAGGCTAATTTAATACAGAGTGCCACTATGCAAGTATCTGAAATGAAAGATAACATGGCATAGTGAATAAAGCACTGGAATAATGAAGATCTAGCTTAGAATTCCAGTTTCAGATGCTTCCTAGTTGTGGATCCCTAAGAAAGTCACTTACTCTCTGGTTTTCTTCTTTACAAAATGAAGGGATTGGCCTTCAGTCCTTAAATCTATTACTCTATTATCCAAAGCAATGAAGAGAATTTCAGTGAATTGAGCATTTGTTTAATTCAATATGATTCCAGAAACTTTCAGCTTTTGTTTCTTTTCTAGAATAATCCTCTCCAGACCTGCAATATTGTACTGGAAAGGTTGTGGGAATCTTCAAACAATTGTCTTTTTCTAACTTGGTTGCCCTCAAAGGATCATGAGCTCATGTATCTTGCTGCATCTTCAGTGAAGGGGTCAGAATGGTTGAAAAAGTTGCAAAGGATGCTGTTAAATGTAATATTTGTTGATGATCTAAAAATGTTTTTTTTTATCCAGTGCAACTGTGACTTACTTCAAGGGAGCCATTCAGTAGCCTCATGGTATATTTGACCTAGAGAAAGGGAAGCACAGAGAGATGATGTGATAATTTTCTTCAAGTGTTTGAAAGGCTTTTATATGGGAAAAGAATTCATTCTGACCTTGTTAGTTCCAGAGTGGAAGTTGCAGAAAGGCAAGTTCTAAATGTCAAAGTCCTTGGCACCATCATATGGCTGAATATCAGAAACTGATATGATTTTATTAATAGAAATAACACTAAAGAAGATGTATTACAATTTGTCTTGCTGACATAAAAAATGGTGGCTACGAAAATCTGCCTAGGCTATTGTATTCTATTTTCTGGTTCACAGTATCAGTAAGAGAAAAAAAGTGTTTTTTGTCAGAAGAAAGAGAAAAAGAGAGAGCACTGTAGTACCTTAAGGATCCCTGTATCTTTACATCTGATTCATCTCTAAAATTATGTGTGTGTACATAAATATATGTCCGTGTATGTATATATGTATGTATTCCATCTGACTTACCTGAGAAACCACAATTGAGGTTGAACTTGGAGCATATGGATTCTTTCACTGTACTTACTCAAAGAAGCATAGTTCAAACCCCCTATCAACAGCCATATGAACTTTGAGAAGATTACTTTCTATTTCCTCCTTGTTCAGTGAGGGATGAAGAAGAGGGGAAGAGAAAAAGTGCTTTGTTAAGCACTTGGGCAGTTAACCAAAAAGAGCTGGTATCTACACTTCCCTCCCTGTTACCCTTTTGTATTCTTAGATTTTCCATCTAACTTACATACAAAATGGTGCCCAGCCAAATCCACAGTATTTGAATCTAGACTTTCCAGACCACAGGTCCAGTGCTCTAGCCACCATACCACACTGCTTTTCTAAGAAGAAATTTGGATAATTTTCTACTCATATTGTAGAGGGAATTCTTATTAATTTAAGTGGAGCTGCAATTTGTGAGGGGCCCATGTATGAGAATGTCCGGGAATAATAACACACCAATCATACATATACTTGTAGTACACACCCACCCACCTACCCATACACACACACACACACACACACACACACACACACACACCCCGTATGTGTTTTTGTTCAGGCACACACATCCCCTCAGTTTTTAGGTCTTATGGGGAACTGGGCTTGGTTTTAGAAATCCTTTCAGTGCCAAAGGCTAAAAATGGCTTGGCAATGTCTTAGCCAAGTAGCCTAGATACTCAACAGCTGCAGCCCCAGTGCCTCAAGCTAAAACAGCAGAAAGCCCTCCTGGTTTGAATGCCAAAATCCTCAGGCCCCACCTTTTTTTTTCTTTTTCTTTTTTTCTTTTTTGGCTTTTATTTCTGTGATTTAATTTCCTTTTCAAATCTTTGAAGGGATTTTTTTGGGGGGCTAATAATCTTTCTCTTTCTCCCTGCCTTCCACCCTTCCTCTCCTCTCATCAAAACTGTTTATCTGGCTGTTGTTAGGGGCTTTGAGCTGAGCGCCTTTGAGTAGATAGAGGTAAGAAGCAAAGAATCCAGTTGCCCCAGCAGTTCAAGCTCAATTGACTTGTCCATGAGCTTCCAGTAGCCTTTGACGTATCCTCTTAGTTGTCATGTCTGTGGTGCATATCCATAATCTGTATAGCATTTTGGGGATTCGGGTGGTTTGAGGGCATAGCATCTAGGAAAGCCTTGTACACCACTCTGATTCTAGTCTATCTCCCTGTGCTTGGTCATGATGATGACTAACATATCCTTCATTCCAGTGTCCTCAATATCAAGTTCAAACACTAGAGATCCTGGGAAGTCTGCATAAAAGTCTGCTCAGTTACCATAGATACTTTAGCTTCCAGAGTTTCCCTGGAAATGCTATCAGATTATTAAACCAGGGGCTACATTCAGATGATATCCTAGGTCTGTTTCAGTTTTGAGATTCTGTGGTTCTCTCAAGCTAAACTGCCCCCCAAAGCCTAATATGGTTAGTGTAGATACTACTTCTTGTCTGTATCTCCCAACTTGTGGTTTCCATCTTTCATGTCTTACAAGCAGCCCCTTCCACTTAGTTTAAACATTTTGCAGAATCAGCAGTTGTGCCTATGAGAGAAACACAGCTGCAACCCAATCGATCACGTAGTTCTCTATTATATTTCTCCCACTTGAAAGCTGAAACAGTTCATGTTTTGCAAAGGTTTAGGCAGTGAAAAGGGGATGGGGATAAGGGAAATTCATTTATTTGGAAAATGTGTTTGGAGCACCTCATTCCCTGATAATTACATTTGGATAAATGAGGCATTTCTATGCATTGATCTAAATTCCTCATGAGTCCTTAAGGCTAAATCAGTCTAGGGTCATTGGTTAAGCAGGCAGCATGATACTGTGTATAAAATGCTGAAGTGGAGTTAGGAAAGCCAGGGTTCAAATCTCTCCTGTGATTCTAAGTCATGGGACCTAAGCAAGTTCCTTTGAACTACTTGATTCTGAATTTCCAGTGTTCACATCTCTCCTCTGACCAAGTTGTGACTCCAGGCAAGTCTCTTGAATTAGCTGAGTCTCAATCTTATCTGTAAAATGAAAGAAATAAATTAAATGCCTTATAAGGTCCTTTCTGGCTCTAAATTTGTCCTCTTACTTGTCCAGGTTTCCACAAATAGTAAATGACAGAGCCAAGATTCAAAACCAGATTCTTTGATTCTAAATCAGTATTTTTTCTTTTAGACCATACTGCTTAACTGTAGTGTAGTGAAACAGGGTTATGCCATTGATGGCATAGGCAATCTGTATGTGGCATAATTTGAAGTGTGCCAGAATGTCTTCTGGATGAAAAAAAATCTCTTCCACATGGTCTACTATAAGCTTGAAACTTATAGTGGATTATCACCATTTTCTAAAGAAGTGAATTTTAATTAAGACATAGCTCTAATCATGCTCAACAATCTTCATGGGCTCTTCATTGTTTCCTCAATCATACCCAAATTCCTTAGCCTGGTTTCAAGTGTCTCCAAAATTTGGCTTTTTTTCAACCTCATTTGCTGCTCTCTCCATATACCTCATATGCTAACCCAGTTAGATGACTAAATTTCAAACTTGTTTCCTCTTTTGTGTCTTTCTTTATGTTATTCCTTCTATCAGAAATGCCTCCTCCTTTCCATCATCCTCATCTGTTGATATCTACCTATATTTCATAGCCCATTTAAAATGTCATTTCCATCAAGTTGTTTCTGATTTCTTTTGGAATTTCTCCCTGATCTACCACAATGGTGGATTTCAACCTCTTTATGCACTCCTCATATTCTATCTTTCATTGTGATTACATGAAATGAATATAATCCTTTTATTAATACTTCAACTCTGAATATACAATAGAAGTTTCCTTAGGTTAAATAAGTCTTTTCATTCCTCATTTGTTGTTATAAAAAATTAATTGCAGGATGCATACTGACAAAATCAGTAAAATCAGTCATAGCCTATATCTTCTGGGATCTCTTCAACAAACTACAGTTATGCCCCAGCTCAATAGCAACTTCATTAATAATAATAAAATAGTAATAATTCATATTTATGCAATGTTTATGATTTATACTTTCCCACAATAGTTCTGTGAAGTAACTTGTATAAATAGTATAACTCCTTCTCGGCAAATAAGGAAACTGAAGCTAAGATGTGATAAATTGGCTTACCAGAATTGTATAACTAATAACCCTCGGAAGCCCATATTCCCTAATCCATGTATTTCACCCACAGGAGACTACCAAGAGCCATGATTTACTATTTTATATATAGTTCTAGTTAGCTTCCTTATCTACTTTCTCAAGACATTGAACCTAAGAAGCAACAAATCAGAAGTCAACAGTAGCTGACAAAAAAAAAAAAATTGTCACCTATTCTTGATGATAGTAGTTAAAGTGACAGCAAAGAATACAAAGGTAGACCTTAAAACAATATCCAAAAATTAAAACCATAACATAATTTTGGAGGAGTCATAAGCAGCCTGATGTGCCTCAAAAGGCCTTCATTTTATTATGTCATTATATTTCAATGGAGCATAGTAACTGGTATTTATTTTGATGATTCTTAATTATTTCAAGAAAATGTTAAATTGTGTTCACTGTTCTGTGTTTGAAATATATATGACCTAAGAGTTCCATGAAAAATACATCACAACAACTTAGGCACTTAAAAGAATGACTCTCCTCAGATTGTGACTTCATTTATATAAAATGCCTTATCCCCAAGATTATATTTGAATAAATAAGAGATTTTTTTACATGTATCAAAGAAATAAAGTTAAAATGGTACTAACATCAATTGGAAACATAGAATAAATTATTATTAGGACAAATAAACTTGTTAATTTATATGTTATATATTGTAAGTTATTGTGGTTCTATGTTCTAATGAACAATTTATTAGTTCAACTTTATTTTTTAAATTTTATTGATGCCATTTGTTTTATTGCATAAATCAATAAGTAAATATTAAATATCTAATATATGCTCAACTCTGGGGATACAAATATAATGAAACAAGCTTTTTAAAGCTTGTTTCCCATTGTATCCAGGACCATCTGCAGTCATTCTGATCTATATTTGGCCGCTGGGCCCAGATAGATCTGGAGGGGACTTTGCACAGCTCTCCCTCACTTAAATCTGATTCACTTGTACATCATGGCATCACTTCCCTGATATCTTGGTCCTCCTCTTTGAGAATAAAGGACAAACAACAACTCTTAAAGAGTTTATCTTCTAATGGGGGAGAAATGAAGTACAAATATAAGAATATACAGAAGAAATAGAGAACAAATACAAATATGTACAAAGTCATTAAATATATAAGGTAGTTGGAAAGGAGGGCGTTAACAGTCATGGGGGATCAGAAAAGACTTCATGTAAAAGACAGCGCAGGATATGAATTTTTAAGGAAGAAAGAATTCTAGGTATGTGAGATGGCCATTGTGAAAAGTATAGAGACAGGAAATGGAGTGTTGCAAGAAAGGAACAGAAAGAAGGGTATTTTGATGGGTCACAGACTAAAAGAGAGAGAAAAATATACGAGTCTCAAAAGATACATTGGACCCATGTTGTGAAGTACCTTAAAAACTTAACCAGAAGAGTTTATATTCCAACCTCCATGATCATATTTGCTGATATATACTCCTTTTCAGAGTGCCATGAACCCCTTGTAACAATAGTTAAATAAAGTCATTTGACGCAACAACAATAGCATCTGATAGCATGTGCCATAGCATATGCAATATTCTGCATGGATAATTGCAACAGAGAAGAGGGAAGTGTATCTTACTATGATTCTCTTGGATAGGTCAGTTCAATTACTCAGAATCTGATTGCTTTTCAGTCTTGTCTTATTTACAATATTATAATCATTATGTTAATAATTCTGGTTCCATTTACTTCTGTTGCAGAGTTCTGAATTCTTCATATTCTTCATTTCTTAGGGAACAATCATATGCTATTGTATTCACATTCCATAACTTGTGCAGTAATCTCCAAAAGATAGACACTCACTTTTCCCAGTTTTTATTGTAGTGCTTTATTTTTACAAAGTATCTGAAGTGATGGGAGAATATTTTGTAGAGAATGATGTATGAAAGGCAGAGGATTCTAAATGTTGTTACGAAACTAGTCTCTCCTCCCTAGTGAGGATTCCCCCAGATAAGAGTAATATTGTTTTTATTTTCATCCTTGGTTCTCAAGGAGAACCAATGACATCACTAGTGTGATGTCTTGACTTGTATATGAATTGGATTTAAGTGAGGTGGAGCAAATGAAACTTCTTGTACCATCAATTTTATTGGCTTTCTCACAATAAACATTTACTAAGCACCTACCATGTGGAGAGTGCTATGCTAAGCATTAGGGAGATATAAATATTAAATATAGAATAAATTTTAAAAAGCATTTATTTGTGCTTGTTGCATGTCAAGCACTATTTTAAACTCTGAAGATACAAATAAGAAAAAATGAGTACCTTCTCAAGGGACTAATATTCTAAGTTGGGGAGACAATACATAAAAGAAAGTTTAGTTGTAGTGTGACTAGAAAGTGGGTTCTCATCCAAATTTGATAAGCAGTCAAGTATCCTGCATGTGTTTTGGGAACATTAGGGTTTGGTTTGAAGGGTGACGTGTAGGGATGAGGAAATAATGGTATTCTCTAGATTTTATAATGCAACATACCATATTCATAACTGATGCAGAATGATCTATGAAAAATACAAAAGAGAAAAACAATTCAAATCTTTGTGGCATTCAAGGGATGAAGGATCATTGGATCAGGGAAAAATCAGTGATAAAAATGATGTTTTAAAAAAGGACCTATATGTACCAAAATATTTACAGTAGCTCTTTTCCTGGGGGCAAAACACTGGAAATTAAGAAAATGCTCATTAATTAAAGAATGGCTGAACAAATTGTGCTCTGTGTTTATGATGGCACACAATTGTGCTACAAGAAATAAGCAGGATGCTCTCAGAAAAACCTGGAAAGACTTCCATGATGCAAAGTGAAATGTATACAAAGTAACAGAAATATTATAAGATGAGCAACTATGAATAACTTAGCTATTTTCAGCAATACAATGACTCAAGACAACTCTGAAGGACTTATGAAAAATGCTATCTCCACTCAGAAAAAAAAACTGATAGTATCTGAATACAGATTGAAGCATATTTAAAAAAAATTTTTTTCTTGATAGTATAGTCAATCAACAAAATAATAAATCAAGCCTTGATGTGTACCATTTATGATTTCCAACACTGTGATTTTAATAACCAGTTCTTGTGAGTCAGTTAGACCTGGCGCTTGCACAATTCTGAACTGTGAAGGGATATGCTAATGTCTTTTTGGCCTGTAAATAACCCAGAGAGGGAAGCTAGGCAGTATTGTGGATAGAATGACTGAACAGGAGTCAGCTTTTTGAATTCATATCTGATCTCAGACACTTAAGTGATTCCAGGCAAATAATTTAATTTTGTTTGCCTCAGTTTCCTCATTTGTGAAATCAGCTAGAGAAGGAAATGGCAAAACCATTGTAGTATATCTGCCAAGAAAACCCAAGTGGCATCATGAAAAGTTGGACATGACTAAATAACAACAACAACAAAAATAATCCTGGGAATTATCTTAACCAAATATGCTCGCTACCTTCTTTAAGTGTTACTGAAGGTTCTTTCAAGACTCTTCTGTAGATCACTGATGATTCTAATTTGAGTTTTGGCCTAAAGTTGGGAAACACAATCTCATTGCAAGAAGCTGCCTTTTTATTTTCTAATCTTGAACATAGAAAATTTAATCTGGCTTTTAAAATTTTGGGTTGCATCCTCTATCTAAAGCAAAAACAAAGATTTTTTTAATGATCTAAAAGGTCAGTTTGGGGCCTATATGTAATTACTTATATAATCACAGAACAAATTTCATTATGAAATTTCCTGTTGGAAAAACAGAATTGAAGCCATAGAGACCTAGAAATTATAGACCAATAGAAAAGAAAATAAAAAAAATAGTCCCAACACATTTGGCCACTAATGAAGAGAACAGTTGAATAAAAAACATATTCAGTGGAATAAAAATAATACTTTTTCTGGCTGAGGAATTCTTAAACATTTAAATCCAAGAAAGAAGTAGTTTATAGAAAGTTAATTTTCCATTCTCTTTCCACTTTCTACTTGTTTCCACACTTCATTTCATGCTCCCTCCCAAACCCTGCTGAAAACGTCCTTTATGGAAAACTCTGGGGTATCTTCAAATAGAAAACATTTTTAAAAAATGTATTTTCAATAGAACATTAATTAGTGGCCAAAAGATGAAACCTACTAAGAAAAATATTTGAGATGTTTCCCCTATAATGTTTTCTTCTATAATAAAGCTAAATATGCCTTAGCCTTTTTGGTTTTGGAGGAAGTAGTTCTTTAAAAAGTGGTTTATATGTGCCAAGAATATGCTGTTTGAAAAGGAAAACATTTTTTTTTTTCAAATTAAGTTTCATTCTAGATTGGAAGAATTTTGAAATTTTCCAAGGACTCATAAACATCTTACTCGTGTCTTATTATTGTACTGTTTTGGGGTCTGGAAAAACAAGTGCTTGGATCCTTCAGTTCTGTGAATGTCATTGGTTAAAATAAGTTGGCAACATATAGGGAAAATGATCTTTGGATTGACTTCATTTTTCCTTTTCTAACCAGCTGTTTTGGCCACTGGTGGTCACTGTTTTTTCCCCAAGTATTGATTCTTATTTAAAAAATTCCATGACCCAAACTTTCTTAAAATTCTACTGTATTATGGGTCTGTCTCCAACACAGGAAATCAAATCATTACTTAACAATTTCCCTTAATCTGGTTTTGAGAAAGGATTGTTCATAGTCATTTTAGCTCATAAAATGGAATGTGTAGGAAATACAGTGATATCTTCATTAGTAAATGTTTTGGGAATGAAACTTCTTTAGATGGAATTTGTTCTTGACCTGCAACTTACAGGTAAGGAAACTCTCAACCAATTCATATTGGTCTTAAAGAGTTGTATAGACTACTAAAAAAAATTAAATGATTTACCCAATGTATGATGGATAGAGTGCTGGCCAGGAGTCATTTTTTTGAGTACAAATCTGGCCTCATATGCTTATTAGCTGTGGGACCCTGGGCAAGTCACTTAATCTTGTTTGCCTCAGTTTCCTCATTTGTAAAATGGACTGAAGAAGGAAATTGCAAACCACTCCAATATCTCTGCTAAGAAAATCCCAAATGGGGACATGAAGATTTGGACCTTATTGAAATGACTAAACAACAACAACAACAACAACACAATAAGAAAGAGAAAATCATTCAAAACAAATGCTTATTGCCTGGTAGGTATAAGGTGTTGTGTTAGTCACTCTGTATGGGGAACACTGAGAATACAAACATGCATTTGCAGCTGCTGGACAAAAATATCTTTGCACAGCTTCTGTTTGTCCTTGTGCAGTCAACATTAAAAAATGATGAAGCCTTCAAAATTGTTCTCCTATGTTTTCATTCTTCTCTTTCTGTATTTTTCCCCTTTCTTTTCTTCTGTTTTCTTTCTTTGTACTCTCAAATCCCACTTCAGATACTCTACTGAATTGATGTTTACTTACACTTTCAAGGTCATAGAATGGTGAGTAAGAGTGTAATCCACTGTAAGGCAGGTTATTTAAAAATTTTTTTTCTTAGTACCTTACAATGAATAGGACCAAAATAAGCATTTATTAAATTTAATTACTACTGAATTTAATTACTATCACAAACAACCCCTAAAAGTATTCTCTTCATCAGATATTGAATTTTTATAATTTTAAAATTTAGACCCCATAGTCTATGTAGTCCATTTATCCCATTTTTTGTCATGAAATGGCATGAGGAAAAATACTTGCTCAGGGTCCCAGAGGTCTGTAGCTAGGATTCAAACACTCTGTACCACCTAGATCATTTATGATGGTAAAATGTAGAAATTCTTTTTAGTTTCCCAGCTAAAATATCTTGAACATCCCTTTCCCAAAATTATGGGATGAAAAGAAAAGAATTTCAAACTTTAGTAGGTGAGTGGAAAGATTTTATGGGGAATGAGTATAGTTGTTAAAATAATAGTTCTCCATATGTACAAAAATATTTTTAACAGCTGTTTTTGTGGTGACAAAGAATTGGAAACACAGGGGATATCCAGAAAATGGGGAATAGCTGAAAAAGTTATTTATGGGAGTGTGATGGAATAGCAAGAATTGTACTGTAAGAAATGAAAGAGGGGATGGTTTCAGAAAAACTTGGGAAGACTTCTATGAAATGAAGTGAGCAGAACTAGGAGAACACTGTACACAGTAATAGCAATATTATGTACAACACAATAACAGCAATTAACTTTGAGTAACCTAGGAATTCTGATCAACATGGTGACCAACCACAGTTCCAGAGGACTCATGATAAAACATGCTGTTCAACTCCAGACAGAGCTGATGAACATAAATTGAAAGATATATTTTTCTTTTTCTTTACTTTTTTTTGGAATATGGTTAATGAGATAATTTGTTTTACATGGCTGTGAATATTTGCCATGGGTTTTATTTTTCTTGCCTTTTCAATGAGTAAGTGGGGGCAGACATAGAAGATGGGGAACACTTAAAACTAAAACTAAAATAAAATAAAATTAAAATAAAATAATCCATTTTTTTTCTGGTTTGGAAGAGAAATAAATATTTTTAGAATGTGGTAACTTGATGTTAGAGGGGAGGTAAGAAGTAATAGTTTTTGATTTATCTTTCCTAGGCTATCATTTATAACCATGAGGAGGTTAGTTTCAAGTTCTGGCCCAAAATATCTTCTTCTAAGATCAAATCAACTCCAATGTCTTAACACTTTGTAAAGAAATGTCTTAACACTTTGTAAAGATTCCAACACAACTTCCCCCAGGAAGAATTCTCTAAATAGATTACTAAACCTTCTTTCCATTATACCTGCACTGTGTGAATTTATCTATTCAGTCATTTCAGTCATGCCCAACTCTTCACGACTCTATTTAGGGTTTTCTTGATAAAGATACCAGGGAGGAGGAATTTATCATTTTCTTTTTTAGCTTATTTTACAGATGAGGAAACTGAGGCAGATCAGGTTACATTACTTGCCCAAAGTTACATAGCTAGTTAATGTTTGAGACTAGATCTGAACTCAGGAAAATGGTGCATTACCCACCATACCACCTTGCTGTCCTGTTTGAGGAGGAGTCAATGGCATTTATTTTAGCAGTTTTACAGGGGACAACCATTGACAAGAGATATGATCCAACACTGTCTGTTTTTATCAATAGACATGTTCCAGGAGATGTTTAGATAGTGCAAAGCCAAAGTAAAATGTAAAATGTTTTATCCATAATCCCACAATTTTCTATTGAAATTTTAACCATTAGCCTCCCAGCAGATTGTAACAGTTATGAGTCCTTACTGAATTCTATTTTAAGTAATTCTGTTAATGAAAATTTTATGAGTATTTTATGTTTAGGATGTGTGTATAGGAATAAATTACCTGTTCTATTTATGATTCTTATTATAAGTTGAATTATTTTTCTACTACCTTCTTTTGGAGAGAAATCCTAAATGTAAAGCATAATCTACGACATCCATAAATTTGTACCTTGGATTTCAGCAAAGGGACCAAAGAATATGAGAAAAAGGAACCTAAACTTTCTGATTAGAGGCACCTTCAACAGAAATGCATCCTATTCAAATCATATGCCTGGGTAGAGAATGGGTGTAGCACTTTATAAACCAATTAAAGACTTTCTTCCAATATTATAACAATACTTCAATTTATAAACTCAATGTTCCCAAACTCCCAAATCAGTATTATTGTATTCTGGATTAAGTTAGTAGTTTAAAACTAAGGTGTCATGAAACTTTGAAAATTTCCCAAATGAGATATAATCTTACTTCTATTAATGAGAAAGAAATTTCAACTTTTTTTATTTTTAGCTTCATAACCAGAGTATTTCAGGTACATGGAACCTTTTGTTTTGTTTTTGAAGTCTTTGGGGTACAAGCTTGTTTGATAGTGTGGTCTTTGCATCAAAGAATATGGCCATATTAGTAGTTTCCTCAACATAATAAAAAATTTCTTTCCAAAAGGGTTGGACCAGTTCTAGTATGCTTATTTCTCTATAGATATTCCAACATTAACCATCCATATCTTTTGCATTTTTGCCAATTGGTAAGTGAATTAAAACTCACAGCCAACTCTCATGTGGCTCCCAGAAACTGTAGCATGTACAGCAGCCAGCCACCCTCAGGTAAAACTGTCTAGGCGGATGGGCTCAACCAAGTTGAAGGTAACTGACAGGTCTCTATCTCATCTGTGATTTAGAGAGATGTCTATCCCAAGGATGTGAAGACTTCCCCTGTGGAATGGGTGGATGAGAACAATTTGTTCCAATGACCATAAAGACAATTGAACTAGGTGCTGTGGAGCTCTTAGAGCTTGGTCAGTGATTAAAGATGCCAAGGTCATCATCCACTGCATCCTGGACGATCTCCAATCATTTTGACTTTTGTCTTCCACTGGACTTCAGTGATTTAGGAAAAGAGAGACTGATGACTTTGTACATCTCTGCCTCACTTAAATCAATTCATGTATAGTCAAGACATCACTTGTGTCTTAGAAAACAAAAGAGGCAGAAAAGAGGCAAAAGTTTAATACAGACATGTCCATTTATCTAAATACATCTGCAATAATAACTGAACACGGGAGCTGATTGTTCATTGAGAGAAGCTCTCAGAGCTGCTGCTTTCCTGCAATGCCCTTTAGAGGTCTCCTTTTGAATAAAGAGGAATTATATGAGGAGATTTGGATTCTAATTGGGATGAGACTCTCCTGGAGAGAAAGAGCCATGGGGAGAAAATATTAATGATGGGCTTGCAATGGAAGGGGGGAAGCACAATACCTAATCTTTTGGAGTTTATATTAGAATGGGTAGGAGAATGCAATTGATAAGTAAATATAGTATAATCTGAGGACAGGGAAAAATGCTAACTAGAGTGATCAGAAAGGGTTTCTTGAAGGAAAAATATGTGAGTTGAGCTTCCTTTCACTGGAACTACAACCACCCTAATTCAAACCTTCATCAACCCTTACCTGAACTACTGGATTAGCATTTACTTGATCTTCCTGCATCTAATCTCTCTCCTTTCCTATCTAGCTCTTAAATAGCTGCCAATTCATATTACTAAGGCAGAGGTCTGATCATATATGTCTCCAGATTGAGAAATTTCAGTAGCTCCCTAGGATAAACTATAAACACATTTTGGCAATTCAAGCATGTCACAGTAGGACTCCAATCTCACTTTCTAGACTGATTACATATAATTACTCCTCATACACTCTATATTCTAGCTAAATTGACCTACTTACTCTTCCCTAAACATGACATTGTACCTCTTGCTTCTATGCCTTTTGCATTGAACTCTCCTGGAATTCTCTCCCTCCTCATGTCCAACTTTTGGAAACCTCTAGGTCCCTTCTAGGCTCTACTTCCATTACAAGAGAGATTTCCTAAAAAGTTGGCACTCTACCCACTAGCATTTACTTTTTTATTTTTTTATTTTTAAAATTTTTATTGTTATATCTATTTTTTTACAAAACATATGCATAGGTAATTTTTTTCAACATTGACCTTTGCAAAAACTTCTGTTCCCAAATATTCTCCTCCTTCCCCCCCCACTCCCTCCTCTAGATGGCAAGTAGTCCAATACATGTTAAATATGTTAAGTTATATGTTAAATCCAATATATATATATATATGTATACATACATACTACATACATAATCTATCTATAACATATCTATACAGTTATCTTGCTAGCACTTCCTTTTTTAAAAAAAAACTTCAGTATTATTTTATTTTTCCAATAACATGCAAAGATTGTTTTCAACATTCATTTTTATAAGATTTTGTGTTCTAAATTTTTTTGTCTCCTCTCCCTTGCCTTCTCCCTTCACAATACAGCAAGTAATCTGATATAGGTTATACATATAAAATCATTTTAACCATAATGTCATATTAGTCATGTTGTGAAAGAAAGATTAGAGCAAAAGAAAAAAAGCCATGAGAAAAACCCAACCAAACAAAAAATAGTAAAAATAGTATGCTTCAATCTTCATTCAGTCTCCATAATTTTCTCTCTCGGTGTGAATGGCATTTTCCTTCCCAAGTCTGTGGAAATTATCTTGGATCACTGCATTACTGTGCAGAGCCAAGTCCATCACAGTTGATCATCACATAATATTGCTGTTATTGTGTACAATGTTGTCTTGGTTCTGCTCACTTCACTCAGGTTTGTGTAAGTATTTCCAGGTATTCCTGAAGTCAGCCTGTTCATCATTTCTTATAGAATAATAATATTCCATTACATTCATATTCTATAACTAATTCAACAATTCCCCAACTAATGGGTATCCAGTCAATTTCCAGTTCCCTGCCACCACAAAAAAGAGCTTCTACAAACATTTTCAGCAATTTACTATGTATTTGTGCAGCACACTCCCCTTGGATCATTCCCCCAGTTTGGTCTTATACCTCTCAAATGGGTCTTCAGAAGGCAGCTGCTCTCTCAAATTCTAGGGGTAACTCTATAGATGTGTATCCCTATCCCTTGTAGTTCATAAGCCCCCAACAGTGTACTTCTCCTTAAAAACCAACAAGTAGATATTATTAGCTCTTAGAAAATGCCTTGACTAACATGTTATAGTAAAATCAGTAGATATTAAATTTTCCCTCCCATAAACTTGGGATGTACTTTCCTATAAACGTATATAGAAAAGAGTAAGCATAAGCTTAGAGTACAAAGATAGTGAGGAACACATATAATAGAATACAAGTGCCAATGTAACTTATAACACTAGAACTTCAGGGCCTTGGAATTATCTCTATTTAAAATATTTGATGTAGATCAGCTTTTGATTGCCAGGGCTAGCTTTCTCTTGAGTTCGGAGTCTCTTCTCTCAAAAAGTTCACACTCCTTGAAAATGCTTCCTCCCATATGTGAGTATTTCTAAGTATCTGTGTCTCCTTGAAGTGTAAATTTTACTTTCTCAGTCTCTCAGGTTATAAAATGGGAGATCTCGTTTGCTACTAGAATCTATAGCTAATGATGAGGGGAGAGAAATAGCTTCCTTCTTCCCTGCAAGTGTCTTCTCTCCAACATGCCCCTGAAATTATACAGTTAACTATATAGTCTCTCCTCCCAGACTATGGATAATTTTTTTGCTTATCAAATGAGATTACTCTTTTTAGTTCTGTTAGAGATTGGTATTCATTTATCATAGTCAACATCTTGTTAGCAAACTAAAATGTCTTTTATGTCATCATTCTGTAACTACATCAATTTAGAGAGGGTAATCTATTTCTTTATATTTCCATATATTTTGGATCTACCTAATTGGATTAACGAACATATTTAAATAATTGGATTTAACTACATTTTGCTTCCTCTCACCCATCCCTACCCCAGTATAATGTCAGTTTCTTGAAAGTAGAGACTGTTGTCATTTTTATTTTGCATTCCCATAACTTTATATATGCCTATTAAATTGAACGGAACTGAATTGAATTGGTCCTAAGAAGTCCTAATTGAAAAAGTCCTAAGAGATAGAAGTTAAGAAGAAACATTTTCTAGGTATGGGAGAATGCCAAAAGAATGGAATCCCAAGGTCAGGGAAAGAAATCTAATTTGTCTGGAATGGAATATGAGTAAAGGGAAGAAATATAAAATAAATCTGGAAAGGTAGACTGCAGACAGATTTAAGATTTTGAAATCCAAGCTAAAAAGTTTGTATTTTATGCCATAAAAAACTCTAAGAAATTTATAAAAGCATATATATCTATTTCTTAGAGCCAGGACTCAGAACTTGTAAACTCTGTATCTGATTTTGACACCAACTTAAATGGCTAACCTTTTTAAAGTTGGCCAGTAGACATCTAGCAGAGCAACCAGAATAACTGGCTTTAGAGCTATAATGTCCATATAGATCAATCTCCACATTTTATAGAGGGGAAAAGTTGAACTGAGAGAGGGCTAATCCAAGGTCACATAAGTAGTTAGTAGCAGTATTGGGAATCGATACCATGCCTTCTGACTCCCAAAACAATGTTATCTATGGCAGCTATCATCTCGAAAACTGCCATAGAAAAGAAAGCATTTTATTTCTGTCATTAAATGAATATTTAGCGTGTTAAATGTTCAACAGTGTGTTCATGTAATAGGAAAAATGCTATTCACAGAGCCGCCAGAAGAACCAGAATAATTGGGGCTCAGCAGGAGCTTTGGGAGATTAAAATTGCTAGATTACCTGAATTTGAATTCAAGCCAATCATATTCAGGTCTAGTTTTCACATTTAGAATATTATATTGCTAAAACAAAAGAAAATCCACCAGGAGAGGTTCTAAACATTTATATTTGATTTCCTTTACCCTGGACCTTAAAAGTGAATCAATACAGCAATGTTAAACAGGCTTAGATGTGGGGACTATTCAGTTAAAGGGAGAATGATGTTCAAATGCTTTAGGACTTGAAAAGACTTAATACAGCCTGACTTAGCTCATAGGGAACACCTTATGGAGCATTTCCAGAGCTGCTCTTCCAAGTTTTAGTCAACCACATGGGACCTTTTAGAACTGTTTCCAGTCACTCAATGAGTCATTGTAAAAGATATTTGAGTTCTGATATGATGTGGCAAACTGAGGAGTTCCTTGATTTTCCCCTATTCTGGGATATCAAGGAGGAATGAGTGGTGAAGCATCAGTTAAAAAAAAGGCATTTTCCAACTTGACTCTCTTCATTTGATTCCTCACGTTGTATTAGATAATTCTTAGACTTCCAGTAATGGCTGAGGAAAGGCTGGACTTTTTCTACTTGAGCATCATGGGACCATATCCACATGGCAGCTAGTGTAGAAGAATTATACTTGATGAACTTGCTCTTGAGTATGTGATTGCCTTTTACAGTTTTGTGTTTGTTCTTTCTTTATCTGAACAAGTATTTATCTCAATGGAAACATCTAGGTTTAAAAATAACTTTGTGATGGAAATCAAGGGATGTTCATCAGTTGGGTAATGATTGAATAAATTGTGGTATATGGATATAATGGAATCCCATTGTTCTATAAGAAATGATGAACAGGCTAATTTCAGAAAAGCCTGGAAAGGCTTACATGAACTGATGGTGAGTGAAGGGAAAAGAACCAGGTAGTAACAACATTATGCAGATGATCAATTAGTTGCTTACAAAAGTACAGCTAAAGGTTTGGTTTGAATAATGCTACAGTTGAAAGGGAAGAGCAGCAGATGCAGCTTAGAAGGTTGGGATGTTGGAGGAAAACATTTAGGATCTTTTAAGTGAGAATGTTTAGTATCAGAGTTGGATTTAAAAATTATTTGTTAAAGGACTAACAATCTGATGTGGTCTAAATTTCAGAAATAAACCAAAGCAAACCACTGGAGAACATTTGTTTATTCCTCAGTTAGATCTTCATCTTTCGAATATCCTTGATGAATACAGTGAATATAGGAGTAATACAATTCTAACAGAGTAATCTTGTCCCTGCCTTATTAAATTTAAGATATATATAAATAAAAACTCTATGCAGTAAAAATTCACATTTTCACACGCAATCCTCCATTTTGTTCATTGTATACATATGCATTTGTTTCTGATTATTAAATTCATAATAGAAAAAAGCAAGCTCCCAATACTTACAATCATGGTAATAACCATAAACTAAGCCCAAGAGAAAGAATTCAAAGTATGACTTCAATTGTGTGTGTGTGTGTGTGTGTGTATGTGGAATGGGTAAAGATTTTTTTTATCAGAGGCCCTAGGACATAAAGCAATGTACCCAGAGAGCTTACATGGAAGGAGGAATGGCAGAGTAAGGGTGTCTCAAATCTTCACACCTGCCTGTCATCTAATAGTTTCCTGTATACTCCAATTATTTTCAGTACCTGAGAGCCAAATTCTATTGTTTCTGCACTGCTGAAGGAATGTAAACCCAGTCAATGCTCTGCACATTCTCAGCAGCTTTTAAATCTGATAGCCAAGAGCAAAGCCCAGGATTAACCATATCTTAGCTAAGATGCTGCTTTTACTTGTTCTTTAGTTAAAGATAATTGTTGCTAGGGGTTTTGTGTGTGTGTGTGTGTGTGTGTGTGTGTGTGCGCGCACAGATTGTATAGGGCTATTTTGAAGCATTTGATTTAAAGTATACTCTTATGATTTCATCTTTTAAAAAGTAGAAGAAAAAATAAGTTGTTTGTCCTTAACGAACAAATTGAAATTTGAAGATGTTTTGCTCCTGTTAAGTTTTCTTTTTCTGAATGAGAAAATGATAAATTGTTTTAAAGTAATCTAACTAATGAAGAACAGAAGCTTTGAGTAAGGCATTCATAGGATAAGCATCCTTAGTCCTCTCTTTTCTTTTTGGATAAGTCCTACTGCTTGTACAGACCAAAAAAAAATTTAGTAGGTGGTTGTGTTGAGGTATGGACTTTGGGGAAATCTACTGTGAATTACCAAGATTAATGGGAAAAAAAATTTAAAATTTTCTAAAACAAGCATTAACAAGAAATACTAAAACAATTCTGGAAAACTTGATTTATGTTTTCATTTGAAGAAAGGGAAAATACAGAAGTGGTAACCCATTTTTATGTTTTTATTTCACTCAGAAATGCTAATCAAATGAAATTTGCATGATTAAAATTATAAACCTAATGGAGCAGTATAACCCTTAGTTACACTGAATTTAGAATTAGGATTTAAATATTTAGTGGGTGTGTTATTGGATAAAAGGTATAAGTTGTCTGAATATAAGTAAGGGGAGATTTTAGGAATCCTCATATATGCTATCTTTTGCAGCATTAATAGAACTGGGCTTTCAGGAGATGTGGTTAGAGTGGAGGTTTGGTGAAAACAGTATTGGGAAACATCCACTTCAATTCAAGTAATATTTATTAAGTATTTACTATATGCAAGGAAGATTGCATATAGTTGGCCCAGGAGATTAAAATGACAAAACAACACATCAATTATTGTTCTCAAATAGTTCATATTCTGTTGGAATATATACCATAAATGAATGAATGAATGTATACATTAATGAAAAGTGTTTATTAAGCACTTACTAAGATGTAAGTTGTGGTTAAGATCTGAGGATATAGAAAGAACACAATCCTTGCTCTCAAGGAACTTAGGAAAGATAAGGAGAACAATTTGTTGTTGTTTAGTCACTGCAATCGTGTTGACTCTTGGTGACTCCATTTGGGGTTTTCTTGGCAAAGATATTGGAGTGATTTATCATTTCCTTCTCCAGCTCATTTTACAGATGAGGAAGCTGAGGAAAACAGGATTAAGTGACAGGATAAATAAATATAGGGTAATGTGAGAAGAGAGAGAACAAATTCCTAGGGATACAAACATAAAAACAAGATTGTCCATGCTCTTAAGGAGCTCATGAGGAAGGTGACACATATAGGAGATATTAGCTATGAATTAGATTAGAAAGGTCCTATGGTGCTTTAGATGAGAGGCAAAAGAGGTGATAATATATCATTAAAAACCCTATTTATGGGGCAGCTAAGTGATGCATTGGTAAAGAACCAGCCCTGGAATAGAAGTACAGCCTCAGATACTTATTGGCTATGTGACTCTGGACCTGTCACTTAATTCTGATGATTTATCTTTGAAAATGCTTTTTATATTTATGAAACTATATTCTGAAGCTGGATCATTTGACAGCACCAAGGACCTTTCTAGGTCTTCAGTAGTTGTGACTGCTGGAGAAGAAGGGGCTGTAGCACCTGCAGAAATAGTTACTAGATCTTGTCTTTACAAGGATTGATTCTTTGGAAAATGGCTGAAGAGGCTGAGCTGGAAGCTGAGCTAGTGGTTGCTATTGCCATCCTTCTTGGGCTCAGGGTCCTAGGATATTTTCATCAGGGCAATTGGTATTTGAGGGGGGATGATGATTATTTGATGTGATTGGCCCAAACTCTCTCCAATCCCTTTCTCAGGCTATGTTGCTGTTTCATTAAGATACGCTTGCTTGTACTGTCCCTGGCATTTGGCTGGTCCTTTCTCTGAAGGAACCATTTCCCTGGATATAACCTGTGAAGTCTAAGCTTAAAGCAAGAACAATGGTCTGGGTCTTGAGGGGAGGAGGGTCGCTGCTCTTGGTCATACTTACTGGTCAATGGCACTTGACCAACAGTCACTGTTGGTGGTGGTGCTGTGGCTGCCTCCTGTCTCTTCCTCAAGATGCTTATCTCTTCAATTAGGAGAACTTTTCTGTCCTGTGAGGACATACATGCCCAGAGATGTATCTGATTCTTCCATTCAATCCCATTATATTCTCCTCATCTGCCTTTAATTCAATGATTACACCTCCATATTGATCTAGGTCTTATTTATTAGTTTACATCTTTGTTTAATTCAATCAAGAAGTCTGGGTTTTATGTGTTAAATTACATACATTGGGGGCTTCCACTCTTACTCTTTTACTAAGTAAATATGAATAATTTAAGGTTCTAGAAGTGGAGCAGAAAAGACCTAGGGCAAAGGGGGATTCCAAAAGAAAGAGGATGGAGGCATGTGAAATGCCCTGTACAAAAACGTGAAGGTAATTATCAAATGCCCGAAGGTCTCAAGGAACATTTAAAGAGAACCATTCCCAGATTGCATTTTGTCATTCCTATATAACAACAATCCTAATTCAGGATATGGTTTCAAGAATAGTGGAAATTTCTTTTGAGTTCAACTATTGGTTTCTGGTGACTGATTTTTTAGTTCTAGAAGAGACAAAAATCAAGATTTTCTATCCACTTAACTATATTTTTTATAAGTTTCTGGGAAGGGATATCCCAGACTCTATTTCTCTTTTATTTCTTCTAAATTTAGTACTAACCCTTCTGAGACCTTTAAAGAAATAATCTACTTGATCAACTGAGATAATATGTATAAAGCTCTTTGAAAACCTTGAGGTGTTAACTTGATAATAGACACTAGTAAGGTTGTTTTAAGGATCAAATGAGTCAATACATGTTATTGTTATTATTTGTCTTTCCTTCTTGAAGAGGACTAATGTCAAGAGGGTGATGTCTTGACTTGCAAGTAAATTGAATTTGAATGCAGCAGAGCTGTGCAAAGTCATCTGCTTCACTCTGTCCTCCTGTATCATTGGAGTCAAAAGGATTGGCCATCACCTCAAATGAAGTAGGAAACCTTGATCTGTTTTTCCTAATATGTGTATGTAAAGGCTTAGCAAAGTGCCTGGGACATAGAAGATGTTATATAAATGTTTTCTTCTACTCCTCCTCCCCCTCCTTTTCTTCCTATTCCTCCTTCTTTTCCTCTTCCTCCTCCTCCTATTGCTCCTATAACTATTACCATTATGGGTGAAAATCTCCTTTGAGCTTATGTGGTATTACCAAATATATATTTTTCATAGTGCAAAAATTGTGGGGGCAAAAACTTAGGTTTTATTATCATGCTCAAAGATAGGATGAGGATTGAAAAAAAATCTGATTGTGATAAAGTTTCTTTTAGGCAAAATTATAGCAGTGACAGATGAATAATCATTTAAATATTGCAATCTTGTATATTCTTCTTAGGTCATAAATGTTAAAGAAAAGATGGATCCAAAGTTCTATATTTCCTCTAATGTCATAAAAATTGAGCAAGCTTAGTTAAATAGAATTATAATCTTATACATCCCTTAAGGAAACAAAACAAACAAACTCTATAAGTAAACTAAGTCAGGTTATAGATTAAACTACATTTAGAGGTGTCACAAATAAGCTGATTGAGGAGGAGGATTTAAGTGTCTCAACTCAGACAGTTGAGATTTTTCCTATGGCTTCTTATCTAAGGAATGTTTAAGGTTCCAAATAAATGCTTATATCATGGGCCAAGTTTTGGTCTGGTTGAGTTTAATACTAAGATAAGATAAGATGCTAAGATAAAAGTTTAGTTAAACAAAATTCGCAGGAGGAATGGTTCTGTCTCAAGTGATAAAAGGAAATAAATTCTCATTATACTTCCTCTCTTTTTTTTCCTCTTCTTCTTCCTCCTTTTATATTTTCTTTTCATCCTCATCTTCTTCTTCCTTCTACTACTACTATTGCTGTTACTACCACCACCACCACCACTACTACTACTACTACTACTACTACTACTACTACAACTACTGTCCCTACCACTAGTAAAAAATGAAGTGAGTTCTGTGCTAGAGCTGGCTTTGGTTGAGTATTACACTCCAACTCTCAGTCTTTACTGACTTCTGCTTTAACCACTAGACAGAAAGGACCAAGAGCATGGCCTGGCCTGGCCTGGCCACCACTTAGATATTGCCTCCCTCTCCTTACTTATCTGTTTCTTGATTATTGATTTATAATCAAATTAATGTTGCTATTGCTACTGTAAAAAAAAAACTTGATAATGATTGTCCTGTGGGTCCACTTAAATGAATAAATAAATAAATGAAAAAAATATTTATTTAGCTTTTACTATATGCCAAGTACTTCCTTAAGCACTGGATATACAACTGGCAAAAAAAATAGTATTATTCTCAAGAAACTCACAGAAATTGGGGGATACAACATATAGAAGAAAGTTCAATGGTATGGCAGATATTCTAGGAAGTCCTAAGGGTACTAGGGGCTAGGATTGAAGTTATAGTGTCCTAGGTTGAAGCTTCCTTTCCTTTCTAATCCCTCCAATCAATCCATGTCAGTACCATCCCTTCCATGTCCCTATCCTACACTACACTCCCCTTCCACTGTGTTCTCTGAAACCCCCATTATATTGTTAATAAACATCTTAATATTCTACATGTACCTATAGTTCATATTTAATTATAATAGTTACAGTATTTTAAATTTGATTTTTAATGTATAAGATGTTTCATCACAAAACAATTTAAGCTCTTTGAGTCCAAGCACTATTTTATTTTTGTCATTTTTTAAAATGCTCATTTTCTAGTCTGGTATGTGGTAGATAGCAGGGGCTTAATAAATGCCTGGGGAATAGAGCTGAAACAGCATTGAAACAACCTGCTTTCTAAACATATTTCCCCCATCCTCACCCAGAGGACTTCATTTTTTGGGCCTAAGTGCAATATTTAATATTAAAATCCTATTGAAATTCATCTTATTAGATTTAACCCTATCCTTTAGTCCGAAATGTCAAATTCTTCTGGTGGCTGTAAAACTCCTGAGTGAAGCCCAAGCCAAAATAAAATATAATTGAGAAATGTCTAGGAAAATAAATGAAAATATAATACAACACAGATAATGTTCACTTGTGCCAACAAGAAGGACTCTGATAAACTAGAAGGCATCTAAAAGAGGGCAATCAGAGTGCTGAAGGCCCTTGAGCTGAAGGCTTTTGTGATGTTAGTTGAAAGTGAATGGGAGTTATTTAACTTAAAGAATACAAAACTCAAGATAGACATATTCATGGGCTGCTCTGTGGCACCCTAATGCATAGAGTTCTGGGCTTGGAATCAGGCAAGGTTCATCTACCTAAGTTAAAATCTGGCCTCAGACACTAACTAGCTGTGTGACCCTGAGCAAGTCATTTAAACCTGTTTGCCTCAATTTCCTCATCTGTAGAATGGGCTGTAGAAGGAAATGGTAAATCACTCCAGTATCTTACCAAGAAAATCCCAAATGGGGTTATGAAGAGTCAAATATGACTAAAATAATTGAAAAACAACAGACATATTGGAGTATTTGAAGAGCTGACATATAGAAAAGGGGAGTAGACTTGGACTGTTTGGCCTCAGAAGGAAGACTTTCTGGATAGAAGGGACAAAGATATTGATTTAGGTTTTTTGTCCAGAAAAGCTGTCTGAAAATTGAGTTATATAGAGTAGAATGGGTTACTTTGGGAAACTGGGGCTTCTTCCTTATTAGAGGTCTTTAGACAGATAATTACTGGCTGGGTATATTATTATAAATAAGGATCCTTTTAAGGCATAATTTATGCAGGCTGGCTGAGGTCTCTTCCAAGTTTAAAATTCTATGATTCTTTCTGAGATATCTTTCCTTTTTCAGTCTCCTAAGTTGTTTGTATCAAAGGCATTGTTAATAATATACATCATTCTTGTTAAGATTCTCATAAAGTACTAGATAGTTCCCAAAAAATTCTTGGTTACCCCCTTTTTATTTTAGGCAACAAGACAGTGTGGGATCTTTTCCATTTTGCTGGAATTTTTGTCACTGAGAAATTTTGAAAATTGATCATTGAGTATACGATTAAAATTTTACCAGCTTCAGCAAAGATTTATTCTCTATCTTTGGTTTTCTCCAGTCTCTCTTTCTAACTTCCAAAGTAACACTTATATTTCCTAATTTAACACATGTGAGAGTTATTTGAGTTCAAATGCGGTAGTTTCACTGTCATCAGTGTCAAGAAACTTGTCATAGAAATAGTGAGAAATCTTTCATTTTTCAACTATTTGTTGCTCTCCTTACAGTTTTGTCTATAGTTGTTTTTGCTAAGACTTGGTTTAGTTGTGTCATATGCCAAGCTTTCCACTGACTTGCTTACTCCTTTAGGTTCTCTGTTTTGTGAGATGATACTGTTTGTAAGAGTCTGTCTTGCTTTGTAAACATTGTACTCTATAGTTATTTCTTGAATTGCTAATAGTGGTGTTGTTCCCATTCTGTCCTATATCCCTCTTTATCTTCTTCCCTGTTCCAGTTCTCATTTTCTGCTTAGTAAGGACTCTATCTCTTTAAAATCTGTCTTCCTTAACTGAGTGGATGCGCATCAATTTGGAGAATGGCTGAATAAATTGTGGTATATGAATATTATGGAATATTATTGTTTGCTAAGAAATGACCAACAGGATGATTTCAGAAAGGCCTGGAGAGACTTACACGAACTGATGCTGAGTGAAATGAGCAGGACCAGGAGATCATTATATACTTCAACAACAATACTATATGGTGATCAATTCTGATGGACGTGGCCATCCAACTTCAGCAATGAGATGAACCAAATCAGTTCCAATGGAGCAGTAATGAACTGAACCAACTACACCCAGCAAAAGAACTCTGGGAGATGACTAAGAACCATTATATAGAATTCCCAATCCCTCTATTTTTGTCCGTCTGCATTTTTGATTTCCTTCACAGGCTAATTGTACACTATTTCAGAGTCCAATTTTTTTTTTTTTTTTTTTTTTGTACAGCAAAGTAACGGTTTGGACATGTATACTTATTTTGTATTTAATTTATACTTTAACATATTTAACATGTATTGGTCATCCTGCCATCTAGGGGAGGGGGTGGGGGAAGGAAGGGAAAAATTGGAGCAAAAGGTTTGACAATTGTCAATGCTATAAAATTACCTATGCATATAAACTTGTAAATAAAAAGCTATTAAAAAAAAAGAAATCTGTCTTCCTTGACACTTCATATACTTGCAAACATTTATATAGAACTTTGAGGTTTGAAAAGCATTTTACAAATACTGTCATTTTATCCTCACAACAACTTTGGAGGTTAATGCTATTATTATCCTCAGTTTACAGATGAAGAAACTGAGGCAGGCAAAGGTGAAGAGAATTGCTCATGGACATACAGATAGTAAGTATCTGAAGTGGGATTTGCAACTAGGTATCTCCTTATTCTAAATCCATTCTGTTTTGCTACACCATGTTTAATAGACTCCTTTAATAGTAAAAGAGGTAGATGTATGGGGTAGAATGATGAATTCAAATTCTAATTCTGACACTTACTAGCTCTGTCATCATTGGAAAGTCATTGAACCTCCCTGGATCTCAGGTGACTTCCTAAGACTCATCTACCAAGTTAGCCTTTGCCTAACATTTCAATTCTACACTGGTGTAAAGAATTTCTGTTACTGATGAAATCACAAAATGAAACCATGTATCCTTCAGAAAACCTTGACACTTTCCACTGAGAGCTCCAGAAAGAAGACACTGTGATTTATTTTGCCTTTGCCTTCCTAGCTCATAAAACTGTGATTTGGACAAAAATTTATTCAATGAATAAACCAATGAAAATGGTGGTGATACAAGAGGTGAGATGGGATTGAAGTGAAGGTTCAATGTGATTGGCTTACTCAGTGCAAATCTTAGAATCACATAGTATTAGAGATGGAAGGAATTTATGGGCTCATCTGATCCAACTTTCTCATTTTCTAGATGAGAAAACTAAGATACGTAAGATAAAGTCTAAGATTACACAGTTAATCAGTGGTAGAATTGGATGCAGGTCTATCTCTTGAATCAAAGGGCAAACTTTTGAGCTTTATGGATCTTGTGCTAGAAACCAAACCACATGATGTATAGCTAATTATTAAGATAGATGATAAGTACCAAAAGAATTCTACTTCTTAGTGTAACTCTAGTCCCAAAGGTATGGGACTCTCCTTATTGATGGTGATCAATGTTCTGCTTAAGGGGTGGGGTAGAGCTGACCAGAGCAAGAGAGAAGAGAACTATGAAATTTTCATTGAACTTTCTTTGAGTAGATGAGTCTCTGGACTTCAGGAAGTTAAGGCTTTAAGTGAGAGAATGGACAAGACCAACCCCATTTTGTGCTGCTGAAGGAAAAGATTCTGAGAAGACAAAAGAATCAACAATCTTATTTTGCCATTTTGCTATGCCAGATTTAGGGGAATTTTCCCACTGGGTAAGATCTGGTACTCTCTCCCTTGCTTGAGCTAAGTTATCTTGCTCTCAATGGGAGAAGTCCTCCATTCTGTATTTTTTGGTATATATTCTCCTATGTACACTTTCTCTGATTTCCATTTTGTTACAGTTTGAATAAATGGTTTTCTTTGTTCATTTCTAGGCATATTCATTGTGAAACTCGTGTTTGATGGGAAGGATGTCAAACTTTGGATATAAAGGTTGGGATTCTGTTTCCCCCAATAACAAATATAGATAAATTAGAACAAACCTGAAAATTACATCCCCTAAACAAATAATGTTTAAGTTATTGTTTTTGTTCAGTCTTATCTTATTCTTTGTGACCCCATGCATACCAGGTCCTTCTGACCTGAGGGGCTTATCTTCCAAGGTCATGTCTTTTAGCATTTTAATACTGTCTACACCATTTGCCATTTTCTTTTCCAGTTTTATTCAGGTCAAAGTTAAATGACTAGTAAATGTCTGAAGTCAGACTTAAACTTTGCTCTTCCTGACTCTAGGCCCAGTGCTTAATTTACTACTCCACTAGCTGTCCCATTTAAGGAAGTAAATAAATATAATTCTATTCCAGTATTGACTCTCTCTGAGGAAAGCAGAGTGGCCTCTGATCTTAACCTTCTGATCCATCTTTTGGCAGGAATAAGATGCCTGAGATGTCTATTCTGCCTCCTTTTGAGTCACACAATGACACCCCATGCTATATGTAGGAGACAATTCATTATAATGCAGAGCCTCCCTAAGTTAGAATGATTGAGCTTATCAGTAGCTGGGTGGTACAAGTAGATAAAGTATGGAATTTGGACTCCAAAAGCCTTGAGTCCAAATCAAGCCTTAAATACTTAGTAGTTATGTGCTAGAAATCATGGCACTCAACCTTCATTGATCTCAGTTTCCTCATCTGTAAAATGGGGATAATAATAGCATCCAGTTCCCAGGGTTATTGTGAGGACAAAATGAGATAATATTTATAAAGCACTTTCAAAATTTTTAAGTTCTATATAAATGTTAGCTATTTTTATTTATGCTTGCTTGTTGATTTTTTTTTTTTTTTTGATTGATGGATATATACTGCCCTAAGGTTGAAGAATAAGGCTTGGGCAGGGGAGATTCAGAATCACAGAATATTGCAACTGGAAGGGAGCTTTGAGGCCAATTATTCCATTTCTTTCATTTTACAGGGGAGTTAATTGAGGCCCAGAATGATGAAATTGTTAGATTTTTGTTATTTGTTAATTGTTAGATATTTGTTATGTGAAAATCACAGAGCTATTAAGTGACAGATCCAGGATTTGAACGTTGGAACAAAATCCAGGACATTTCCCAGTATTTCATGCTTACTCTCAAAAGGACAAGGAATAAAGTTTACTTTATAAAATGTTAACTGTGGAAAACCACTGACTCTAAAACACTCAATAGCTTGCCAACTTAAAAAATCATTAAGGATATTTTTCTCTTCCTGTTTACATATTTATGTCTCTATAAATGTATCTGCATCTGCATTTGCTTGCATGTGGTTGTCTGCTGTATTTGATTCAGTGATCCCTGCACCTGGCTGCAAATATACACAATAGGAAAGAGCTGGGGGTTGGGGTGGGGAGCATTGGTTCCTGTATCAACTAGATAGTTGGACGAACATGTGCTAGTGTAATATATACATGCCTTTCTCACACAAAATGTCTTTAATTCAATCTTGAGGCAGAAGAATTCTTTCTGTTTGCCTGTAAATATACCAGGAAGGCTTTGGGTAATGGAACTCTCCTGGATGCAAATGAAGTTCTTTGATGTGTATTTTCAATTAACTAGTGAATTGTAGGTAGAATAAAAAATGGTAGAGTCTTAATTCAGTGGTTAGAATGGCAATACACTTTTTTTTTCTGATGTTGCTCCCAGTTTTCAACACTGTCTTATTTTTTTTAACCAATGACCTATGCAGTACAACTATAACAAAATGAGTTTGAAAAAAAAGGAAACAAACCCAAATTGAGAAGTCACAAATCTCCATAATTTTTCAGATTATTTATGTGGGGGAACATTTAAACATTTACTATGCATGAGGCAGAAACTAGTGATCTTCCTGGCCCCATTTTGAGAATAATAGGATTGTTTGGATTCTTATTTCATATTTCCTCAGTTCTCTGACTCTGTCTCTCTTACTTCACTCTGTCTCTGTTTGTCTCTGTCTCTCTGTCTGTCTCTGTCTTTGTCTCTGTCTCTGTGTCTCCCTTCCTCCTTCCTCCCATCTCTTTTTCTGTGTGTGTGTGTGTGTGTGTGTGTGTGTGTGTGTGTGCATCTGTCTGTCTGTCTGTCTGTGTCTGTCTGTTGTGGCTTTGGGTAAGAATCATTCATTTCAGGTGATTCTGCGCAGACACACACTCCCATTCCCAGAATGTTTCCCCTGCCAGAGGGTGCTTTGGGTTTTATTAAGCTAAGCTCTGTCTATTTTGTCAAGGAAGAGGAGAAATACAGCTCAGAGAAGAGCTTCAGAGAAAAAATGGCAAGAGAGGTCTGGGTGGAGATAACTTAGTGCTCAAGTCATCTTTAATGGAAAGTAGATACTCTGGCCAAGCCTAATATAGAATGCATTATAAAGTGTGTGTCTGTCAGTCTGAGAGACATGATAAACAGGAGAAATTCGGCTCTCCAGAGGGAGGTAGGCTTTAGCAGAACTAGCTGAGGGGTTAGAATTACAGTGGTTTGTTGCAGTGGGCTGGTCTGTGCAAAAGGAATGAGGTAATGTATATTTTTAGTATTTCTAAGAAGTAGCAGCCTACATTTCTCTTCAGATGGGAAGGAGTGGAGTAAATTTATAGGGAGGGCCTAGATTTATAGATCAGCATAAGATAGTACCATTCTTCCCCCAGATGTTCTGTTTGTATCTTTTTGTTTGATGTGCTGTATTGTAAAGATGGAGAATATTTGTTATGATGACAAACCTGAGCAATAATAGTATGACTTGGTAGCAAAAAAAAAGAGAAAGAAATATTAGTTTTTACTAAGGAAGTCAAGTAGGCAAGGGAAAGAAAAAGCATTTATTAAGTGCCTACTAAATGCCAAGAGCTGTTTTAAGCACTTTACCAATATTATCTCTTTTGATGCTCACTCAAGATAACCCTGTAAAGTCGATGCTTTTATTTTATAGCTGAAAAAAATGGAGACAGACAGAAGTTAAGAATCTTGCTCAGGATCACACAGTAAGAGTCGGAGGCTGCATTTGAACTCAGATCTTATTGACTCCAAACCCACCGCTCTATCCACTTCTATATCTCCACTATAAGCTGTAGGGCACAACGACTATAGATTTTTTTTTTTTTAAGGATCTTAGGATTTAGGAATGATTTTAGAAAAATTATTAGCAAATTAGAATGGGTCCAAAGGAAGGACTGTTGAAAGAAATGAAGATTATGACATGGAAGGATCTGCAGAAGAGTTATTACTGGAAAAGACAGGACTTGGGGAGGATACATTATTTAGAAAAGTACTCTCCTTTATGCTTTACCTGAGGTGACATATGAAGAACAATAGGTATGAGATGCAGGAAGTCAATATTTACCTTATTGTATGGAAGAACTACCCCTAACAATGATGGTGGTCCAGAATTGGAGGTAGCAGCAAATTCTCAGTCACTGGAGGTGAGGGAATGTTGGAAGGGAGGTTCTTCTTATATAGATTACACTAAAAAAAAAAAAAAAAAAGCTCTCTCTCTCATTTGCTGTTCCTCTCTCTCTCTTGCTTTCTCTGTTTCTGTCTCTCTGTCTGTCTTTCACTGTCTCTCTATGTCTATGTCTCTGTTTCTGACTCTGTCTCTCTATCTGTTTATATATCTGTCTCTCTCACAAGCACTTTGCCAATAAATCTCATTTGATCCTCATAACAATCACTTAAGGTAGGTATTATTATCATTCCCATTTTACAGATGAGGAAACTGAGGCAAACAGTGGTTAAAGCCAACCTTTAGGTGATGATACAATACAATTAAATAGCACTCAACAAGTCTTCCTTTCTGTCTTTGTTAACTAGTCCATTGGACTGCACTTGGAAACTGAAAAACACTAGCAGCATATGCTTCGAACACATGATTGAGGACATGACTGTCAGAATATACCTATGACAAGTCATTGTTCCCACATTGTAGTCCACAAGTACTTAACCTAATTTTGAAGTGAAATATACTTACAGTACAGACTTCCTGAAAAAAGCATCTGTGGGTGATGACAGTATAAGAAGGCTTAAGTTAATTATTATGGGGATTTCCCACTGCAGAATTTTAAATAAAGTAAATTTCTTTTGCTAGGGCTTCTATGAAGTTGATTGGGTCTCTCTGACTCACCCAGGAGCATCAGCATTATGTAGGGCAGCAAGATGTACTCAGAATTAGAACATATGATTTCAAGTTTAAGGTCTTCTTTTTGCTATGTGTGTAACCTTGGGCAAGGACAGTTAGGTGGCTCCATAGAGCACAGAGCCTTGGAATCACGAGTTCAAATCTGACTTCAGACACTTACAAACTGTGTGGACCTGGACAAGTCACTTCATCCTGTTTGCCTTAGTTTCCTCATCTGTAAAATGATCTGGAAAGGGAAATGGCAAATCACTCTGTTATCTTTGCCAAGAAAACCCCAAATGGGAGGGTGAAGAATCAGACATGACTAAACCACAATAATGGTGGACAAACCATTTAACTTTTCTGGATTTTGGTTTCTTTACTTATGAAATATGACAGTTCAATCCCTTCCAGCCCTAACACTTTATAATTCTGTGAAGACTATTGCTTTCTTCTGTTTGGTGTCTCCTGCTTTTGTGTTAAATGACCTTTGATTATCCTTCATGATTCCTCAGGGGGAAAGGAATGAAACAAGCATTTATTAATTACCTATTATATACTAGCCACTATACTAAGCACTTTGCAAAAATTATCTCCTTTGGTCATGTTGCCATGTTATTTTGTCTTCTATATATTTCTCTCCCTTTTCTTCCATAGGATCTCATTTCACAGTAGAAACTTTCCATCCTTGTCTCAGCCAGCAAGGAATGTCCCATATTCCCAGTTCATAGGCATTTGAGACCTGACCAGCATTCTGAAATTAAGGTTTAGAAGAGAGTATTCTTTCACAGCTTTGAGAGAGACTGAAATAGCAATCTATGAGTAAGGAATGGACTTTAGTTACATGTGGGGGTTTGGAAAAAGGGAAATGCATTTTGCAACAGGAACAGAGACAATGCAGAGAAAAGATAACTATTCTACCTGTGAGAGAATATAGTAAGGCAGTGCCACAGAGAGTGAGCAGCCAATAAGTAGCCTTCCTTGAGAGAAGATGGGAAGACAGTCATGTAGTTTCTGTTAAGTGGAACAAAATTCAGAGATTGCTGGTTGTAATCACCATTTTAAGGGACGAGAAAAGCTCTGAAAAGTTTACATTTTTTTCAGAATTCCTTTCCTCTTAAAATGCCTTCTACATTCAGAGAAACAACTATGTAGAGTGAATGTAGATTGAAGCTTACTATTTTTAATTTTTTAGAATTTTTTCCCCTTTTTCGTGGCTTTCTCCTTTTGTTCTGATTCTTCTTTCACAAATGATTAATATGAAAATATGTTTAACATGATTGTACATGTATAGCCTATATTGGATTTCTTGCTGTCTTGGGGAGGGGTCAGGGAAAGGAGCAAGGGAGGGAGAAAAATATGGAACTCAAAATCTTACCAAAAATCAGTGTTGAAAACTATCTTTACGTGTAATTGGGAGAAAAATAAAATACTATTAAATGAATTTTAAAAATAAAGTATACATCCTTAAAGATTTCCTTTCCTTTTGCCTGCCTGTACCAGGAACAGTTATATAATAATTTGAAAATAAAAATCTAGCTGTTTTTATATGTTGATTTTTGCTTAATGTAAAAATTCGTGGTTCAAAAACATCAGTGATTGATCATGAATTCATTTAGTGAATATCTACTTACTGAATATTTGCTCAACAGTAATTTGAGCAAATAGTAATAGAGGAAACCAGGGACTGCCAGGAAATACATAAAATATAACTAGGGTAAGACATAAACTTCTGTTTAAATGCTAAGGATTTTCCTTACTAGAAACACAAAGTTGTTATGCTTTATTAATAACTTTTTCCCTTACATAAACTCCTAATTTAGCAGAGAATGTGATCCATATCAACTCCCAGACCATTTTGTCCTTAATCTAAAATGAGTTCAAATGCTGTAGCCAGGTGTTTAACCCAAAGAGGAATAATCAAAGGAAAGATGATCCCCACCTCCCCAACCCATTCATCACAGTGGGAGAAGAAAGGTATGGTTGAGGATGTTTCAGTTCTTTCCTCTTTTCTATTTTGGAGGGGGAATAAAAGAGAGAATGCAATCAGCTTTGCTCCACATTGATTTCTGCTGGGTATACCTAGAAGTCAATAATGTGTAGGGCTAGTTTTTCTTAGCTCTACATGCTGTTTCCCTGTAGGATTAAAATTCTCCCTGGATGGTGGAGGGGACTAGCCACAATGACAGAGGTCATCTTGCAGGAACTCTACTTAGAAAGGAAGTGTTAGTGAAGTTTGAATCTATTACAAATTACTCCCATATGATGTGATATTGTTTAAGTTGGCAAGTACTCTGAAAGAGTTCAAACTTTTTATGGCTAATATACATTTTTATATATTTGTTCTAATTACATGTAAAATGATTCTTTTTTTCCCTTTAATTTTGAATTTCAAATTGTTTCTCTCCCCTCCTGCCTTTCTGAGAAGGCAATCATTTGGTATAGTTTCTTCATGTATAGTCATGCAAAATATTTCTATTTTTTAACAGCCCATTGTAGATGATAATAAGAGGACCTGCTCCATTAAGAAAGTATCATTAATCAGATGTGGTCTTCACTTAAAGTAGCTTCAACTATAGGTAGGTCATTTCTACCAAAGAAAGAGAGATAAAGAAAGGTATGAAAGAGAACAGCCTCCACAAAGGCCATGTTAGATATCCTAGTGTGTATATATACATATTATATTATATATATATATATATATATATTATATATATACACACACATACCATACATATACATACATACCAGTGTACATGTGCATGTATATGTGCATATACACATTTATATATATATATATATATATATATATATAAACACATATATATCTATATATGCTACTGTATTTCAATATAGTTATTTGGTTTCTTTGTAATTTTACAAATTTTATAATTTAAAAACATTCTGAGAAGGGATCTCTTGGCTTTAGCAGACTGCCTAAGGGGACATAAAATGTTTAAGAATGAAATATTTATGTGGATTTGGGTAGAAAAATATGGTGACTGAGGTAAATAGTTATTTGGGATTGTTGAATGTACCCCCTGCCTCTGATATCCACTGATAGAACAGGGATGTTTCAACATTTTGGCTAGTTTTATGTGAATGGTTTGACTAAGATTAAGTACTATCCATATCCATCACAACAGAGAAACGGTTGCATTGTCAAAACAAGACTCCTTCTCTGTAGTATTTTCTTTACTTTGTGTGGACCCACTCACCTATTTTATACTCCTTATATTCTATCTCTTCTTCAAATCGGCATGTTTCTAACAGTGCAAAAAGGGATAACATTTGCTCAATAAGATAAGTTTTCCTTCCCTCAATTGGTTGGTGAAATTATTGGGTGTAAACCTCTGCCAGAAGGGAGCACTTCTCATGGAATAAGATAAAATCATCTACTTGCTGGGATGACTCAGGAAATTTCTGGTTGGTCCAAGTGAATGGAATAACCTAAAGGATGATGGGCTATAGAGATTCAGGGAGAACTGACTCTTGTAGAAGAAACCTTCCCATTCTGTGGCCTGAAATAGGTTTACTCTTGTCAAAATATCTGTCTCCTTTGGACTTTCAGACTTGAGTATACAAGAGGAAGAAAGTATTTTTCTTTCCTCCACCCCCCGTCAGTAATTGCAGCAGCAATTAATAATATGCAATAATTTCATGGCAGTGGGAGATATAAACTTGCCCTGATGAACTTGGGACTGGAATCCCTATAGCACAATATCCTGGTTGCCTTGCTCTGTTTCATTTTCTGAATAGGGTAAATAACTTGTTATTCTATAAAATTGACATTTCAATCCTTAATGATTACCTTATAGTTAATCTTGAACTAGGTCTTCAGAGAGAAAAGGTTGTGGTAACAGCATGCTTCTTAGAGAATAGGATCACCAAAAAGAAGATACCATAGATGGAAAAATTAAAGCCATGCTATGACTGGATAGATCTGTACCTTGTCAACTCCCTATGATAATTTATATGAGTTGCTCAGACAATAGTAGTCTAAGGTGAATGGAAACTATCCGTTCTGCAATCAAATCCATAGAAAATTTCACTGTCCAGAGAGAATATGATTAGGTTGAATGTTTTATGTTTCTATATATGTTTGTGTTTCAGAGTTCTTCAAATTATCTGTGCTGTTGGGTACCTGATACCTATATAGTACATTAAATATCTCTGGGGGAAAGGGCCCTTTTATCCCCATTTGATTTGAACCACACAAATTCTGTTTCAGAGATTTTGCTGGAAAAATCTAGATTGGGACATTAATGAGCCAAAGAGAATTTGACTCCTTTGATCAGCCCCACAGAATAGATCTAAGTTTATATGAATTGAGAGTTCCTTGGGGCAGCTCCTTAGACTTTTTAATTGGTGTAGGCAGTGTAAAACAATTTGGACCTATTTGGAGCTGCTAAATGGGATGCTATAAGTAGATGACAAATATCACTGGAGGTAAACTATCACCTTGAAAATCAGCAGATTTGGAAATATTTAACTCATTAACTAACCTCTGAAAAATGATGGGATCAATGTGAAAATCAAAGGGCAAAACCCAGTATTTATATTTACTTCAATGGTTCCTGCAATCCATGTTCTATTAATTAATTTCCTGTATCTGAGTGAGATACATTTTGGTGAATAGCACCATTCCTGGTCCATTAATGCTATAGGCTGGGTTTCAGTAGTGGAAGGTAATGGTTTCATCTGGTGCTAATGTTCAGAGCTCTGTAGTTTTGCAAGAATCTTCCCTCTTTCCTGGTATTACTTGGACCATGGATCTAAAGCAATAAGAACCTCAGACACCATCTACTCCAACCCTCTCATTTTACAAAGAACCTCAGAGAAGTTAATGGCTTGCCTAAAGTCACATAGGCAGTTAGTGTCAGAGGCAGGATTTGAACTAAAGTTTTTTGATGATGGATTTAATGTTCTTTCCATTGTCTTTCTTGCTGTCTTCTCCTAATTTAATGCAAGCTCCTTGAAGGTAGGAATTGTTCCATTTTTCCTTTGTTTTATTAGCACCTAAACTGGTAACTTGAACATGTCTTTAATAAATAGTGGTTGGATTGAGTTATATTGAAACAAATAAATATTATCAAATTTTCAGTGAGGATAGAAGATGAAATGAGCTTTTCTTTTATCCAGAAACTTGCTCAGAATTATGGTCAAAAACTTCTCCATTTTGCTTGATGAATAGATTCTGCTGGCTGGAATTGGTACTCCCAGAATGGAAATAATCACACAATCATATGGCTTATGTCAGGGTAACTCTTCTCAAATGTGTTAAAAAAAAAAAAAGAGTGAAGTCCTAGTACTTGGAAGGGAGTGCCATAAATGTGTCTTTGATTAATTTCTGCTTCATGGGTAGTATATACAATGTGAGCCCCACTGGAAAGAGAAAACCATGGACTAAATTATGGGTGAATACTTGGTAATATCCATACCTGATAAGGACTTGGTTTCTTCAGCCATAGGTTCAAATCAGAATGGGCATCCATGGATTATTCTAACAATAATCCAGGAGCCATAAGATTATTGAAGCAATTATTTTTAATGCATGAGGAATGAATCTATGAAATCTGCACAGACTCTCAAGAATGTAATACTGAGGGTTGAGTTCAATTATGAGGATTCAAAATAGGTGGATGGTGAGAACTGTAGTATGATCTGATAGATCATAGTATCTGGACAGATACTTGGAGAAGGATATTTTAGAATAGCTTCACCTATGTAGACAGAGAGGTAAGTATGTGAATGGCACTGAATATAGCTAGTGTTTTATTCTGGAACATAGGATATGGACAAATCTAATACCAGCCCTACTTTCTTTTTGGCCCCCAAACTGTCCTCCTATGTAGTACTGGGAAAATGATGGAGAGATCACCACAGCGTCAACTGCAAATAAAGGTAGTACATTGTCTAATCAGCTCAGGTAAATTGATAACTCCCTTCATTTGGGCTAAATTATCATGAACAAGAATGGTTAAACTTTCAAAAAATTGATTAACCAGGGTAGGGGTTTATCATCATCATCATCATCATCATCATTTCATCATTCTAGCTTAAATTATTCAAATAAAAAAGAAGGAAAAATAAAGAAATAATAGCATACATATGTCCACATGTATACATATTGATATATATGTTTGTATATATAGAAAATATGTGTATATGTATATATTATATATGTGTGCATGGAAAATAGAATGTATATGTGTGTGTACACTTTAAGATTTACAAAGCATTTTACTTTTGTTGTCTCATTTAGTCCTGAAAAAGATCCTGTAAAGTAGATGCAATTAGTATTTCTAGTTACATATGAATAAATTTAGGTTGAGAGATATTCAATGACTTGCCCACATTAACATAAACAGTAAGTAGGTATTGAATTTAAATTCAGATCTTTTCTAATTCCAAGTTAAGAAGACCTTCGGGTCCAAAAAGAACTGATTTATTTCATTATATTTCCTTGTACCTGTCAAATATTCTTTGAATTCCTAGAGAAACCCTTCTACACTATTTAGTGGGCACTGCTTTCTATGAATAGAGGGTTCAAGCTTTCAGATATGCCAAAAGACTTTTGGGTTGTGGGCAATTCCTTCAGGAGAGATATATAAACAGCTCTTGCTCAGAAATTCAAGGAGGACTTCTACCTACTTGGTGAATGAATTTGGGAGACTTGGGACACTTACTTTTGGCAGGTGGAGTCCCTATTTCCAAATAATTGTTCCTATTCAAGCTAAAATAAATCACTTGCCATCATAGGAAAGCAAAGGACATCTACTTTGAACCAAATTCAAGGCAAAAAATGAGTTAAATTGAGCAGTAAGTACTCTCACCATCTCTACCTGCTTTCAGAAATTTGCTTTCTGCAAAGTGGAAAGAGCCACTTGGAATGTTGCCATTTCTGCAAAGCTTTGATCCAACGGTTGCTGGGACATGTTGGGTTTGGGGCTTCCGGTCCAAAGTCCGCATCTAGATGGACTTCCAAGAAGCAAGAAACTCCACCATTGCCTGACTTTCTCTTGGGGGTTTGTTTTGTTTTGGTTTTTGGTTTATCAATGAGTATTGGCAGTGGGGACAGTTAACAGAGCTTGTGCAAGGGACCCTCCAGGGGAGGAAGAAAAAGTATATTTCAAGGCAGGTCCTGGCTCAGCCTTCAAAAGGTAAATAAGTGACAAGTCAGATTTCAGTAGGAAAATAAATCCTGAGGGTGAGGCAGGAACAAAGAAGGAATTTGTAACAATAATCTAAAGGAGTGGGTGAGGGGAAAGTCGGCACACCAGGCATTTTGGAAGAAAACAGTGGAAGAGGAAATAGCACCAGGATTCTACAGAGTACAGCTTGCTTAGCCCTACATCTCCATTCTAGACTTGCTCTTTTATGGCTGGCAGGAGCATACTAACCATCTTCACTATGTCTGCCTTGCTAGGAACCTCAGTAAAAATGACCAGCAGTGTTTAATGGGTAACCTCTCCCAGGGATCAGTGCATTTTCCTCCTCAACCATTTGCCGAATATTGATTAAATGTCTTTTACATATATAATATTATACTGAATTCTTAATAGAAAGGCCTGTGGTAATCATTTATTTTTAAATTTTCATTTATCTGTTTTAAAAATTATTTCCATTGATATCTCTTTATTTCATATTCTTCCTATTCAATAGAAACATTTCTTATAATAAAGAAAAAAAGAAAAAATAATAGTTCAACAAAATAGGGTTTTCCTCTGACACATTTAATGTTTCAAATCCCTAGTCAACTGCCTTTTCCATGTTTTTTCAGATCACACACACATGTGCATATTTAAATATAAATTATTTAAATATATATGTGCATATATTATTGCTTTAAGGTTTATAACATATTTTACATATATTATCTCATTTGATCCATTGTAATTTCATAGCATTCAGTTTAGATTGTTTTGTTGTCATTTTTGACATTTGAATTGTATATATACTTTTTTCCCCTGGTTCTGTTTACTTCTCTTTATAGCAGTTCATATAAATCTCTCCATTCTTTTCTATTTTTATCATACAGGAAGTTGGTTCTACTGGCAACATTTCAGGTATTAATTTGTAGTTATGATTTGAAGGAGTGGAGTGTGGATGAGATTACCCCTTCCTTGAGATAACTCATAGCAGCTTCCTCATTCATTTGTTCATAAGGCTGGTCCTATTTTCTAGTAACATAATTTTATTAAAACAATTTTTACTATTGGAAAGTTCTTAACTGTAGCTAACTTAATACCCTCAAGCAACAACCTAAAGTCATTTTCTCTTGTTCTGTCCTAAGTGAAGATACAAAAGTCAGTTATCTTCCTCCTCTTCCTTCTCTGTGTATTAACCTTCCATTAGTTTTTTTTTCAGGGAAAGGTTTCTCTATTTTTAAAAGCCTTGGATTTCTGTATTGCAATTAATTAACCCCAAAACAAAAGTCTCTTTACTTTCTTCCTATGATGGACTAATGGGCTTTTAAGTCTGAGACATGATGGCACCTTGCATATCTTTTTTCTTTGCAGAGTAAGGAAATAGTAATCCCCCTTTGCCTTCCATTGCTACTGTACCACATGCAGACTACATTTTCAGGGTTCCATGCAACTTCTGGACTGGCACCCTGTTGTGAACACTGTTAGACTTTAGTGCCATGTGGAGAAATCCACTGCACATGATCCTGCTGCCATGGCCACTAACCTAACATGTTTTTGTTGTTGTTGTATTGTGGGAACCATAGTATATACCGCAGCCTCAGAAAAAAAAAGCTGCCCCATATAACTTTGCATTTTATTATTCTCTTTCTTAGAAGTTCTAGGCTCATTAAGCTCATAATATCATCATAAAGGAGATAAACATTATATAGAGAATTTTAGAGTTGGATGGCAATATTCAGTTCATTAAGACCAAATCTGTCTCATTACAGAGGGGGAAACTGAAGTCCAAATAGGTCACTTGATTTACCAGATAGAAAAGGGGCTTTTTAAAATTTTTTTTGGACAAAATTCTCAATTCAATGCTCTTTCCACAGAATCAGAGTTATTCCACAGATGGAGATCTTAAGTCAGAGAATCCTTTGTTTAAAGATATATATTATTATAGCAGTAAGCAGAGCACAAACTCCAGAGGTGTTTTTGGTCCTTTTCCTTGTGTACCAACAATAGAGAAGTGTTCTTTCTTTCCTTTTTTTTTAAACTGGAATACCATTAGGTTAAAAATATATTTAGTTTGAAACCTCATGCTCCCCGATTTTAATTCAATGTTTCCTCTAATGTAATATAACATCTGAGTCCCCATAATGTGACTAACGTTAGGTCCATGCTACCCAAACAGGAATGAGGCAAATAGAGATTAAGATCATGATCTTTTTCCAAGGAATTGTTCCTACTCAAGCTAAAATAAATCACATACCATCATAGTAAAGCAAAGCACATATTCTTTGAGCCAAATTCAAGGCAAATAATGAGTTAAATTGAGCAGTAAGCACTCTCACCATCTCTTTTGCAAAGCTACCACCTCCCCCTGTGTACCTTCCTCGGGGACACAGATTTTATCTCCTGCTCAGTCACTCCGGGTTTATCCTGTTGCCTCAAGGACACAGGGGAACAAGAGAACCAAACCACTGAATCATGCTAGGATAGTGACCATGGCAGCAGGATTGAGTGCAGTGGGTTTCTCCACAGGGTACTGAAGTCTAACAGTATTCACAACAGGGTGCCAGCCCAGAAGTTGCATGGAACCCTGAAAATATGGTCTGTTTTGAAAGTGCTGCAATTAGATAAATGGCTTTTTAGGGCCAGTCCTGAGCATCATATTTTAAATATCTCTCTCTTCTTTTTCTATCCTAGAAATATTAGCAATTCTAAGAAATATTTCATTTCCCTTCTCCCCACCTCCAACATATGACATCTCTTTCAGTTTTTATTCCCCAGATCTTCTGCAGCCTTTACTTTTCAAATCTTGAATGCTGTTAAGTCTACACATACAAGTGTGGAACAGGCAGTGACTCTCTTGATTAATAAGAGGAGAACTCTGATCTGTAAAACCTTGGGAGGAAATGGTGGTCCTATGCAAAATAGTGTAACATTGTAGAGTTTTGGCTCTCAAAGTTTCTCTCTCTCTCTCTCTCTCTCTCTCTCTCTCTCTCTCTCTCTCTCTCTCTCTCTTTCTCTCTCTCTTGCTGAGGCAATTGGGGTTAAGTGACTTGCCCAGGGTCACACACTAGGAAATGTTAAGTGTCTGAGACCAGATTTTAACTCAGGTCCTCCTGATTACAGGGCTGGTGCTCTATTCACTGAGCCACCTAGCTGCCCTGAGAGAGGAGATTCTTAATTAGTTTTGAACAGCAGTACTATTAACAATGCTCAGTGGGATGCCCAAATTGTTTACTGAATCCTGCCTGGTGATGCTGATGATGATAGCAGTGATGGTGGTGGTGGTGCTGATGGTGCTGATGGTAGTCATGGTGATGACTGGTGGTGGTGGTGGTGGTGATAATGTTGGTGATAGTGGGGGTTGTTGTGTCATTTTCAATCAATTCCCCAAAGCTCTGGGATGACACTCATTGAGACATGAGAGTACTGCTGAGTAAAATTGAATTCCTTACCAAGGTCTCTAATTCACATGTCATAGATTGTTGAAAACTGAGCACAAGAAGTCCTTAGAAATATTTATATATTGAAGAAGAGAGATCATGTTGAAACTGAAAAAAAATCAACACTGGGATACAAGCCTAAAGGAAAATTGCCACCTGGGGCTCAGTCACTAACTAGCTTTATGAGCAAGTCATTTCACCAATTTGGACATCCTTTTCTTTATGACAGAGCAGTAGCATATAAAGACTGCTCAATTCTTTATGAGGAGTCATTTAAAATTTCTTTAAATGTCTGAGGCTACCAGCATATGTGTGTATATTTGTGTGTATGTGTGTATGGTGTGTAGCTGGTGATAGTGACAGCAAAGTCTCAATGTGGAGGAGACACTATACTTGCTGCTGTCTCCCCATCCATTTCTTCTTTGGGAATCTTAGCAAATTTTAGAGAAGTAGGCTTGGGAACATAACTTGTGGAGACATCTAACAACCAAGACTTTTCATTGAGGCTATTACAGTGGATAAAATACTGGACTTGGAATCCGGAAGACCAGCTTCAAACACTTATTAGCCTTAACCTCCATCTGTCTCAGTTCCCTCATTTATGAAATATAGATAATAATAGAATCCACTGCCCAGGATCGGTGTTAGAATAAAATGGGATAATATTTGTAAAGCACTTTGCATACCTTTAAGTGGTTTATTAAATATACCATTATTATGATTAATTTTCACTCTGGGGACACTTAGATGATATTTAGAGTTTCTTCTAACTCTGAAATACTATAATTGTATGATTCTATAACCCATTCTCTTATCTGATTCTATCACATTCAAATTTCACCCTGACAGAATATTTTTCATTAAAAACTCTTATGCTTTATGAAATGTTTGTAGTTATATAGGATGTCCCAAAAGTCTTGGTGTGGTTCTAAGCTATTAAAGCTATGAAAGACTAACAATGTACTAAAACTTTTGGGATATCCTGGATCTAACTTGAGACTTTTGGAGTACCCTAAATAAAGAAGTGAGAAGTTATCTAGATAAAGGACTCATTTATGAATAATCAGTTTCTTGAAACTTATCATGACATAGTTACTCACAATTTTAGAGATGGACTTTTGGGAACTTTATTTTGTTGAAACTTATCATATATTCATGTTTAGCATGGATCTTTACTTGTAAAACATGGGGTAGCTCATCTCCCAGCTGAGCACTCAGTAGTACTCCCAATGTGTGCAGCACTGTGGGAGAAGTATAAATATTTCAAGTGACCTTTGCTATGTGGTAATTTCATAATATTCAGAGAACATAGTTTTTCTCTGCGTGAAGCCAATGGCCCATAGGGAGAATGAAATCTTTAGAGGTCAGTTTGTTCTACTGAGAAAAATGCTCTTCTATTGCTATGTTGCCTCTAATCTTGGAACCTGTATTGCAGATTTATGCTATGTGATTTCAGGGATATCAATCTTGCTGAATCTCAGATTCTTTATGTAAAATGTAGGTTGGATAAGATGAACTTTGAGATTTAAAAATCAGTTTTAAAAATCAATAATTCTATATGCTAAGCCAGAAGGGTCAAATATATTGTCTAGTGTCCAACAGCCTTCATCATGCCCTCTGTTGTCAAATACACTGTCAGCAGGCTTCAACACCTGAACCGGATTAAAACATAATTGGGAGATATTGAACAAAATAAATAAAAATACAATAGAATATAAATGATGTTAATATGTGGCTTTCTAAGTCAATATGCAGATCATAGGGATCTTTGCATTAGGGATTTAGTGACCCTGCTTTATATTTGAGTTTGCCGTTGCTGCTGTAAGCATTCTGAAGGCAGAGACCATGCCATATGGTCTTTTAATCCACCATAAAGCTTGGCTAAGAGAATAAAGGAGTGTTAATGCAAATCTGTCATTTGGAAAAGCAAATGAAATACAGGCATGCCTCATTTTATTTGCTTTGCTTTATTGTGCCTTGCAGACACTGCATTTTTTTTTTTTTTAATAAATTGAAGATTTGTGGCAAACCTATTTATCCAGAGCCATTTTCTCAAAAGCTCACTTTGTATTTCTCTGTCACATTTTGGTAATACTCACAATATTTCAAACTTTTTCATTATTATTATATGTTATTTTGATCTGTGATCAGTGATCTTTGATGCTACCATTGTAATTTTTGGAGCACACCAAACCTTGTGCATATAAAATAGTAAACTTAATTGATAAATGTGTGTGTTCTGACTGCTCCATTGACTGGCTGTTCCCCTTTTTTCTCCCTCTCCTTGGGCCTCCCTATTCCCCTGAGACACAACAATATTGAAATTATGCTAGTTAATAACTCTACAATGACCTCTAAGTGTTTATGTAAAAGGACAAGCTAATTGATGTGGTAAACTCCATTGTTGTTTTAAGAAATTGCCTCAGTCACCCCAATTTCATCAAATACCATCCTGATCAGTCAGCAGCCATCCGCACTGAGGCAAGACCCTTCACCAGCAAAAAAATTACCACTCACTGAAGGCTCAGATGCTGATTAGCATTTTTTTATCATTAAAGTATTTTAAAAATTAAGATATGTACATTGATTTTCTAAGACATAATACTACTGCACACTTAGTAGATTATACAGTGTATATACAGAGTATACAGTGTAAATACAATTTTTACATTCACTGGGAAACTAAAAAAAAGTGTGATATTCACTTTATTTAATTAGTCTGGCACAAAACCCACAATATGTCTGAAGTATGCCTGAATGTACTTTATTAGTTCACTTGGTATTGGATAAGTTGTTCTTAAAGTTTTCCACAGTAGTAGAAAAACAAAACAAAACAGACAGAACCTATATAGTAAAAATCCTTTACAGAGATGTCCATTATCACACAATATAATGTTCATTAAAAAAGGGGGTTTTTGCTTCATGGTTCCTTGTACCACATTTTCTCAATTGATATAATGGAAAGAACCTTGAATTTTGGAGTCTGAATTTTCTTGTCTGCAAAATGTACCGTTTAGCTCACATGGTGGTTGTGAGAAAAGTGTCTTGGAAAATTAAACACACACAAAAACTATGAAAAAGAAAAAAAAAAAGAAAGAAAAAGCATTTATGCAATATCTACTATATCTCAGTTAAGTAGTTTTAAAAAAATTTAATACTTTCAAGAACCCTGGAAAGTAAGTATTATTAACATCCTTATTTTACAGATGAAAAAACGGAGGCAGACAGGTTAAGGGACTTGCCCAGGGTCATAGGTAGTAAATATCTGAGGTCACATTTGAACTCAGGTCTTTCTAGGTCTGGTGCTCTCCACTGGGAGACCTAGTAGAGAAGCTTCTGAAAGAATCACAAGTTCAATTCTGAGGATATAGACATGGGACCAGTTTTAGAGAAATAAACAAGGGAATATCTTATGCCTGTAAAAGGGAAGTGCTATTATAAACTTACTTGACAGATGAGAGGGTTTTGTGACTGTCAACAAAAGATCAGTTTAGGGAGATCCCCAGGACCAGAGTGATAGCATCTGGAAATAAAGGGTGGACATAAGACTCAAGTTCAAAGGACCTTCTATTTTTCCTCCAAGCAAATGTTACTAGCTACAAGTACACTGGAGTCTGTAGGGGCTTCTAAATGATAACTGTTAAATTTTTACTGTGAGCATTGTCAAATGAAAATTGTCAAAAGCTACAAATTAGGACTTGGTTTACTGTTTTCTCCATTCTATATATTTAAGAAAGTGATGGAGACGATGTTAATAATTTAAATTAAGCATGAAAGGGTATTGCACGTACATTTTTCCTTCAGTGAATTGGTTGCTAAATATTTACCAGCATGCTCCTGGTGCCATTCCTGCCTCCCTTCAATCTACTCCCCAAGATGCCCTAGTCCTTTCTTAGTTACCTAAAACAGTGGTTCTCAAAGTGTAGTCCAGAAAATCTGGAAACCCTTTTAGAAGTTCTACAAATTCAAAATTAGTTTTTTTTTCAATATGGCAAATATCTATAAATATAACCCACATAAAACTCTTTGGAAAAATCTTCAATAATTTTTAATAGTATAAGGATATCCATGAACAAAAGTTTGAGAACCCCTGACCTAGAATTTAGAAAAAGGACACTAGGAGCAAAGTAAGGTGGAGGATTAGCAAGAGAGGAAAAGTGATCCTAGAGTTGGTGTAAAGGAGATGATTGAAATGGGAGGAAAACTAAGAGTAAAAGCTTATTAAAGATGCTGAATGAGGCAACTAGGTGGGGCAGTGGATAGAATACTGAGCCTACTTACTACTTATGAGACTCTGGGAAAGTCACTTACCTTTGTTTGCCTCAGTTTCCTTATCTATAAAATGAGCTGGAGAAGTCAATGGCAAACTATAGTTTCTCCGTCAGGAAAATCCCAAATGGCGTCATGAAGAATCAGACATGGCTGAACAACAACAAAGACCCTGAATAATAATTAAGCTGGTCAAGTTAGTGTAGACTGCATAGATAGATATAATTAACATATAGTAGGGGGTGCTGAGGTATTATTCTGCATTCTCACTGCCACTTCTGATGAGAATTTTGTCCTTTCATAAAATGCTTTTTTATATAAAATATCTATACCTCCATTTATATCACACTTGAGATAACTGATTGAGCAATAGCTAATTGTGAAAAGGGAGTCAAAGAAAGAGAAAGAAAGAGCAAGAGGGAGAGAGACAGAGAGATTCAGAGAGACATAGGGAGATAGATAGACAGAGAGAGACAGAGACAGAGACACGCACAAAGAGACAGAGAGATGATAGACAGAGATAGAGACAAAGAAAGAATATCCACCTTAATCTGTTCAGGAGGACAAAGGAGGTTGGAGTAATGGAAAGAGGAGGGCAACTAGGACAATATATTTTACAGTGGGATTTCCTTTTTTGGATATGGATTTGACTAGTCAGTTCCTGAGGATACTTCCATCTTCAAATTCTGTGGCTCCGTGTTTCTGTCAGATTTCCAAGGTCAAAGGAGTAGAAAGAATCAGAAGTTGGTGACCACAATGCCAAATGCTGCAGAAATATCAAAGAATATGAGAAGTGGAGTAAAATGGCCATTGCATTTGGCGATCTGGAGATTATTGAGGATCTTAAAATGAGTTGTTTCCATAGAATGATGAGGCAAGAGGTAATATTGTAAAGAGTAGAGAGAGACTGGGTGATGAGGGATTAAAAGCAGCAGTCATATACAAATTCTTGAAGTTTGGCAGTGAAAAGGAAGAGAAAAGTGGAATGATAAGTGGATGAGGTAGAAGAGTGAGAGGAAAGTTTTTTTCTTTTTTGCAAGACAATTGGGGTTAAGTGACTTGCCCAGAGTCACACAGCAAGGGGGTCTGAGAACAGATATATTTGAACTCAGGTCTTTCTAACTCCAATGCTCTTTTCACTGTACCATCTAACTGCCCCAAAAGGAAGGATTTTTTTTTATTTTTTTTTATTTAATAGCCTTTTATTTACAGGTTATATGTATGGGTAACTTTACAGCATTAACAATTGCCAAACCTCTTGTTCCAATTTTTCACCTCTTACCCCCCCCTCCCCAGATGGCAGGATGACCAGTAGATATTAAATATATTTAAATATAAATTAGATACACAATAAGTATACATGACCAAACCGTTATTTTGCTGTACAAAAAGAATCAGACTGAAATATTGTACAATTAGCTTGTGAAGGAAATCAAAAATGCAGGTGGGCATAAATATAGGGATTGGGAATTCAATGTAATGGTTTTAGTCATCTCCCAGAGTTCTTTCTCTGGGCGTAGCTGGTTCAGTTCATTACTGCTCCATTGGAAATGATTTGGTTGATCTCATTGCTGAGGATGGCCAGGTCCATCAGAACTGGTCATCATATAGTATGGTTGTTGAAGTATATAATGATCTCCTGGTCCTGCTCATTTCACTCAGCATCAGTTCGTGTAAGTCTCTCCAGGCCTTTCTGAAATAATCCTGTTGGTCATTTCTTACAAAACAATAATATTCCATAATATTCATATACCACAATTTATTCAGCCATTCTCCAACTGATGGGCATCCACTCAGTTTCCAGTTTCTAGCCACTACAAAGAGGGCTGCCACAAACATTCGTGCACATACAGGTCCCTTTCCCTTCTTTAGTATCTCTTTGGGATATAAGCCCAGTAGTAACACTGCTGGATCAGGAAGGATTTTTTTAAATAGTATTTTATTTTTGCAAATACATGCAAAGATAGTTTTCAATATTCACCTTTTCATAACCTTGTATTCCAGAATTTTCTTCCTTTCCCAAAGACAGCAAGCCATCCAATAAGCAATTAAAAGGAAAAAGCAACTAACAGTTCAAGTCTATTTAAGGTAAGTGATAAGTAATAGAAGCAAAACTTGCCTATAGAAAATACATATATGTATATTATCCACATATTATATATATATATAATATATGTTATTTTATATATATATAATATATAATATAATATATATTTTTATATATATTTATATATATAATATAATATATATAATAATATAATATAATATATAATATTATATATATATAAAATACAAATATATATATATATTTGGCCACATCAATGCTGCAGAAAGCCCCATATATTCTTTCTAGATTAGTGTAGAAAGTTTTGTCAGCCAATCCACAAGCATCTATTGAGTGGTTATTATCTACAAGCATGATGATAAAGTAAGCAGAAAGAAAAACATCCTATTCTCAAGAAGTTTACATTCTACTGGGGAGAATATATAAAGGCAAGCTGAATGGAGGGGAAGGCAAAAACATAAATATATTTTGAGGTTGACAGGGTTTAATAGAGAAAGGCCAGGAGTGTAGCAGACAAAGCTGACATGGGTGCCCTCCTTAAATGGAGATTCTTAGGAGGAGTCATGTAATCAGAGGGAGAAGGTGTGAATTCCCAGGGTGGAAAGAACTCCCAAGATAAAAAGCTTTCTGGGGCTTGATGAGAGGAAGGATACAATTTTGATGTTGTGCAGCACATCAATGCTCCTGTGTGGTGTTAGAGGTATGGTGTGTTAAGTAATTGGTTGTATTACATGAATGAGGCTTCCAAAGAACCTCATGGCTGATGGTAAAGGAGCAGTGTCCCTACGGTCCCTCCTGACTTGCTAGGAGTACTGCTTCTCTGAGATTTCACGTTGATTAGCCCTCCTGAGAACAGCCGGTAAGAAACCAATCTGTGGAAGTCTGGCTAAGTTGAGGAAGCCTGTGGTGTCTCAGGTGATTGCAAAGGAGGGTTGCTAAGACTCCTGAGGCAGTTTTACATTGACAGCTGCAGGTAAAGTAAGGTTTTTCTGCACTCAAAGCTTTGCCACCCCTCAGATCTCCTTGCCATGAGAATTGAAACATTGATGATTAAAAAGGAGGTTTATTTTATGTCTGCGTTTTCCATATGTAAGAAATGGGCCTTTTTTTTCCCCTTTCAGGTTTCTATTTGCCTACTGTTTGTATCAGATAGCTTGGTGATAATAACAACAGCCCCACACATTTATAGAGCTCATTTCCTTTGAACAGCTCCAGAGATTGATAGTGCAAGGTGAACACTGAGAAATTTCTGCTTGGTCCATGGGGGTTGGGTATTGTGACCATTCTTTGTTCCGTACCCAGGTATGCAGTTTGGCTTGTGTTCAGTAATGGGGAGCCCAACTTCTAATGAAAACCTAGCCTCCCTCCTGTTCTCACACTCTTTAGCTAGTTAAATTTCAACCTGCCTTCCTACCCCCCCATAAATATACCTTTATGATTAGATTATAGCTCATGTCTTCAAAAATGGGGAATTAGAAAGATACTTGATGTATAATATTAATCAGGTATGGGATAGTTATTTTATTCCTACCCACAAAAGTGTTAAATACAAAAGACTCACACAATGCTTTTGACAAAAAAAGGATTTATTAATTTATATTTGCTATTACAATCTATTGGGAGGCTGATACACAAACCAGTTTTCAGAACTGCTAATTAGGCATTTTACATTTCACTTTTACTCTGTACTATCCAAAAAATTTCATGTAACATGCCTGCTGGTAAAGCATCAAGGTTTGGGCCAATTCTGTTGTTCATGGTTGTGCTCTCTGAAAGTGTTGGAGTAGTTGCCAAAGACACTTCCTTTGCCATCATTCAGATGGGTGGGCCCCAATGGGACCCAGGTCCTTTGGATTTCTTGAACTCACAAGGCTCCCTGAAAGATTTTCATCCTGGAATAGATGTTTATTCCTCTAAGATCAGGAAATAACAAAGAAAAGAGGAAGCTACCCAAACCTAGGATCCAGCTTCCTTAGTCAGGGCAAATATTCATGGTCTTATGGAAGTCTTGGGTAAGTGATTGAATAAGCTGTCCCTTCCGACTTGGGAGGCAACTCAAAACAATTCTGACATGATTTATAGCCAGAAAGGAAGAAAGAAGCTAAGGGAGTAGCCATTATCTTTGAATTATCAGTTCTCCAGGATCTGGGGATCTATTTTAGGGGATGTTTTGCCTTTCAAAGGGCAAACTTTTTAGCTTTGAGTCACATATTTCCAGAAGCAGCACCCAAAACTCTCATGTGTTTTGCATTCCATAGGTTGCCTCCCCCTTATACAAGTATTATTATACATTTATTACAAATGTAGAAACTGCAACTCACAGAGTTGAGTCACTAAGCCACATAATGAATTTTAGAAGGTTTGAAACCAAGATTTCTAGTTTCTGGTCCCTGTGGCCTTTTCACTAACTCACACTGTTTCTGCATTGTATCTTAGAGATATTTCTCACATGCCAGCTATCTATGTGTTAAGTGAGACACAAAATCCAGGGTTCATGTGCCTACAAGGATTCTTAGCAACTGAGCTTGTCACAAGAAGTTAAATGAAATTATATTTGAAGGATACCTTAAATAGGCTCAAGCATCAAGTTTTTTAGGAACAACTCCTGAGATATCCTGCAAGCATGTAATATGAGTACAAAAATCCTACTGCTGAGCATCTGTTTCTGATTAAAAAGGCATAGGTAAACACATAAGACAAATTGTCAAAGGTAGTACCTACAGGGCTGGGGCTAATGATTGTTAATTAAGTAGTTAATGAAGCATCATGGGATAGTGGATAAGAACACTAGACTTGGAATCTAGGAGGTCTGGATTCAAATCCAGCCTCATATACTTACTAGCTATGTGATCCCAAGCATGCTATTTCAATGTTTTTACCCTAGTCACCATATTTGTAAAATTTGAATAAGAGTATTTATCTAAGAAGATTGATGTGAGGATGAAATGAGATAATATATGTTAAATACTTTGCCATCCTTCAAGGAAAAGATAAATGTTAGCTATTGTTAATTAAAGAGATGTCCCATCTAACATCTATAACTAGTTCTGTGAAAATATTTTTTTAGGTGAAGTAAAATTGCAAGGGTATTTAGTTACATAGCAACAATATTATAAATGAAAGAGCCCTTCCTAAGTAACTAAAATTAATTGTATAAGCTATTGCGAGATGATTCTATGACCCTATCATACCCCTGTGTTTAAGTTTGAGACTAGCTCAGAAGAGACAGTGTCTCCAAGGAAGTATCATTTTATCTCTCTGATCAGATTTTGTCCTCAAAACCCTTTCCCGAGCTGTAATCCTGCCCTGCTCCTGGGGAACTTAAAGCATAGTCAAAAGGGCATTCATATGGTATTGGCTGATGGACACTGTTGTCTCCATGGCAACGCTGGGTTACCCTCACCTCTGGTTTGCTTTTCTGCCCATCAGCACTTCAGCTTCTGTTACCAACCCTCTTCTCCTTGGTCTATACCAGTGGTTTTCAAAGTATGGTCTAGAGAATCCTGGGGATCTCTGAAACCCTTTTAGAGGGTCTACAAATTCAAAAATAGTTTTTATTTCCAATATGGTAAATGTCTATAAATATAACCCAGATAAACAAACACTCTTTGGAGAGATCCTCGATAATTTTTAATAAGATAAAGATACTGAAAACAAAAGTTTGAGAACCACTGGTCAATACCATGCCTGCGGAATACCTGTCTCAGCAGCTCATCATGTTATGAAGAATGAATGAAACCTTCATTTTTGAAGAAGACCAAAGTGACATTTCTATGTTAGAGTCAAGGTACAATGTATCTGACTGTGGCTGATCAGACTAATAAAAACTGGCAATGTTCTGCCATAGACTGGCCACAAATAATCCATTTGAACATTTGGGGTGGATTCTATAAAATTGTGCATCTTGTGTTTCTTTTGAATTCCTGCAATTCTGCTTTGCTCATGGAATGCAGTACCTCCTTTGATGAGGGCATACCATGTTGGATGGTCCTGGTCCAATGTCTCCCATGTCATGCAATAAGTTCTAAAATTTTTCAGAGAGAACTTGAGAGTGAACTTGTAATGCTTCTTCTGACCACCAGGTATGAGTTCAATGTAAAATGGTCTTTTAGGCAAGTGCACATTTGGCATTCAACCAGCAGGGCCAGTCCATTGAAATTGTGCTCTCTGCATTAATTTGAATGCTTGGCAAGGACCTCAGTGTCTAGTACCATATCTTGCCAGGTGATCTTCAGAATCTTCCTAAGACAATTTTAAATGGAAGAAGCCACAGTGGAGGTGGGAAGGCAAAAAATTCATAAAGGTCCTTGTATGTTCAGAGGTTGAAGAAAGCATGGACCTCTGAACTTAGCACTTTGATTTTGTTCTGTATTTCTTCTTTAAATGAAATTTGGCACTTAAATCAGAATTTAGCTTAAGCCTCTATACTGACTTGTAACTCTTGTTGACCTGGTGGATGAGCCTTTTTCTCTTAAGGACATTATTTCTGTGTAGTGCAAGGGCGGCTAAGTGGACAAAGTGAAAAGAGCATGGACTCTAGAGTCAGAAAGACTCAAATGTTCTTTGTCAGTTCAAATCTGTCCTTGGACACTTACTAGCTCTGTAATCCTAATAAGTCATTTAATCCTGTTTGTCTCAATTTCCTCATGTGTAAAATAAGCTGCAGAAGGAAATGGTAAACCATTCTGATATCTTTGCCAAGAAAACCCAAACAAGGGCACAAAGAAATGAGGTCATGAAGAGTCTGACTTAAAAACATCACCAATGTGAAATATTTTGAATCTCCAATCTGGTAATGTAGATTTGAATTCTGATTTCTATACTTACTAGAAGAATAAACTCAACAATAGAAGAATGACTCAAACTTTTCTGAGTCTTCATTTCCTTTTCCATAAAATGGATAAAATAATTCTTGACTTCAGAGGGTCATTGTGAGGGAAATGCATTCTAAATCTTAAAGCACTATATAAATGAATAAGTCTTGCCGGGCCAACCTCATTTCCTTTTTTTGACATAACTGCTAAACCAGTAAATGAAGGGAACGCTTTGCTCAAAACTGTTGGAAATAACTGATAAACTCAGAGTTTAATCCCAGAGCAATGATCCTCAAGTTCATAGGACATCCCCCCCAACTATTTTGACATCTTATTAATGCATATAATCAAAACAGCAAAAAGAAAAATTTAGGGATCTCAGAGTAGAATGAGTTCTGTTTTTAAATAATCATTGCCATATTCCCTTTTACATTCTCTTTGTATTTAAATAGAGGCAAAATCATGAAGAGTGATTTTAATTTTTATCTTGAGAAAACCTGATCAGAAATACTAATTTAATAATTTAATCAAAAGAAATAGATATTTAGTCTTTAAATCTCTATTCTTTTGGTTTGAAAAAGGAAGAAGAAAGAGTTCACCAACTTTTTGGTTTTTCTTGAGCTTATGTTCAATTTTTCTCTAGGCTTTAGTGACCCTATCTACAAAATGAAGTAAATGAGGGAAGATTGTCTTTAGACAAACTTCTGAGTTCTCTTCTAAGATCTAAAATTCTGGTTCAACTGTATCAGTAGAATCAGAGCACATGGGCAAAGTTTGACCATACACAACTTGGTTAATCTCTCTGCGCCTCAGTTTTTTCCCTAAAAAGGGAAAATAGATCATTAGATTTATGGAATCTTAAAGGTTACTTAGTTTTCCTTCTTCCTCTCTTTACAAACTCCATATTCCTTGTCCACTATCAACACTATTATTAAATATTGTACTAAAAATGTTGGCTTTAGCAATAAGAAAAGAAAAAAAAAGAATTAAAGGAATTAGAATAGACACTTAGGAAATAAAACTATCATTCTTTGCAGATGATATGATAATATACTTAGAGAATCTTAGAGGATTATCCAAAAACCTACTGGAAACAATTTATAGATTTAGCAAAGTTGCAGAATATAAAATAGATCCATACAAATCATTAACATTTCTAAATATTACTGACAAAGCCCATCAGAAATATGTAGAAAAAGAAATTCCATTTAAAATTACTATAGATAAAATAAAATACTTGGGAGTTTGCCTGTCAAGACAAACCCAAGAATTACATGAATACAATTACAAAACACTTCTCACCCAAATAAAATCAGTTCTAAACAATTGGAAAAATATCATTTATTCATGACTAGACTGAATTAATATAATAAAAATGACAAGTCTGCCTAAATTGATCTCCTTGTTTGGTGCCATACCAATCAAACTGCCAAAACATTATTCTATAAAACTAAAAAAATTAATAACAAAATTCATCTGGAAGAGCAAATGTTGTGATATTGGAGTCACTTGCCAGTGGCTGCTGGAGGTCTAACTCAGACCTGTAGAATGGAACTCTTCATGTGAGAAGATGATGATGATGATGATGATGATGATGAAGATAATGATATAAGAAGACTGAGGGGCAGTTGTGTTCTCTGACCTCCCTCCCCTTCCCTCTTGCCTCCAATTGATTTCATTCCCAATTCACAAGGAACATCTGTGTTGGTAAAGGCTGCTTTGTAACTCCTTCAAGTGTTATGATTCACAGCTGTGGAGGCTCAAAGACAATTGACCTGCCCCTTCACTTAGGCATGGTGCTTAACAAACAAAAGGTTAAGAATATCAAGGGAATCAATGAAAAACTATAAAAAGGAGGTGGCTTAGCAGTACTAAACCTAAAACTATATTATAAAGCAACAGTCATCAAAACCATTTGGTACTGGCTAAGAAATAGAGTGATGGATCAGTAGATAGATTACAGACATATGACACAATAACCAAGGCCTATACCAATTAAATATTTGAAATCACCCCAAACTCCAACATCTGGAATAAAAACTTACTATTTCACAAAAATTGCTGGGAAAACTGGAAATATGTCAAAAATTTGGCATAGACTTACCTCTCACACCCCATATCCCAAAAAAGGTCAAAATGGATACATGATTTGGGCATAAAGGATGATACCATAAACAAATTAGGAGAACAAGAGACAATTTACCTAGGAAATCTTTGAAGAAGGAAGGATTTTTTGTTCAAAGAAGAACTAGAGAACATTATGAAAGGCACAATGGACAACTTTGATTACATTAAATCAAAAAGTTTTTGCACAAACAAAACCAACAGAAACAAGCTTAAAAGAGGCGTACAAAGTTGGGAAAAAACCTTTGCAGCCAGTATTTCTGATAAAGGTTTCAAATTTCTAAAATGTGTAAAAAATTGTATCAAATTTATAAGAATACAAGTCATTCCCCAATTGATAAATGGTCAAAGGATATGAACAGATAATTTTCTGATTGTCTGATGATCTCTGAATTTGAGATGACAAAATAAAGCCATTTATAGTTATATGAAAAAATGCACTAAATCACTATTGATTAGAGAGATGCAAATTAAAATAGCTCTGAAGTACTACCTCATACCTCTTAGATTGTCTAAGATGACAGGAAAAGTTAATGATAAATGTTGGAAGGGATGTGGGAAAACTGGGACACTAATGTATTATTGATGGAATTGTGGAATGTTCCAACCATTCTGGAGAGCAATTTGAAACTATGCCCAAAGGGCTATAAAACTGTGCATACACTTTGACCCAGTAGTGCCACTACTGGACAAGGAAATCATAAGGAGAGAAAGGAACCCTTGTGTGCAAAAATGTTTGTAGTAGCTCTTTTTGTGATAGCAAAGAATTGGAAAATGAGTGGATGCCCATCAATTGGGGAATGCCTGAAAAAATTTGTGATATATGAAGGAAATGGAATATTATTGTTCTATAAAAAATGATGAACAAGCTAATTTTAGAAAGGCCTGGAAAGATTTATATGAACTGATACTGAGTGAAACAAGCAGAACTAGGAATACATTGTACATAATAACAGCAAAAATCTGCAATGATCACCTATGAAAGGCTTGGTTCTTCTCAGTGGTTCAGTGATTCAAAGGAATCTGAATGGACTTTGGACAGAAAATGCCATCTGCATCCAGAAAAAGAACTAAGGAGATTGAATATAAATCAACACATTCTATGTTACCTCCTTTTGCTATTTTATTTCTCCCATGGTTTTTCCCTTTTGCTCTGATTTTTCTCTCTTAACATGATTCATAAAGCAATGTGTATTAAAAATAAATAAACTTACTGCAATAAACAAACAAACTCTATATCCTTTATGGTTCTTTATAGGTCAAAAATTCTCTGATTCTAATTCCCCATCTTTGACTTCAGTAATACTTTGCTTAGGTTGATTAGTTGACCTAAGGATTAAATTCCCCAAATTAGCCCCCTTAGTTCTCTGTGGAAAGACTTCTTAAAGTTTTCCTACTTGCAATCCTTTTTTGCTCAAGAAAATTTTACATGACCCCATCTCAAGTCTGAGTCAAGGTGTTTCTGGCAGCATTTGTGCATGTACAGTACAAAGTGTACATGTTGTGTGGTCAGAACTGAGGCTGCAGTGAAATCACAGAAAGTGCTGCCAGAAACACTTCAGATTTATTATCTGTTTGATTTTGAATTAATTTTTGGTCATTGTGTTCAGAAACCTTTTATTGTTGCCAAAAATTTTCACGACCCCCACATTCAGTTATGTGACTCCATGACCCACAATTTAAGAAGCTTTGCTCTATGGAGTAGGTAAGATAATATTCTCTAATTTTATGGATGAGGACCTTACAACAGAGACAATGAATTCTGAAAAAGGTCTGAAATGAGCCTTCATCTCTGCAATTCTAGACTGTTTTTAAGTTCATTGACTGCTTCTTGACCTTTCACTGTAGCTGACATCAAAGATAAGTCTGGTAATATCATTTACCAAGCTACTAGAAAATCATGTTGAATAGCTTGTCTTTTGCTGACTATGCTCTGTTTTTTGTATCCATTTAAATTTCTTTCTATTCTCTCTGGGCTCTTTCCTATTCTTTTGGTCTCTTATTTTTAATTCTCCCAACGTTCTTCATATTTTGTTTAAACAAATTCCACATAAATGATTTTTACCCATTTTCCATCTACTTCTGTGTCACAGGCAATCCCTAAATGAATATTTGTTTCCTACAAGTCAGGTAAAGTTAGGAGTATACTGGAGTCAGCTGAAACTGGGCTGATTGTTTTATATCTCTATCTCTATCTCTATCTATCTATCTATCTATACATTTTTTTTTTGCTGAGGCAATTGGGGTTAAATGACTTGCCCATGATCACAGATTGTTATATTTTTCAATATGATCATGTACACATTGAAAATCAGGAAAAGCTGTAAATTAGGGTTTGATTTGTTTTCTTGATTGTCTAGACTTAATAAAGTGATGAGGAAAATGTTAATATTGAAGATAAAATATAAAAATGTGTTATGTATACATCCCCCCAAGCCTCCAAGCTGATTGTTAAACATTTACTAGCATATCTATGGACAAGTATTTGGAAAAGGAAATCTATTTTCCATAATGTTGCCAGTGGTGGGTCAGCTCACAAAAACCTATTTAATTTTTAATGGACCTGAAGCATTGTACTTCACTAAAGATATTATACTATTTAAGCACAATGTGTGTAACAATGCTTTTGTGGGAAAAGCTTTAGAATTTCAGTATTGGATGTCAGGAAAATAGCTACCCTTAGCATCTGCAGTGGAAGTAGGAATTTAATTCCCTCTCTGTCCCATCTTGCCTTAGCAGAAAATAGGATTGGGGGTTCCCTTAGTTCCAAAGCACAGGTAATGTCTCTATCACTTGGGACAGAGGTTTCAAAAGAAAAGGAGAAAGGAGGGAGATATGTGAAAAGAGCAGAGACTGAATTGTAGGGAGTTGAATTGTTTTGCTGAGGAGTTTCAGATACAAGGAGTTTTAGGATCAGAGACTTCATTGGTAAAGCAAAGCTGTAGGGGTACTTATTATTAGCTGGATTTCCAGTTTCTCATTTTATTTTATTTTCTGGTCTACAGAGATTGTTTCATCATTGTTTCCCTTTCGAGTGTCATACCTTATTTTCCATTATCCTTTTTTTTTAAAAATTATATCATATGGAGAAACTTATTTTCCATTATCCTGTTCTTTTATCCCACTTATATCATTTGGAGAAACTTTTAATAAGGTGTTTGAGTTTCCTATAAAAATATTTATAGTAACTCTTTTTTGTGGTGGCAAAGAGTTGGAAATTGAGAAGATACCCATCAATTAGGGGATGACTGAATAAGATGGATATCACTGTGTTATAAGAAATGACAAGCAGGATACTTTTGGAAAAACCTGAAAAGACTTTCATTAGCTTATCCAAAGTGAAGTGAGCAGAACCAGGAGAATATTGTACAAGTAAACAGTAATATTGAACTATGATCAACTATGAATGACTATGAATTTTTACTAAAACAATCTAAGATAGTTTTGAAGGGCTTATGATGAAAAATGCTATTTATCTTCAGAGAAAGAACTGATAGAGTCTGAAAGAAAATTAAAACATACTTCTAAAAATTTAACTTAAATTTTTTAATTATAGCTTTTTATTTTCAAAATATATACATGGATAATTTTTGGCATTCATTTTACCAAACCCTGTGTCCTAATTTTTCCCTCCCTTCCCCCCCACCCTCTCCCATTCAGCAAATGATCTAATATATGTTAAATATGTGCAATTTCTCCATACTTATTTCCACAAAAATCAGAAGCATGCTTTTTAAAAAAAACTTTCCTTTTTTTTCTTGGTTTTGATTAATATGGAAATACGTTTTATATGACTACACGTGTATAACCATATCAAATTACTTGCCTTCTTAGCACAGAGAGGCAAGAGAGACAGGGAAATAGAATTTGGAATTCAAAATTTTAAAAAAATTTTACATCTAAGTGGAAAATAAATAGATGTGTTTAATATACTTTTATATGTAAAATTATAAAGAGATATAGATATAAGATGTTGATAGGATTATAGCATACACAGAAAAATGAAGTTAGGTATATGATTTAAGTAAGAAAATCAGTCTCTTCTGAGAATTTCTTTTCCTTTTCCTTTGTTTAAATCCTGGATTAGAGTCTGTGTGTGTGTGTGTGTATGTGTGTGTATGTGCATGTGTGTGATATGAAATTGAATCTTTTTGGAGGCTGGAGTCAGATAGAAATAGGATATGTGGCCAGGGATACTACTTAAGGAGACTAGCACTGAGATTGGGGGAATTTTCAAAGGTTAAGAGTTTTATTTTTAAAAAAACAATCATTTTCTTGTTTCCCTCAGCTAGTCCCATCAACTCAATATTCTAATGTCACTTTTAGTCAATGGGAGAAATGGGTGCAGGGGATTTGAAGGAATGATCTCAGGTAGCAGTGTTCTGAAAGGAAAGCCATTGTTGGGGTCTTATGATTGCTGACCATCAGGGGCCTACAACTTGTATTGCATAATTGTTTGTCAACTGAGACTTTCACCTAAAGTCAAAAGATCTAAGGATGCTTTATCCTGTCACATATGTGTCTTTAGGCTTAAGCTTGAAACCATTTTGATGTTCTTATAATTGTGTCCCTGCAAATTTCTATAATCAGAGCAAGTTGTTAGTAGAAGATATAAACATAATTCAAGTATGCACTATCTTGCAGTTTTTGATCTGAAAATATGTAATCATTAATTATATCCTAAATAATTAGGTAAAACAATGTCTGGCCTAGTCATCTACTTGTCACTGTATCTAGTATCTGTATCAAATAAAGTCCTTAAATGTTTCAAAATTATATAAGATTAATTGGCTACTGATACAACTGGCTGTGGGCCTGTTATTCAGTTGATTTTTGAGATTTAATCAGAAACATCTTCAGTATCTTTTTGGAGAAGGGAATTTTAATGCAATCTGTTTTCTTAAGAGAATGTAACATAGTTACATCAGTGAAAATGTCCATTTCATGCAAATTTGTTACTAATGTGGAAATAGCATGTTTGTACTGTGTGTCCTGTAGTGCAGACATATTTTTTTACAGACACTTCTTTGATATTTACTATTCTCTAATTAAGTATCCTCCCAAGCCTTTTATTATAACTGGAGTAAAGTCAGCTTTTTGTAAGTTCATTTGTACAACCATTAGACCTAGTGGTGGAAAGTTTCTGCCTGCAAGAGTATTATTACTTATGTTGCCATGTCTACTGTTATTTAACTTTCTTGTGACTTCCAGGCTGCAGGCCTTGTACTTCCAACTACTTGTTCAACCTGGATATTATTCTTCACCCAAACCTGATACCCAGCATTCCTTCCACATCTATTCTGTTAGGCAGAGTTAGCTCTATGGTCTACATCAGCCTGATGAGTTCCTGAAGCTTTTCCAGAAGATGAGAGCTTCATCCCTTAGACCCAAATGAAGTCAGGTTCTAGCTGTTTAGGGGAGGAATGATGTAGTGCAGCCCTTAGCAATGATATAGTAGAAACCTCAATAGTAATAGAGACTCCATTTCTTTTCAGGAAACCCCGGGGCTAACAGATCTTGAGAATAATGTAGTGACCTTAGAAAGTATTGGGAGTGAAATGGCACAGACTTGAAAAATGTGTATGAAAGAAAGGGAGTTTAGTCTGGCCTTTTTATTCCACTAATTATCCTTTAAGGATGTTTATTTTGTCATTCAAAAGTTTGAGGTGCTATCTCATATCTAGACTCAGGCAGTGAGCACTTCTCGGTTTCATGAAAGAAGAAATGAGGGTCATTGTTAGCCCCCATTATCAAACTTCCCATTAATCATAAGAACCCCAATTTTGTGATGTCATTTACCTTGCTCTATACTTTGCTCTATGTTCCTGAACTCAACCTTAAACAGTTTTCCATATAAATCTATCTATTTGCTCCTTGCTATTTGCTATTTTCCTCTCTTAGAATTTAGCTTGTTTTAATTCGTGTTACAGTTTTAATAAAACTTTGCTTCTTGACTTACTAATTATTTAAGTTTCCAAATTTGGGACACTGGGTGACACTAGTCCGGAACTCCAATATATTTTGGATCTCCTGTACCCTGTACCCCAACAGTCCCAATTAAGAAAACAAGGGAAAGTTCAGAATCTGTTGTAATGTGTGTCTATATTATTGATTTTTCTCCCTTCTGGCATAGTCTTTAATCTAAGACCTTGGGAGATTCAGAGCTTTTCCCAGTGTACAACTTTCCCCAGAGGTATCCCCCCAGAACAAAGATTTAGGGAGCTGTACTGTTCTACTAATAGATATTAACTATATATCTTGCTCTTCTTTTCAACAAAATCATACCATTCTGGAGACATGAAATTTTGCTACATGAATTTTGTATAATGGGCGTTTGTTTGGTTTATGTCCAGAACACTAAAAATGGAATCACTCATGTGGGGGATGTAGGAGACCTGCTTCTGGGAGACAGTAGAATTAGTGCGTGAAGGGAGATTCTTCATTGGCTTACTATATAATTGGCAGCAGCCTTTTTCCATTGTTGCCTGCATCTTTTAAGAATCTATCTGATTGAGCACTGTCTACTCTTTTTCCTTCATTCTGTCCAAGGGTGAAGGAGTTCTTGGCTTAAACTAATATATCCCATGTATCAAGGGGGAGAGGGCCTGAAGATCAACTCCCTTCTTTCTTAGTCAGGAATGTGCTGATAAATATTTAATAACTGACTATGGAGGAGGAGACTTTTAACCTATGTTTTTAATATTTTCTACAACAAAACAACAAATCAAGCCCTGATTTGTTATTTTTACTGATTTCTAAAGTATAAATATTCGCATCTTAAATTTAATAATAGATCCTCGTGATCTGATTTGGACTGGCTCCAGCACACCCCTGCCAGGTCATGTAGCCCTGATAAATGGGATTCAGTTTTGGTCTCATTCCATTTGTCCTTTTCAGGACTCAGTGATTGGAGAATAGTTCCTGAACCCAGTCTAGGAATATAGGCTAAATATTACAAACAACCTGGCTAGAGTCCAGGAAGCTAGTTTGTTGGAGTTTTGCACTTGATCTTGATGGGACTAATGCTTGGTAGGAACTGAGTTAAACTGGGAGCCTAATCCACTCCCTCTCTCCAGAGAGAAGTAGTACAGGGGATTTGTAAAAGCTGATCTCATGATGAGTGCTTAAATGGAACTGTGACCTGAGACAAAGCTGGAGGAACAATGGGGGTTGGGGTGTAAAATGTAACAGATCTGGCCCTCAGACAGCAAGATTCATGATAGCTAGGTGGCACAGTGCATAGAGTACCTGGAGCAGGGATCCAAATCCAGCTCTAGACACTTAGCTTGGCAAATCAGTTAACTCTATTTGCTTCGTTTCCTTATGTGTAAAATGAGCTAGAGAAAGAAATAGCCAGCGCCTCCAGTATCTTTGCCAAGAAAACCCCAAATGGTGCTAATTGAACTTGTAAGCAGCCTCAAAGTGGGAGAGGGTAACAGGCAACACTTGGTGTCTTCTGGCTCTCTAGATTAAATGCTTTGACACCATGATTTTTTCTTACAGGAAAAAGGGAAGGGAGAAGCTGCTAGTCCACACTAGCCCTGACTGAGTGGGATAGCTAGCCAGTCCTATATATAAGGAGCAGGGAAATCAGGGACTGTCAGTCTCAGCTATCCTTATGCTTTGATTAACTTCTTAACACCACAGTTGCCAAGCAACTTCCTTTTTCTTTCTATAGACTTTTTCTAAAAATCTGTTTCATGAAGCCAATTGCTAAGCTCTGTTGGTCCACTCAGCCTGTGTTCTCAGACTGCAAACCAAGGCTGAACTTGGTCCTTCACCCATGTCTAATTTGTTTGATAATTTGTTTTATAGATGAGGAAGCTGAAACAGCATTACAAAGCAACCCGCCCAAGGTGACATGGCTGGTTGGTTAGTGGAGATCTCATTGAGATCCTAAGTCTCCTTATTCCTGACCTGGTAGTATAAGTATCAACATTATGATAAATGAAAATGTAGAGGTTGTTTAAGAATCAGTGGGCTATTAGATTGTGAGCTTCTTAAAGGCAGGGACTGACTTTTAGACTTTGTTTCCCAAGCACTCAGCACAAAATAGATAAACTTAATGATTCTTCTTGACTTTGATAGGTTGATCCTTAAATATCTTCCTCTCCCTCTCCCAGGGATTCCCCCCACTTCCTTCCTCTCTTCTACTCACTCTCCCTCTCTTTTCTCCCCCTTCCTCCATCTCCCTCTCCCCCTCTGTCTGTCTCTGCCCCCCCTCTCCCTTTCTTTCTCCTTCTCCCTTTTCCTCTCACCCCTCTTTCCTTCCTCTCCTCCCCTCTCTCTATATGTATCTATCTATCTATCTATCCATCCAACCATTCATTCATTTTTCACCATTATGCAAAAATCTAATCTGAATACACAAAGTCTTGTAGGGCTTTCACAAACAAGTGAAATGTGAAAGAAAAGTTGGAAACAAAATATCAAAATGGCAAGTGAGGTATGGTCCAGGGCTTCTTAAACTTTTTCCACTCATGACCCCTTTTCCCCTGAGGAAATTTTTATGTCAGTGATCCCAGGTATATAAGTCTGTAAAATAGATATACAAATCAAACACTTACTGATAATAAATTTAAATTTTTTTTTAAAAAACTTCTTTGGTATATATATAATTTTACCATTTATTAAAGATGAAATATAATTTACATACTAACAAGATGGATCTGCTTGTTCATTTTTACATAAAAAATTAAATCTTGGTGGAATATGCAATACTTTTTACTGTTGCCAAATTTTTCACGTCCCCCAACTTTTTAATGGGGTCACAAACCACAGTTTAAAAAGCTTCTGTATAGGTGAATTGTCTCAAGAATCAGAGGACCTGAGTTCAAATTTGACTCTGCTACTTACTTTGTAACTATGGGCAAATAACTCTGGGTTGCAGTTTACTCATCTATAAAATTTAACAGTTGGATAAGAGGGCTCTCTGAGGTCCTTTCTTGTTATAAAGCTATGATTACTACTAATCATTACCAATTGCCAAAATTACTAATAATAATTATAGTTATCATTTACATGCAGCTTTTATGTTTATAAAGCATTTTAAATATTTTAATATATTTGGCAACCCTCTGAAGATGGTACTATTATTATAAACATTTTACAGATGGGAAAACAGACGAGAAAAGGTTAAGTTTTTTGTCTGAAATCACCCACTATTAAGAGGCAGGATTTTAATTCAGATTTTCTTGATCCCATTTCTCAAGCTCTATCTACTGTTCTATCAATTGCTAATGTTAAATCTCTTCACAGATAGGGATTTGTTGTCCTTCCTTTTTTCTCAGAGAGGACCAATGACATCAGGAGAATGAATTGGATTTAAGTGAGATAGAACTGTATAATGGCAGCTTCAAAGGCTTCTCCACAATTATTAGAGACTGGTGGCAAACAGTCAAGGGGACTGCCAGTGGCTCAGGATGAAGTGGAGAAACAATGACTTTTTTAAAGTTAAAATCTTTCCCAGGTATCAGTGATTAAAGATTAGGTTAGAATTAAGATTAAAAAAAAAAATGGCTTAGTTTGCCTTCCCAAAAGAAGCAATCTAGAAGAGGAAGACCCTTAGAATTCTGGCCAGTACCCAGACCTTGAGTATATATCTCAAATAACTGTATAATGTCTGATACTTTACTAGGTTCTGGAGGGGATACAGTAACTTTCTGACATTCTTAAAAACTGAAGTGAAGATTATAGTTAAGAAAGAATTGACTAATTTCAATGCTTCAGAAGCGATTCATTGGTCACTCCCTCAATTCCATGTCTGAATGGTAGAGTTGTAAAGAGCTAGAAAGGCAAGCAGAAATTTTTTGCAGTTGGGGCAAGAGCCACACCTTCAATTCATTAGCTGGTGAGGGTGGAGCTGAGGAGGAAATATATGCAGTCTGGTAGGCTCTTATCTTAAAAATGAGTATGTCTTTACACAGGACTCATTCCAGTATATAGCACAATCCCTTCCACCCACCCATAAGCTGTAACAAAGAAAATGATTTGGGAAAATATAGCTAGTAGTAGCCTACTCTACTTTTGTACTCATGCTCTTCCTAAGTCTTTTGCTTCTTTACAAAGGAGGAAGATGTGTTTCATTGTCTGTTCTTTGGAACTAAGAGTGATCATTACAAATCTTTCTGTATTAGTATTTTTTTTTCCCATCTACATTATCAAGTCAAACAAATATATTGTTTTTCTGGTTCTTAAGTTTAACTGAAGCACTCTGTATAAATTTACTTGTCTTCTAGTATTTCTTTGAATTTTTGGTATTGTGCACAATAATCCCTTCCCTTTATCCAGTCATTCTCTAATCAGACCTTCTATTTTGTTTACAATTCTTTATTACTACAAAAGTGCTTCTATAAATATTTTGGTATTTCTCTTACTATTAGTGATTGTTTCTTATTTAACTAATTATTCTTTCTAGCTAGGTGCTAAGTTGAATTGTTTCTAAGCTATTAAAGGGTTGAAAGTGTTATCAATATTCCATAAATTTCAGTGCCCTTGCAGAAAGGCTCAGTTACTCTGCCTTAGTTATGGCTCTGGAAGGTGTAAGGTGTACATTAAAGAACAGTTCCATGATTGGTCTAGTTGATGCTGAAGAATTAGAAAGTTTGACTCTTACCTCTTTAAGAATTGAGGTTGGGTAGGTGAGACCTGAGAGAAGTGCCACTGAAACAGGATCCTTAGGGTGTCAGCCTGGGTTGGTTGTCAAAAAGTTTCTTTGGATATCAATCATTCCATGGGGAAGAAGTGAACACATTTTATGGAGAGAGCATTTCCCTTACCCCAGAAAACGTATCATTCCTCTATGTTAGAATAAAACACTTTTTGCCCCATTTTAGTTGGCCTGGTGGAAAATGGGGCAGGCTTGAAGTCAGAAAGACTCATCTTTTAAAGTTCAAATGTGGTCTCAGACACTAGTTCAGTTCCTCATCTGTAAAAATGAGCTGGAGAAAGAATGGGTAATCTACTCCAGTGTCTTTGCTAAAACACAACTCCAAATGGGACCAGGAAGAATCAGACATGATGGAAATGATTGAACATAATAACAAAGGACACCTCACCTTTCTAGATAATGTGAGTCAATCTGGTTAAAACAATTCACTTGGTAGCCCAACTGTCCAATGATGAAACTCTCAAAGCTTCTCCAGATGACAGACATAAAGTTACCAGGACTAGTGTCTCAGCCTTTCCAGGTTGATGGGACCTGTTGAAATCTATGTTCTATTGGCTTAGTCTTTTAAGTCCCTATAGCATAAGGGGGCATCTGAATAGGGCTTTAATGGAGGGAAGAAAGCACCTGGCTTTAACACAGAATGGCCGTACATGGTTCTATCTGGCAGTTTCTGCCTCTTTTAAAATTTTGCCCTTTCCCCTCACAGATATAGCTTTTCATTTATAAAAGGATCCTCAAGGACAGATATAATCTTTTTCTTCCATTCATTCCTTCTTTTATGACACCCAGGCTTCCTAACAAATGCAATATGAATCACTCTACACACCACTCACTGGCTTACCCTATCACCACCTTTTCTGAGCTATATACACTACAACAGACGAGACCAGATGCCAAGAGTCAGATTGGAATGATTTCAACAAATAGCAGGTCACCAAAAAAGGTGCAAATACACAGGAGGAATATAGAGAGGGGAGAAAAATGGAGTTTTGAAACTAAGATTTCAGAGCCCTCCAGTTAGACAAATGATCTTACCTCACCTGTGACCTCACAGCAAGAATCTCCTTTTCCCAAGCCTTCCTAGTTTTTCCCCTGAGATTGTTTTCACAACCAGCTTTGATGAAGAACAGGATTCCCCCAGGAGATTTTTCTGAATGTGGATGAGTTTTCCCACCCTTCTTTTCCCAGTGTAGGCTAATTCCAGTGGGGAAACAACTCCACAGGGAAACTGAATATTCAGTGGAATGCTCTCCTAGTGTCTGGCTTTTGTGGATTTTCCTTCTTTGAAGCCAAAGGAGATAAAATGAGACCTTCTTTTCAACATTTGGATACCTGGCAATTTAAGCTTCCCTTGATCATTCAGTAGAAAAAGGCAAGTTGACAGCTTTTAATTGTTAGAGGCAGCGTTTTAAAGTGGATGGGTTATTAAATCTCTAGTCAAGTTATTAAATCTCAAGTCAGTGGATAGACCACCTCCAAGTCAGGAGTTAGAAAGATCTGAATTCAAATTCTGAACATAGACACTTACTAGCTGTGTGTTCCTGAGAGACTTTGTCTCAATTTCCTCATCTGTAAAAATGGGGAAGATAATATAGCACCTACTTTTCAGGTTTATTGGATTAATATATATATATATATATATATATATATTATATATATTTGCAAAGCAATTGGGGTTAAGTGACTTGCCTAGGGTCACACATCTAGTAAATGTTAAGTAAAAGTTCCTGATTCCAGGGAGGGTACCCTATCCATTGCACCACCCAGCTGCTCCCACAGGAGATTATATTTATAAAGCACTTAGCACAGTACCTGGTTTATTTTCCAAATTTGTGAAATGAAATCATTGGACTTAATGGCCTCCAAAGTGGTCTCCACATCTGTGATCTTGTCAGAGTCCAATTGCCTTAATATTGGAAATAGACCTTCCTTTAATCAATCATCAGAGAAGAATCTGCTTTTTTTGTTTCTTCACATAATTTTCTGCCCTTCCCCCAAGCTCAGTTTCTAGTGGATTCCCTAGACAGGAAGAATTCAATTGCATCTACCTTACACACACACACACACACACACACACACACACACACACACAGAGCATCAATGTCCCTGGGCAATCTAATGCTTCCACTTCAAATAATTATAGCATTTTCCTAAGTTGTTCTTGGCAGCCAGCCCCTTTATAGACTATAAATAATCAGTTATTTGTAACTGGCTTGGAATCCTTTTCATCAAAAGCACAACCAATTCATGCCTTTTGCTCATTGATGGTACATTTTCTGATACTGTGATGGGGATGTGATGAGCATATAAAATCTAAGAATCACATAGCAGCAGAGAATACAAGCAGAGCCCCCAAGGAGCATTATTAGGCTACCAGAATTAAAGGAAAACACCAATAAGGTGGATTGGAACTGACCTCATGTTTGGCAAGGATGTTTCCAATGGTAACTTCCCAGGAAAGAAAACTCCCCGGAAAAGATACAATCTCATATTAGTCTTGTGTGTTTGGGATAAAATGGAGTGATTGAAAGGAATCCATGGGCAATTATGAGACCATTTCACTTTAAGAAGACAAAATCAAAAAGCATGTTAAGGAATGTAGACATTATTATTAAATGTCATCTAATCCAAGGCTTTTATTTTTCAAATGAGGAAACTGAGACTCAGTGAAGTTAGCTAGCTGAAGCAGGAAAACTTGAGTTCAAATCCAGCAGCAGACACTTACTATCTGTGTCACATTGTGCAAGTCACTGTTCTATTTGCCTCAGTCTCTTAATTTAAAAAAATAGAGATAATAATACTACTGATCTCATAGGGTTGTTATGTAGATCAAATGAGATCATCACAGTAAAGTCTTCAATGTAGTACCTGACACACAATAAATAATATATAAATGTTTGTGATGAATATGATGATAGTATTAGATGATTTTCCCATATTACATAAGCAGTGAGTACTGCAAACTCAAAATTCAGTGTGTTTTCCTAAAGCTTAATATCACTGCTTATTGTCTCAGAAACTTTGACTTTTTTTGTTTATGATCTAGGCTGGTTCTTCCTTCCCAGCCCCTGCTCCTCCGTGAATCACCATAGAGACCCTGATTTAATGTGGACACCAGATTGGCCCTAATCTTCCTTCAGTTTAGAACTCCCAAGCCCATGAACTACACCAGTTTCAGCCTACCCCATTAATATGGATTAATTGCATATATTACTATGTCTGGCTGATAGCAGCTTTATAATTGTCAGTTCCCCTTTTCACCAAAATAGAACCCAACAAACAGCAGCAATATTTTTGAAAAGCAAAACAAAGCACAACACAAAAAGTCCTACCAAGAGAAAACATAGTAACTAACAAGAACCCTACCGAGAGAACAGAGTTCTAAATCTTGCATAGTGTATCCAGCACAAGTTCCAACCTGCAGTGGGAAAGCAAAGATTGAATAATTTTCCTCAGACCTTTGGTTGTGAGAGTGGGTGGTATAGAAAAGGAAGTCTGGAGACAAGATGACCTAATAGATTTTTCTCACTTCTAGATTGGCAAGTCTTTGTTCTGTGAAAAATTCACTTCTCCTATGGCTTTCCTGAATTTCTTTCTTTAAAAATGACAAAAAAACGTTAAATTGCAAAAAGGTTTCGCATTAGATTTCTAGTACATAAAAGGGACTTTGAGAGTGGATTGTTTTTATAAGATGTAATGCTGTATTGAATTGAATGTCAAGTTAATGATCTATTTTCTTTGAAGTTAAGGTTACAGTGATCTCCAACAATTCAATGAGTCTGAAAGACAGCAAATTCCTTTTAGTGATTTACTTGGTAACTTTGAGCAATTCCCCCTGCTGTCTATTTCATCTCCTGGCCCTAGTTCCTTTAACAACATACTGTACTGTCTGCATTTGGTTTTGATGTTGGCTCACTCTGTGTGTGAGAGTGTGTGTATGTATGTATATAAAGGAACCTAAATTTTACAGGACAGAAAAGGGTGGTTTTAATGTTGAGAAACATTATAGATACTTCTCCATCAAGAGGATATTTCAAAGATCCTCAGAGTGCCCAAAGGTGAAAATTAGAACAAAAATTGGGTAGTTAGTGGGTACCAAATTGCTTATAGTGCCAAGTTTGGAGTTAGGACAGATTCATTTTCCTGATGTTCATCGGCCTTCAGACACTTACTAATGTATGTTTCTGGACTAGCCACTTAACTGTTTGCCTCAGTTTCCACATGTGTAAAATGGGCTGGAGAAGGAAATGGCAAGCCACTCCAGTATCTATAACAAGACAACCTTAAATGGGGTCATGAAGAGTCAGATACAATACTAATAATTATGTATGTCATAAAACCTATACAACAATAGAAATTAAAAGGTTGGGACAAAAAGGATAAAATGTTTGATTCTGCAGTCAATAGGAAGTTACTGGAGTTTACTGAGTAGAAAGTGGTATGTATAGACTTGTCCTGTGGAAAAATGTCATTACTCATGTGTATGGATGATAGATTGGGAGAGAGAGAAGACTCAGTTTGGGAGACTAATTAGTAGGTTATTGTGCAATAGTCTGGGAAAGTGAGGGTGTGGACCTTGCTTTGTGAGTGTAGAAAAAGGGATGAATTCAAAAGATATTATCAACATAAAAATGATAAGATCTAGAGACTGATTGGTTTTGGGAGATGATAGAAATTGGGAGTAAGAATGATGCCAAGGTTGCAAATTTGAGTAACGACAGGATTGTAGTATCTTCAAAAGCAATAGAGAAATTCAAAATAGGAGTGGGTTTTTGAAGTGATGTAATGAGTTTTGTTTTGGATATGTTGTATTTGAGATGGTCACAGGATACTGAGTTTTGGAAGATCCAGAGGGCAATTGGTGACATGGAAGATTAGACTGGATGTGTAAATCTGAGATTCATCTTTATAAAGATGAAAATTAAACTTACAGGAGCTGAGGTCACTGAATCAGAGAATATATAGAGAGACTTGGAGGTACACTCACAGTTTAGGGTAGATATGTGTTTTGAATTGAATGTCAAGTTAATGATTTGTGTTTATGGGTGATCCAGCAAAGGTCTCAAAGAGCAGTCTTAAAGGCAGTATGAAAAACAAGAAAAAAGTGTCACAAAACCCAGAGGAGAAAGTACAATTGTCTAGATGGAGATGCTGCAGTGAGGTTGAGAAGGATGAGGACTGAGGAAAAGCCAACAGATCTGGTCATTAAGAGATCACTGATAACTTTGAAGAGTTTTAAGGTGAAATAGTGACATTGAGTGATAAGGGGCCAGGGTTAAATTTGATTTAGTTTCACTTTAAGAAGATCTAAAATGAAGCATGTTAAAAGAAAGAAAATATTATTAATTTTTGCACAGAATGCCATAACACCCAATAGTGTGGTTTTTCACTGTTTTTGAATAGGACTAATGACATCTCAAGATGATGTCTTGACTTGCACATGAATTGGATTAAAGTAAAACAGAGCAGTACAAAGTCTTCAGTCCTACTCTTTCTTCCAAACTCATCAAAGTCTAGTGGCAGGACAAAAGTCAGGAATACTTGTGGGATATAGTGGATGACCTTGGAGTCTTTGATGTCTGACCAAGCTATAAATGCTTGCTTAGCCACTTTTATGCCTGTTGGAACAAACTGTTCTCATCTTTCCATTCTATCAGAGGAAGTCTCCACATGTTTAGGGTAGACACCCTACTAACTCACCAATGGGTTTGATGCACATCATCAGTTACCCTCAATTAGCCAGTCTGCCAAGGAAGTTTTACCACTGTGGTGTGACAGCTGCATGTACTATAGTTTCTCAGAGCCACATGTAAGCGTTGAGTGCAGGTGGATACCACAGGTGGATGAACAGCCCTAAAACAGGCTTGGCAATTCTTACATCAGAGTCTTCCCAGAACATCCCACACATAATATTATATCATCAGGGAAATACAAAACAAAGTAGAACGTAAAGTCTATGGGGGAAGGTTGAGGGAATCAGGAAAGCTATCCTTCTTGAGGCAGTTATAAACTAATTTGACTTAAGATCCTATTTCTTTGAAGGCAAAATCCCATTCCTTTTCCCCTTCCCTGGATCTCTTGTTACTTATTCAGGACCCCTCTCAATGGATAGACTCTTTGCCTTGGGGGAATGACCAGTGAATAAGTTCCTCTATATCTACTTTTCATTTGGGATTGGGAAAGAGTGAATAGTAACAGAATGAACAAGTATTATAATTGCATTATCTTTCCTCAAAACTGATCCCTCTTCCGAACTTTTTCTTCACTGTTTTTCAATTTGTCTCCATCTGTATACAAAACAAGGATTTTGTAGTAGATCAGTGATTTAGAATCTTTTTAAAGCACAAAGACCCTTTTCTAAAGTAAAAACATTTCACAGACCCTTAATATACCAATTTACTATTAGGATCTATTGGTTGAGAAAATATATGACCAAAATTACTATGAATTCAATAATACTTTAATTGAATTTGTATTAATCACAAAAGCATTTATATGTGTTTGCAAAATACATGCATGGGGCAGCTAGATGGTGCAGTGGATAGAGCATTTCCCTGAAATGAGGAGGACCTGCGTTTAAATGCAGTCTTTGACACAACACTTCCTAGCTGTGGGACCTGGGATAAATCACTTAATCCCAATTACTTACCAAAAATAATGTGTAAAACAGATTGTAATTCAGTCCCAATAAGGTATATGATTTATTTAGTATACTGAGCCATGCTGTAATTTTTTTTGAGCCAAATAAAAAATCAAAATGGCAAGTTTGGAATGAGTATAGATTGAAGAACTACTTAAATAATTCTGCCATCTCCTATAGCATTCTGATTACACTGATTTACCAGTGATTTCTAAGATCCTGTCTAGGTCTTTAAAAAAAAAGTGTGTACCTAAGGGACTAAATCTTCCTTCATTGTGGAATGAACATGTTCTCTTAAATTCAAGAAAGCCCTAAAGCTTTAGAGGCATACTTCATATCATGTTCCTAATACAGGGTAATTATCAAGCAGCTAACAAGTATTTTTCAAAGCACCTACTATGTGCCACTCACTGTTCTAAGTATTTGGGATAAAAATACAATAAATGAAACAATCCCACCCCAACAAGCCTTCATTCTAGTGGAAAAGACAAGAAGCATATATAGAACAGCTACAAAGAGAATAAATACAAATATATGTGCCAAGCAGTTAAAGTAGACATGGTAGTTTGAGAGGGAGGCAGAGCACTTGGGATTGAGAGGATCAGGAAATGTTTCATGTAGAAAATGCTGGCTGAGCTGCATCTTGAAGAAAGAGAGGTATTAATTCAACATCATTACATTAGTAAGGAAATGAGAAACTCTGAGGTAAGCAAAGAAATCATTCAACTGGAGAGCTAATCTGTACTACACATTGTTATCAAAAGTCAGTGTCCTTATTTAACAGGGGGACTGGGCCATAACTCACTTTCGAGCATGGCTGCAATGAAAGCCTTTGTATTGTTTCTGCAAACCTATGAGGCTTCATGTAGGGTGAGTGCATTTGTTCCAAACCACAGGGCCATCATCTACTCCATCATGTTCAGAATAGCCAGACCCATTAATATTACATGAAGCTTCTCATTAGACTGCTTTGTCTGCATGTAATTTAGGTAAAATATCATTTACGCCTACATAAAATGACCTTTTAGCAGCTAGTCTGTTTCTCTACCAGATTTTAGGTAACAAATATTTTCATTTCTGTGAAACCAATTAAAAGGATAATCATCGCTACAGACATTTTATTTAATACCTATCTGCAAACTGGTACTATAGCACAGAGGTGGAGGAGGGGACAAGAGTGTGAGACAGAACACATTGGCAATTGATCTTGCCAAGGCATATAGCATGAGGAGAAGGGAAGAAGAGGTGTGAGTTATTTTCCCCCAGAAAAGTTGGGTCACAGGTAGATGTAACAAAGAAGAGGTGCTTTGTAGCATCCAAGGATAAAACTGTAAAACAAAGCCTCTTGGGTCAGATTTCCCAGACTTCTTCCAGGTATACTGCTTCTAAATTTGTCAAGTTTCTTGTTTAACCAGACACCTAGAGGAAGGTGTGGAGATGTTCATCTAACCTGAACACTGATGGGTGTCTTTCAGGGACTACCATATTGGTTCTTGATCTACTTTGAGAAGTATTCTGTTTGGTTGAGCGGAAATAATCTAGGATATAGAATCAGGAGTTCCGAGTTCTAGTCCTGACTTTTAGCTGTAACCTTGGGCCAGCTTCAGTTTTTTCATCTGTACAGTGATGATCATAATCAATTCAGTTGACAAGTATTTATTAAGCATCTATTATGTTTCAGGTACTATGCTAAGCACTAGAGATATAAAGAAAAATAAAATACAATCCCTGCCTCTGAGAATCTTACAATTCAATTCTTATATCATAAATATGTGGTGAAGATTGGAGCCTTCCTTATGAGTCTATCTTCCATTTACAATGTATATGTCTTATATGTACATGTATATATGTACAAAGAATGAATGCAGATGCAAGCAAAGAAGCCCAGGTCTGTTTTCATTGAGCTATGGAATGATCTTGGTGGGGAGATCCCAACACCTCTTCCCTTACAACACTTATTTTACATGAGATGTCATTGTTGAAGGGGACCAACATGACAGAAAAAGAATTGTCTAAGAGATCAGGTCAAGGCTGATGCAGATCTTTTTAGAGACTTTCTCAGTTCTGGTTATTTAGCCAATCCACCCCCCCCCCAAAAAAAAGGCTTTTCCTAACTATATAGTTACTGATATATAAGTGCTATTTTTCTTAATATATTGCATGTCATATACTATATCATTAATGTTAATAATAACATTATTAATATTATTATTAACATGTTACAATCTACTAAGTGGAAATTGTAAACACCCCATTTCTCCATTGCTCTTTGTTTTAGTTATCATGATTCACTCATTTGATTCTTTGGAGTTTGTGGTATTCCTGGATTCACAGATTGCATCATCAAAGATGGGCTTTAGTTTTTGGCAGAAGCTGAGGTCCCTGAGAGTACTGAACAATCTCTTAAATGTAACTTTTCTGTCTCTAAATACATTCTGGGCTAAATAGTGCCAATCCAAGCCAGTGAAGAGCTAACTCAATGGACTAGACATCCATATATGTGCTAAAATCTGGACAATTGGCCATTCTTTCTCATTTTTTATCTTGCGTGGATTGTTAAGTGCTTATGGGTCTCACTGAGGAGATTCTGTAGTGCTTAAGTATTTTAACCTGAACAAATCCATCCATGTTATTTGAAAATGGACAATCTAGGAGAACTTTACCATCTATATGAAAGAAATCCTTCTTTTCTATTTGTACACTTCGAAGAATATTATGACAGCAGAGGTCATCTTTGGCAAGCATATATCTCCCTGTTTAATACTTTACTAGATAATGATAATCAGAATCATTGAATACAGTTAGCTCTGTAGTTGCAGCTATCAAGGAATATTATGTAATCTTAATCTATTTATAGAAGACACTCTTGGAAGTGAGCCCCAAAGGCTGTGTTCTGCTCTCTATTCAAGTGTTATTTGGAATCATCAAACAATAAACAGCATGGCATCTTCTATTTTCTATTCTTTTCAGTTTATTGTGTGACAGTGATAGTGTGCCATCATTTCCTGGAGAAAATCATTTCTAGAAGCTTGCCCATTTCCTTCTCTTCAAAGAATACCTTTAATATGTGTAGGTCATTCTCAAAAAATAAAGATTTTTTTGAAGAGACAGTAGATACGTGATTTAGTAATTGCTGAAATCTTCCTGATTACTCTTTTTTGGGTAATAATACCATTTGAGTTTTTTTCTTAAAACATTTTTTATTTTATGCCTTCTTGTGTATTTTGTACATGAATTCCTTATTTTTAGCATGTCATTTTACTTTAATTTGTCAATTTTTTGGACTTCTTTATATATATCATACTTATTTCTGAATATTTACTTTGCTGTACCCCCAAGCAAGAACTATCTTTGAAGGAAAGAATTAAAAGGAAAGTGGATAAAAGCAATTCAGCAAAACTAACTAATAAATTGTCTGATTCATATGGTATAGGCAATAGTCCATTGATCTGTGCAATGTGGGGAAGAAAGTGAATTTTCTCAATTCTTCTGCAGGGTGAAATGTGGTTATCATAATTACATAATATTTTTGTTGTTCAGCTTTTTAAAAAAAATCAAGTCTAACTCTTTATCACTCCATTTAATATTTTCTTAGCAAAGACACTGTATAGGTTTACCATTTCCTTCTCTAGCTCATTTTACTTATGAGGAAACTGGGGTAAATAGGATTAGATGACTTGCTCAGGGTCACACAACTAGTATCTGAGGTCAGACAACAATGATCCATCCTGACTCCAACTCTGACACTCTATCCATTGCACCATCCAGTTGCATTTAGTTGCATTATTTTTGGTACCTTCATTTACAAAAGTTGTTCTTTTTCTGATTGTTTACTTAACTCTCCATCATATAAATCTTTTAGTGCTTTTTTGAATTTTTGTTATTTGTCTTTTTCTTATAGTGCCATAATTTTCCATTACATTTATGTCTCACCATTTTGTTTAAGTATTCTCCTGTTGATGGATATCTATTTTGTTCTCAGTTCCTTAGTACCAAACAAAGTGCAGCTATGAATGTGTTGGTATACATAGTACCTTTCTATCTTTGACCATGCAGTAAATATTGTGAGCCAAAGGATATGAGCCTCTAAGTGTCTTTAAATTTTTTTATTAATTGTTTTATTTTTTCTGGTTATACATGTATATTAACTTTTAAAATACACATTTCTTTATGAATCACATTGAGAGAGAAAAATCAGAACCAAAGAGAAAAGCACAAGAAAGGAAAAATAAAAGAAGTAAACATAGCATGTGTTGATCTACATTCAAACTCCATAGCTCCCTTTCTGGATGCAAATGGTATTTTCTATCCAAAGGTATTGGGAATGGTTTGGATCACTGAACCACTGAGAAGAAGCAAGCTTTTCATAGTTAATCATCACACATTCTTGCTATTATTATGTACAATGTATTCCTGGTTCTGCTTGTTTCCCTCAACATCAGTTTGTGGAAATCTTTCCAGGCCTTTCTATAATCAGTTTGTTCATCATTTTTTAATAGAACAATAATAACCCATTACCTTCATGTACCACAACTTATTTACCCATTCCCTAACTGATGGGTATCTACTCATTTTCCAATATTTTTCTATCACAAAAAGAGCTGCTACAAGCATTTTCGCACATATGGGTCCTTCCCCCTCCTTTATGATTTCCTGGGGATACAGACAGATCCAGTAATGGCACTGCTTGGTCAAAGGGTATGCAAGTTTTATAGCCCTTTGGGCATAGTTCCACATTGCTCTTCAGAATGGTTGGATCATTTCACAACTTCACTAACAATGTATTAGTGTCCCAGTTTTCCCACATCCCCTGCAACATTTGTCATTATCTTTTGCTGTCAATTTAGCTAATCTGAGAAGTGTGTACCTCAAAATTAATTTGCATTTCTCTAATCAATAGTGATTTAGAGCATTTTTTCATATGACTATAGATGGCTTTAATTTCATCATCTGAAAATTGTCTGCTTATATTATTTGACCATTTATCAATTAGGGAATGACTTGTATTTTTATAAATTTGACACAATTCTTTATATATTTTAGAAATGAAACTTTTACCAAAAATACTGAGTGAAAACATTTTTCCCCAGATTTGTACTTCTCTTTTAATTTTGTTTGTGTTGGTTTTAAGTATAATTCCAAAATACTTTCTAAAATGGTTTGCTCAATTCATATCTGGTACTACTAATGTATTGTATCATTTCCTCCAGCAGATCTTCCAATATTGACTTATTTCCATCTTTTGTTACCTTGACTAACTTGGTAGTTATGAGGTGAAACATCAGAGTTCATCAATGATTTTATTTTATTTTATTTTTTACTGTCAGAATGGATTTCTTTTACTTGAACTGGTCCAGGTGTTTTAAAATTTCATTTTCTTCAGTTGACATTTTCACTTTCTCCTATTCCACACCAGCAAGTGAAGTTCTTGAGTCCAAATGAAGTTGTTCCATGATCGTTGATAAGGAAAATAGATTGCTATAGAAATTTTGGCACATCTCCAAGTTTGCTGTTCCCTGTGTTTCATTTATAAATGCTCTCAGGATAATCTGACTTAGTCATATCAAGCTTTCTGGAGACTTGTTTTATCTCCTACAGCTCTTCAGTATTTTATAAAATGATATATTGCTTATAGCCTTCCATCATTCTCTTCTGTAATGTTTCAAAAATGTATTTAAATGCCAAACAAATGTTGGCTGCTATATACCTCTCTCTTGGAAAGAAGATCAAGTGTTTGCATGCTGATGTGCTTTCAGGGATGTTTTATTCTCCTTGGTGTGATGCTTCAGAATTATGTATCATGAATCCCCAGAATCAGTTGGAAGGGACCTCAGAAGCTTTTTAGTTAATCCATAAGTAAACACATACCTCTCAGTAAATACCTGTCAGTAAATACCTGTTAAGTGGTCATCCTATTTTAATTCAAAGATCTCCATCAAGGAAAGAGGTTAATAGTCATTTTTACGCTTAGACAATCTGGTGAAGCCTGTGGATTCCTTATTAGCATGTTATTAAATAATTGATAGAAAATGCTAAATTTTAATTAGAGATTAGTGAAAATCAAACTATATATATTTTCTCAAGTTCTTGAATTGCCTGAAATCTATTTAAATACCTCTTGGGAACCAAGAGACCTTAAGTTAAGAACTCTTGATTTAGGGTGAATATACTACTATCCAAGGCAGTCATTCCATTTTTGGATACTTCTAATTGTGACCATTTTTTCCCCTTTCAACAGGTCTAAATTAGTCTCTTTACAATTTCCACTTCATTCTTCCTACTTTTGCCCTTTCTCTCCAAACAGAATGACCTTAATTACTTTTTCAAACAATAGACCATCAGATATTCAAATACAGTTTTGACATCTCTCCTGAATTATCTCTTCTTTAGACTAAATGTTTCTTCAGCCTAATCTTATATGAAAAAGTATGAAGTCACTAAACACAGTGAGTTTTGAAGATATCAAAAATTGAAGTGAACTAGAAAAACTGGTTATTGGTAATGGGAGTCATTTCTCAATCAGATGTCATATGTAGTCATGCTTTTGATTAGTTATAGTAAAATAAACTCAAAATCATAAAGATGAGGAAGTTTCGGGATGCAATTATAATAATTCCAACTTGATCTTTTAAAAATTCAAACACTCAAATGCTTTAAGGGATTCTTTGATCTGTTCTGTGTAAATGTTTTTTTTTTTCAGTGATGTAGATTGAAACTCACTTATTGTCTATCCAGATTTCTGTTTATGTAAAATAAGAAACTCAGATTTGATGACTTCCAAGAACACTTCCAACTTGAAATCCATGATTCTCTTAAAGCCAGTAGGTACTCTTGGAGAAGATAGTTAACTGGGAAGTCTTCCCTTCCCTTCTGGGAATAGGAGTTGAATACTTACTAGAACATCCTAATTTCCAATATCTAGGGCATGGTTTTGGGCAGGATCTCTGCTGCTTTCTTCCCTTTTACCCCTTTGCATCTCTCATATTGAATAGTGGGAGAAAGAGCCTCAGGCATTTACACTGGGTGCAGATCAGTGGAGAGGCAGAAATGAAAATCTGTTAGTTGAAAGTTCTGCCATTTGGGAGATTTATGCAAATGCATGAATTTGTAATAAAGTTATAAAAGCTCATCAAACCCCAAGGAAACCTCTAGTCACTAAGCTAGAAAGAAAACTTTCCAGCCAGTTAAATTATGTGTAGTCAAAAAAGCCCCCGGCTTTCCAGTTAATCCGCCTCTCTTTTCCAGTAAGGTGCTAATGTACAAAATACAATTTTCTTAGTCAACCAGATTTGTAAGGAGATGTAATGAGAAAACCAAAATCAGAATAAATGCAACTTATGGAAATTTATACATGCAAATCATATTAAAACTCCTGATAAAGGGAGGTTGTGCTGAGAGCACACCTTTCCAATATCTCTTTGGCCTCCGAGAGAGTTGCATCTCAGGCACCTTTCTCACAGAGCTATTTATTTATTCATGATCACAGGCTTAGCCGTAGGGCCCAGCTGGTACAAGCAGGGAGTAGTTGCTATCTTTTAAATCACCATCACTGGCTTCCCTTCCTCTCTTAGGGTGCTAGTGAATATGCTGCTGCCCCTGCTGCTGCTTCTCCAATTCAAAGCTTCCTGAGGACTGACCAAACCTCTTCCTTTCCAATTTTTTCAATGTTCCAGACCTCCAATGATGGAGTGAGTGGAGGCAGAGTAGGGAGAAGACTGCTTCCTTCCTAAATACACGCTCTGTCTTTCCAAGCAAACTCTGACGGCCTCTTCTTTTGAGTTAGCCCCTATCAAAGGAATATGATCCTCACTTAATTTTCAAGTGGGGGTCCTGGTGGGATACTTTCTTTAAATATGAAGATTTTGATGGAGAATATGATCTGTCCATTGCTTTTGAAACCACATGATCTATTCAAACAAGATGAACAATTGAAAATGGATTAAGGAAACGACATAATATTGTAAGTACTCAGTAAATGTTTATTGATTGACTAATGAGAAGAGTAGATAGCCCACCTCCATCCTGAGACTGTCAGCCATTAACATAAATAAATCCAATGTAGCCAATATTTCCATTGCAAAATACATTCCAAATTGGTTTAAGAATGTAGCCTTTCTGAGAAGCCTCTTTGATTTCTTCAGTGCTGCACTGAGCTCATAGGTGATCTATTCCTGTAACATTTGTGGACGCAAATTTACTACACAGCCTGCTCTGCACACAAATGCTAAATGTTAATGTACTGTTTTACCAACTATGCCCAAAGCGGCTCTCCAGATGGCACATTCCCCAAGGGTCTTTCCTGTGTGGATCTGGATTATTCTTTGCAGCCAATTTGAATGTCATCTATATAAAATCATATTAATGATGTGAAAGTAGTAAAGATACTGTTTTATAGCTCTTTTGGCAAATTGAGTCTATTTGGTATTTATACGTGAACTTTTCTTTTCATCTGTTACCTTCCCTGTTTCTGATTCTGCCAGACATATATGCCCATTTGATAAAGCACAGTAAGTGTGACCTAATTCTCATCTAAAGAAAGTTAGAGGTCTAACCTTTCCACTTGATTGTTAGAGATTCCAGATTAGGGAAACAGAATAGAGTCCAGTTGACTTGAGGACTGAAATTAGTCATTTCAAATGTTGCTACTTGAAAATCAGTTATTAATTACTATTTATGTGCAATAGAGGCAGCATGCTATAGTGAATGGAGAACCAGTCTTGAAGTCTGGAAGCCCTGGATTAAAGTTTCACCTTTCACATATAATGGCCCCAGCTATATGTTTCATTAATGTGACATTGTGACTCTAAGGAGTTAACCTGTCTGGAATTTAGATAAATTTCAAAAAACTTTCTCCAAAAGGTGATGTTTGCTCTGAGTCTTAAAGGAAGCCAAAATTTGGAGATGATAATTGATCCTATGGAAACTGATGAAATCACCATGTCTAAAGTGTAGTGCAGAGAGGAAAAGGAAAATCAGGATCAAAGCCTTTGGATTCAATCTTATTTAGTGGTCATGAGAAAGATAATTATTGAACAAAGAAGGCATTGCTAGACAGTTAAGAGAAGAATTAAAAGAAAGTAGAATCATGAAAATTGAGATAGGAGAGAGTAGGAAGAGAGGGACATCAACAATGTTAGTGGCTGCAGAGAGATAAAAGATAAAAATTGAGAAAAAATCATTAGATTTGAAATAGAAAGACACTGGTAAATTAGAAAAGAGCAGTTTCAGTTGAATGATAAGGCAGGATGCCTGATAATAGAAGATTTAGATGAAAGTGAGAGAAAAAGAAATGGAAGCAACTATTGCAAAGAGCTTTCTTAAAGAGTTTGATTGAGGAAAGGAGAGATATAGTATGAAAACTTGTGGGAATGGTCAGATCAAGTGAAGATTTTTAAGGATGGAGGAAATATAGGTTGTTTATATGCATGAGGGAAGTAGATAGGTAGACAATGAAGATTATAGAGAGAAGGGGGAAGAGAGAGGTCAATCAGCTGTAGAGGAGAAAGGGAATAAGATCAAAGATGGAGACGTTGGCCATGATAAGGAGAAAGGGCAGCTTATCAATACTGCTATTGAGTAGTAAAGAAAAGAGTGGGTTATGAGATTCTGAGATGAGAAGGGAAGAAGAGGGAGCTTGTGAATAGTATATATTTTCTCAGTAAAATAGATAAGTTTCTCCTGCCCTGTGCCCTCTTTTGCTCTCCTTCTATGCTATTTTGATGACTGATTTCTTCAGCTCCCATGAATTCAAATATCTCTATGCTGATTATTCTCAAAGCTACTCATCCAGCCCCCACTTCTCATCTCTAGACACTCATCTTCAATTACCTACTCCACTTCTTGAATTAGATGTCCTGCAGACATCTTAAACCCAACATGTCCAAAACTTAACTCATTATCTTTCTCCCCTCCCCAACCTTTTCATCTTCTGATCTTTGCTTTTATTCATTGTCTTTCCTTTCTCTCTAGTCATAGAGGAAGAGATATCATTCTGCTCTCTAAAGCTATTATTTACCTGTGGCCCTGATCCAATATCCTCTGGCATGATTCAGAACTTACTCTAGTAGGCATAATAACTCTTTCCAATCTTCTCAGTCTCTTCTTGCTTCTTGTCTGCCTCTGAATTGGAAGCACGTCTTTTCAAGGCTAAAAAACTTTATCTTGTCCATTTTATTATATTTAGCTACAACTCAATTTCTTCCTTCTCCCTTACAACCTTCTCACAATCTGACTTCTGCCTGCACCACTCTAGTAAAGCAGCCCTCTCAAAAGTCACCAATAACTTTCCCATTGCTATATCCAAAAACTTTTTATACTTTATCCTCCTTGACCTTTCTTTGTCATTTGACACTGTGAACCAACTTGTTTCTTTAAGGTACTATCTCATCTTTCGAATTATAGCCACTGTAAAGGAACTGTAAAAAAGTACTTACACATTCCTATAGGAGGTGAGAAGAAGTTTTTGAATCAATACAGAGTATTATAGGACCTTGGCCATTACATAAAGACAACTAACATCACAGAGAAAATGTCTAGTTATTGGTGAGGGAGTCTGCCATACCCCTTAGTATTCTATCTTTCTTTCCTTCTATCTATCCACATGTATATACATACATATGTACACATGCAAATATACACATATATAACATGCATATATACACACATGTATACATATACACATAGTTTACGTGTGTGTGTGTGTGTGTGTGTATAATAAGCTCCAAGCAATTGAGAAAAGGGCAAACTATGGAAGAAGAACCCAGACTTCAAGATAGAATCATTCTATATATTTTGTATGACTCCATACTTTAAAAAATATCACTTGAGTCTATTCCCTCAATTTCCAATTCTTTGCCATCACAAAAAGAGCTGCTATAAAAATTTTTGTACAAGTAGGTCCTTTCCTCTTTTTTTTTTTTTTTTTTTTTGATCTCTTTGGAATATGGCCCTAGTAATGTTTTAGTAGTGGTATTGCTGGATCAAAGGATATGCACAGTTTGATACCCTTTGGGTATAGTTCCAAATTGCTCTCCAGAATGCTTGGATCAGTTCACAACTCTACCAATAAAGCACTAGTGTCCCAATTTTCCCACATCTTCTCCAACATTTAATTGATAAATGGTCAAAGGATATGAACAAGAAGTTTTCTGATGGAGAAATCTTGTTCATATCATTTGACCATTTATCAGTTGGGAAATGACTTGCATTCTTATGAATTTGACTTAGTTTTCTGGATATTTGAGAAATGAGATCTTTACCAGAAGCCCTAACTATAAAAATTGTTACCTGTCTTTCTGCCTTCCTTCTACTTTTCCTTTTTACTTCTACTTTTTGGTTGCATTGGTTATTTGTGCAAAACCTTTTAAATCATATATGTATGTATAAATACATCCAAAGGGCTTAAGATATGTATGTGTATGTGTGTATGCACACATATATACATACAGATATTTATTTATATTTATAAAAACACACAAATCCAGAAGGTTAGGTAGATGTTCCAAAATAAAAGTCAAAAGTCAGCGACCTATAATTAGAGAAAGGTTAGGTCATGGTATGGAGGAAGTAGCACGAGGTTTGAGAATGATGGATGTTTTTCTTTGATTAACAATTTTCCTTACAACAGTGTGCTAATTATATCCTTTTCTTATTTACTTTCATCTTCGTAGTGAGCCTGGAAGAAGAATAAAAGAAAGGAGGAAGAAAGGAGGAAGGAAAGAGGCATTTATTGAGTACTTATGTGCTCAGATACACCACTTTATAACTATCTCATTTGTTCCTCACAACAACCCTGGAGGTAGGTACTATTATTATCCCAGTTTATTATTTCACAGTTAAAGAAACTGAAGTAAACAGGTTAAGTGCCCAGGATCATATAATTGGTGAATATCTAAGGATAGATTTGAACTCAAGGCTTCCTGACACTGAGCCCAGCTCTCTGTGCATTATAATTCCACTTTGATGCCTCTATGTAGAAGTTATTCTTTTTTTTTTTTTTTTTTTTTTTTTACTTTTTCCAGTTTGTTGACCTACTGAACTCTAAGCACCTCTCTTAATTAATTCAGGCATTGATCCATCACATCTAGTGGGATACCCATCCTGTAGTGTGAAGTTCCATTTTTCAGCTCTTGTCCCCCCAATAAATCGATTATTTCAATAGTCAATAGCTATTTCAATCAGAAGACTGATTTAAGGTCCCAGAGTCTTGAAATGCTTAATGGAGATTGTATGATTGACTTTATTTGGGAGACTAACACTACAAGATTTTTAGACTTAGAAGGAGACTTAAAGGAAAATGATTTCTCTTAGGTTGCGTGGTTCATGAGATGTTGCATACTCATTTGTACTTGCATTGTCACTCTGGATCTGGTGGCCCCTTACATCTGTTTCCACAACTGCCCTTCTCCAGGGACACTCTTTCTTTCCGTTTAGAGATCATGAGGGGATGCATGTGTCTCACAGTATCCTTTTATCATTGTTCCAAGAAATGAAATTGCTTTGTTCAAGGTTATTTCAACCCAGCTTGAACTTCACTTTGTTGGCTAGATGCATTAGTTACCTCTGAGTACTGCCAAAATCCTCTGCTCTCTATATGCACCAAAATTATGTTTCCCAGCCCTTGCCTCCCCACCCCTTATTGCCAGGGATCTGTACCTGGATTGCAACAAACTTCTGGGAATTCAAATTTAAATATATCCTCACTCATTCAGTCCCTATGAACACACTGTTCTTTCTCACCCTCTGGTTCACCTCACTGCTGTCTATTCACTATATTAAATCTCTACCTCTACCCCATCCTCTTTGCACACAAACATTTAGCTTCTTCCTCCCTTCCTTTTTTCCTTCCTTCCTTCCCTCCTTCCTTTCTTCCTTCCCTCCTTCCTGCCTTCCTTCTTTTCTTCCTTCCCTCCTTCCTTTCTTCCTTCCCTCCTTCCTGCCTTCCTTTTTTTCTTCCTTCCTTCCTTCTTCCCTTCCTCCCTTCCTTCCTTCTTCCCTTCCTCCCTTTTTCTCCTTCCCTTTCTCTCTGTGTCTCTCTCTTTCTGTCTGTCTGTGTGTATCTCTCTCTTTCTCCATTTCTGTCTGTCTCTTTCTTACACTTACTCTTTCCTTTCTTTTTGTTGTTTGTCAAGGTCCTGGATTAAAAAGACTTTGGATACTGAAGCTATACTTTTAATGGGATCACAATGCTTTGGAAGGAAGACTTTCACAGAAGAATAGGGAGTCCTTGAGCTAGACTGTTAATAGACATTCTGAGAAGCTCTCAGTTGTTTTGGAGTTCTGGTGGCTTTGAAGGAGGGACTTCCCCCAATTTTTAAGAACATTATGAGGAGGTGTAAAGGGAAGATGCAAGTGGATCAGTCCATGGACCAAAGAGCAGAGCATGTGGCAGATGAGTGGGCCAGCGTTGAGAACCAGATTGAAGAGCAGTTATGAGAGTTGTCAAAAGTAATTCCAGTAGGCAGCAATTGCTCTCCTCCAGCACAGAGATTATTCAGCCTGTGAAACCTATTATAACTATAATGTCAAAGTACAATTATCTCTTGATACTTCTAGTAAATTAGGAGTGGAGACAGAGTCTGTGATTTCACTGGGATAGAGAAGGAAGCCAGGAGCCCTAATGCTCAGGCTCAACTTGCTTAGCCAAGTCCCTGGTGCAATTCCACATAGGAGTGATTAATAAGTTACCTGCAGCTGAGGTAAAGGACATTCTTTCCCACTCCTGGGAAGTGCCAGAGTTATATGATCCCACCTAGAGAGTTGAAGGAAGAACTAATTTCTTTTTATGAGTATAGGTCAAAGACTAGCAATCCTGAGAAAGGACACTCCCAGCCCTGGGACTTAACTAAGTTTCTGAGCTCCCAGGCTCCAAAGTCCTTGAGTTAAGATATGGGTACCAGTCTCTCTGAGGGAAGTAGGCAATTTTCTTAACAGTATTTTCTTGGAGGATGAATAAAGTACTATTTATTAAATATTATGTGGGAAATACTGTGCTAAGTTCTACGGATACAAATAGAAAAGGTAAATTTTTTATTAAGGGGTTAACATTCTAATGAGGTAGACAATATATATTATATATATATATATATATATATATATATATATATATATATATGGTTTTAGCTACACATGAGATGGAAAAGTCTCATGTCATGCTCCTCAGGATGCAACAGCAAAACAGATAATCATGCTGCTCCTTTGATATTATTTCCACTGATAAAAATCATAGTTTCTTATGGAGAATGACTTAACGATATTAAGGAATCTGGTGGCTAGAGCTTTTCTGGGTTTTTAGTAACCAGCTGCAGGAATCTCAAAAGTAGTTGCTATGACTCTGTGTGTGTGTGTGTGTGTGTGTGTGTGTGTGTCTGAAAGAGAGACAGAGACAGAGACACACAGACACAGATACAGAGAAAGACAGAAAGAGAGACAAAGAAAGACAGAGACAGAGATAGAGACTGATTAAGAATGATTGGCTTTTAGTTCTGGAGCTCGGGTATCAGGTAATTTTTAGATGGAAAGAATTGCCCATTGAATGCATTCATATACTCCCATAGGAATAAGTCTGTGAAAACAGTTCATGTTTTATAATTTACTCATTTCGTTGAATCCTTAGAGTTTTAAGCCCAGCTAGAAAGAAAAGATTTAAAATGGGACTAAAATATAATTCTTCAAGCCCTAGCACAGGTCCTCATTACTACCCACCAGCACTCCTGTATTATAATAGTTTTCTAACAGGTCTTCCTGCCTCTACTCTTTCCAAATCACAAATAAATCTTTTATACTGCTGCCAGACTTATCCTCCTTACATAGAGATCCTAATTACTAACTAACCACCCTCTCTCCCTAGCTCATAGCACAAATCACTCCAATCCTGACACTAATACTCTTTTCCCTACATGCTTTGCACTCCACATTTGACACAAAGATCCAAAGGCCGGCTTCCAGTGGACCTATTTCATTGATTATCAGAGTCAGAAGAATCTCTAGTGTAGTTTGAGGGAATGAATCATTACTAGCAACTTCTATGCTTCTTCAACTTTGGCATAAAGCTGCTGCTTCTTCAGCACCTACATCTAATCTTTGTGGGCAATTCCTTCTTCCTTAAATGTTCACCTGTTAAAATTCTATCTATTTAAATGCCTCCTCTTCTACAAAGCCTTCCCTACCTTTCTTTCATTTTAACCTTTTTTTCTCCTTCCAACAACTTGTTTTTTTTTAAAATACATTTATAGATAACTATATTTGTGTCTTACACTGCTACTAGATTGTATGCTCCCTGCATAATAATAATAACTAGCATTTATATAATTTATATATAAAGTTTGGAAGTTTGGAAAATGCTTTTAAAATATTATATAATTTTATTCTCAAAACAACCCTATAAAGTAAGTGCTATTATTATTATTATTATTATTATTATTACCATTTTATAGATGAGAAAAGTAAGGCAATTAGAGTTTAAGTGACTTGCCCAAGATCATATAGCTAGTAAGACTTGAGGCTGTATTTGGACTTAAATATTCCTGCTGCCAAGTCCATCATTCTCCCCCTTGCTCCACCAATCTGAACCTTGTTCAAACTGCACCTCCATTACTGCCTAGCAAAATTCTCTGAAAACTTTAAGTGCTTTAATAACATTAAACTCATGGATGTATATATAGCATGTCTACTCCTCCTTTCTTCTGAACAAAGAACATAATTCTTTTTTTTAATAGCCTTTTATTTACAGGTTATATGTATGGGTAACTTTACAGCATTGACAATTGCCAAACCTCTTGAAGAACATAATTCTTAGAACAACATCAACTATTGGATTAGCTATAAAAGAATAGGAAAACACTATTCTCTTCCTCCAAAAAGTCAGTCAGCAGTTGTGTCTTATCTAAATTTGGGAGGAGATTTTGAAAAAACAGAACAGAGTTAAGTAACAATCATTTCAACTTCTCTGACAGTCTTTTAACTACCAGGACCTTGGGTAAATTAAGGGCTTTTAACTCCAAAGCTAGGATATCATGGAGCATCTCACAGGCAGCCCCCAAAACTCCAGTGGAGTGCCTCACTCCTAATGATTTAGAATATGCCTGGCCTGAGGAATATATCCTTCCCCTCATAGAGGGACTGCCTATTGCTCCCATTAAAAGATGGCCCCTAATGGTAAGTCTGGTCTCCCCTTACAACTCACCTTTCTCCTAGAACTCTATATTCAACACTAGTCTCTCTCTCCTGAGCTCGAATCCTACATCACTGACTCCCAGATAGTTCTAGCTGGATACCCTAGAGACATCTCAAATTCAACATGTTGAAAACAGAATTCATTCTTTCCCCTCAAACCTATGGATCTAACAACTTTCCCATTTCTACTTCCCTGTTCTACACCATCCTTCAGCTTTCAGTGGTTCTCAAACTCTTTTTCTCAATATCTTTACAGTATTAACAACTATTGAGAATATGTCCAAAGAGTTTTTGTTTATATGGGTTACATAATAAATATTTGTCATAAATAGAAAAAAAATTTTGAATTTGTAGACCCTCTGAAAGGATTTCAGAGACCTTCCAGGATTCACTGCACCACATTTTGAGAACCACTGACTTATATGGATTGTTGTCAACTTCATCTCCACCTTTGCCCTCACTACTCATCTCCAATCAGTTATCAAATCTTCTCTTTCCAACTCTACAACATCTCTCAAATCCATCCTCTTCTCTCTTCCCACAAAGCTGCCACCTTAGTTTAGACCCTCATCACCTCTCACCTGGACCATTGAAAGAGTCTCCTAATTGCCTTTTCTGTCTCAAATCTCACCCTACTCCAGTTTTGACACAACTACCAAAGTGACTTTTCTAAAACACAAGTCTGAGCATTTTACTTTTCTACTTCATAAATTGTAGTAGTTTTCTATTAACTCTAGAAACAAATATTAATTGGTCTGTTTGTCATTTAAAGTCATTCAGAATCTGATTCCAGTTTTTGTTTTTTGAACCTTATTGTGAAGGACTCTTCATCAGACACTCTATGATCCAAATATTCTTCCTCAAACATAGAACTCCATTTCCCATATTCAGGCCTTTGGACATGGTTTCATATCCTGACTGCTTCTACTTTTGTGGCTTCACTTAGATCCTCTGGGCTTCAGTTACCTTATATATAAAATGAGGGAATGATCCTCCAAGGCACCTTCCATCTTCTATAATTAATATTATGGACTGAAATTAGGATGGACATTTACTAGCTTTGTGACCTTGGGCAAGTCACTTAATCTTGTTTGCCTCAGTTCTTCATCTTTAAAATGAGCTGTAGAAGGAAATTGCAAATCATTCCAGTTTCTTTGCCAGGAAAATCCCCAATGAAGTCAAAAAGAGTCAGACATGACTGAACAACAGCAATGATAATACTATGCATCCTGTTGCTGAGCTGATGAGCAGGCATTTGAAGATATTTATCAAGTTCCCCCTTACCTTTTTTTGGGGGGGGATCTGGACTACTCCTCCCTTAGAGGGAGGTCATCTTCTAGCCATTCCCTCAGCCTTCTCATCCCTGTGAGAATGGTTGCCTTTCAACCTAGGTGTGTAGGGAGTGTTGGTGACAGACATTTTATTTGCAGATAATTGTGCACTTAAAGTAGCCTCCAAAGTGGAGATGCAACAAAGTGTGGATTAATTTTCTGCTGCTTGTGCTAATTTTGGCCTAACATCATCAAGAACACACAGGTCCTCCATCAGCCAGCACCACATTATCCATGTGTGGAACCATCAGTTACAGTAAATGGGGAAGTCTTGAAGGCTGTGGATAAGTTCACTTACCTTGGCAGTCTACTTTCCAAGGACGTTCACATTGACAATGAAGTTGACACATGCATTGTCAGAGCTCGGTGTTTGGGAGGGTCCATTTGTGGCAGAGGAGAGGTAATAGACTGGCTACCAAACTGAAGGTCTATAGAGCCATTGTGCTGACCTCATTGTTGTAAGCCCAACCCTTCAGTGCTGCATTCAAGTAATAAAATACACAGTTTAGCAATTCTCTTAATTAACAGATTTATTCTATTCGTTGACCCTAAAACAAACAAACAAAAAAAAACTTTTAAACACAAGGACAAGTGCCTCATTAGCCCTAGAAGGCAACATCAGGTTTAGAGCCAGGCTATTCATCTTCTCAAGAGAAAGAGGGAAAGGAGGCTACTGCTTTTACATCCTCAAACTTGAATGGGTTTTAATAGCACAGGTTTCTCCTTGGACATTGTTTGAGCTTGTTTTATCCACACCTCCTTGCCTGAGAGTCTCAAGGCTGTGGGAAGCCCTCCTGCTTCTTCTTCCCTCCCTGGCTTCCTATGCTTGTGGTGTTTTTGCTCTCCAAAGCAGAGGGAATGAAGGCGATCCAAAAATCCTTCAGAAGAAGGTGTCACCTCTAATGTCTTTGAAATCACGGTTCCTTGGGATATGGTTAAAATCCTATTTTATAATATGCACAAACTATTGTTTTAGATGGTAGTGATACAAAGTTCTGACAGCTTGACTTGCCTGTGTCACCCTGGGAGGGAGAATTCTCAGCTTTCATTTTATTATCTTGGCTGAAGGTCCATTTTTTCCCCCTAGGAACTATTAACTACTAACAAATGATATTAACAATGCAGACAGACAGAAATTTGATCATATTTTAATACTTTTGATTCTTTAGATCAGAGAAAAATGCAAATTTCCAAAAAACCAAAGCAATCAGTCTCTTTTATTGTTTAGACCAGATGTTGGCAAACCTTTGGTTCCTGGCTTTTGTTTGTCCTAAGTGCTAAGAAGAGGGATTTTTTTGTTTTGTTTTATTTTGTTCTTATTCTTTGCATTTGCTATAGTTTGCTAATTACTGATCTAAATAATCTCTCAATTGCCAATATTTTTGGATAAAGATGAACTAAGACAAAAAAAGAAAAGAGGAACAAGCATTAATTAAGAATCTACTGTGTATCATTGTGTTAAATATTTATAAATATCATCTCATTTCCTCACAGAAACCTTGTGAGGCATTATCCCCATATTTTAGTTGAGGAAACTAAGGAAAGCAGAGGTTAGATATTTTGGAAGTATCTAGAGCTTAAACTCAAGTCTTCCTAACTCTAGGACCAGTGGTCCAGCTGTCTCAAAAAAAGTCATTCAAAAATAACTTTTAGTTGTGTGGGATTTTGTTCTATAACTAAAACCAAGAATGTTCTTATAGACCCATTTTTTCATTAGTGGTTCAGTTGGATGTGAGTTTTTGAGATTTATATCCAAGTTTTTGACCCCATGCTTAATGTGAAACTTACCCTGAAGCCTGTGGTTGGATATGGGGTTAACCATGTTTCTGACTTTTTGTTGCACATAATAAGTTCCACTTTCATTTCATCTATTGCCAAGAAAAGTTGGGGTCTCAGGTCATGCTACTTCAGAAAAGAGTCTATAAGTTAAGCCCCATCACAGACCATGAAACAAGCAATGGCTTTGCTAACAAAGATGAACTCTTCAGTGATTCCTTGTTCTTAACAATAATATTCTCAAGTGGAATCTCACAAGTGAGCTCTTTTCTCCAGGATGCAAGGAATCCATTACACAGACACACATACACATACAGAGTTATTTAACTCTAGGATCCTTTCATTGTATATTTTGGACACTTTTTCTTCTTTTGCAGAAAATATAGGGATCTCTTAAACTTGCCATTCAGACACAGAATCTGCCTAGGATTGCTCAACAGAGTATCTCAGCACTTGCATAGCTGTGGATGGGGAAAGATGTCACTAGTCCCCAGACCAAAATATAACTCTTTTTCTATATAAATTCTCACTAACATCGGGTTCCCATTCAGCTACTGGGCTACCCAGCTTTAACTGGGTGCCTCCAAGTGGCACCTCCAAGGTTGTTGTGAGAATTAAATCAAATAATATTTGTAAAAGATGTCTAGGTGATTCAGTGAATGGAGCACCAAGACTAGAGTCAGAAAGATTCTTCTTCCTGAATTCAAATCTGGCCTCAGATACTTATTTTGTGGCTGTGTGGCTATGTGGCTAGTTTTTTCATCTATAAAATGAGTTGGAGCCGGAAATGTCAAAACCAATGTCTTTGCCAAGAAAATGGGGTCATGAAGAATTAGACTAAAATGATTAAATGGCAAAAATGTGTAAATTGCTTCATATAGTACCTGATACATATTTCATGCTTAAGAATTTTATCTTTCCTCTCTCCCCTCCTTCTCTCCCTTCCTCCCTCTCTCTCTCCCTTCCTTCCTTCTTTCCTTCCTTCCTCTCTCCTTCCCTCCCTCCCTTCCTTTCTTTCTTCCTTCTTCCCTCTCTCCCTTCCTTCCTTTCTCTATCTCACCCACTTGTTCTCTCTTTCATTCTTTCTGTATATAGTTTCACTCCTTTTATTTCATATCCATGCACAAAACAATAGGCCTCCCAAGCTCCTGACCCTTCCTCACAAAGGAAAAGGGAGATGACTTTTATTCAAACTCTTATTTTCTCTCTCTTTCCTTCATACTACTGTTCTAAATATTGGTTCAGTCATTCTCCATTCATACTACTTTCTTCATTGCACCCTGAGGATAGTGTTTCCTGCCAATGCCTCTAAAATCAGTAATGAGACCATGTTCTAATGCTTTTTAAATAAACTGGACCATAACTGGTTACTGTAAACAGTTGCCAACACAGCATCTTCAAGCATATAGCTTTGTCTCCTTTGTCAGCATTTCTAGACTTTATTATAAGGGACATAGATAAGAAAGCACATTTGTCCTGAGAGAGTAACTCAAGCACTTGACCATGAGCTAATCACATCACAATGAAAATAAAAGAGATGAGTCACTAACTGCTATAGAGACGTTGTCCTTCAGATCTTTCCAGACAATGACATTACAAGTATATTCTAGACTTAGAGCCAGTTAGAAAATCTTAGCAAGTTGAGGTGCTCAAGTATACAGGCTATCCTAAAGGATCCTAGCAATGGGCAAGTCCTTATAGAATCTAATGTATCATTCTATGAATTAGTGATGGGTAAAGTCCCACAAACATATATTTACAACCAGAGTTTTAAAATCAAATAGCTATATGGAAGCATTGGACTTCCTCCCCATTTATATCTTATAGCAGGAATCCTCAAACTTTTTAACTAGGGGGCCAGTTCACTGTCCCTCAGACTGTTGGAGGGCCGGACTATAGTAAAAACAAAAATTTTGCTTTGTGGGCCTTTAAATAAAGAAACTTCATAGCCCTGGGTAAGGGGAATAATCGTCCTCAGCTGCTGCATCTGGACCATGGGCCGTAGTTTGAGGATCCCTGTAATATAGGATAGATATCTCAAGACAGTTCAGATTCATTTCTCTTCTTGGTGGAATATAGAGAGTTATTCACATTTTCCCTAAACCATCCAAATAATTCTCTCCCTTTGCCCACTGGTAGATTGACTTTCAGGTCCCAATTTGTTCTGTGCTCTTCACTTTATACAGGTTGGGGCATGAGTTGTGTGTTTTACCTTCATGTTTTAACCATATTTCCATAAAGTTTGTCATAAATTTATGTGTGTGAGTGAATCCTGAAGAGCAGAGAGTGTACTGGTATAGTCTGAGAGCAGAGTGGGTGGAAACATAATATAATGTGAAAGAAGACACATAGAATCTGTTGTGTACTGTTCCATATTTGGCAGCCACCTAATTTCACATTTGCTTTTCTTAATAGTATGATGAGTAGCAATTCCATTCTGCCTACACCTGCCCCAGAGGGAGCCATTTAAACAATACATTTTATGCTGAACTGTGTCATCATAATGAAAATACTCCAAACATTCAGCTCCAGAGAGATGGGATGATTTGCCTGATGAGCACCTTCCCTCCTTTAAGCTGGATTCCTCCTGCTCTGTTGTTTAAGTTTTGTTCTTCCAAGAGAGAAAGTTCAGGTATGAATACTCATCCTGAAGTATAGATAGTAGGAGAGGGATGTTGTGCTTGATGAGTGAGAAGTCCCAAATTTCTCCAGGATAGTAAGGTAATGTTAGGGAAATTAGGGAAAGTTGGAGAAGTCAGTGTGACAGAGCACAGTCTGGTTAAGTCATATCATTATAAGCTAAGTCATGTCATGGAAGTATATTCTTCGGGGAAAAGGATCAAGTGCAGTGTTTTATGATAAGGGAGAAAGAGCCAGGAAGTGATATTGGCCAAAGAAAAATTGGAATCAAGGAATCAGAAACAGAATTATCAGTGAAATTGGGAAATGAATCAGGAATTATTGAGTCAGGTCATTTGAATTTGTATAGTCAGGCTGTATATTTATGGGCAAGTACCACCCTTGTTCTCTGGTGCCTTTACTAATTCTCTATACCTGTGTTGGCAGTGATAACCCTCCAAGAAACTTCCTTTTAATCTTGTTCTATATGGTATCCATTCATTATATTTATAGGTATAATATTGATAGCTATTGTCCTATATTTCCCATTTTCTATTAGAAATAGGAAATCAATCTGATGTGCTCTAATAAGACTCTTTTCACTTCTTATAAAACCCTGAACCTGCCTTGTGTCATTGAGTTTCCTTGGAATGGAAGACACAGGTAGATGGTGAAAGCTTTTATGTAATCTGCTGTTCTAAGTCTGAGGGAAGCTTCATTGAGGGGTCTTGCTGGGGGCCTGAAGATTTATCTGAGACCTGGTGACTAAAAACCGATTTATCTATGTTCCTTTGATTACTGATATTCAGTTATAGTCTATCCTCTGAACTTGTCTTCCATTTTCCTTCTTCTCCCATGTTTCAATCCTGTATCTAGTTTTATAACTTAATCATACCCTAGTGTAAGTTAAAACATTAAAATTAAGACCTTTTGCTTCAAGAAGTACTGATTCCTTTATGTAATATCTTTTAAGTCTGAAAATGTCTGGAAAGGTTTGGGACAATAGCTATCTGTATTATACCTATAAATATAATGAATGGATACAATATAGAACAAGATTAAAAGAAGTAAAATACCTAGTTCTAAGTTAAATACATTTCCCTAGTAAACTTTAGCTATAAGCTCTTTTAATGCTTATTGTAATTTTTAGAGGGGAAAAACTCTTCAGCTCACATGTTTAGTCTTGTCTGTACCTCACCTGCTTAGTAGGCTGCTTGCAATTTGTGTTAAGTGGAGAGGTGGATAGAGACAGACTTTGATGTTTGAGTAGTTCACCTTGATACTTCAGACACAAGATAGAATCACACCTAGGATTTATGGAACTGTAATGGATCAGGGCTTAGATATTTTAACGTATAGTCCTGAGAAATAGCTGCCATTTCCAGAGCCAAAGAGAGTTAATCTAAACTTTTACCTTAGGGATAGTAATTCAGACTCTGGGATTTTATAGTCAAAATGCCATAGTCTCTGAAGCCTACTGTTCTTATATATGTTACTAGAGATTCACTGATTTTGTCTCCTCAAGAGCTCTGAGACTGAGATGGGAATGGAGGAAGGCAGGGAGAAAAGGAAGGGGGTGATGAGAGAGAAAGAGAGAAACAGAGAGAGAGCCACATAGTCATAGACACAGAGACAGAAAAACAGATAGAAACAACAACAACAACAACAAAAAACCCCCACAGACACAGAGAAACAAACACAGAGAGAAATACAGAAAGAAAAACAGGGAGAGAAACAGAGGGGGAACACAGAGAGAGAGACAAGAAGAGAAAGGGAGAAAGAGGGAGAGAGAAAGAGAGAGAAGAGAGAGAGAGAGAGAGAGAGAGAGAGAGAGAGAGAGAGAGAGAAAGAGAGAGAGAGGGAGGAAAATAGAGAGACAAAAGGAGAGTCACTTGTTAAATCAATTAAGTACTACTAGGGGCTAGAACGAACCAAGAGATTTTATGAAAAATATATGATTAAACTCCCACCAAAGAAAGGATTAAAATTAATCTGGACAGTTCATGAATTCCCTTATGCACAGTTAAGCTAAACAATGCCCTTGGGGAAAGGAGATTTAGTAAGTAAAAGTCACTTCTGGCAGAGACAGTCTCCTTGGGAACCTAAGTAGTACCTTTGTTCTTCCTGGCAGGTTTAAACAAATTGCCCCCAGGAACTAAGGAGACTGATGAGAAATAAAGTTGGAAAGTCATGCCTGAAGTGAAGGATTGGGCATAGAATGGCATCATACTCATTAGGATGGGTACCATCTAGGAAGATGGCAGATAACTTTTACTGTTGTTTTTTTGCTAAATCAAATATATCCATCCCACCCACCCCCATTTCACTACTACCACAATGTTTCATATTGAATGGAAAAATAGGAAGAAATAGACATCACCACTGTGATGCAGCCTGGCATAAAACAGGCTTAGTGAACATCTGGATTGGAGTTCAGGTCTGGGTGGGATCTTAACATACTTGTTCTCTTTCATCAAGACACCCCTCTATTTCTGTCTAAATATATCCTCCCTCTTTGTTATCTTCTTCAGGATTCTTAGGGCTATTTTCTCCATATTTCTGAGAATTTTCACAGGTCCTCTCAAAAACACAGACAAAGCTTTTTACAACTGCCTGAAATCTACTGTTATTTAAAAAAAAGAAAAAACCTGCTTGTTAAGCCAACATATAAAGTTAAGTTTGGGCTCCATATTATTTAATCACCTCTATTTACCAAGGTCTTTTCCTTCTATTATTTATGTCTTTAATTTTTACAACTAGCCTCTTGCCTCAGAGGAAACTAATGCAAAGATGAGGCAATCAAACTTTAATTGTAATGAGCAAACAATTAATTTTCAGGTTTCCTTTTGGTAAAGACTTTCAGGTTTAATTTTCCCTTGAAAAGAATGAAAAATTATATCCATTTTTTTTGTTTCACTCTTCTTTTTAAGAAAATCATCTTTTTTTTTTTGGAAAATGATTCTACTAGAATCAGACTTGTTCAAGGTAAGCTACTTGTTTGCTCTCAAAGAGTAATTTAGTTTCTGAATTAATGGATCTTTTTAAATGTAGGGACACTTTTTGAATTAAAAATTGGAGGAGGTAAAGTTTTTAGTGGCCTGATTGAACATATTGGGCCTACATTATTGAATTGCAAACTAAGATCCCCCTGAGTATATATTGTTTACAAAATATATACAAAATAAATGTATTGTAGAATGTACCTATGATTATTAGAGGACTAAATGCTTTGTCTTCTGATTAGGTTTCCTATGTCTGTCAGGGAAAAGTCAAAATTATCTGATGCTTTTTATCCCTCTTCCTACTTAGTAGTCTAATTTAAATTGTAGGAAAGGGTCCTTCTGACAGTGCCTTAGGTTGAATTCCCTACATTGTCAAAACTTTTAAGTAGCCTAGGTATTTCATATTCAGAAAAAAACTCATGGAAATGAGAGAGGAGGAAAGAGAGGGAAAGAGAGAGAGAGAGACAGAGATGAGTAAATTCAGAGAAACAAACAAAAAAAAAAAAAACCCAGCAATAGAGACAGAGACAGAATGCAACAATTAGAAATTCCAAAGTGCAATCTATCTGCTCCTTTAAATCGTTTAAATGCAGACAATCACTACTATCATCAGCAAATCACAACTGGGGTGCATTTGTCCTTGTCCCCAATTCTGGAAAGGTCTCTAGATCCCCAAGAAGAATCAGGCATTGTCTTTTCTAGTATCTTTTAGTGTTTTGTCCAAAAGAGGGCCAACAAATACATGCATGGGGAGCTTCCACTAACTCTACATTTCTTCCTTTCTTTATGGACATTATTTCATGAAAATTATTCTGATTTGAGCATGCAATTTCCCTTTACCTTTCTGTGTTAATATTGAATCTCCCTGGAATTAAGAGAATTGAGATATCCTGGGTTCAGAAGAAGGAATTGAGACGAAGTATGATTCTAAGGAAGCATGGATATTTCTTAGGGAAACTCAAATTTTGCTTTTGGACTGTGAAATGTGGGCAGGTGGCCAGAGAGCATTAGGCCCTCAGTAAAGAAGGATAACCCAGAAAACAGGCGGACAAACCCAGGTAAGGAAGCAGCAACTTTGCTAGAGGTTGTCTCATCGGCTTCCCAAATGCTATTAAGTCTCAAAAAGTTCCTTCTGCACAATTTTTAGGCAATCCTCAAACTCTAGTTTTCATTGCAGACCTAAAACCTACCATACCTGGTGAAACTGGAGATCACTACCTCTCTCAGTTATAAAAATTATGAAAATTCAACAAATATCCTTTGCATCATTTACCTCAAGTTACTAAAGATAGACCACATTCACATCTGGGTCTATTTGCTGGCTCTGATTGAAGCTACTATGGTGAAGCAGGGTAGAGCCAAAAAGAAATGAGACTTTTATGATCTAGCTAGCAGTAATTAAAAGGACATTTACCTAGCCATAGCAGGGGGAAACATATTCAGTGAAGATACCCATTTGATTCACTTGAACATAGTTTCTTTGTCCTTGTGTTTGTCACGGTGGTCTTCTATTCATAACCTAAGGGAAGAGGCTCTAACTCCTAAAAGATCTTATTTCCTGAGGACATGGATGTCTACTACATTGATGAAATAAGGTTGCCTGGACCAGATGGGACCATGATGATTCATATGAGGGACTAAGGGTAGAGATCAACCCTAAGAAAATTTGGTATTTTTCTTGATCAGTCAAATTTGGGGGAATCTGGAGAGTGTGATGAATATAAGACCCATGGATTGGACCTTAGGGGCCATGATCTGTTAACAGAACATCCCCCAAGAAGTAGAATTCCTGGAAAGTATTCCTGATGGATTGAGGTCTAGAAGAATAGGAGTGAACAAATAAAGGCCCTTCCTTTTGAGGTCTGAACCAATAGGAAATTTTGTTTGTGTCCTTCAAAGAATAGAAATAGAAAAAGATTCTAATGACAATTTGATCATGGGGTTATGATGTCATTTTGTGGTGGATAAAGCATCATACATTCCAATTGGAGTGTTCACCTCTGTAAGAAACAGTACAATATTATCTTGAAAGAAGAACTTCATCATCATTCCCCTGAATACTGGGGTTTGGTGCCTTACCTCCCCCAGGCTTTTTCTGAGATAAAGTGATGATAGCACAGAGAGTAGTAAGTTAGTCCTGATAGTATAGATGATGCTCCTTTTCAATATCACTTAAATCAGAGGTGGGGAACATCCAGTTTGCTGGCCATAGAAGGTCCTGCTAAGGCAATCACAGGTGATGATAAATTGAAAGCTAGGTACAACAATTTCCTACTGCTTGAGATTTTAAATTGATGTTTCTGTATGGCCCATGAATGATATAAATAATAGCCAAATGGCCCTCGGCAGAATAAAAGTTCCCCACCACTGCTTTTTTTTTTTTTGGGGGGGGGGACATGGACTTTAAATCAGGAGTCCCACTGTGAACTTCAAAAATGTGCCTCCCTCACCACATAGACCTGATCATTATTACCCAGGACTTGGTCCTTATAAAAGAGAAAGGCAAAACTAGGACTTTATGATCTTTGTTTTTTCTATATCCATCCAATTAGTTGGAGGCCTTCATTCCTTTTCCTAACATCAGAAGGATGGCAATGGAATATTCAAACTATATATCTGTCATTTTTTCATACTCACCATGTGACCAGTCCTTTTTATCACATATTTCTTTGATGATATCTCTTATAAATGTGATACAGATGGTAATATGATAATTGTTTAAAAAGAGCATGGAATGTTATGAAATCAGATGAGAAGAAGATGATTGTCAAATGAGGGAAGGAAGTAGGCTCTATAAAGGAGGTGGCGTTTGAGCTGGGTTACAGCATCTCTTATAGTCCTTACTGGTTTCTTGTAACCATTAATCTTCTCTTAGCTGAGTTTTCTACCATATGGTTTAACTTTTGAGAAAAGCTATTTCTTTTTTATATAAAAGACACATGATCCTTCTTTTAGGACTTTAAAAAAACTTTTATTATAAATCACGGGAGAAGGTTAAAATAACAAATCAAAAGGAAAATGTTTAAAAATTAGAGAGCTCTTATTATGTAATTTTGTTCCTACATGGAAACTGTGGGAAACTGGAAATTTTTCTTTTCTGTCTCCCTCCTCCTCCCTGATTGAGTCCCTTCTGCCAGACTTTGCCTTTGGAGTCAAGACAATCTATTTCTGTCTTTTGTAGATGTAAGGTGTTTTTTTTGAGGGGGTGGGGCTAGATATGTTTTTGTAAAACTATTAGGTGTTTCAGCCTTTTAAAATAATTACTTCAGTAATACTCAGTGCCTTCTCTAAGCAACCTTTCTCAATCTGCCTTAATGCTAGTATCTTCCTTCTGTGATTATCTCCAATTAATCTTGTATGTGTCTTGTTTGTACATATGCTGTATCATAGCTCCTTGCCTGTAATTATGAAGTTTAGAAGACAGATTTGTCTAAGGGGAAGAGGGAAGGTCAAGAAGGATACTTGTTATAGAACTCGGTTCCCCTATTAGTCAAGTCTCCTGCAGTTAGATTTTAGAAGATTATTGGAGAACCTGTACAAAACCACAGGATAAGAAGGTGTAGAAAGGTTGCAATCTACATCATTAAAGGGGATACCAGCATTGATGAGCGCCCCAGATCCATCAAAGAATTGAATTATTAATGACAACTAATATTTAGACAAGTCTTCATGGTTACAAAACACCCTGCATGTACTATCTTATTTAATCCTCATAGCAATATTCTGAGGCAGGAAGTCCAAATATTTCAATCCTCATTTTAGAGACAATGAAATAAAGGTTCCAACATGAAATATAGTCCATTGTTCTTTATGCTATATCATAACAAGGCTTTCAGGAATGGCTAAACAGTTGGAACTGAAAGTTGATATAGAATCAATATTCCAGGGCCAAACAGGAGTCAGCAAAACTATGAATGAGATAGGTCAAAAGAAAGGTGTAAACTTGTGCAAAGAGCTTAATCTCAATTTGATATTCAGGGAATGAAGAATTACTGCATACTAAGAGCCACCTATTCTATGGTCTCCTGCTGTGGGAAGTTTTGGTGCATTTCTGCAACTTCCTGGATGGGAGGCAGCATCCATATCACCGGAGTGTGTTAGATCCATTTGGTACTAGCTAGTGAGAGCTGATTGTTACTTTTTCAGTGTAAGCATTTATATCTCCGAAATTGGCATATGTTACAAATTAGGGGGGTTTTGTCTGACATTTTTCTATCATTGAATCTGCATTCTAATAAATTGCCCCCTTAATGAGAAAAAAAGCACAAATCAAATGTAGGACCTTGAGAACCAGGAGGAGGGTAATATTAAACCCTGAGCCAGGAGAGTACGCTATCATTTTTTGGATCTAGAGTGAGTTTCACTCTAGATTTTGGATTTTCCAACAATCTGAGAACTAAGGGAGGTACATTAAGGAAGGTTCAAAGTCAGAATAAGAATGTTAATTCAGCCTAGATTAAGCTACCAGGCTCAAGCAAAGAAATTATAGAGGTCTAAAACACTGTCTTCAGAGAGGAGCGCCAACTGTCCATCGAGAACAATAGAAGGAAGAGACAACTTGATCATAAATCTGATTAGAGTTTTTGCTTTAGACTGACAGAATTGGAAGGGAGCACAACTGTAAACTTGTGGCTATAAGGGCACCCAGCAGTCTGCAACTGTTGATTCTCCCCCAGGCTATTTAGGAACTGTCACAGCTGGGTCTTGACACACTGGTGTTAGAGGTACCCCCTGAGGGTGTGAATCAGGGAGTGCTTTTGAGAGAGGCAAGAATGAGTCAGGAAGATTGAGGGCTATTGTGTAAAACTATGGGAATGACAAAGAGAAAATAAAATAGCATGCAGTGTGTGAAATGTCTGAAAGCTTGAACCTTGGCTGGTGATTCCCATGTACAGTCTAGGAGAAGGATGGCGAGTTAAGGCTGAGACTGCACTGAGCTTTGAAGCAAGGGAAGGTGAGTGAGGGAGTCAGAGTCTTAGCCAATGATGGCAGTAGTGAGGAACAGTGATAAGAATATCCTTATCAGATATTGGGGTTGGGGTGGGAATTTCCTGAGTCTTCTGTGGTCTATGCCATTTTCTTGTTATGGTCCAGGATTACTGATTCTAAATCAACTTTCAACTCCAACTGTTAAGCCATTCCTGTCAACCTTATTACAGTATAATATATAAAGAACAGTATTTCAGATTGGAACATTTATTTCCTCATCTCTAAGTTGAGGACTGAAAGAATTGGACTATCTGCCTCAGAGAGTTGCTATGAGGATTAAATGAAATAGTACATGAAGAGCATTTCTAAATATAATTTAGAGGACTGATCTAAATATAATTAGCTGTCTTTAATAATTCTATACTTTGATAGGTCTGGTATTTCATCAATGTTGATACCCCTTCTAATGATGCAGACTGCAACCTATCCGTACCTCTTCATCCTGTGAATTTTTGTATATGTCCTTCAATAATTTTCCAAAGATACACCATCTAACTGCAGGAGACTGCTCTCCAAATCAGCAGTTCTTAAAACCTTTTTTCTGTAATAAATTCCTTAGGCAGTCTGGTAAAGCCTATGGACCCTTCATCAAAATACCATTTTCAGATGCATAAAATGCTTAAGATTACAAAGAAAATCATTTTATTGAAATATAATTGCCCAAATAAACAAAAAAAATAGGCTCTAGGTTCAGAATTCCTGACTGTTTTTTGACATTTTGGCAATGTGAAATGAGCACTCAGCCTTTACATCAAGCCTTGAAATTGTTGCAAAGTTAAGTTCTTTTCTTGTTATATATCTCCCTTTACATGGCTTATCTTGCACAATTCTTGATTGTTAATGACATACTGTTCAATTTTTGATTTTTCCTCCATTTTTTCCTGTCTCTGTATTGACTATTTTGCCACTTTTCTGTTTTCTTCTGTGGTTGGTTCTGGACCTATGAACTTTGCAAGACCTTAAGTGGAATCATGAAAAACCTCTGTCTGCCTACAACTTGGGTCTTGGCTCTGATCACTCCAGTGAGAAAGAAGGAGTTGTAGAATCAGCATCTACATTCAGGTTAGGTTAGTTTTTCCTTAGAAGGCTTTGAGACCAATTTTGATATTTAATCAATCCAGAGGAACAAGACTCATACCATTGATGTGATTTTTTGCATTCACTTAGGTACAAAAACCAGGTCAGGAGAGGTCAGGGATTTTTCCTGCAGCCTTGACACAACTTTAGCCTGGTGCTAGCTGGGAAGCTTCACCCAAATGAATCAATGCTATATCCTTGCTGAATATCCTTTCCAAGTTATTGATTAAGTAAACTTCCTTTTATTAACAATTAGATGGTCTGTGGGTGTCTTGTTTTGTTTTAATTCTACAGCTGAAACAATAACCTGGTATGAATCAGGCTTCATATAGCACAAAAGGGGTGATTCTTGAGCAAAAGAACAGCTTACAGATCAATAACTTTGGGAGTGAACATCTCACTTTGGAAAGCATTGAGTATATCCATCCTAATTTCTACTGGTACTGATGAATCTGCGCTTCAGTCCTTGGCTCTTACTTACATTCTCTTTTTCTTTATTAAACATTCTGACACCAGCTCAGATAACTTCTCCAAACAGATCTTCTAGCATAACACAGACTCCCAAATAGTCTTTCTTTCCCTTACCTGATGTGGTGATGTCTTTGAGCTACTCCAGCATCTCCATCTACTGCAGAGGAAAAGATAGTGTGGGATGGGAGAACAGTGGGTTTGCCATTAAAGTTACTTGCTATTTATGTGACCTTTTCTTTCAGAGATTCATTTCCTCATCTGCAAAATAATGTAGTAGAACTAAAAGGCATCTTAAGATCCTTTCTCTTTCTAGTTCCTATAATGCTATTATTTATTTCACAAGAGTAGATTCATTCTAGAAGCTGGGGAGTAGCAGGTAGAAAATACATCTTTGGAGTGCTAGAATGAATTCTTTATCTTCCTTCTATTCAATTAAATGAACTAATTAGCATTTTTTCATTCTAATCCATTACATATCATTTCCCTGAGAACCTTAATGGGAGGGAGGTGTATTTCATGTCTTTTTTCAAGACCAAACTTGGTCTCTATTATTATACTATATTCTTTTTAATCATTTTCCCCCCTTCCATTTATAAGTTTTTGTCATTGTGCATATTGTTCTTCTCATTCTTCTTATGTACTTTATGTTAATTCCTATAAGTGTTCTCATTCTTCTCTGTATATTTTTTATTCCATTAAGATTAGGACTGTATTACTTTCTATCTTTGTGTCTCTAGGAATGAAATAGTCTTTTATATTTACTAAGCACTTAAATATTTGTTGAAATGAGAATTGAAGAGATAATCACAATTCTTTGAATAAGATAACAGGAAATTGAATTTCCTTCCTATTGACCCTTTTAAGCTATGATTTATTTTTATTCTCAAAAATGGTTTGGCTGCTTATTTCAACTCACTTTAAACTATTTAAACAGTTTGTAGCAGGGAAGGCAGTACTCTTGGGCATATACAATCTGACTGGTTATAAGGAAAGATTAATGCAGTTTAATTAAGTAGAATCATATAAATTTAGTCAGTGCAACTTGCTGAAGTAGAATGAACAATGCACTTTGAGACAGAGGACCTGGTTTCAAGTTTATGCTCTTCCAATTAAAGGACCAAGTCTACACCTCCATTTCCTCATCTGAAAAAATGGGATTCAAATATTTGATCTACTTGCTTCAGAGGTGACTATGAGGATCAAATGAGAGTGGATGACAGATGTTTTGTAGAGCCATTGAAGTATTGATATAGCAATAATAACTGCTCAAGACCTATGTAAATGTAGCCTTTATTTAATCTTTGTTTTCTTTATCTCAACTTCCACTATCACTGACAAGATGGGTTCTGAAAGCAACTCTGCATCTTCCCCTTAGGGATATAAAGTATACCCCCAAGGGGCAGTGGAGTTATTCTTCTAAAACAATTGGCTTAAGCTACTATTCTAATGTGTTCTCTTCAATATTAACAATAATATCTAATCAACATTAACTAATGCAATACTAATAATTGGTGCTTTCCTAACTATAGGCATAGTAGTCTAACCACTTTGCTACCCAGCTACCCTCTGTTATTTACTATTTCACTCTGGTTCCTGGGAAGGCTGGATTCAAACTTAAAGCAGTTGTGGCAAAACCTTTGCCCCACCAATTCTACTTTTGAATTTGGCTTAGCTGATGAACAAGTTTCTTGCTCCTGTATGTTACAGCATCTTATCTGTGTGATCAATGAACTACTGAGCTTAGTTCAGGTCTCTCTTTGATGTTGCGTTGACATGGATTGATATGGACTCCAACTCCAGGACTAGTGACTTTCCCAACTTTTTGAAGTTGAAAAGGTATCAGCCTAGTCCGCTTGATTGCCAATATTTCTTCTAGGGCAGGAAAGAATGAATACAGCAAGGATAGAAGCAATAGCAAAATCATGTGCTCATAACTTCATACCAATCCAAGTAGAGCTAGTACCTGTCTCTCTGACTGTTTCTGTCTGTCTCTGTTTTTCTCTCCCCATCTCACTCTCTCTCTTTCTCCATCTCTCTACTTCTCCACCCAGAGACTTATAGCAGTCATCATGTCCTCACTGGCATACAGCCAGGTAAGAGAGAAACACAAAGAGTGAAAGAGAGAGAGAGAGAGAGAGAGAGAGAGAGAGAGAGAGAGAGAGAGACAGAGACAGAGACTTTGAAGCTCTCCTTGGCCAGTTAGTGACTTTTGAATATATGATTAGCTCCAGCTCAATAGCCAATCAAAAATTCATCTCTTCACCCTGTGATGGAACAATTATAAAATACTTATGTATGCTTCAAACAATGCTTCAAAAAATGTTTCATGAATAACTTGGACCAAACCTACTGTACATAATCTTAAGGAATGGACTTTCATTGACCCCCTTTGTATAACTCATGTTAGATAAATATGGGCAGTTATTGTTGCAATTACAGTACTTCAGTGAATATAAAATTATCAATATGAATACTCTCTTTAATGATTTAGATTGAAGCCTATCCATGCTCTTTTATCTTATGTGATTGTTGCTCATGTCCTCCCTTAATTCTCCATAGATAATCCACCAAACTACAGGAGACTTTCCTTTAGACTTATTACTATTTCTTGGATACCAATGGAGCAAGCAAGCCATGAATTAGTTATTACTTGCTCTTGACACATGGGTTATCCACTTCATTTTCTGTTCCTACAGCACTGTGATGATATTTTTAATGTGGCTTCTCTTGTACAATTCCTGGTTGATAATGTGTGGCAGCCCACTCACGCCTTTTCTTTGCCCTTTGGTGAACCTTAACTTCGATTTTTTGGAGACTGCCTTTATTCAATGACTTGTAACAATACAGCATCATCACTGAAGGAATATACTTTTTAAAAACAGTCTTTGTTTCATGGAAGTTTGGAGTCATTAAAATATGATACTATTTGCCAAACTTTTCTTCTTTTCTTTCCTAGAGGGGAGTGCCTCATTGTCCTTACAGGATCTGCTCAAGACATAACTATGGAAGGACTGGCACAATGAATATTAATATTGTGATTAAAATGGTTAAACAAATAATGTGAGGAATCACAGGCTCATGGAACATTACAGTGGCATAAGTTGAAAGGATTAGCAGCTTTGTAAGTGGACTTGGGGGACAAACCAGTGTGTTTGTAGGTAGATCAGTCTGGCTGGAATAAAATGTTTGTATGGAATAGTGGGATATAATGTTGGAGGGGTGGTTCACTTCTAGTTTTCTGGAGGACTTGAATGTCAGACTAAATGGGGAGCCCTTGAATTGAATTGAATGAAAAATGTTTGCTATAGTATCCACAAGGCATCAAAGAATGTTAGAATTACCCCTAGAGAATTTTTAACATCTTATAGACTCATTTTTGTATTAAAAGTTGATTTCCATGATGTGAAGTTTCCTATTTCTGGGCATTAGACTCCTTGGAAAATCAGTGTTTTTCTGAATGTTTTATATGGAAAATCATTGTATTTTTCATTTAGTACACATTTTCTGAAAGCACATTAAAATATTTAAAATATGGCCTAAATATTTTTTCAGGGGATGGTCATATTACAGCTGATTATACATATATTATTTATGAATGTCATTTAATCTTCATGGAATTCTTATATCTGGGGTGAAGATATGGGGAATGTGAACGCCACCTTTAGTCCTTCCTTAGTAGCTTTCAAACAAAAATCATCCTATTCAGGAAAACATCTGGATTTAAGGTTAATGGAGATTCTTGAAATATTCTAGAATTTCATTTGCTCTTTAATGATTATTCTCCATCCCTGCAGTTGCCCTTAACAACTGTATGTTGTTCAATATCTGATGTTGCAGGGGAACTATTTAAGACCACATCCTCTATAAACTGCTTAAGTATATTTCCAGAGACATTAAGAAGGCCAGGATCTGGCAATAAAGACAGGGACAAGAGAGGGAAAAAAGCTCCAAGCTATATCTTGTTTAATATTTTAATTTTCAATTTCACCTACTTTTTAAAAAATTTATAGACCTTCTTCTCTAACTCCAAATGAGAATTAAAATACTTTGCAAATTTGCAGCAAGGTGCATTGAATGGTAGATAGGACAAAGGAGTTCAAATCAAGAACCATCTCAGATGCTTATTAGCTATTTGTCCTTGGGAATTTCTCAGTGCCTCAGTTTGCTCATATGTAAAATGAGGGGGTTAGACTTGATGTGCTCTATAATCCTATGAAATGTATATGATCAACTAAGAGAAAAGGAGTGATAATTCCTCTATCCCTGCAAGAGCCATTCATGAGCTGCTTCCAGTGCAACTATACTACCCATTTCTCCCATCATATCTCAACATTCCACTCTTCCATTTCATCCCACAACTAGTCTCCCTTAACTGTCCTGAATATGGACTTCTCAATGCAATTATGATGTAATTGTAAGCAAAATTTCCTGTGTCCCCCTATTCTGCCCCTTCTCCTCCTTTGGTATTTGTGCCTTTTGGTCAGTGGATAACATCACCCACCTCCTTTTTTTTCTTCCAGTGAGAAAGAGCAAGCAGCAATGAACAGGCGTGGACAGTTGTCATCTACATTATTGATTTCTAATTATATCATCTTTCCACCCAGTCTCAACCCTTATCTTCCATCCAGGAGTTTCCTCATTTCCATTGAGGGTGCCACTATCCTTTCAGTCTCCCAGATTTGATTCAGTGTTCTTGACTTTTTATTCAAATGAGATTGTTCTCTTTATTGATTGGTAGATTAGAAATGGAGACCCTCTATGTTCTGTAGTCTAATTGTCTTATTTCAGATAAGGATACTCAGATTCATTGAAATTAAATAAAATTTCCAAGTTGATTCATGTATTAAATGGCAGAAATGGATTTGAAATCAGGTCATATACCTCTTTTCATGGCACCAAGATTAATGATGCCTTCTGAAAGTCTTTTTCTCAATCCTTATTCTTCTTGACCTTTTGTTGATTTTTGAGAATATTGACTGACCACTTTCTTCTCTTAGATATTTAATCTTTTATCTCTGGGATGCCAAATATATATATATATGTATATATATACATATATATATATATATATGTATATATATATACATATATATACACACATATGTGTGTGTATCTCCTTTAAAAATTAGGAACATATTTTTTTAACCTATTTTCAAACCTTTCAAACAAACAGTCAGTTTGAACTCCTTTGTTAAAAATATAAAAATGCAACATCTTGTATTTAGGTTGCAAGAACAATTGATTGATAGCAGTGAAGATGGAAATTTCTTAGGTGAATTTCAATAAAAACCTTTATACATTTGGTAGATAGAATTTAAAAATTAATCTCATGATTTGTGAATGTAACCAATGATGCACTTCTTTAATTGAGATGTATACATCTTTGTGAGGGATCTTTTTCATCTACAAAATCCATGAAAATCATGTAAAAAATAAGCTGAATTCAGAGACAAATGTAATCACTGTATCATAAAATGGTAAACCAAAAAAATAACAAAGAACCAAGATTTAGGGATTTTAGATTGAAAGATTTAGGGACTCTACTCAACATAATAACCAAGCATGTTTCCAGAGGCTTTGAGATGAATATATTACTACCCACATCCAGATAGAGAACTGTTGAACTCAGAATACAATGGAGATGCCCTCCCTCCCTTTTTTTATTTGACCAATTCAAAGATTTGTTTTGCTTGGATTCTTCATGTTTGCAACAAGAATTTTATTTTTCCTTCTTTTTCAGTTGTGGGATGGTGGTGGTGGTAAGGAAAGAATTCAGTTTTGAAATGAAATAAAATTTAATTTAAAATAATAAAGCAGATGGGGGTTACAATTACAATAAATTTTGTCCCTTGGCTTGGATATGGGTTCAAGCCTGCAAATTTTTTTGATACACCTCATGACACTGGTCTGTGACCTCTAACCTTATGAGGTCCCTTTCCAACCTTAACAATAGGATTCTATTTTTTTTTTTTTTTACAAAAAGTATATATAGTATTGAAATTATTGTTCTTTGAATGTTTAATTGAATTAATTTGTAAAAATTATTTGTCATGGGGTTTTTCTTTGTGAGTTCATTTATATTTTTATGATATTAGATTATTAAGATATTTTTTGTTCTGTTAATGTGGGTATTGTATTTTTAAAATAAATAATCATTTAACCATCAGAAAAGGTATCAGGCAGGCAGAAAGGAAGAAAACAAGGAGAAAGTGGAATCTTACAAACTCAGAGAGAAGAGAATATTAAGGATGAGAGGGGGATTAGGAGTGCCAAAGACTGAGAGATCAAAAAGAATGAAGATTAAGAAAAGACCATTGGATTTAGCAATTAAAAGATCATTGGTAACTTTAGAGAGAGGTAACACTTTTGCTCCAATGATAAAGATGGAAGCCACATAGTGAGAGATTAAGAGGGGAGTGACAGGAGAGAACGTGGGAGCCTTTTTGAGTTTACCTACAAAGGGTAGGAGAGACAGAGGTTGATTGTTCTCAACACATGACTAATGTTTGGTTGTGGTTAGAACCCAAGTCTTCATGATTACTACTCTAGTGTGCTTAGCAATGAACTGTGAAGCTTCCCTAAAGATCAAATGAGACAATATTCATAGCACAGTGCCTGGAACATAATAGGTGCTTCATAAATGCTTGGTCCTGTACCTTTCTCCAATTACCAAGACTATAGAGAAAGTGTATCCCATTAGTATAGAAGGAAAACATAAGACTTGAACAATATTAGAATTAGCAGGTACCTTGAAGGACTCTCTATTGTATAGATAAGGAAACTGATTGCCAAAGATGGGAAGAGACTTGACTGAGATTACACAACTAGTGATATGGGAAATACAGGAATTCTAAATAGGTTCTGGGCCCTTTTTAAAAAATCCACTTCAAAATTCCTACTGCCATTCTATTAGAAATACCAAATAGGATATTCTAAGACTTGAGATAATAGGCACATAATTAATAAGCATTATGTCTTCTATGTGCCAAATTTCACCAAATTAACCTCTATTTTTCTCTGTCAATTAGAAGCAACTATTATGTAATGAAAATAAAATTGAACTAGGAATTAGAAAATATTAGTTCCAGTTAAGTTTTGCCATTAAATGTTTGATCAACATTATAAACAATCATTTTTCAGAAGAATTGTAAATCATTAACAATAGGAAGGAATATTTCAAATCAGTATTAATAAAACAATGCAGACTAAAATAACCCTGAAGTTTCACCTCATAGTCTGCAATTAGTGAAGATGACAAAAACTGGGAATAATCAGTTTTGGAAAGGTTATGGAAAAATAGGAATACTAGTATATTGTTGGTAGAATTGTAAATCAATACAACTATTTGGGAATAAATTTGGAATTATGCAAATAAAATAACTGAAATATCCATGTCTTTTGATCCAGTGATCTCATTACTAGTTTTATACTGTTAAGAAAGACAGTAAGAAAATGAAAGTCTCCATGCATACTAATATATTCATAGTACCACTGTCTGTGATAACAAAGAAATGGAAACAATGTAGATATCACTAATGGGAATAGCTAAGCAAATTGTGGTAACATAAATGCAATGGAATATTAGAGTATTGACAAAAAGGATGACAACAGAGAAGCATCCAGTGATTTACATGAACTGATGTGGAATAAAATAAGCAGAGATAGGAAAACATATACATAATAACTATAATAAGTAAACAACAACCATAAAGTAATCAAAAGTGACTATTTTAAAATGATGCAGAACAAGCATGGTTCCAAATAAGAGCTTTGAGAAAATATTCCACCTTTTCCCTTTGCAGAGGAATGTCCACAGAGTATTTTATGGGCAGCTACATGGCATAATAGATAGAGTGCCTGGAAGAATACAAATGTTGCCTCAGATACTTACTAGCTGTGTGATCCTGGCAAGTCACTTAATCCTAGGTGTCTGGTTCCTCATCTCCTCAGTGAACTAAAGAAAGAAATGGCAAATCATTGCTATATATTTGCTAATAAAAACCCCGAATAGGGTCTCAAAGAGTCAGGATCAAAACAACTACACAACAACGTATTTAAGGCTTTTAAAAATATTGACCAGTATTGCTGATTTCAAATCTTTTTTCCTCCTTTAAAATACTATTGACTCTATAGGATTGGTGTCTGGAAAGGGGCAGAAATTCAAGGGAAAATTTTTAGTAATGTTAAAAACAAAACATATAACTAAAATTATTTTAAAAAACATAAATAAAATAATTAAGTCTATTCAATCACATTTTTCTCACTAAAAGTAATTATTAACATCTTTAGCAAGAGAAAAATAAAGAACTAATAATTACTCATTGGTTGGTATTTATCAGTGAGATACTATTGATAAACATCAACCAATCACTAATTATTAGTCATTTATTATTTACCATAAATGGTGCTAAGCACAAATGCAAAAGTAGACAGTCTCTCACCTCAAGATGCTTACATTTTAACCAGACAATGAACATTTACACATAAAGTATGTGTGTATATGTATATAAACATATATATACACAATGCACATGTATGCATACACATACACTATTTGTTGTTTGTTTTAGAACAAGACCAATGACATCACAGATGGTGTCTTGACTCATGTGTGAACTGGATTTCAATAATGCAGAGTTGCACAAAGTCATCAATTTTACCTTCTCTTCCAGAGTCAAGTGAAGTCCACAGCAAGTCAAAAGTCGAGATGACAGGTGATGGCCTGGGATACAGTGGATAATCTTAGTCATCTTTAATGACTGACCATGTTCTAAGCCCTCCACAATTTCTATTTCAGTCAACTTCATGGCTGTTAGAATAAATTGTTCTTATCTGTCCATTCTGCCACAGAGAGTCTTCTCATACTTGGAATAGACATCCTGTAACTCACTGATGGGTTTGAGGTCTGTTGGTTATGTTCAATCTGGTTTAGCCCACCTACCAAGATAGTTTTCTAGGATGTGGTCACTGAATATGCTGCAAATTTTTGAAGTCATAGGTGAGAGTGAAGTGCCATATCTATATATGTGTATGTGTGGGAATGGGTGTTTGTAAACATATATGTGCAACACATTATATACACATACATAACATACAGACATGTTATATAGAGATATACATATATGTACACATATAGACACACACACAAATATATATATATATATATATATATATATATGCACAAAATGAATACCTAGTAATTTTGGAAGAGAGTAAGCTAGTAGTTAGGGGAAACAGGAAAAGTTCTGTATAAGCTCGAGTTTATGGGGAAAATTTTTTACCTCCTAGGGCTCTGATAAAGGCCTTATTTCTAAAATATATAGAGAATTGACTCAAATTTATAAGAATACAATCCATTCCCCAGTTGATAATGGTCAAAGTATATGAACAAACAATTCTCAGATGAAGGAATTTAAGTCATTTCTATTCACTTGAAAAAATGCTCTACATCACTATTGATTAGAGAAATGCTCATTAAGACAAAAACTCTGAGGTACCACTTGATACCTCTCAGATTGAAAAGATAATAGTGAATGTTATAAGGGATGAGGGAAAACTGGGATACTATTACATTATTGGTGGAGTTGTGAACTGATCCAACCATTCTGGAGAGCAATTTGGAACTATGGCCAAAGAGTTATTAAACTGTACATGCCCTTTGATCCAGCAGTGTTTCTACTGAGCTTATACAAAGAGATCTCAAAGGGAGGAAAGGGACCGAAATGTGCAAAAATCTTTGTGACAGCCCTTTTTGTAGTGGCAAGGAACTGGAAACTGAGTGAATGCCATCAGTTGGGGAATGGCTGAATAAGTTATGGTATATGGATGTTATGGAATATTATTGTTCTATAAGAAACAATCAGCAGGATGATTTCAGGGGAGCCTGGAGGCACTTACATGAACCCATGCTAAGCAAAGTGAATAGAATCAGAAGAACATTGTACAACAACAAGCTTATGTGATGATCAATTGTGACTTGGCTTTTTTCAACAATGAGGTAATTTAGACCAATTTCAATAGAATTATGATGGAGAGAGCCATCTGCATCCAGGGACTGAATGTGAATCACAACATAGTATTTTCACCTATTTTGTTGTTTGCTTTTTTTTTCTTTCCCATTTTTTCTTTTGGATCTGATTTTTCTTGTGCAGCAAGATAACTGTGGAAATATGATTAGAAGAATTGCACATGTTTAATCTACATTAGATTATTTGCTCTTTAAGGGAGGGAGATGGGGAGAGAGGAAGGAGAAAAATGTAGAACACAGGGTTTTGCAAGATGAATGTTGAAAACTATCTTCGCAGAGGCACAGCCAAGATGGTGGAGAGTTGATGGATCTTTGCCTGACCTCTTCCTGACTTCCTCAGAATCAACACCAGATCAAGCCTTTGAATGGATTTTGGGGTTGACAGAACCCACAAATATTTGGAGTGCAACACATTTGTAGCAGAAGATATTTTGAAAGGACTTTAGGAAAGGTATGAGTCAATTGGACAGGGGGACATGGCCCAATGCACGAGCAATGCAAAGAGGGCCAGAGTGGAGAAGCCTTGTATGGGGAATTTAGTGGGAGGTTCTTAGCCAAAATACAGAAGCACTGGCTACTCTGTTCTGCTTCAGAAGCCAGGATCAGCAGACTAGCTGTGACACATGCAACACAACTACAAAAGGCAATAGTGAATTCCTGAATCCTAGCACAATAAGCAGAACTTGGCTGTACCCACACAACTCTGGAAGGAAGCCTGTAGCACTGGTTCCAGGGCTGTATACTTCAACCTTTAAAAATGAGCAAAAAAACCCCAAAAAGAGCTCTGACTATAAATAGCTATTATTGAGACAAGAAAGAATAAACCTCAAATCCTGAGGAAAATAAAGGCAGAATGCCTCCAGATAAAGCCTCAAAGGGTGATATAAGTTGGTCTCCAACTCAAAAGAATGTCTTGGAAGAATTTGAAAAGGATCTTTAAAAAGAGTTAGAAGAAAAATGGGGAAAGGAAATGAGAACTTTGGAAAATAATACACAGAAGTAAAAAAAAAAAAACAATCCTTAAAAATACAATTGGTGAAATGGGAAAAAAATATACTGAAAAAAAAAAAACGCTTCTTAAAAACTAGATTGGTGAAATGAAGAAAGAAAATAATTCTGTAAAAAATAGAATTGGTGAAATGGGGGAAAAAATCCATTGAACAAAACAACTCATTTAAAAGTTCAATTGCCCAAATGAAAAAGGAAAACTATCTTTGCATGTATTTTGAAAATAGAAAGCTATTATTAAAATTTTTTTGAAAGCTTGAGTTTACACTTGAAGAAAAGCATGGCTTCCAAGAGACAGAGCTAAAGAGGGAATATACTGTAAGCATGGATGACAGTGAATGCAAGGGCAAAAAGACAGAATATGGAGGGAGCATCATGTTGACACTCCAAGTATTCCAGTATAGTTAAGGCAAAGACAAAGTGGAAAGGAATCATGTATAAGAAAACTGATAGAAAGGCAGTGCCCAAGTTGGAAAGATCCTGAAATGCCACAGAGTTTATATTTGATCCTAGAAGTAATAAGGAGTTGCTATATTTGATTGAATGTAGTAGTAGTGGAACATGATTAGACTTGTGCTTTAGGGAAAGCCAAGGTGATTAGACACTTGAGAAAGGGAGAACAAATAGCATATTGTAATAGTCAAAGAGCTGTTAAGAACTAAACTAATTTGGTGACTGTATAAGTTTCTCATTGGAAAAAAACATGGAAGTAGAAAGGACATGATTTGGTAATTGATTGGATATGTAGGGTGAATGAGAGCAAAGAATTGAGGATGATAAAGAGTTCAGTTTTAGAGTGGCTCTTGACTGTAATGTTATTGCTCAGTTGTTTCAGTCATATCTGACTCTGACCCCATTTGGGGTTTTCTCAGCAAAGATAATGGAATGATTTGCCATTTCCTTCTCCAGCTCATTTTACAGATGAGAAAACTAAAGCAAACAGAGTTAAATGATTTTCCCAGTAAGTGTTTGAGGACATATTTGAATTCAGATCTTATTGATTCCAAGCCTAGTGCCCTAGACATGTAGCTGCTCTTGATATAATAATAGAGAATAATAGAGAAGTTTGAAAAGGGGTGGGTTTTGGGAAGTGTACTCTTCAGGACAAATTAAATTTGAGTTGACTATGGGATATCTAATTCAAAATGTTCAAGAGAATTCATGACATAAGGCTGGAACTCAGAAGAAAGAATAGAAAAAGATTTATGGATCTGGGATTAGTCTTCATGGAGATGGTAAATGGAATTGATGAGTTTGTCAAATAGGAGAATACAGAAAGAGAAGAGGGTAGAGCTTTGGGGTATATCCACAGTCAGTGGGCATGACAATAACAGAGTTAGAAAAGAAGAGTGAGAAGGAAAATTTGGAGAAATAGGAGAAAGATGTCATGAAAACCTAATTTTCTGAAGGAGAAATTGGTTAAAGTTGTCAAAGGCCAAAGGGAGATAAAAAAAGAATAAAGATGAAGAAGGGGCTAGGGCTGTCAAGTAGCACAGTATATAGAGTTCTGGGCCTAAAGTCAAGAAGACTCATCTTCATGAGTTCAAATCTGACTTCAGACACTTAACACTTTCTAGCTATGTGGCCCTGAGCAAGTTACTTAACCTTGTTTGCCTCAGTTTCCTCATCTGTTAAAAAAAAAGCTGGAGAAAGAAATGGCAAGCCACTCCAGAATCTTCCAAGAAAACCCCAAATGGGGTCATGAGGAGTCAGATAAGACTGCAATGATTGAACAACAATGAATAAAGGACTATTCGATTTGGCAACTGGTTCTTTGGCAACTTGGAGAGAGCTGCCTCAAGCAGGTGAAAAGGTCAGAAGGTATATTTAAGGACTAAGAAGTAAATGAGAGAAGAGGAAGTTGAGATGCCAAATGCAGATAACATTTTTTTCCCCAAGGATTTTGGCTGAGAAAGGGAGGAATGATGCTAGATGATATCAGGGATGATGAGATCCAATGATGGATTTCTTAAGGATATCAAAACATTTTAAGGTGACAGGGGAGAAACCTGTAGATAGGGAGAGAATAAAGATTAGAGAGTGGGGAGGAGATGCTAATGAGGATAATCTGTTGTATCAGGTGGGAGAGGATGGGATCAAGTAAGAGTACAAATATCAGAGCTGGCCTGAGTGAGAAGGGCCACCTCTTCATCAGACATAAAAGTAAAGGAGGAAAGAGTGAGCAGTGATGTGAAGGAGTTGTGAGAAGATGAGGAAGGAAGAAGATGAGGTAGGTCTCAGTGAAAGAAGAAGATATTTTTCAGTAAAATATAAAACTAGAACCTCAGCTGAGAAAATGTGCAGAGGTGGTCTGGGAAGGAGTAGGAGAAATCCAAGATGACTTATTTTTCAAGCTAGGCCCCCCTTATAAAAAATTTGTACTGTGTACCATGACCTTCCAAGTCCCATTCTCTGCTCAGTAACTGATATTAGCTTTTATTTGTAATTAAAAAAAAAAAAAAAACTTTCTTACCAAAGTCCTTTTATCTATTTTTCATTTTATCTTTAAGCTATCAATAGCTGAATAAATCTCTATATATCACACCAAATAATACATTTCTATAATAATAACAACCTTCAGAAGGAATGACTAACTATGGGAATTTTAGACTGCTGGATAGGCTGATGTAGAAGATACTTTGAGTCAGACAATCTGGCTTCAAATATCAAATTCTCTTGTATAATCTTGGAAAAATTAGGTAACTTCTCTTGGGCCTCAGATTCCTGTAAAATGATATGGTCATATTAGGTCCCTCTCAATTCTTAATGTATGATCTTTTTATACGTTACACATCATTATTATAAGTCATGTCAGTTGTTGATTTTCAGTCATTTCAGTTGTAACTGATTTTTTTTCATAACTCCATCAGTTTTCTTAGCAGAGATCCTGGAGTAGTTCATATCTCAGAGAGAAAACTGAGGCAAACAGGGTTAAGGGACTTTCTTAATTTCATATAGCTAGTAAGAGACTAAAGCCAGATTTAAATTCACAAAAATGAATTTTCCTGATGCAGACCCTACACTCTATTCCCTGCACCAAATAGCTGCCAAGTTAACATTCACATGATTTATTTACACATTGGACTAACTTTTTAAAACATCACTGCCGGTATAGAATTGGCATTAGATCTCTCCTAATGAAATGTATTTCACTATATAGTAGATGATACTACCAAAAGCTTATAATTTTGGAGTGAGGGCTCCAATTTGTCCAACAACTCATTCTGAGTTGTTTCTGTTTAATGTAGGTGTGAATAAATGGGTTATCTCACATTGAACTAGGACATCTTTTATATCCTTTTATTATGAAGCTTTTAAGGCAATGTGGTTAAGTAAAGTCCTTCAAATATGAACAGGACTGATATTATTGTTTAGAATTAAAATGAAAACAGGATGAGTTCTTTATCTATCTGTACACAATAGATATAAAGAGTTAAAAAGGACATATTTTAATTAAGTACCCATGTACTCATTCACCTCTGCAACAGAAACTGAGAAACTCTTATTTTTGCTTTTGGAGGTATTCTACATGCATAACAAAAATCCTGGGAGAGTTCTTTTGATAGAGATAACTCAAGATTCTCAAAATACTTAGAGGAGGCAGTCTGGAAGTATTGCTTCTCAGGCTTGGAGATAGGCAAATTCCCACCTGCACACAAAATTTTTGTGATTGAGGCTCCAAAAGTTATGCTAATGAAGTCAATTACTGTGATTCCTCTTTCTCTAGGAAATCTGTACCTTGTTTGACCTAAAATGAATGCAGTAATGAAAAGCAAAATCTACCATTGAAAAGTAAAATCTACAGAGCAATCTGCTCCCAATTTGTTATCAGTTGTGACTCCAATGTGGAAGACCCTTGTACTTGCAGTTAAGAGAAGCCCAGTTCTTATTCATAAACACTAGCAAAGATTTCAAACAGGGCACCAGATCAAATAATGATTAAAAAAAATATATAAATATAAATAACAGTAAGCTCCTTTATCCAGCCCAGGACAGAGACCTTAAAAAGATAATCTAAAACCTGCACACTTGAGAGAGAGTCCCTTCCAGGAAACAATCTAAGCTCAATTAAAGAGGCCCTAAAATCTGCCATTGCTTTGCCCCTAAATGTGCTAAGTGGCTGGAAGTTCTCAGTGCTCTAGCCAGGGGCATCCTATGAGTAGGTACACTTTTTAAGTGGGTGGGAGTGGGTCAGAAACCTGTAATATTCTGACTGAGGATAGTCTAGAAGGGTTAAAAGCCCATAGCTCTCTGAGTACACACACAGCAGGGAAAGTGGAAGCCAGTGGCAGGCATCCGGGAAATGGGAGGAAGGACCAAACAGGGTCTGACCAGAACCTACAATTACTATCCTTTATGGAGAGAGACATAGATCCCCATCTTCCCTATCAACCACCTTTATGAAACTCACTAAATGTCCCAAATTCTTCTCTTTCTTCTCCACCTAATAGAAATCCAAATCACAATCAGGGTTGCAAATTTGGGGTATTCTTTTGATCCTTTCCTATCCCCTTACAGGTCTAATATTTTGCCAAAACCTCAAGGGCTAAATATTAGGATATCTTACAGGTTCCTCAGTCTTTGAATGATCAGTTTGAAAATCAATCCAAGTATTGAGGGCAACATAATATAGTGGAAGTAGAGAAGCAGAGGATCTGATTCAAATGCTGTTGTTACTACTTAATGTATAACTTTGGGAATGTCACTTAATCCCTCTACATTTCGGCTGATTCATCTAAAAAAATCTATGTATTGGATCAGACATTTTTCATGTCCCTTCTAGCTTGGAATTTATGATCTTTGAGTGATCCAAGAGGGAACTTCAGTATTTCTGACATGGTGGCAGACATTTACATGGCCCTGATATTCATTCTTGGCAGAGAATATAGAGGTTGTCTGTAGACCTTCACATCGTGTCCACCTACATGCCCCAGCACCTTGTGCACCACCTGCCTACTCTTCTTGCTCTCCTTTCATGCCTTCTGCCGCTTTCAGCAAAGAGAAAACCATATGCTTGCATTTCCTTTTTCAATATTTTGCATGTATTGACCTATGTTGAGTATGATTTTCTGGATGATGTAAGTTCATTGTGTATAGAGGTTGGTTTTTTGGTTTTTTTTTTTTTTTTTTTTTTTTTTGGTCTTTGCATCATTAGTCTCTCATAAAGCCTTGCATATAGTAGACTTTTAAGAAATGCTTCCTGAATGAATAAATGAAAGGATATACCTGTAGAGTAGGAAGAGGAAGCAAAAGCATTATTTTTGTCAATGATAGGAAGACTTACTTGGTAAACCCTAGAGATACAACTTGAAAATTAATTGAAATAATTAATAACCAGTAAAAGCACAATAGAAAATTCACCTAAAAACAAACCAATAAGCCCTTTTATGTTTTACCAAAAATCAGCAGAAAGATAGAAAGAGAAATTTCTTTTAAAAAAATATTTTCTTTGCCATAGCAATGCTCTAGGATTAACCAAAACAGGTACAAAGGCCTCTAATCTCCTGTACCCACTAGAATAATCACATTATCTTCCTCTAGAATCAGCATAGCCTAGGATACTTCACTTTTTTTTTTTTTTCATTTCTGAGATGCTAAGGAATAGTTCAGTGTGGACCTGAGCTATGGAAGTCAAGACACATGAATTTGTCTTTGGGATAATATTCGGGGTAATATTTATTCTCTCTGAACCTAGTTGAGTTACTGATGGAGACCTATGGCCAGTGCAGACAGAAATTCTCCAGTGTTTTTTTATTTTAACCCTTTGAGAATGAATGAATGAAGCATGTATTAAGCACTTATGATTTACAAAGCTCTATGCCAGCACTGGAGATACAAATGGAAAAGTAAGACAGTTTTTGCTCTCAAAGAGCTCACATTCTAAGAGTGGAAGCAACACGTGGAAAATTTCAGCTAAAAGTCAGATGGGAAGGTTTCTTGGTACTTAGTGTGCAGTGGCAAAAAGGATGTAAAAGCATCTTTTTTAGTGTCTCTTCCATCAATAAAATCATATCAATTTATGAGGCTGAAATTTTTGATGTTGCTAAAGAGAGAGCTGTAAGATTGTCACTTGATGATGAATTTCTAACCTATTTTAGGGGAGGGAGCATAAGATGAGCAAAATTTAAAAAGGTAGTGATAGGTTGTACTGAAAATAAGCACATCAGATGGGTTGTTTTGTCAGATGGGGTGTCTATGTTAGAACTATCTTAGAAGGAGGAGGATGAGAGAGGAGTTTAAATAGGCTGGGGGCATGGGACGACTGGACTATTGCCAAACTATATTGCTGATGCCATAGACACTGGCACTACCACTACAAGTGAGTTGGCAGAGGATCAAAAATAGAAGCATTAGACAAAAACTATAGATGAATTATGCAGAAGCTACACAGAACACATACAGAATTGCTAGAGCTATTCATGTATTTTGAGAATAAATCGGTTAAATCCATACTTTGCTGTCTTTTGCTTCACTTCTCTTTCTGGAGAGAAATAAATGTGGTTCTTAATATGTCTTTCTTAAATGTTTGTTTTGCTTTTTGTGTTGTTATTTCTCTGAATTAAAGTGAATTCTTGATATGTATGTGTATGCTGGTGCAATAGCAGCAGAAGGAGAAGTATAAAGTGGTAAGGTACCCGGAGGGAAGAGAGAGATTTTTATAACTCCTAGGACTGGAGACTATACAGAAAAGAGGCTTTGTTCAAATTCTCTCTCTCTTTTTTTTAATATAGCTTCGTAAAAACAGAAAAAGAAAATGGCAATGCCCATTAGTCCTTGATAAATTGAGTTTTAGTATGAGGAAAGTATAAAAAAAAATTCAGAAATTAATCTTTTTGAGGTGATCATCTCAGGCAATTCCTTCTTTCCTATACCCTTCCCCCCAAAAAACAAAAAACAAAAAAACAAACATTTCAAGTTTTTTTCAAGGCACAACTGGGCTCTGAGCTGAGCAGGTGTTCTGAACCTGAGATTCATGAACTTGATTGTCAAAATTTGTTTTTGAAAACTGTAGTTAAATATATTTGATTTCTTTTATAATCCTATATTTTAAATACAATTTTTTTAACGAACAGAAATTTATTTTTGTTCCCTCCATCCACCCATCCCATGGAATGCATTTAAAAACATTATTCAAGAAGAATTCTCACTGGACCACTAAGGATATCTGACACACACCAAAAGACTAAAACCTCCTAGGTTATAGAACATTCATAAACAAGGGGAGACAAGAGGGAGGAGTTAGAGAAAAGTAGTACCTTCCTTATGAGGTTGGAATCCAAAACAGGCAATAACTAATCCCTTGCTCACCAGCATAACACCCCCTATCACAAACACAACTGCTAGCTAACTGCATAATGAGTGCTATGATTAGATGACTTGTAAATTCCCTTCTAACTCTAAACATTCTGTGGTTCTTAAAGCCATGCATTTGGAAAACACAAAATCAAATTTAACAACTTAAATTATAGAGACAAATCTATCATCTACCTAAGTCAATGGATGTTTTTTTGGATTTTTTTTTTTTTTTTTTAATTCTTGCTATGATCAGTTTGTGGCTTTTCTTTAGAGGAGTTTTATCTGATTTTAAATTAGAGATAAGTTAGATGTATTCAAAGGATTATTGTATTGACATAGAGAGTTGAGATTGGATGCCTACTGGCAAAGGAGGTCTTAACACAATAGGGATTGTGACCATATTTATCTAAGTATGTTTACATAGCTGCTTTTGCCCTAGAAGCTGGAAAATTCCATTAAGAAAAAAAATCTTCTAAATTTTGCCAAATGGTCATTCTTTTTAGAGAAACCTTTCAGATATTGAAACTCACTGTACACTAAAAAGAAAAGAATACCGGATTTGAGGTTAGGAAATCTAGGAGTTTAGAATAGTAGGATTAGTCAACCAATAGCATTTACTAAGTGCCTACCCAGTCACTGTGTAGTAGATCAGCTGGTCCAACTCCCTTATTTATAGATAGGACCTCCACAGGCTGATAAAGTACTAAATGGTAGATGCAAGATTCTAACTAAGATCCTTGGCTTCCAAAATCAATACTCTTTACATTACAATTCTAACCTCTTGGTAAAAGAGCTGAATGAATTAAGTAGAGGAAGCAATTCCCAAGGAGAGGAACTGGGAAAGAATAGTATAGCCTACAGAAAGAAGCAGTAATTAGCTATTTTCTCACCAGCTTCTCTTCTATGTGGCTCAATTTTCTTTCAAACCAGATGAAGAAAAGAAACAATGGGGAAAGGGAAGTGCCCACAGTACCACCTTAAGTATCAGCTCCAGTTTGTCCTGGGATGTTCCCAGAACAAACATAAACCTATTTTCCTAGAGCAATACAGATTGATTTTTTTTTTCTTCTCAGTTCTCTGGAAAGTAATTAAAAAAAAAAAGTAGAATCTCCAATATTCTTTTGTTCAACTCCAAGACCCATGCCAGAGAAAGCTCACTAACAATTAGAATATCTATCTTTCTCTCCCTTTGGTATTTTACCACCTATGTGTCTTTCTTAGCTGCATTTGAGTATGACATTTATAAATGAGCAATACGATAGTTAATCACTTTATGTTAGGTAATCCTACTTTAAAAATCATAGCATCAAATAAACTCTTGTTGTTGCTGTTGTTCTTCCTATTTTCAAGAAGAGGAAGACTGACTAAGTAGGTGATATGCTCATGATTTAAGTGAAACAGAACTATACAAAGTCTAGCTTTACTCTCTCCTTTTAGAATTACCAAAATCCAGTGGGAAGACAAGAGTCAAGAACAATGACATGGCCCAGTCATGCAATGGGTTATCTTGGCCTTTCTTAATTAGGGTCTTTCCCAGGTCTCAGTTTGTCTGAGGAAATGCCTGTTCAATGACTAAGAGGTAGAAAAGAAGTCAAACAAAAGTTTACTTACTTTACCATCATAATAGTTGGGAGGGGAAGATCCTCAAAGTTTTTGATCAGAACAGAAAACAATTTCTAGTCACACTCATTCTAAGCCCTCAAAACCTAAACAATCAGTCCCAGAGGCTTGGACTGGTTGCTATTATTGCTCATTCAGTGAAAGCTATAGTAATTCAAGTTAAAGGTATGGTCAAGTAGCTCCATTTGAAACACTTTTTAAAAGGCTTTTTTTTTTTTCAGAGCTATATTTCAAGCAGTCATAAATGAAAACTGTGCAGGATGAAAATAAAAATTTCCCAGAATTTTGAAAATAATAATAATAAATAATAACAATAAATAAAATAAAATTTTAACATCTAGCCCGTACTCTCCAATAGTACCCTCGAAGTAGAGAGAGACCACATATGGTAAGAGGGGAGAAGAAGCAGAAGCAGAAACAGAAGAAAGAAAAAGATAAAGCAGAAGAAGAAGCAGAAGCTGAAGCTGAAGCAGAAGGCAAAGAAGAAAAGGAAGAAGAAGCAGCAGAAGACGTCAAAGCAGAACTAGAAGAAGCAGAAGAAGAAGTAGAAGAAGAAGAAGAAGAAGAAGAAGAAGAAGAAGAAGAAGAAGAAGAAGAAGAAGAAAAGGAAGAAGGAGGAGGAGAAGAAGAAGAAGAAGAAGAAAAGAAAGAAGAAGGAAGAAGAAAGAAAAGAAAGAGAAGAAGAAAAGGAAGAAGAAAAGGGAGAAGAAAAGGAAGAAGAAGGAGGAGGAGGAGGAGGAGGACAAAGAAGGAAGACCAGGAGAAGGAGGAAGAGGAGGAGGAGGAAGAGGAGAATGAGGGAGAGGAGGAGGAGGAGAAGAGGAAGGAATGGAAGATGAAGATGAGGAAGAGGAAGATGAAAAAGAAGAAGAAAAGGGGCAGCTAGATGATGCAGTGGATAGAGCACCAGCCCTGAAGTCAGAAGGACCTGAGTTCAAATTTGGTTTCAGACACTTAACCCTTCCTAGCTGTGTGACCCTGGGCAAATGACTTAACCCCAATTGCCTCAGAGGACAAAAAAGAAAAAGAGGAGGAGGAAAAAGAAGAGGGATATGAGGAGGGGAAAAAAAGAAAAAGAAAAATAGTGGCATTTCCCAATTTCTGTTCAAAAGGTACTACTACTCTTTAATAATAAATACAATTAATACAAAACATTCTCCCCAAAAATCTGGTTTACCTCTTTTCACAAATATGCACAATATCCATGGGAAGAGTAAACTTAAACTTAGGCTGTAAGTGAGGCACATATGCAAGAAATATATGTGACAAGTGACTCCTTGACTCTGATTTGATCTTAGCTTTCACTCATAATGAAAATATTCTTGTTAGGTCTAACAGATAACCTTCCTCGCTACATGATAAATCTAGTTTTGTTTTTGTTGTTCTGCTATTTGTGGTTTTTGGTAACTCCATTTGGGATTTTCTTGGCAAAGATACTAGAATGTTTTACTACTTTCTTCTCCAGTTCATTTTACAGATGAAGAAACTGAGGCAAATAGGATTATGTGAACCCAGGTTCACACAGCTGATAAGTGTCTGAAGCCAGATTTGAACTCAGAAAGATAAGTTTCCCTGACTCCAGGCCTGGCTCTTTATCTATTGTGCTGCCAAATCTACACTGAATATTAAATAAAAACTATTTGCAAATGGAAGTACTGGGTAGAAATGGTTTTCAGTTAACTATAGATTAACCATATCATCACAATTATTTATTATTTATCACAATTCTGGAAAATTATTTGCTGGGATGTTTTTAGAAATGTACAGTTGACCTATTTCCCTTTCTTTTAAAAATTTACTAGAATCCCATTCAGTTCTTACCTTTCCCCTTATTACCCCCTATCTGCTACCATACTCCTATATGTATATCCTTGCAGAGATATATTCAATCCAGTCCCAGCAAGTTGCAAATTCCTTAAGGACAATAACTACATATTTTTTATATGTAACCATAGCACCTGATTAATAAATTTTTATTCAATCTGAGGTCAGAACAGCAGAAGAAATGTTCAAATACATAGCAACAGCTTATATCTGGATAAAGCTTGTGGAGTGTTATAAAGCTCCCCAATTACAAAACAGACAAATAAGTATTTTCTCTATGATTTCTAATTCTACTATTTCTCATGTTAAATCAATATTTTTCATTTATCCAGTAAAAATGTTACAGATGAAGAAACTATATTAGAGAGCCTGAATAACTTGTTCACGGTTGTACAGCTAATAAATGTCTGAAGCTGAAATGGGAAACTAAACCTATTCTTTCTGTCTTTCAGTCTAGCATTCTAGCCACTCTATATACTAATAATTGAATCTATGTGTGTATATATGTATGTATATATGCATATATAATTGATATATATATATATATACACATATATGGATGCATGTTTATATGTATGTGTGACAGATACACATCACACACATATATACACCATACATACAAATTATTTAAAGAGTCTTCAATAAAATTGAAGTACTTTTCCCAAAGTAGTTGCAACTCTGGGAGTTGAATGTTCATTTTACACATACTTCAGGACTTTGATTCTTGCCTCCATAGATACATAATTAAAACATCAGAAAAATAACCACGCATTGTCCAGATCTTCTCAGATTAATTAAAAATAGAGTATTTCTTGTATTTTAATCTATTATTCAAAATGGTGATTTCACTAGATTTTGCTAAATCAGAAAGATGAGGAAATAATGTTCCATGTTTTTCAAATGCTCTCAGTCTCTCTTTTCCTTTAAAAGAAATACATTTATAGGTCAAGAGGATGAATGTCATTCCATAATAATTTGGCAATGTGATGTCTGTAAGTATATTGTTTCCTCTGTTCCTAGTGCACCTGAACCAGGGTAGGCAGATAAAAATGCCAGACTACTTGGCCAAGCTTTGGGAGTGTGAACCATGGTGTTCATTTGCAAGCACCTTTTTCCCATGCTAGAAAAGTAAAGAAGATTTGAATGGTTACCTATGTACTTCTACCTCCCCACTTGTTAGGTATTGATGTTGCAGCCAAGAATAATAGCTTCAGAAATGACTGGGACAATTGAACAGATTCTCATGAACAGAGGTCATGGGAACAATGATGTCTTTTTAAAATATTCATTTTATTTTTAATTTATGGAATAAAGCAAGCAATTATAGAACATTGTAGAGTTAAAAATGTGATTGCACATAAAACTGCAAATCTATTATGTCCAACTTGCTATTGCTTTTAAATATATAATAAAATTATCATGTAAAGTTATATTTTTCCTTTTTCCCCTTTTTCCCTCTCCCTGAGATGACTACCATCAAACATAAATAGCTATATATAAATACAAATATATATATATATATATACACACATATATATATATACACATGAGAAAGAGAGAAAGAGAAAGACAAAGAGAGACACACCCAGAGAGATCTACATGTATTAGTTTTTTCTCTGCATGCAGATAGCTTTTTTCTTCATATGTCTTTGAATTGATTTGGGTAATTATAATAATCAAAATAATTTATTTGCTCAATCATTCTTCTTCTTCTTTTTGTGAGTCAGTCAGGATTAAGTGACTTGCCCAGGGTCACACAACTGGTGTCAAGTGTCTGAGGCTGATATTGAATTCAGATGCTCCTGACTCCAAGGTTAGTGCTCTACCCTCTGTGTCACCTAGCTGCTCCCTCAAAGTCATTCTTAAAAACAATCTTGTCATTACTGTATATAACATCCTCTTTGTTCTACTCATTTTACTCTTTATTATTTTGTACAAATCTTTACATATTTTTTAGAAGATCATTGAGCTCATCATTTCTTATAGCACAGTAGGATTTCATCACAACTATACACCCCAATTTGTTCAGTCATTTCCCAATTATTTGGCATTCCCTCAATTTCCAATTCTTTGTCACTACAAAGAGAGTTGCTATAAACATTTTTAGAACATATATGTTCTTTTCCTTTTGCCCAAATCATTTTTGGAAATAATGTGATATTGGCTAAAATAATTGAAAGGGAAAGGGACAAATTTTAGAGAGTATGTGGAAAAATTAGAAAAAATAATAGCTTGAACTTGGTATTGAGAACTCTGGGAGGGAGGATGGCCTGCTTGGAGAGACTCTGTCTTACCGAACCATATATTATTATGGGGTCTATGTTGGATTTTAGGGTTGTAGTCGATGTCACTGAATGCCTTTCCTATATCCTGCAATAGTAGAGCTCTGAGCTCTTGGTGGTTATAGTTGAAGATGATAATCAGAGAGGATGAGTAAGAGAGACTATAGAGAATTGAATAGGAAAGCTTGTGAGGCAAACAATGTGCCTCTTACAAATTCTATTCCCCTCTGTCCACTTTGAGTGTTTAAATCACTTGTTTTCTGACATTCCTCCTTTCTGGAAAAGGGAACATATATATATTGCCTTACCAGTTTCAGCTTCCAATGATCCAAATGAATTCTTTCCTGATTGTTTTTCATCTTTCTGGGTTTATTAATTTATTTCTTTTGATATGTAGTCCTTAGAAATTTTAAGGATACTTAATCCAACTTTCATTTTGACTGGCATGTCAAGTGCTCAGAAGGAACTCTAACTAGATCTCTTCAGGGTTCTGTATGTACCCCTGAAGGACAGTGGGCTTCTTACCTAATGGTAATGACTCAAGGCCCTTATTCTGGTGTATATTTCCCAATAGCATTCGCCAGTGATTAGTAACCCATTATTATATAAATAATTAACATCATTTAACACTTACAAGGGGGTATTTATTGAGAAGATACAGCAGTAACAAAAATGCGAATATTTCTTCCCTAACACACTCTCCCCAACACTCCGGTTCTGGGAGAATCTGGGCTCAAACTTAAGAGCTACAAAGTAATCCCTCTGCTGTCTTCAATGCCTTGATATACAGAATCAAGCTTGAAAAATGGGTTTAGAGAACATGTGAGAAAATGGAGTCACTTTTCATTCAGGCTACTGAGTGGAATTTTTTCTTGGCTCAGTGGTCAGTGCCTAAATGGGGGAGAGGGACATGACAGCAGGCACACATAGGCACTAATCTATGGTTGTATATATTTTTAGCAAGGGGTCAAAGCCTCTGTCCCATCTAAAGCACATGCTCAAATAGTATGAAGTGCTAACATATAATTATGATTATTATTCTTTTAGGTTGTAAGTAGGAAAATTATAAAGGATTTTATCAATTAATATCTCTGTGTCGTATTTTGTATGTTTTGATTTGTTATAAAATTATAGCATTCTTCCTCTGATGAACAGAGAAAATACTAAGTAAGAAAATGATTGTCATAGATTGCTTTTTGAAAGGCATTGGAGGTTAAGCATTTTTTTTTTTTTATTCATTTTGCTGATAAAATCTGGAAACCATGTTAACTTCTATTTATTTTTTTCACCTTTCATTTAATTTTTATTTTTTCTTAATTTCATGTAAACAAAACTTTTAGACATTTGTTTTATAAAAATTTGTTTGGAATTCTTTTCTTTCCTTTTTCTCTCCTTTCCCTCTCCTTGAAAAGGCAAGCAATTTGATGTAGATTATACTAATCTAACCTCTCTTTAGAAGAATCCTAATGACACTAATCCTGATGATTCACATTTCTTTAGCACTTTAAAGTTTACAAAGCATTTTCCCCATTATGATACAGCCCTGCCCTGTAATGAAAAACATCTAAGTTTAGAGTATGACAGTGCAATAATGAGAAAGGTACAGGACAAGCAAATTGAAAAAGCCCCAGAGTGTCCTCTTTCTACTTAACACAGCAAATGCTTAATCTCTAACACTTTTCACAAAGCTATCTGTACCAATCATTTTCTTCATACATAAAATAAAGATTATAATTTTATAATTAATTGAAATATACAAACATTTAACACACGAATATTTACTAATAAAATCCCTTCCAATTTTTGGACTTATAACCTATAAATAAACATAATTAAATGCTAGTGGTGAATACTATTTGAACAACCTTCTCAGTAGACTGAATGAAATGACTCCACTCTCTCATTTGCTTTCTATCTCCACATATCAAGCCATGAGCAACTTTCCCCTCAGCGTTCCTGTGGAGGAAGGGAATTCTCTCTCCTTCCTATCTCCCACCCTCAGCAATGGAGGCTGCTCTTATTATATAGCCTGAGATTCTTTATTTAGTGGAAGCTCCCTGGCTGCCTCTCTGCTTTGTGTTCTTTTTCATGAACACAGATTGTCAAACAATGATTCTGAGATTGACATTTTCAAACCTTGACAGCTACATCATAGACTCAAAAGGTCCAGAATTACTGTGAGGTCTGAATGATTGGCAGCCCCGGGCATTTTCTTCAATTACACCTTTTTTTTTTTTTTCAGAGAAAATGATAACTACTATGAGAATGAGTAGAAGCCAAGGAAGACTTGCCAGAAGATAGGAACCTGTTCAGTCGGCACATAAAGTGTTTCATGTTTTAACATCTTAAATATCAATGTTTTGGGAAAACATCATGTTTGATGGGTTACTATATCATGTTCTAAATATCTGTTAGTGGACAACTATGACTCTTGGTTTTCAGCATTTTTTTTTAATGGTTGAAGAAATAAATAACCACAATATATCTAACCTATTTTGTACAGTTAAGTAGTTTTCTGGAATAATTTTTGGGAAAATCCAATGACATGTTTTTGACCAAAAGTTTAAAAAAAATTAGTTTTGTTTCAGAGTTTTTCCTCAATTGTAGGTCCATAATAAAACAATGAAAAAATGCCTGACAGTTTCTTTTAGATGCTATGGTCTCCCAGGACTCAGAGAGATGGCTCCTCACATCCCTAGACCTAGAGTCATTGCAAACAACAACAACAATAACAACAACAAAACAAACAAGCAAAAACAATAAAAAAATCCCAAATAATAATATTATGAATGAGCTTGCTTTTTGATACAAAGTTTTTCCAAAAGCTATGTTTGCCTAAAAGAAGATATGGAGGGTGTAGATGATCTTTGAAGGTATAAATCACTTGAAGATGGTACCTAGATGCAACTTTGGGGATTGCTTTATCCAAGAGAGACAACAGAGATACACAATGCCTTTAAGAGAATCGAATTTTCCACTGAATACTGTCCCCAGCATGAGATATACCCGGGTCAGGAGGGTCATTTATTTTTATTTATTTTATTTTTAATAACTTTTTATTTTTCCAAATACATGCAAAGATGTATAGTTTGCAAAACCTTGTGTTTTAAATTTTTCTTCTTATCTCTCTCATAGACCTTCATATACCTCTCATAGACCACAAACAATCCAGTTGTTAAACATGTGGAATTCTAAACATATTTCCACATTTGTCATGTGGCACAACAAAAATCAGATCAAAAGGTGAAAAAAAAAAACAAGCAATCATATAACACCAATGACAAAAAGAGGTGAAAAGATCCATATTCAATCTTTATAGTTCTTTCTATGGATGCAGATGGCTCTTTCTATCACAATTGGAATTGCCTTGAATTACCTCAGTGTTGAAAAGAGCAAGTCCATCACAGTTGATCATCATAATCTTGTTGTTGCTGTGTACAGTGCTCTCTTGGTTCTACTCACTTCATTTAGCATCAGTTCATGTAAGTCTTTCCAGGCTTTTCTGAAATCAGCCTGCTGATTATGTCTTAGGAACAATAGTATTCCATTATATTCATATACCATAACTTATTTAGTCATTCTCCAACTGATTAGCATCCACTCAGTTTCCTTGCCACTACAAAAAGGACTGTTTGCCACAAACATTTTTGCATATGTATGTCCTTTTCCCTTTTATAATTTCTTTGGGAGACAGACCCAATAGACACATTGTTGGATCAAAGATTATACCCAGTTTGATAGTCCTTTGGGCTTGTTCCCAATTGCTCTCCAGCATGGTTGACAGAGACAGAGACAGAGACAGAGAGAGAGACAGAAAGAGAGACAGAGAGAGAGACAGAGACACCCAGAGAGAGAGACAGAGACACCCAGAGAGAGAGAGAGAGAGACAGAAAGACAAAGAGACAAAGAGAGAGAGAGGGAGGGGGGGAAGGAGAGGAGGGAGGAGGGAAGAAGGAAGAGAAGGAAGGAGGGAGGGAAGAAGGAAGAGAGAGAAGGAGGGAAAGAGGGAGGGAGATAGAGGGAGAGGGAGACAGAGAGAAAGAGGGAGACAGAGATAGAGAAAGAGAGACAGACAGACAATGGGAGAGACAGAGAGACAGAGAGTTGACATAAGAATATGGCAGCAGGTTTTCTTGCTGGAGCTGGTTTCTGAGCAGAACACTGTTCTGTTATGTTAGCAGAAGTTAGAAGTTGTCAGAGGTCTCTAAGTGATTAGATGGGACAGACTAGTAAATTATAAACCCTCAAACCCCTGGTTCAGACTGGATCCTGAGTTCTGTGCTCCAGATTGAGCAAAAGTCTTAATCATAGTTGACATGTCTCCATTTAATGACAAGCCCTGTTGAATGTATTAGTTGAACCTCTTATAGAGATTGCTACTCATGCTGGTTTGACTGCTATAAGGAAGGATCAAAATGTACATTTTATAGAAGTTATTGGTTAAGATTGATCCTAAGCTTCACAGGACTTCTGAAGTAAAATGACATACTCACAGCAGCCTAGTAAATATTTTATTATTAGACACTGATTCCTTGTTAGTAAGGAAAGTTATGTACTAACTAAACATGCTTGCCTACTCTGGGGAGAGCCAATTGCATCAGGCTACATGACTAGAATTCTTTGACATTTTGCAAAAGGACTAAAGGAAGCAGAGTTCACCTACAGATGGGGACTCAGGAGCAGGCTTTTGATTAGTTATATTTTTAGATCCTCAAATTTGAGTCAATAGTCTGTCTCCATCCTTCCCCTCTTCCCCTTCCCTCCTCTTCCTTCTTCTCCTCCCCTTCAACCCCTTGGGCACAGAAGAGTTAGAACCAGAATTCAGAATTTATCATTTTGCCCCCAGAGTGAGAATGGGTCTCCCCAGGACCTCAGAATGACAAGTGACTGATTACCAACACCACCTGGAAGTTTGACAGTTGCTAAGAAATTCAAATAGCACTTGACATAAAACATTTCATTCTCAAACCAACCCCATGAAGTAAGGAGTGAATGTATCACTTGACCCCATTTTATAAAGTAGGAATATAAGTCTCACAGTAATTAAAAGTGTTTTGTCCAGGTCATACATAGAAGGGCTAGGACACTTATTAGTTGGGTGATCTTAGACAAATCACTCAAACTCTGTTTGCCATGATTGTCTTAACTATGTGATAGACATATAATACTGGCACCTACCTTGCAGGGCTATTGGGAACATTAAAGGAGATAATATGTGTAAAAAAGTACTTAATATGATTCGTGGCACACCTCTGAACCTCTCAAGATATCTTGGGGTTTACTGCCAGATTTCTTTCTTAAGGATCAAACCTTAAACCAAAACCAGTCTGATTCTTATTGGCTGCCAATAGGTCCTAGGTCAAACCCCTTTGTTCTATGCTTGGAACCTGATTGACTCAGATTGAATGTAAATAGTAATCATTTCTGCTTTGGTCAGAAGCCCTGAGGGTCTTCCCCTCTCAGATTAATTAATTAATTTATTTATTTAGATTTTTTTTTTTTGGACTAAGTTAAAGAGGAGATTTTTGCCTCAATTGCTACCTAGTCTTAATCACTGAGTAGGGGCAGCCTCAGTCAAACTGAAACTTGTTTAAGACCTTAGCTTAAAAAGGCCAAATTCTCCCAAGATCATCTCCAGTTATCCTGATCTATTCCTTGTCACTGGACCCAGATGACTCTGGAGGGCAAAGTCAGACAGGTGACCCTGCCCAGCCTCCCTCACTTAAATCCAATTCACCTGCATGTCAAGATCACCTCCCTGATGTCACAGTCCTCTTCAAAAAGGAAGGACAAACAACAACAGCACATAGCAATTGCTTGAAAAATGCCGATTCACTTACTTTTCTTTCCCTAGAATGGCAGGGTCTCTCTCTGTGTGTGATTTTGTGTATCCTCATCACTCAATATACTGTCTTTCACATAGTAGGCACTTAATAAGTGTTTGTGAAATCAAATAAAAGAATATTAGAAAGAAATAAAAGAATAATACCTTGCCCTTGAGCATCTTATAATTTATTTATAGTCCTATCAATAAAAGATTAAGTGGTCAGTAGCCTAATTGTGCTCAGTTTGCAATTTTGCCAAGGGTTTGTACTGAGTGGATATTTATTAGAGAGGCTATGTATGACTTTGTAGGCAATGATAATTGGGATGTAAGCTGCAATCTAGGTGATAAACCAGTGATTAGAAATAAGGATGCTTTTTTTAAATGCCCAAACTGCTCATATTGGTAGCTTGACTTGTAATTCAACAGAGAGAACTGTCTATTCAGAGGAACTGTGAGAAATGGTTGATAATGTACTTAGCTTTTGTGTCCATAAATAAAATCAGGCTAGTTTCTCTCTCTCTCTCTCTCTCTCTCTCTCTCTCTCTGTGTCTCTCTCCCTTCCTCCCTTCCTCCCTTCCTCCTTCCTTTTCTCCCCCTCCTTCCTTTTTTCCTACTTCCTCCCTCCCTATCCTCTTCCTCTTTCCCTCCCTCCTTTTCTTTCTCCTTTTCTCCCTCCTTCTCTCCTTCCCTCTTTCCCTCCCTTTCTCTCTCTCCCTCTCCTTCTCTCTCATTCTGTATTTGTCTCTCTATTTATCTCTCTCCCTGTGTCTGTCTTTCTGTCTCTTCTCTCATTATTTTTATCTGAATATTCTTTATTTACTTAACTGGGTCTTCAGAATTATAGAGGCTTAATACTGAGAAAATGTGTCATTCTATTATTGGGGGGAGGGGGGGTGTATTTTGTTCAACTAATCATTTTTAGAGAATTCAGACAAATGAAAAACTAGTCATTTTCTCATTTTGTTTGAATATTTATTTATTTTTTTTTTTAAAGGAAATTCACCCTGTGATAGACTTATTTGTATCACTTTAGGGTATCCACTATAAACAGATGCATTGCAATTTCTTGTTCCTGGCATCTGTTACATTAGATTCTGTAATACATAAGATATTGAAGCAAAAACTAGCTAGATGGTCCTGTGTGGATAAAGCTCTGGACCTGGAAACAGGATGACTTGAATTCAAATCCAGCTTTAGCTATCTATAAATTGTGTTACCCTAAGCATGTGTCTCAGTTTCTTCATTTGTCAGAAGGGATTAATTATACCACCTACCTCCCAGGGTTGTCATGAGGATAAAATGAGACGATAGTTGTTAAGCACTTTGCAAACTTTAAAGGATTTATAAAAATTAAATATTTTAAGGTTCTATACAGTTTTGTTTTTGACAATTTGATGTCAACTTTTCTTCCACATTATTACCATTTCATATATAAACAAAACTACTCATCATAAGATTTTTGTATGTATATTCAGATTTAAAGTGGGGATAAAGTGTCTGCATAGAAAATGAAAATAAACTTAGCAACACATTGACAAATTTCATCCAGAAATGCTATAAGAAATAAACCAACAAACAACTTCTCCCCCAAACAAAAGTAAAGAAAAAAACCCAATCCCCAACTAATTCTATATAACCAAACAATGTGTTGATGAGTGTAAATAAAATTTTCTGAAAACAAAAATTTACCCTTTTGCTTAATTTAAAAAAAAACATTTTAAGGAAGCCTTAAAGAAATATATTATCTTCTTTCCTGTCTTGGTTAGTAGAATATATAAAACATTGTTAAGCTTCTTGTAGATTTCTCAGGGTCACTGCTATGAACAAAAAAGATCAGAGTATTCTGGCCTTGTTTGTGATGAGGTGGGAAAAGCAACTTAAGTCTACACAAAATGGTAAGAAAAAAGTGTCTTTCTGGTTGGTATCTATTGTTTTCCTTCAGTACTTTCAAATGTTAACTTCTTATGGCTAGTTCTTTCTAAACTGAGGATTCCAGGGGTTTTGAAGGAGTTTAGGTAGGAAGGGACCTATTCTACTTGGAAATTAAAAGATACTGTTCAATTGATTGTTACTTTTATAAATTATCTAGATTTTTGACTTCTCTTTCTTCTGTAGGTTACCAACTTTTTGTATGTTTCCCAGTTTATTGTTATCTCCTGTGGATGGAAGATAAGAAGAATTAAGAGAGATGATACTCCTCTCCCTTGAACTTCTTGTTAATCACTTGCAAAGGATTTGATTGGGAAGTAGTTTCAAAGTATTGACTAATGGGAGATTTTTAGGTCCAGGGATTTAGAACTTGAGCAAGTCAAGGAACTAGCCATAAGAAGTTAACTCTTGAAAGTACTGAAGGAAAACAGTAGATACCAACCAGAAAGGCACTTTTCTCTTACCATTTAGGCCCTGGTTTCTTGACAGATACAGTGGAGGAGATGTTGGGCTAGTTTTTAAGGTTTATTCTAATTTGTATGTTCTATGATTTTATGATTTTTGGCTTCCATTCAAAAAGAGCCTACTGTTTCCATTTCAATGATGTTATTGCACAATAAACAAAGCTTTTTAGAAAATCATCAATACCAATGATTCTCTCTTATAATATAGGTTCAAAAACAAAAACAAAAAAAAACTTTGGATCTGGAGGAGCCAGGGAAGATCTCTCAGAGGGAGGGATCTCTTTAATTTTGTTTCAAATCAAATTGACTTTGTTTCAGCTCAAATAGAATCTCAACAAGGAATAGAACTTACTAAGAGTGCTTCATTTTACTGATAAGGATAGACTCAGAATATTAGAAGAATTATATCAGTGAATAGAATGCTAGGCTTTGAGTCAGAGAACCTGAGTTCAGATCTGACCTCAAACATTTCTAGCTCTGTGACCCTGTTTGCCCAGTAGTCTCATCTATAAAATTAGCTAGAAAAGGAAATGGCAAATCACTCCAGTATCTTTACCAAGAAACCCCAAATGGGATCACAAAGAATTGGACATGACTAAACCAATTAACTACAGAATACATATAAAAAGATAGGAATATAGTTAGTAGGAAAGACAAAACCCTTCCCTCCTGAGTTTTGTGATTGCTTAGATATATTTGCCTTCTTAGAAAAAAAATATGGCGTGATATCTCCCCAAATTTATTTGGAGTTTTTTCACAGCAGCTATGCAAAATACTTTTCAATGGCAACAATAATAAAACTAAGCTTCCCAACTTGATTTTCTTGCCTATATTGTTCTCTCTTTAATTTATCCAACATACAGTTGCCAGAGTACTATTCCTAAACTGCCGGTATAACCATACTTCCCAACTATTTAAGAAACTCCAGTGGCTCCTTCTAATCTCTGGGATCGGATATAGACTCTTTGTGCTTGGTTCCAGTCTACCTTCAAAGGCTTATTCCATATTACTATACACCCACATTAGGATTTAGTCAAGCTGATCCATTTGCTCTTTCTTGTACCTATGTGATCAGAAAGATAAAAAAGAATCATTAGACTCTCTTCAGTCTAGCCAAAGATAGCCCAGCCCTTTCTTTCTCACTCTTGGTTAAGTTGATAGTTTTCAAAGCCATTCTTTGAATTAAAGGGGCACATTGGGTAAGACTTCAAGCCTTTACTAGCTATGACTTCATCGACTTCTGTCTGTGTTACAGAATCCCAAGTCTCTTTCAGGCTAAAAGTCTATCTACAGATAGACTCCTTAGAACGGCTCCCACTACATCTTGTTGAAGGGAAGGAGCTCAGAGGCTAAGCCCCCATAATCCTGTTCTAGTATATAAGTTTGTGCAGCTGATAGCCTTTTTAAGTCTTTGAACCCATACTTACATAAAAAAAGAGGAAACAGAGTTTCAGAAAAATTAAGTGACTTACAGATAGTGAGAGGTACAGCCAAGAATCAAACCACCCACGTTTCTTGGTTCTAAATCCACTGTTCTTTCTGTAATCTTATCTTAGGTTTATCTTCCTAGTTTGTCCTTAGATTTTCCTTCCCCTCTTTCATATATAATGAATAAGAGCCAATTTTCTTTAGCTTACTTATTATTGTGTGATCATGGATTAAATTGTCCACCTTTCTCTTTTTCTACATACCAGATGGTAAAATTGAGGCACTTTAAACTTATGTCATAAAGGCATCTGAAAGACCTGCCAGCAGCAGTGTCAATGACATAGACTGGAGCAGAAATCTGTATGAGAATCATTGCGGGCAAATATGGGGCCTGGAGGGTCTTGCTGTTTCATAATGGAGTGGAATTCTGAAATACTAAACACTGTTCACATATGAAAAGTGAGGCAGGCAGGCAGGCTGCTTTTGTTTAGACCCTGTGACTAAATTAGGCTGTAATTAGTGAAGTATTTTCAGGAGCACCAGGGTTCTTCTAAGTCAGTCATACTGAATTCAGGATGTTTTAATTGCCCTTTTGAAACAAATGCTGTGACAGACACTTTTGTTTCTGGGTCGATGTGTGAAAAAGCACACCAAACCCCAAACCACTGCTTAGAAGAGAAAGCATTTCTGGAAGAGTATTTTGAATATAACTTGACATCATTGATGGAATTTAATTATATATGAGCACTTAAGTTTAGCACCTTGTAGCCAATTTTTACACTTGTGACTTTAGGCTTTTTGTTATTGTTTACTGAGGGCTGTAAATGTAGCTGTTATTTTCCTGAACATTGAGTTTAAAAGGAGTTCCCTGTTCCAGTGAGACTCATTAAATGAAAAGTGCTTCTCAGAAGTAAAGTCTATAGGAAAATAGAACCTATCAATTGCCATCATCATCTTCGTCACAGTCTTGTAGCCTGATCTATCACCGATGTTGTGGGGGCAGGACAATGGAAAAGTGGAATGCCAGTCAGGGTGATATGCAATGGAAATTTCTTGTGCCTTGAAGTTTCTGCGTAGGTCTTTATGGTCTCAAAAGAACATTGAAAAACCACAGAAACTGGTTTCTGGTCATACCACTGATTAGGTTAGTAAACTGGCCAGTGCAATATAATTGCTTCTGTGAATCTAAAAAAGGATGATTAATAAATAAAAATAATAAAATAGAATTTATATACTGCTTAAAAATTTTTCAAAGCATATTTGGCGCTTGTAACTATCTTGGGAGATAGGTGCTGTTATCCCCATTTTATAGATGAATAAATTGAGGAAGACAGAGGTTAAAGAACTTTATGGCTAATAAATTCCAGAGACAAGATCTGAATTCAGATACATCTGTCTCTGAGTCCAACACTATATCCTATGTATTACCTAGCTGACATTTTCTGAACACACCAAAAAATAAGATAAAGCTGAAGAAATCAAAAATATTATTACCCCATCTATTGAAAATGTTTTGTTACAGATGATGTTTCCCACACAAATAAGCAAAATGAGAGTGCATTTTAAATGGGCTGAAGAAGTTATGAAAGTGTAAAGATCAAACTGAAGTAACCCCAGTCCTAATTTCTTATAGCCTATATAGCTATATATATCAGGCCTATAGCTCTGATTTCTTAACTAGATGAGAATATGTCTCATTCAGTTAATTAATGAAACAAAAATCCTTAGTCTAAATTAGAAAAAGCTTTCAGATTAGAACGACTCCCACAATAATCATGTTCAGATAGGCCAAGGTGAAAATTGTCCAGGACAAGGATAATATATAAATTATCAAGCAAATTGAGAAGAGATTGAATTAATTTGAAAAATTAGAGTGAGTATGGAATTCTAAGAAGAAATTATTGGAAATGGAAATGGAGAAGGGAGGCTTCAGCTTGGCCAGATCTCCTTCCTATTCTTTTTTGACCAGAAAAGAATATTTTAATTTCATCCTCAAATCCATTGACCACTTTTTTGGCATTGGGTGCTAAGGAGAGAGAGATGAAGATTACTCATCTTTAAGAGGAACTTGAGCACCCCACAAATGGGATAAAATGATAACCAGAAGCTGGGAATTGCTCCTTTGCCAAATACTTTCTTTATGTCTGAACCCTCCCTTGGAGTCTGTAATAGTGGGAGAATGGGTCACAGATGTTTGGGGGATATTTTATACCAATTGTTCTTGTAGGATTACCTTAGGTATTTACTAAGGTATTTACTAAATACCCCTTAGTAAAACCTAATTAAGGCTAGCTGAGTAAATTAATTCTCATAATAATTTTTTTGGGAAAGCACAACAGTAGAGGCTTAGACTGATACCATTAGAGAAAGGCAATTCTGACATCTTACTGGTATCCCTAGGATTCCAAGAAGTTGATGAAATCAGCCTAGCTCTGGGAACCCAACTTGTTTGTAAGAATGGGAATTAAAATGAGAATTTTCAGACCTTATACAGGTTACAAATATTTTGATACAAATTAGTATTTTATTATAAAAATTGCAAGGAAACCTTATCAGTTACAGGCAAGGACTTCCTACTGTTTTTTGTCAATGCAATCTCAGCTCCAAGCTACGTAATAACATTGCAGATCAATACAGAGTAATCAGAATGAATAGTTTAATTCCTAAATTCAGATTAGGTGAAATAAAAGCAGAAATGGCCAAACTACTTAAATATGAAAAGGGAAAAGCTTAAAAAAACCTAAAAGCATAGAAAATTTATATTTCACACAAACTCCCGAAGTGCTACTTGATAATGGACTGGAAAGCAAAGTATTTCTGAAATCTTAAATGATTTAGAAGAGGAGATGGGCATTCTCAGGGTAGGTCGGTAATGCAGTGCTGGCCTGGAATCAAGAAATCACAATTAAAATCTAATGTCAGACAGTTACCTGTTATGTGACTGTCAAGTCATTTAGCTTCTGTTTATCCCAGTTTTCTTATCTGCTAAATGGGCATAATAATAAGACCTACTTAGCAAGGTTGTTGTGAGGATGAAATGAGATGGCTTTTGAAAAGTGTTTAGCATGGTGTCTGAAACATAGTAAGCATCATATAAATGAATGTTGACTGCTATTATTATCAATGTTAGACTATTTTTTGAAGCTCTTTTTGAGTTTTATGGAATGAATTTAATTAACAGATGAACTACAGAAAACAGTAATTTTTTTATAAAGCTGGTATCTTTATAACTTCCATGAACAAATATATTTTCTCATTATTTCCCCTCCAATTCTTCCCCTTCTCCTTCCTTCTCAATTATTATAGAGGGCAACATTTTGCTCCCTTTCTCTCAGACTCATCATGTAGGAGTTATTTTGGATTTTTTGGATTACTTACTATCTCCCATGTCCCATATCCAAACTTTTGCCAAAACTTATCTACTTCAAGGCCTGTCCCTAGTGCTTGGTATGTCTGAATTATTCACTCAAGATTCTGATTTGTCCCTTGAATCATTCTGGTGGGTCTTTTTACAGTCCCATGGTCTCTTGGAATCCATACAGTTCTGTATTTCATAGGTATTGATTCAATTTCCTTTGTCCTACCATACTTATTTAGAGACATTCATGACTTTTTAGTTGCCTTTTTGATCCTTTTCCCTTCTGATTTTAATGTTTTCCTCATGATTTATCTACTTGGGATCCAGGTTTTTGAGTTTTCTTCCTCCTGAAAAGAATAGCATTCTATTATTATTACTGCAGGGTGGTAGTTATTGTTGTTTTTATTATTTCCTTATTAATAACTTTCCAACTCTTTCCCCTTTGATGATGGGTTTATACCTAAGGACGAACTTCAAGGCCATTTTTAGCCCCTTCCTATTTTGGAGAATTAATTTTTCATTTTGTTTCTGTTCCAAGTATCAATATTGAAATCTGCTGTATGTCAATCTCTTTTCCATCAGGGCCAATGAAGACTCACATGCTGACTCCCCCACCCCAATTCTCTCCATTGTTTAGTAAATTAGTAAAATAATTTAGTCTGTAATTTCATTTTTTTTTTTCTTTAGGTTTAGGAGAAGGTAGGATGGGTATTGTGGGCAGAGTTTCTGTTGCCTGGCCTTCTCAGACTTTACAATTATCTCTTCAGGAAAAAGCATATAACTTTCCTCTTCTACCCTATCCCTCTCTATAGACTTAAGAATTTCTGTTTATTGCAACGGAGAGAAGGTAAGAATTATGGTGATAAGTGCCCCAGGGATTGTACGAGGAAGAAAACTGCTGAGAGAGTCCCAGAGCATAAGTAGGGTTGCATTGTGCACCCTAATAAAGTAAAAAGCTGATGAGGGTGGGGTACTGAGTGAATGCTAGGCAACACTTAAGTGTTTGGCAACAGTATATAGAAAACATTGGATTGTACGGAGACTTGAGGGAGATAAGTTGGGAGTTCATTGAAATAATTTAGGCTAGAAGTAATGAGCGCTTTAACTAAGATAGAAACTATGTGAATGCAGAGAAGAGGTCAGATGTTAGAAAATTCTAATGATATAAATGATAAGGTTAGACCATTGTTAGAATATGTAGGGAGAAGGAAAAGGGAGTTAAAGGTAAAGACAAGTTTACAAATTTGAATGAACAGAAAAAAATATAGTTACCTTCAAAGAAATGTGGATGTTTGGATGTGGGATGAATTATAAGCCCACAGAGGAAAGACACCCAGTTAATAAAGATGGTCAAAGCAATCTGTTTCCTAGAATCAAATTTGCTGACATAAGGACTAATTTGATTGACTTGAGGATTCAGAAGTTGATAGTTGGGTGAAAGATAATGAATTCATATTTTTTGAGTTTTGGATAGGTAGTAAATATGTTGAGAAGAAGATTAAAAAAAGACTAACATCAGATTTAACAATTAAGAAATTATGGGTAACTTTTGGAAAGAACAGTTTCAATCAAGCAATGAGATTACAAAGTATGAAGGAATAAGTGAGAGGTAGAAGCATTGGCTGTAATTGAGACAGCTTTTAAAATTTTTATTTTTTAATTTTTTAGACATTTGTCTAAGAAAAGGGAAGAGAGATGTAGAATGATAGCTTGAGGGGAACGCTAGGATCTAGTATCTAGACTTTTTATTTATTTATTTATTTACTTCCCCCCTCCCCCCAATACATGCATAGTTTTCAACCATTCACCCTTGTAAAACCTAGTGTTCCAATTTTTTCTCCCTCTCCTCTCCCCATTCCCCTTAGAGAGCAAGTAATCCAATATATGTTAAACATGCAATTCTTGTATACATATTTCCACAATTATACTGCATAAGAAAAATCAGATCAAAAAGGGAAAAAATGGGAAAGAAAACAAAAAGCAAGCAAACAACAACAAAAAAGGTGAAAATAATATGTTGTGCTTCACACTCAGTCCCCACAGTCCTTTCTTTGGATTCAGATAACTCTCTCCATTATAAGTCCATTAGAACTGGCCTGAATCACCTCACTGTTGAAAAGAGCCACATCTATTATAATTGATCATCGCATAATTTTATTGTTTCTGTGTATAATGATCTCCTGGTTCTGCTCATTTAACTCAGCATCAGTTTGTGTAAGTCTCTCCGGGCCTTTCTGAAATCATTCTGCTGATCATTTCTTATCAAACAATAATATTCCATAATATTCATATACCATAATTTATTCAGCCATTCTCCAACTGATGGGCATCCACTCAGTTTCTAGTTCTTGGCCACTACAAAGAGGGCTGCCATGAACATTTTTGCACACGTGGGTCCCTTTCCCTCCTTTAAAACCTCTTTGGGATACAGGCCCAGTAGAAACACTGCTGGGTCAAAGGGTATGCACAATTTGATAGCCCTTTGGTCATAGTTCCAAATTGCTCTCCAGAATGATTGGATTAGTTCACAACTCCACCAACAAGGTATTAGTGAACTAGTTTTCCCATATCCCGATTTTCTTAGTAAGTAAAAGATGAGATTCTTAGGTGATAAGTAAAAGGTGTAGATGGGGGAGTGAAGAGAAAATTTGGAATTGCTCCTATGGGAGGAAACTAAGGAATCAATGAGAAAGAATAAAAATATTTCTTTGCTTCAGTAAGAGTCCAGTTGAAGTTGAATGACATGTCTTCACAAAGCAATAGCAAAACCTGACAATACATATATACCTCTGGATATGCTTAATATAATTGAAAGTACTTTATCTCTAAATAAACTGTATTGTAAGATGGCGGCTCTTTTTGACTTAGATTTTTATTAATTTAAAAAGGGTTGAAACAAGGACAATTATAAGAAAAGGGCAGAGAAATAAACCCACCTAGAAAAGACATCCCTAACAAAGATGGCCAAGGTAATTTGCTTTCTAGAATAAAATTTGCTGATATGAGGAGTAATTTGACTGACACAAGGATTCAGAAGTTGATAAGTGGAAAACTTAAATATCTAGAATTGTTGTACGAGTATAAGACAACTATAGACTCTTTGTTTATGATTTGGCTGGCATGATTTTTCACCATGAGATAGAAGTGAGTCATTTAAAACAAGCAATTTTGCTTTTGAGCTATAGGGGTAATTAAAGACATGTCTCTGAGGAGGTTAGACTAGATCTCAAATCTGTATCTGACAATAATTCTTAGAAATGGAATCAGGAAAGGGTAAAGGACTTACATGTGCAAAAATGTTTGTAGCAGTTCTATTTGTGATGGCAAAGAATTGGAAAATGAATAGATGACAATCAGTTGACTGAGTTATTGTACATGAAAATAATGGGATATTATTATCCTATAAGAAATGATGTACAGGTACAGACTGATTTCAGAAAAGCCTAGACAGACTTGCATGAATTGCTGCTGAGTGAAGTGAGAAGAACCAGGACAACATTGTACACAATAACAGCAAGATTGTGTGATGATCCACTATGATGGACTTGGCTCTTCTAAGCAATTCAGTGATCCAAAGAAATTCCAATAAATTTTGTGTGAAAAATGCCATTCACCTTGAAAGAGAAAGATCTATGGAGACTGAATACAGAGATCATACATACTATTTTTACCGTTTTTTGTCTTTTTTTCTTTCTTGTGATTTTTCCGTTTTGTTCTGATTTTTATCTCCCAACATGATTCGTATGGAAATATGTAAAAAAAAGGAATGTATCTGTTAAACCTAAAAAAATAAACATAAGTGAAAATGAAAAAAGAAAGAAAGAAATGGGACCAGGAGAGACATCCAATTCTGTTAGGGGATTGCATTGTCACCTGCTGTGTGGAAGAGCTGAAAGAAGGGGAAAAAATATTTGCCATATGTTTCTGATAGGTGAACTGAGCCTTGGGATTAGAAAAATTTTGAAACTGGAGAATTGAGCAGAAAATGACTTTAAAGATCAGAAAAGAGATGGACTGGTAATGGAGTTGAGCTGAATTGAGAATTGAGAGCTTGATACAAACTTTCTATCAGTTCTAGAAACAAAGCTAAGAATTTGCCCTGACATTTGCTGCCTAAGAGATGGAAAACCCTGAGAATTCAGGAGAAGACGTAGAAAAATTCTACAGATTTCAGGCTTTCTATTTTTCTGAAAGAGTTTAACATTGCTTTCACAGACTAGAAGAGTCACCAGCAGAGAAGCCCATTAGGAGACTGGAGAAGTCCAGAGAAAAGAATCTAGCCAATGACAACCATTAGAGAAACAGCTCAGTCCAGAAGGAGAAAGGAGAGATCTGGAAGAGGAGCAGTTCCACTCACCTGTGAATTGTTATTTAGACTGTTTCTGAAGGAAACAAAAGACTTCAAAGCTCAAATTCTAGAGTTGCCAGTTGCCTTGGATACATATAAGTCTGTGCCCACTCTTCTCAATGTGTACACTGGGGAGGGAGATGGAGTGCCCACAGTTTATGTGTAGAATATTATGTTTTAATTATTCTTGCTTTACCTTCTGTTTAGGAAATATTCTGTCTGAGAGTTAAGAGCATTCATCTTGGCTGATTTGTTAAATGAGAACTTAATATGGGTTTAGGAGCTACCTTCTTTAGGATTATCTCTTTTCCAAAAGGGTTATTCATAGGATTCAGAGAGAATTCCACTTTGGAAATCTCTCAATCAGCTAGTATGTGAGTAGAGGTAGGATTGAACAAGCCAAACCAGAAAGAAAAAGGAAGAGTAATGTTGGTATCATACTTCTGATACACTATGAAATGGATATGATCCAAGAATAGAATCATTCCATGTATAACATATACAAATTCTCAACCAACCGACCATATGTCAACAACAAAAAAATTGAAAAAATGAATATCATATGGAGTTATTTACAGAAATGGAGGGAATTGTGGATAGCAACTCAGGATCAGGACATTTCCACCTGAAAATATCAGAAGCTCATACTTAGGAAGACAATACTTATTAAGAAATATGCTCTAGAGTAAGGAACACTACCTTATATCATTATAGGGTACAAAAATGCAGCATCAACCAGATATCTAGAAGACATAGAATCACATACATAAACTTGCTATTCCTTATAAAGTAACAAATAGCAAATTTTAATTCTAACAATGGTACTCTATAATGTCCTTGGGAATTTAGCAAATAAGCTGTATTGGAACCAGAGCATCATTACAGGCACAAATGCCCAGATATAATATTGATTCATAAATATTTAAGAACAATACCTCATACAGAATACTCTTATTTTTCAAATTATAGAATGGAAAAAAAAACTTAAAAAAAGATAGCTGACAGAAGAAATTCAAACTATGTGGGAATATGATGCGGCAAATATTAACCCTGTCATCCCATTTGCTAAAGGAAATGTCCTGAAGCTTTCAGTACCTATAGAAGCTGAACTTACCTTACAGTACTTTTTATTAAATTACAAAACAATTTTTTGTACCCCTTTTAAGTGGAAGAGGGTTAGGTGGAAAGATAATTAATTTAGTTTTGGACATTTTGAATTAGATGTCTACTGCATATCAAGTTCCTCAAATTTCCCTTGGCTTCTGCTGTCTCATTCAAAAAGCTTGTCTCCTATTTTACCGGGAAAAAATGAACCCATTTGCTGCTTTTTCCTTTTCTTCCTCATTTCCTTTCAGTATTATGCCTTTCACTATTAAGAAACTATTTTGGCTTTTCTCCTTATGAAATTTAAGTCCTCTATCAATATAAGTAATCCCATTTCATCCCATCTCCTACAACAGAGTGGGGTAAACCCCATTTATCATTTGTCTCCCTATCTATTGGCTATTTCCCTACTGCCTACAAACATACCATGCCTAATTTTTTAGAAGGGAACAAAATTTTGTTTGCTCCCTACCCTTTAAAGAATAGCAATTGGCTTTTAAATCTAAGAAACTAAAATCTTTCCCCTAGACTAGTAATATTTAGTAAGACAGATAAACATAATTCTTATTTTGTTCTTTCTCAGAGGAAGAGAACAGAGTCTTCTTATACCCCTCTGGGAAGGCATCAAATTTTCCCTTGGAGAGAGGTGGCCAAAATACCCAAGATTTCTATTTAGTCTTCCCCATTGGCCACAATAGACAAACCTATATGAACATATCCCTAGTTATATGGATAACATGTCTTATATATCATCATCATCATTATTTACCTTATTCTCATCTTTTTCAATGGCATTCAGATAGAACTAATCATGGAATATGTTATGATCCCACTATTTTTATTTGTTATGTTTATTTTTTATTTGTTGTGTTTAAATAGTATTTGTTTTTTTATTTGTTATGTTTTTGTTTATTTGTTATGTTTAAATATTATTTTGTTATGTTTGTTTGTTGTTTATTTGTTATGTTTAAATAATATTTGTTTATTTGTTATGTTTAAATAGTATTTTATTTTTTCCAAAACACACAAAGATAGTTTTCAACATTCATCTTAGCAAAACTTTGCGTCCAAAATTTTCTCCCTCTCTCCCCTCTCCCCTCCCCAGGATAACAAGAAATTCAATATAGGTTTAACATATACAATTCTTCTAAACATATTTTCATATTTGTTATGCTGCACAAGAAAAATCAGATCAAAAGGGGGGAAAACTTAAGAAAGAAAAAAAACCCTAGCAAGCAAGTAAGCAACAATAACAATAAAAGGTGAAAATACCATATTTTGATTCACATTCAGTCTCCATAGTTCTCTCTCTACATGTGGATAATTCTCTCCAACACAAATTTATTGGAATTGTCTTGAATTACCTCATTGTTGAAAAGAGCCACATCCATCAGATCATCACATAATTTTGTTGTTGCTGTGTACAATGTTCTATTGGTTCTACTCACTTCACTTAGCCATAAATTCATGTAAATCTCTCCACATCTCCCTGAAATCATCCTGCTGATCAGTTCTTACAGAGCAATAATATTCCATAACATTCATGTACCATAAGTTCTTTAGCCCATTCTCCAACTGAGGGGCATCTATTCCATTTCCAGTTTTTTGCTGTTACAAAAAGGGCTGCCACAAACATTTTTACACATGTGGGTCCTTTTCCCTTTTTTATTTTCTTTTTAGGATACAGACCCAGTAGTAGCACTGCTGGGTCAAAGGGTATGCACAGTTTTATACCCCTTTGGGCATAGTTCCAAATTGCTCTCCAGAATGCTTGGATCATTTTACAACTCTACCAGTAATTTACTGTGTCCCAGTTTCCCCACATTCCCTCTAATGTTTATCATTATCTCTTCCTGTCATTTTAGCCAATCTGAGAATTGTGAAATGGTACCTCAGAGTTGTCTTAATTTGAATTTCTCTAATCAATAGCGATTTAGAGCATTTTGTCTCACTTTTTAAATGATATTCAATTTTCTTTATATTATTGCATAATAATACTCCTTACTCTTTAGGGACTGCAAACTTCTTCTGTAATCTTATACTATATTCCTAGCCACATATTCTTCAATCCAGAGACATTGGCCTTTTGGCAGTTTCATGAACAAGACCTTCCATCTGTTGACTTTGGGCATTTTCTCTGGCTGTCTCCCATGCCTGGAATGCCTCTTCATCTCCAGCTGCCCTGGCTTCCTTATAATTCCAATTCCATGAGATTTTCTCATCTGCTACAGGAAGCCTTTCCCAATCCTTTTTTTTTTTTTTTTTTGTAATGCTTTTTCTCTTTTAATTATTTCCTATTTATTCCATATATAACTTGTTTATACATGTATTTACATGTTATCTCCCCCAACATAGTGTGAACTCCTTGAGGCTAAGGATTATCTTTTGTCTTTTTAATTCTGTAGCACATAGAACAATGCTTGCCACATAGTAGACACTTAATAAATGTTTATTTACTGACTGACAAATGCTACTCATAAAAAAGACCAAATAATGGATAAGGAATGAATTAACTTGTCCAAGAGCATGTCAATAGGCATCAGGGGTTATACAGATAAAAATATACCAGGAAATAAGCAGTGAATGAACTCTCACTAAAGAGAAAGAAAATATCAGCTCAACTGATAAAGTCCCCAGTCTAATATAAAGGGAAATTCTCCAGGGAGGCAAGGTGGAAATCAAAATATAAATGTTAGGTCGGGAGCAGCTTTCTCCTACATGTCTTCCTTCTAAAAGGAAGCTTTCTCTCACACTCTTTGCAGAGAGGGGAATCATTTATGTCCCCTCTCAAAGCAGAAAGCAAGAAATTCTCTCCTCTCATAATCACTTTCCAACTTTTCCTTTCTTGCGGTCATAAAATGTTAAATATTCATTCTCCCCTCTTGGGGAGCAGATTCTTATGCAAATAAACTGGGCTTGAACTTCAGGTTACAGATAATACTTGGGGTGTTTGTATATTCAAGAAGGACCCTCTGGTATGAGAGTTTGCTGAGCCATTTCCGGGGCTGCTCATTCATCTTTGGTGTCCACCTGTTAGTCAACTCTTATCTGTGGTTCCAGGAAATTATGGTAAATTTAAGGCAACCAACAGGCTTCAAAGCCATTGGATGAGTTGGGGGGATGGTATCTACTCTAAATATGTGAAAACTTCTCCTGGGTGGGATGAGCAGATGAGAAAAATTTGTTCCAGTGGCCATGAAAGTGGTTGAAGCAGGGATTGTGGAACTCTTAGGGATGAATCAGACATCAAAGAAACAGTCATCCACTATATCTGCCAGTCGCCATGACTTGGCTGGTTACTGGACTTTGATGACTCTGGAAGAGAGAGTGAAGGTGATGACTTTGTACAACTCTATCTCAATTTAAATCAAACTCACAAATAAGTCAAGACATTATCCCATAACATCACTGGTCTTTGAAAACAAAGAACAAACAACAACATTTAACATTAATCATAACAAAAACTTAATACCAGAACCTTCTGATTAATACTATAGAGGCAAAGGAACTAAACATAAAACCCATGATTTCCCAAAAAGTTCTTTCCTATCACTGACTTGGGAAAGCCCAAAGCTTTGCCCAGATTTTGGAAGCTGCAGAACAGAAGCAATTGAATAAATATTTATTAAGTCAGTTCATAACATGGTATAAACATGTCTTTAATATCCAAATGAAGGCTTCTGAGGCTCTTGAGCTGCTGGGTCAGCTGATAATCTATTTCTTAGACAGCATAAGTTTGTAGTGAATAAAATGCTGAATTTGAAATCTGGATAACCCAGTCAGAATCTTGCCTCACACAACTATTTAAGTGTTTGAGGCGGATTTGAATTTTGATCTTGGTGATGTCAAGTCCAACACTCTTTCAAGGTACCACCTATCTGCCTAGGTGGCAATCTGAATTATGAAATCTGCCTGTGGTGGTTTTGTTGTTCTTGCTATTGTTTTATACACACACACACACACACACACACACACACACGAAGTCTTCCCTGATTTCTGGTTGTTGGTAATACCCCTCGATAATATTATTTATTTGACATGTATTTTATATTTATATTTGGCATGTTATTTCCCTTCTCCAGTACAATGTAAATTTCTTGAGTCTGAATGTGAGTTTTTTGTCTCTGTACTTTACCATAGGGCCTAGGATGGAGAGCACACTTCATAAGTGTTTTTTGAATTGAATTGAACTTAGCTTAGTTGTAGGAGAAAGGAAAATCAAAGTGAGAAAAGGAGACTTTTTTCCATTTAAGAAACTGAAGTTTTAAAAGCCTCTGGTGATTTTTTTAAAAAATGAGGACTTGATAATGCAAGGAAAGATTGTGCCATGATGAATGGCAGTTTCTCGGTGAGTCTTTGCCAGCCTTACCTCAGGATTTCCCTGTCTTTGTGAGTTTCATTTGGATTTTTCCTTTGCTCTGTGGCTTAACTTGATTTAGTGAGACTTCAGGCCTAGCAATCACACATCACAAATAGAAATTGGGGGGAAAAATGGCAAGCTGGCTTTTTAGCGGGCAATCCTCCCTCTTGAGTTGCATAAGGAAATTAGTGAGGAGCTTCAATGGATAATTTTATCCTAGATATTAAATCAGGCCATCTTTATACGAAGGCAAAGAGCAATTCAAGCTGGCAAGCCAGACTGGTGATAGCTGACAGAGAGCCCTGGCGATTATGAAAGGAACCTGCTGATGTGCAGTTTCTGACTTTACAGTGTCAGCATGAAATGTCTTGATTCAGGTTAAATAAACCTGCCCTGTTTCCCAGGCTCTCTTTGTATTTGCCTCCTAAGAAATACACATATTTAGGATATTAAGTGCAGAAGGGGGATATTACTCTTCCATTTTGCACTTTCCAGGTTTTAAATATTATGATTGAGTAATATCATTTATATGTGAGCCAAGTGAGGTAGTGTGGTACAGTGGAAGAGCATTGGTTTTATACTTAAGTAATCTGAATTCACATCCCACTTCTGAACTAATTCTCTTAAATGTCCTTGGGCAACTTCTCTTTTAGTTTTTAATATCTATAAAATAAGGGGACTGAACTAGAAGGCCTCTCTAATTGTAGATAATAATACAGTTATCCCTTCCACATTGCTACTTGCGGTTTTGATATATTGCCGGTTGTTGTAAGAAATTAAATGGGAATTTTTTGAGAATTTTGAAAAGTTGTAGATGAATGCAAAGGTTAATGACCTTTATATATATATATAAAATAAATGACACAGAGCCTATAACCAAATACTTAACCTGAATTTTACACTAAGGTGCTATGAACACCCTCTAGAAGGAAAAGAAAAAGAAAAAATTCAGATTTCTCATAGGAAGGAAAGGTCAAAATTTTTTTGTGGTTTTTCCAGATCATGGAATGTATTCCCCTAATTCTTGCAGTGTAGAAGGGAGAGCTGTAATAGCTAACCTAGCATTTATACAGCTGGCTTTAAGATTTGCAAAGTAGTTTACAAAAAATACTTTAGTTGAGTATTACAACAACCCTGAGAGGTAGGTACTATTATTATCCCCATTTTACAGATGACAGAAATTAAATGATTTGTCAAGGCTCACACAACTAGTTAAGTGTCTGAGGCGGATTTGAATTTTGATCTTGGTGATGTCAAGTCCAACTCTCTTTCAACGTACCACCTATCTGCCTAGGTGACAATATGAATTATGAAATCTGCCTGTGGTGGTTTTGTTGTTCTTGCTATTGTTTTATGCACACACACATATTTAGCTATGAATGGTTTGCCTAGCAATGAAGTACAGTAGAAACCATATGCTAGAGAGAGAAAAAAAAATCCAGGCACAGACTTTAACTAATCCTACTAATTTCTACAATGACATCTGTGCAGTGTTCCAGATTCAGCCTCCTGTGATAGTCAGTGACTGAAAGCAGTAGGCTCTGTGAAACCTTGCTCAGTTAACAGCTTTGCAAGGGAGTCTCTCTCTCTCTCTCTCTGTCTCTTTGTTTCCTTCTCTCTCTGTGTGTGTATGTGTCTCTCTCTGTCTCACTGTCTCTGGCTCTGTCTCTGTCTCTCTCTCTCTTTCTCTTCCCTCCTCCTCCCTTCTCCTCATTGTTCTTCCTCCCTCCCTCCCCCTCTTCCTTCCTTCCTTCTTTCCTATCATTCTTTTTTATGTCTTTCTTCCTTTCATTATTTTGAAAACAACCATCCCTCCTCCCAAGAAGAAATTGTTATTGAGCTTGCCTATTTCCTAAGTCACTTAGTATTCCTTTACTTTAAAATAAATTTTTATTCCTGGTGTCCAAACCTGATTTTTTAGAGCAAAAATGGAATTTTTGTAAGTGTTATTAAAAAAAAGACCAGGCCAATGTCAATTATTTTTTTCACTTCGGTGAAATGCATGTTTATATGTGCTGTCACATATAACTCAAAAATACTGTAGAAAGTTAATTAAGAAAACTGCTTGGTCTTAATAGCTAACAGTTATGCTCTTTTTTATTCTTCTACATCAGATTAAGGACCCATGGCAATCAGGGTCTTTGCTAAATTGCAAATTAAATGTCCAGAGTAAATTCAATAAGCAGTATAATTCAGTTATAAATGGAAAGGTTTCTGTGTCTTATTCAGTGAGAATTAGGAAATCACTTTCATGCTGTTCTCTTAAGTCCCTCTTCTCAGATGTTTTTCTCTCTCTTGCCTCTATGTCTTTGCACTAGTGGTCCCTTTCTGTCTTTGTATTTTCAGGATTCCCATGTTCCAAGTTCATATAGACTAGCTTTGAGCTTGGGTGGGGTGGACCCCAAAGCTTAATCTCTCTTTATGTCCCTTTTGAGAATTTACTCTAAGAAATCTGAGTTGATATTTTGTATTTGGGATTTCACAGATGTGGGTGATGAAGTCATCAACTCCCATTCAAGTTTTCAAAACAACAAGTATATCACTTTATTTGGCATGAAGCAACAATGTTTCTGATTCCATAAAGAATGCAAGGTTTCTTATAACCAATAAAAAACAATGCAAAAACAGATGAAGAACTAAAAACAGTTCATAAACACTTAATATAATTCTCTTTCTTCTCTCAAGTATCTTTACAGATAAGCTTTACAAATTCAACAACTTTCCATGACTTGAAATCACCCCAGAAAGGAAGGAAACTTGGGGGTAGTATCCCATAATTCTGGTGAGTCCTTTTACTGCACAGAGGTTCCCTAAGGACTTGAACACACAAAGAAACACATTTGGGAACTCTAGGCAGCAACCCCATTCTAATTTGAGCCATATTACCTGAATAACTGCTTGTAGACATTGGAGTACCAAATCCTGATCCCTGGTTGTGAAGACCGAGTTAGCCCTCTGTATACCTTAGAATCAGCTGGAGTCAGGATAAGCTAAAGTCGTTGGTCTTTATTCTTGGTCTTTAAGGGTAGAAGTGAAGGGAATGGACACAGTATCTCCGCAACCTTCCTTTTTTCAATTCCACCGCCAAAGTGACCCTCACTTGTCTTACTCCACCCCCTAATCTTTCCCACAATTCTCTGTATACACCAAAAGATTGAACCAGCACAGAATAGTGGGAAGGGCCATTTTCCAAGCATATGCTAATAGAGTATTGTCCAATTGGTAGTTAACTTTAAGTGTTTGGTTGTCAGTCCTCAGTGCATCAACTCAGAGTTTCAGCCCTTTATACCTGGTATCTCCACATCATGGTTTTTTTTTTCTTTTTCTTTTTTTTCTTTTTAATCCTATCTCACTGTTGTGTTTAGCATTTGGAGTAATAACATCCCATCCTTTTCTGTTTCAAAAAGACATGCTGCTCAAGAAATTGCCTTTATTTGGATACAAGGCAGGAAGTCTGAACACTTAGACTTGGGTTACTTTTGAGGCAATCATTAAAGGCTGGCACTTCTTAAGAAATATCCATTCTCTGGCTAAAAGGTTAGATTTTAGAAGCATACTGTTTAGAAAGTCATTTAATCTCTATGCCTCAATTTCCTCAACTGTAAAATGGAAATAATAATAGCATCTATCTCACAAAGTTATTTTCTGGATCAAATGAGATAATATTTGAAAAATGAATAGCAGAATGCTGGCATATACTAAATATTTAATAAATGTTTGCTCTTCCCTCTGGTTCACTTTTTTTCTAAATTGGAATCATGGGAAAGAGTCTCCAAATCCATATGCTTTATTTTTAGGATCTCTTAAAAAGAGACAAAAGAAGACCTAAGTCTAAATGCTTCTTTTGGAAGTTAGCATAGAAGGTCCTCCCTGAATCTGTCCTACCAAGAATCTGAACCAGTGAATTCATCTTAAAGGCAAATTGTGCTAGTGAAATCCATTCTCTAGGAAATGCCAAGGAGATGGCTCCAATCCAACCAGTTCACATTTTGGGAGCAGCCCCAGTTACTAAGAAAGGCAAAATCAGATAATTACTCCTCTCAACGAGTCTGGGAATGGGCAAATCCATGCTTTCTAGGGAGATTCAGTCCTCAAGATTCAGGACTTCAAAGTCTTATAAGTTTTTAAAGCTAATTGGGGATTTCTCTCCATTTTGATCAGCTCCTCTCTTCATAAAATGATTTCCTTTACTTCTATACTCTGAAATTTGTAGTTTCATTCAAAGTTCATCTCAAGGGCTACCTTCTACAAAATCTTTCCCTAATATATTCCATGGGTTAATGTTCTCTCCCTAATGCTTAGCTTAATGAATCAGATTGAATTTTCCCCTCAACAATAAACTACTTCAAATTACTAGTAAAATTGTTAAATTAATACAAAGGAAACATTGCCATCTATTCTAGCTAATAACTTTTGTGAGGTACAGATCACTTTCTTATTGTTTGGTTAGGAAGATTAATAATTATTTTGGACATTTTTATCAATGGATCAATTGTTTTTAGAATCATAATTTCTATTTTTGGAGTTTGGGGCGGTTCTTTTAAAGGTAGTTTCAAAGGTGTTTCAAAAGTTCTTTTCAAAGATAGACCCTGATACTTGATCATGGCTTGCCTACCTGTGATCATGGCTGGCCTGTCTCTGCTCATGGCTGATCTATTCTTTTTTTCTTTTCTTTTTTTTAATGTTATTTTATTTTTCCAAATACATGCAAAGATAGCTTTCGACATCCATTTTTGCAAAAATTTGTGTTCCAGATTTTTCTCCCTTTTCTCCCTCCTCCAACTTCCTTAAGACACCAAACAATATGATGTAGGTTAAATGTTGTGCAATTCTTCTAAACATATTTCCATATTTGTCATGCTAAGCCAAAAAAAAAAAAAATCAGATCAAAAGGGAAAAAGCACAAGAAAAGGAAAAAAAAAAACAAGCAAACAAACAATGAAGATAACAACAATAAAAGGTGAAAATACTATGATTTGATCTGCATCCAAAGTGTGGATGTCACTTTCTATCACAAGTCTATTGGAATTGCCTTGAATCACCTCATTGTTGAAAATAGCCAAATCCATTGCACTTAATCATCACAAAATCTCATTACTATGTACAATATTCTCTTGGTTCTGCTCACTTCACTTAGCATCAGTTCATGTCTTTCTAGGCTTTTCTGAAATCAACCTGCTCATCATTTCATATATTAATAATTTTTAATCTATATATGTACATAATAATAATTCTTATTATAACAAGAAATATCATTTCTTATATCAATAATACTCCATCTCATTCATATGCCATAACTTATTCAATCATTCCCCAAATGATAGGCATCCACTCAATTTTATTTGTTTGTGCAAAACATTTTAAATTTAGTGTAATCAAAGTTATCCATTTTGCATTTCATGTCCTCTATTTCTTTTTTAGCTAAAAAAATTGCTGTTTTCCACAGATCTGAGAGGTAGACTATCCCTTGTTCTACTAATTTGCTTATAATGTTACTCTTTATTTCTAAATCATGAGCCCATTTCTACCTTATCTTGGTATAGGGTGTTAGATGTTGTTCAGTGTGTAGTTTCTGCCATACTAGTTCCCAGTTTTGCCAGTAATTTTTGTCAAACAGCGAGTTCTTATTCCAGAAGCTAGAATCTTTGGGTTTAATCAAACAATAGCTAATGGCAAGCAGAGAAAATAATGACAAAACTCATGAGGCAACAGTATCTATCATGTTGAGCCCTCAAAATATGACAAAGAAAACAAAAACAAATATGATAATTTTTTAAAAAAGCCTTTAGGCTATTATAAAAACCAGTTGGAAGAAAAGTCTAGTTTCTTCTGATATTAACTTTGAGTATCCTGGGATGGGGGCCATTAGGTATATGACCCTGGGCAGTTTGCCTCAATTTCCACATCTGTAAAATGATCTGGAGAAGGAAATTGAAAACAACTCCATTATTTTTGCCAAACAACAACAACAACAACAACAACAACAATAACAAAACCTAAACTGGGTTCACAAAGAATTGACATGATTGAAATGACTGAACAACAATGCTTTTTTTTTTTTTTTTATTAAAGCTGTTTATTTTCAAAACATATACATAGATACTTTTCAACCTTTATCCTTACAAAACCTTGTGTTCCAAATTTTTTTCCTTCCCTCCCCCACCCACTCCCCTAGACATCAAGTAATTCAATATTGAACAACAACAATCTTGAAAAATGGCTTTATTCTTTGGGACTCAGTTTTCTTATCTATGTGTGATACCTTTGAACCATACCTATAGTTATGTAGAACATGTTTGAATTTATGTATTATTACTTATAAAACTTCATTTTATCTTTGAATCTCGGTCAGGCATAGTTACATACATAATGCTGTGTAAGGTTAAGGGATTTGTTTTTTTTTTTTTTCCTCCCTGCCTCCCACTAGCTAGTTGATGTAATCACAGAAAGTAAGAGGCAGATAACAGAGGTAATTATGTATTAATATGTTAATGAAGTTCAAAGACATGTTAATACCTTATTATCTTTTTATAAAATAGGAAAACATTTCCCTTATTGAATTGGAAGGGGAGCTTGGGATTGGCTAGTAGAAAATTGGCCATAGCCCTGGGGAGACTTAAATAGCTAAGCTTTCCAGTCATGGAGTTAGTCTTTACAATTCAAGAGATGTAGTCACTTGAGGCAAGAGCTACTTAGTGGAAGGTGACTCTTGTACTTCTACCAACTGGTAGCAGAGTGGGAAGAGTAGATTCTTTTCTTACCCCTCCCCATCATTCATGGATTTTTTTTTTAAGTGGAACTATTTATCCAGTTGGAAAACTATAACCAGCAAGAAGTAGATACATTTTCTGTCTGGCATATAGATGCAGGTAAGATTTAAAGTATTAAGCACATGACCCTTGACATGAGAAGAGATTCCGTCATGGATTTGAGACAGAATTAATTGACAATTGAAAGGTGATTTACATCGATATCTGGGATGGAAGAACAACATGAGAATTCTAAAAGAAGAGATAAAGCAATGAAATCTTACAGAACAGGAAGTGTGGTTGGCCATATCTACAGGGATTCCCTTGCTGGCTTTACTACAAGTGTGCTAGAAGTTTGTTGTTTGTGAATTTTTGGGAGAATCCATCTCAAATTTAGGGTGGTGGTGGGAAATGTTTTGTATTACATTTTAAATAATGCTTTGGCTTTAAGTTAATAGTATCTACTGATTTATCAATAAAAATAAGCTCACTGGTAGGGACTCATATTTTTGTTTTTTTGTTTTTTGTTTTTAAAAAAAAATAATTAATTTTTAACACACATTGCTTTATGAATCATGTAGGGAGGGAAAAACATGAACAAAAAAGAAAAACCATGGAAGAGAGCAAAAAACCAAAACAAAACAAAAAAACAGAAAAAAGACATGAACATAGCAGATGGTGTTTTCTATCCAAAGTTTATTGGCATTGCCTTGGATCACTGAACCACCGAGAAGAACTAAGCCCTTCCTAGTTGATCACTGTACATTCTTGCTGTTATTGTGTACAATGTATTCCTGATTCTGCTTGTTTTTACTCAGCATTAATTCATGTTAATCTTTCCAGGTCTTTGTAAAATCAGCTTGTTCATGATTTTTTTACAGAACAATAATATTCCATTACTTTCATATACCACAATTTGTTTAGCCATTCCCCAATTGATGGGCAGTCACTCCTTTTCCAATTCTTTGCTATCACAGAAAGAGCTGCTACAGACATTTTTTCACATGTGGGTCCTTTTCCCTCCTTTATGATTTCCTTGAGATACAGACATTGCTGAATCAAAGTTTGATAGTCCTTTGGGCATAGTTCCAGATTGTTCTCCAGAATGGTTGGATCATTTCATAACTCCACCAACAATGCATTAGTGTCCCAGTTTTCTCACATTTCTTCCAATACTTATCATTTCCTGTCAACTTAGACAATCTGAGAGGTGTGAAGTGATACCTCAGAGTTATTTTAATTGGCATTTCGCTAGTCAATAATGATTTAGATCATTTTACCCCCATGATTGTAGATGGCTTTCATTTCATCATCTGAAAATTGTCTGATCTCCCAGATGAATTTTGTTATTATTTTTTCTAGTTCTATAAAATGATTTTTGGCAGTTTGATTAGTATGGTACTGAACAAGTAGACCAAATCAGGTAGATTTGTTACTTTTATTATACTAGCTCTGCCTATCCATGGATAATAGATATTTTTCCAGTTGTTTAGATCTGATTTTATCTGTGTAGGAAGTGTTTTGTAAACTGTAGTTTTTGGAATGAAGGCTCACAAACTACAGTCTTGAATTTGAGGGTAGTAGCTATCTTTTAGTATATACAATCTACAAGTGTGCTGATTTGTTGAGGTAGATCCCCATCCCAAGAGAGATACTACAATAGCAATGTAAAACCCACAGACACAAACACACACACAATTACAACTCAATCTAACCCTAAAACTTGATGTAAAAACTGAAGTAAAAAAAATAACAATTAAAATGAGGAATTAGTCACTCTCTTGCTATTTCAAAAATTGCTCCTTCTGTTCCATGGGAGAAATATCATTAAAATCACTCTAGTGTAAAAATCATTGTTTGGAGCAATCTTCTTGGCTTCTTGGTGCAGTAACAACCTAGTAATAATTGTAGGAAGCTATGTATTCTTGGAGAAACATTGGTAAAGGGAGCCTAGATTCTCCATAAAGCTGCAAAGTAAATTCCAAGTAAGTCTTCAGAGTGATGCTTTCCCCTGTAATGATCAAAAATCAGAAAAGATGCCAGAGCTCAAGGTACAATCTCCATTTCCCCTCTCTGTCTTCTTTCTATCAATAAATCAACAAATATAAATAAAAATAATGAATCTATGCCTAGTCTCTCAAAAGAGATGCCACAAGTGTTTCTATGCAATCAATCTTGATATAGTATCATTTCCTATTACACTTTGCACAGACTCATGTGGAATAAAGTTCTTATTACCTATATTAATGAGAGTTCTGAACTAGATGGACTCTGAAATCCTTTTCAGCAGTATCATTTTATGATTCTTTGATCTCATACTTGCATAAATCCAAATGCTGTTTCATTTATCATATTTCCCATTCTCTCCATATTTTAGGGCAGATAAATTTAAATGTTTCATAGTCTTATGTTTAATCATTAATGAATTCATCTAGCATTCATTCTAGAATTAGTTCAGCATTCTAAAATGTTTGTGAGAGGGGAATAATGTTATAAAGAAAATTCTAAACTGAGAATTTTGGTTTATTTTAGTAAAAGAGAAATTATTAATATCTATAGGTCTATGAAATGCTGAGTCAGGAGTAGGGTAAGAAGTAGGTAGATGATAAATCCATTGTTATAATGTATAATATCTTTCAGTACTTTTAAAGATCCACAATTTCAATGGTACAGTCATTTTCTCTGCATTCTCTCTGTTTCTTAATAGTGAGTAACTTTATGAATTGCCCTGTGTGATGGAAGAATTAGCCTTAGGACTTGACATATGCAGGTTAGGCTAGTTTTTCCTAAAAAGGAAGTGAAACTGTCCTGGAGATTTAATTGACTCAGGGGACTAAGGCTCAGGTTGCTGATGCGGTTTGTTTATAAGAATACAAAGTCCTATGGAGCTCTTGCTGGCCCCTAAAGCCTGACCAGCATGAGCAACACAAAGACAGGAATACTCTACTCAGCTGAATCAACATGGTTCATGGAATAACTTTCTCCTATTATGGTCCTTAATCACCTCCTTAGCTGCTAGATTTTCTACAAGTGTTTAATTTCATTGCAATATCAAACCTGAACTACCAGTAGATCAGTCTGGCCTGTAACACCTGGCCAGAAAATTTAAAAAAAAAAACTCCTGACGTTTGATCTCTTTTCTCACTGAGTCAGTGAGAGCTCCTTAAGACAGGTGCATAATCTCACTCAGAGCATTTTAAAAACCTTGCTAGTTGGGGAGGCTCTGTCAGAGCTCAGGCTTCTTTAGCATCATCTCTTACTTAGGACGAATAGGACCAAACTAACATAAACATCCAGATTGCCTTGAAGGGGAAAAGAAGAAGGGGAAAAGTTGCAAAAACTAGCATCCTAATGAAGTTGTTTGTGAAAGTGGGGAAGAAAAGGGAGGGTGAGAGTGTGTAAAGGATCTGCAGAACTTAAGACCTTTTATCAAATGAGATAATAAACTGTAAAGCATATAGTACAGGTCCTGACACGTAGTAATTACTATGTAAATATTGGTGATTATTCTTATTTTTCTTATTCTTATTATGGTTTGGGGATTGGAGCTGGCAGAGGACAGGTAGTTAGGAATATAGTGGCTTTGTATACTTCTCTGAATCACTGTCTAGATAGAACAAGAGTAGGTCAGGAGTGCAAAGAACAGAGCTCTAAGGCTTTGGGACAAATAATTACTCCAATTTGAAACCCTATAGGGATGTTTTCGATTTCATCGCCTACTACCTCAAGTCCCTCCTTGCAAAGAGGTGAAACCAGTAAGCTTATTATGGTAATCTTATGCCAGCTTTTTATTTATTACACATAGACAGCAGCTTTGTCTCCCTCTGGCAATTTGGGCTGTATTTTATCATCTAGGTAGCTAAATCAGATTGGAGCTTTCACAGACAGGATTTTCTACAGCTTTAAAAATCAGACAGAAGCTTTGGTAATAGTAGGAACTATAAGTTAGCTAGAAAGTAGAAGGAAAATATTAAACAGTACTAAATGTCCTCTATAAAAAACAAAACCAGAGAACAGGGAATAATGGTCTTGGAAGTGATACCTAGGAGAAAGAGTCATAACAAAATCCACCTCAGAATTATATTAGAAATTTATAGAGCAAAAGAGCTTGTTCAGACCATGAGGTTTGTCCAGACCTTATAAATTAATGAGACCCTGAACTCTGCACTAAATGAAATGCTGAATCTGTGAAGCTGCAATTCCAATCTTTTTATCAGGCTTAGAAAGTGATTCTTTCTCAGAATGTCAAAGTCTTTGAAAATGTTCACTTACCTTCCTGTGGTCATCAACTCCCTTTCCTTCCCCTCCTTGCCCTATTTTCATTTATTTCTTCATTCTTCAAAGGGTTGGTTGAAAGTGAATGGAGAAATGTTAGCCTATCACCTACATTTTAAAAAACCCTATAGAACATTGACCCTGGTCTACCCTTAGAGATCATTTAGGATCACAGGTGCATAGATTTAGAGTTAGAATTAATCTACTCCAATCCACTCATTCTAGACAAGAGAAATCATTTTTAGACACGTGATGAATTTTGCCCAAGGGCACCATAGATAGAGAGTAATATAGCTAAGATTGCAGCCTGGATTTTCTGCTTCTAAATCCTATGCTCTATCCACAATACCAAGTTCTAGGTGCCAATTTGCTTTCTCATTTATTGCCTTATGACTGGGAACTGTTTTTAGTGACAATGAGATTTAATGAAGTAAAAAATTAATGAAGTTTACTGAGAAGGGTGGTTGGCAAGAAATAAATGTTGGTTGAATGCTTTGTCATTTTCTCTTACTGTGTTTTGAAAATGACCATATTGGGGAACTAATTCATTAAAAAAGATGCAGTTTTCTAAAAGTCTTGGTATAGTTTTAAAGATTCAATTTTGGAATACTCTGTATATTTATATATCTACTATATACAAAACAACTTGCTAAGAACTGTGAGGGATACAGAAATGAATAAGAATTTCTTGTCCTTAAGGAAATTATAATCTAGAAAAAGGAATAGAATGTGTATGTAAAAAGCTAAAAAACAGGATAGCATGTCCCAAAGTTTACATATATATATATATATATATATATATATATATATATATATATATAGAGATAGAAAGAGAAGGGGGGGAGAGAGGGGGAGAGAGAGGGAGAGAGGGGGTAAGAGGGAAAGAGGGAGGGAGAGAGAGATTATTTCTGGATAGCATTTCTTAGAAAAGAATCATTTGAGTGTCACCTTGAAGGATGAACATGGCATTTCATTGTCAGAAAAAAAGATCAGAAAGTTTTCATGGATTGCAAGCTCAACAATGTGATATAATTGGTTTGTTTGTTTGTTTGTTTTTGTTTTGTTTTTTTGTTGCTGTTGTTCATTCTTCATTTTCAAAGAGGATCAATGACACCATAAGGTGCTTTCTTGACTTGTGCAGGAATTGGATTTAAGTGAAGCAGAGTTATACAAAATCTTTAGCCTAACTTTTTCTTCTTGAGTCACTGAAGTCCAGTGAGTGGCAAGAAAACAGTACAGACTACTGGAGAAAGCTCAGGACGCAATGGGTGATGTTGGTGTTTTCAATGTTTGATCAAGCTCTCAGTACAAAAAGTTGCTGGGAAAAGTGGAAAGCAGTCTTGTAGAACCTAGGTATAGATAGACTAACATCTCACATCATACAGCAGATAAGGTCAAAATGGGTACATGATTTAGACATAAAAGATGATATCTTGAGTAAATTAGGGGAACGTGGAAAACTTTACATGTTAGATATATGGACAAGTGACGAATTTTATGATCAAACAAGAAACAGAGAATTTTGATTATGCTAAATTAAAAAGAATTTGCACAAACAAAACCTTATGGAAGTTTTGTCAAGATTAGAAGGAAAGCAGAAGCCAGAGAGGAAAACTACAGCAAATTTCTTTCATAAAGGTCTCATTTCTCAAACATATGGAGAACTGAGTCAAATTTATAAGAATGAGTCATTCCCTAGCTGATAAATGGTCAAAGGCAGTTTTCACAAAAAGAAATAAAAAAAAATATTCATAGTTATGTGGAGAAAAGCTCTTAGTCACTATTGATTAGAGAAATGAAAAATAAAACAACTCTGAAGTGCTACCTTACACCTAACAGATTTGTTAATATGACAGAAAAGGAAAATGACAAATGGTGAAAGAAATGTGGGAAAAATTGGGTCATTAATCCACTGTTGGTGGAATTTCAAACTGATACAATAATTCTGAAGAGCAATTTTGAACTATGACCAAATGCTATCAAATTGTGCATACTTTTTGATCTAAAAATATCACTACTAGGTAGATGTGCAATCTCAAAGAGATCAAAGAAAAAGGAAACTGACCAATTTGTCCAAAAATATTTACAACAGCTATTTTTAATAGTGGCAAAGAATCAGAAATTTAAGTAATGCCATTCAATTGAGGAATAGCTGAACAAGTTGTGGGTATATGAATATGATGGAATGTAATTGCACTATAAAAATGGTGAATAGAATGTTTTTGGAAAAACCTGTGAAGACTTATATGAACTGATGCAGAATGAAGTAAGAAGAATTAGAACATTTTTGTACATAGTAGCAACAAGATTGTATGATAATCAACTGTGAATGCCTTAGCTATTCTCAGCAATACAATGATCTAAGATAATTTCAAAGGGCTTATAAAAAGTTTTAATCACCTCTAGAGAAAAAAATTGAATCTGAATGTAGATTAAAGCATAATTTTTCAATTTCTTTATTTTTCTTGTTATTTGTCAACCTAGCTAATATGAAAACTTTTTTTGCATGATTTCACATGTTTAATTGATATCACATTTCTTGTTTTCACAATGGATATTGTGAATTTGGAACTCAAAAGAAAAAAAAGCATGCTAAAAGAAATAAATAAATGATGAATTGGAAAAAAGAATGATATTTACGAGCTGGAGATCTCCTAGAAAAAGTCATTCAGCAGGGGTATGATGGTAAATGTTTAACAACTGGTCTTTAGGTGAAAAATGTACAAGTTTAATCTGCATTATTAATATTTTTCCTTATCTTGTTTAAGTCTAGACAATCAATGAAACAAACAAAAAAAATAAATCTTGATTTGTAGTGTTTTCAGATTTGTAAGTTGTGAATGTTCATTAAAATTTAACAATTAGCTCTTACAACCTAGTCCTAAGCTAGTTCTAGTACATCATTGGTCTCTGGGCTAATGAGAATCTTCAAAATCACAAATTGTATAATTTGACCATTAACAGACTGGTTCCCACTTCTTCTTCAGTGAGGACCAAATGAACTGAAATTTTTTAACTTAGAAAAGGGAGGACTTAAGAAAGAGATACTTGTGTTCAAATATTTGAAGAACTGTGCTACAGAATATATATGCTTATATATGTATGTGTGTATCTGTCTGTCTATCTCTGTCAGTCTGTATGTATATACCTGTTATGCTTGGTAGTGGAGAAAGAATTAGCAATGATGAGTAAAATTTATAGGAAAAAAGGGAATTATAAAATTGTAAGATATGATGTCATCTCAGTGGTCCTGTGGTCTACCTGAAAAATAACTCCGTCTTTAACATATTTAACAAGTGGCCATTAACTCATTTGTCCAGGGAATTTAGACATTTCATTTTGCTTTTATATTGCTCTAATTCTGTGATATTCTAAGTATGGTAAGGGGATCTCTGGCGGAGCCAAGTTCAAAATTATTTTCCTAATAACACTAAGTTGTTTTCATTTCCATTATGGAAAGTTGATAACATATATAAACAAAAGCTCTTTGGAAAGGGGTCTTCAATAATTTTAAACAGTGTAAAGAGTTCCTGAGACAAAGAGTTTGAGACCTGCTGCTTTAATAATTAGAAAGTAGTTTTTGCCCCTTAAATGAAGCTTGTTGGCTTCTTTAACCCATTGTTCCTAGTTGTGTTCTCTGAGAACAAGACAGAACAAATCTAATTTATCTTCCATGAAAGTATTTGAAGATAGTTATTATATTTCATCTAAATTTCTTTTCCAGGCTAAATTTCACTACTTTCTTCAACTGACCCTCAAATGGCAGGAACTCTCAGTGATTTACCATATTTGTTGTACCCCTATAGATACTCACCAAATTATTATCCTTCTTACAGTGTGATAGCCACATCAAGACCCAATACTCCACATGTAATATGTCACAGACAGGGTTTAGCAGGACTATTGCCTTCTTATTTCTTAATGTAGTCCAGTATTCACAATATAGATATAGGTATATATTTGTAAAAATGAATTTTGAAAGACTTGACATTCATCACTTACTGATCTAGATTTAGACTCACCATAAATAAAAACAAACTCTTTAACAAATTTGGCCAAAGTGGAATGGACTGACTTAGGAGGTAGAGGGCTCCTCCTTAATAATCTAGGTCTTAAAGTGATAACTGATTGAATACTGATTGGAGAGATTTTATAGTTATAAGTTGTACCAGATGGTTTCTGAGTTCTCTTTCAATTCTGAGATTCTAGCAAAAAGATAGACCTCCAGAAAAGAGATTTGGGAGGAATGTTACAAACAAAGGTGCAAAGATGGGAGCTTTTGGTTAGAAGTACCTGATTAGGTGGTTTGCAAAAGGAAGCAAGAGTTAAACTCTTGCTCAAAAGTAGAACATGGCAAGTTAATGGAATTATCAGGTGAGAGTGGCGTTTAGTCTCATCATACCACTTCCATTTTGCAGGAGGAAACTTTAATAAAAGGACTATTGGAATCCTTGATTGTATTCCCAGTACTAGTACTTCCTATTTTCCTGATTGTCCTTATAATCAGACCTCCTTCAGGAAAAGAGTGCAGGGGTTTTTTTGCATTACTCTTGCTTCCAAGAAGAAATGTTGTACCCTTTCAGTCTAAGAAGGGAAAGTGGGAAATATAATATTAATGTTACGCTACAGTCATATGTGATTGTAAAGGCCTCTTTTAGTATCAGAAGCTTTAAAAATTTTATATTTTAGACAACATTTTAGGCAATTGACAGCCATCCTATGAAACTTCCCATGACCTCATTCATGCATAAGAAAGGCAAGTGTAACAGTGATGTGGGTTAGATGGATGGATGAGCAGATAAACTGAAAAGCTTAGAGAATTTGAAGAGTTTGGAGGACCCTCCGTGGAGATGGAATTAGGAGGCCAATTAGTAAGCATGAAAAGATTGCTAGCAGCCCAGATGGGCAGCTAAGTAGTGCAGTGGACAGAATGCTAGGTCTTGAGTCAGGAAGACTCATCTTGAGTTCATATCTGCCCTCAGATTCTTATTGGCTGTGTGACTCTGGGCAAGTCACTTAACCCTGTTTTCCTTAGTTTGTCACCTATAAAATGAACTGGAAAAGGAACTGGCTAAGTATTCCAGTATCTTTGCCAAGAAAATCCCAAATGAAACCATGAAAAGTCAGATACGACTGAAAAAAATGACTGAAAGCAGAAGGGATAACTCACTTGATGGAAGGCAGGGAGGGAACAAGAATATTATTAACTTTATGAAATAGTAAGAACATTATTAAATAAAATAAGAAATTATTAAGTTAAAATTATTTATAAACTATATGCCTGGTACTATGTATACCTTTACAAATATTATTTGGTTTGATCCTCACAACAATCCTGTGAGGTAGGTGCTGCTATCCCAATTTTATGGTTGAGGAAACTGAGGCAGAAGTTGTCACACAGCTAATAAGCATCTGAATTTGATCTGAGACTGGATTTGAATTCATCTTCCTGACTCCAGGTTCAGAACTCTCTTTTTTGTGCCACATTGTTGATTCAACTGACTCAAAATAATATGAACTATGAATAGATCAAATCAGTTTAGTCAAGGCAGGAAGGGATTTTGGGGTGCTAAAACATCATTGAAATGACTGACTTTCAGAATGGTGAAGGAGGTAAAGGAAACTCAGGAAGAACTGCTAGATTGGGAATTTAGGGACCTAAGAATTTATAGATGGCTAGAAGATGAAGAACAGACTCAGTATGCCCGAAGAAGAGAGATAGATAATGTAGGTGCAAGATCTCAGATATCTTACATTTTTTCTTTTCTTTCACCCCCAACATCTAATCACTTATATTTTAGAATTGAAAGAGACTTCAGAATACAACTTAGAACTATACAGTGTCTCCAATCAGCATTCATCCATCCTTAACTTCAAGATTTAGATGACTAAGCAAAAACTTTCTACTTTCTTAGTCCATTCCATTTTGACCAGCAAAGTTTATTAAAGAGTTTTTTCATTATGTTGAATCTAACAATGGAGTTGCATCTCCACAACTTCTTGAATTCATCCCTCTCTCTCTCCATTCCAACAAGTGTGTATTTAGTTTCTTATATGTAAAGCAGGGGTATTGCATATGAGGATACAGGTAGGGTAGGCACTCCTCCTATTCCTTCATCTGAAAACAGACTCCTGCAGGCCATATATTTGGAAAACCACAAATTTCGATGATCTATTTTGTATTTATTTTTTGTTTATTTTGTTAGACAATTCTCAACATTTTAATTTGGTTTAAACATCACTTTGGAGTTTTGTTGCAAGATTGATACTCCAGATATAGAGCACTGTGATAGTATATGAGGGAGATTAAGCAACAAAACAAATCATTAATTTAGATAAGACATAGTCTTTTGCTCCCTGGGGTTTATAGAGGGAACAAAAGCCAAGGACAACTAATCACAATATATAATTTTATAGATATTACTCATGTTTCTTCAAAAGTATTTCTTAGTTTTCTTTGGTTTTATTTCTCATTTAGTTGAGGAGGTCCTCTGATAGATAACAGAGTTTTCTCTGTGAATTCCTCTTCTTAACCTTTTCTAGCCTCTACCTGCTGCTATATCTGGGGCTATATACCTGCAAATTTCTTTTCAAGTAACTTGAGACGTCCATATGTGTCTGGTCCATTTCACTTTATACAAACTCCTACTCTTGTTCTCTCTATTTTTTTGTAAAGACCAGAAGTCCTGATGTATAAAATAGCTAGTAATCAAACAACTGTCTTTAATCTCACGGCAATTCCCACCTTAACAAATAATTAACTTTGTACTAAGATGACCTCTGTTATTTATGAGACATACCAATACTTTAGTGAAGTTCTAAATTTTAGAAGAGTTACTATCTTATAATAGAAGACATAATCAATACCAAAAAAAAAAGTTCTACTTACCCAGAGGCAATGAAAGATTTTTAACTTGTGCTGTGAGATATCATCAATGATAGAACACCAAAGTCCTCTTCATTGAGTTAAAAGAGACATAGCAAGTGTAGTATAGTAAGTGGTATGTGAGATCTAAGAATGCATCAGCAAAATGAAATTTGAGTTGGATTACTTAGGATAATGATATGTCTATCACTTAGCATTGTTGTGAAAAAAAATACAAAATTTGGAGAACTTTAAATTTTGAGTTATTATGAATGTGGAAATGAACTGAGGAGGATTAAGGAAACTATGGTCAGAGAGGGGAAACTAGGCTTTCCTTTTAATATAAACATCAGCAGTTTCTAAGAATAACCTCCCTATGTGTTAGCAACATTTCTGGAAAATCTAATTCTGGTGGTTTCTGCAAAATACTATTCTTGTCCTTCATTCTGCATTCTTCCCACATTTTTTTTTCTGTCCTGTTCCTCCTCTTCCCTGACTTTGGAACACCCTTACTAATGCAATAGTTATGATGCACCTGCCAACAGTTTACAATGCTACTGTGAATGGACATGGCAGAAGGTGAATGGCTGAAGCTCCCTAGGAGGGAGAAGATTGTCAAGGATGCATAAATTAAGTCCCAGAGAAGTCTCCTGTGGCAGTTCAGATGGCTAATAGCCAGTTCACTATGTCCATTGTTACTTTTAAATAAGCACATGCTTCTTCCTCTGGAAGCTCAGGGAAGTAATTCATGTACAAGATATCTCAGCACAAATTAAAATAAGATTTAGACTTTATCCCCCTAACATCTAAGGTCATTTTCTAGCTTTCTAGACAAGAAGACATATTATTCTTATATTTGAGTTACCTCATGGGAATGACTTTTTGTTTCAGTTGAAAAAAAGTTCTATATAGGTTTGATTAGAATATAAACTAAGAGTTTTTCAGATTGAGATGCATTCACTAAGATTTTTCGGGGACTTTTGAAAATCTCTCAAAAAGACACTTTGAGTTACATAATTAATAAGATGATAGACTAGATACTTTTCATTACTCTCTATTAACTTTTAAAATCACCCTTAAAGATATATAAATATATATGTATACACACACACACACACACACAGATGTAAATATGTATATGCCAGATGTGGAACAATTGAAGTTGGATCCACAAGATAGACAAAAAGAAAATCCTGGTAAGGTAAAAATCCTCATGGTAATTTTTAAAGCACTAATTCAATATCCCTTCCCCATCAATCTTCACAGAGGGAGAGGATCCCAAAATTGATATAAACTAACCAAGCTTGAGACTAACATTGGAATTTCTTCCTCCTATAGATTTTCTAGCATATCTCAATTCCAGTTCTTCCCCCACAGCAAATGGCAAGCACTAATTCTGCCCAACCATATGGGAATTGCTTCTGTATAAGGTACAACTAGGTTGGTTGTCAGCAAAACTACAGATACTTTGGAACATCCTTAGCACCTTCCTACAACTTTGCAAAAAGTAACAGACACTGATTAAGCTCAACTAGAGAATTAAAGGATAAAAGCCAAGGGAGGAAAGGTGGCTAGTCTAAGTAGCTATATTGGGCCTGAAGGAAAGGGGACTCATGTCAAAATGATCAGGACTGTACTTTCAGGACCAAGGTAAAGGACTAGTGCTATGATATCTAAATTCTCAACCATGAGAGCAAGCTCAAGAAACTCTACAGTCTAGTCCCGAGTTGTATCCACTAGCAAAAAGGGGAGAGATCAAAGTCAGTGATAAGGGAATATGAAGGGGGAGGAAGGCTGAAACACCAGCAAAAAATCATAGCAGAAGAATAATCATTAAAAATAAAAGGAATGATGAATACTGAATCCTCATAGATTTATAAAGCTTCCTTAATAAATATTATAAAACAAAAGAAAGTGAACTGCTGTCTGAAAAAAACAAAACAAAGACACTACCATCACAACCTCAAGAACACAGAGCAATAATAAAAACATTCTGGAATGATTTAAAAGAAAAATTGAATACACAAGCAAAGAAATTAGAAATTAATATGTGATGGAATTTATAATTTGCAGTATAGTGATAAAACAATCTCAATTAGCAGACCAGAAAATAATTGTATTTATGGAGAACAATAGATGAATAGGTTTAGAATACACAAATACTGAAGTGAAGGAAAAGCAGAGGGCAACAGTGCTAATAGAACCAAGCTGTCTATACAAGCCAAACCATTGATGTCAAATACAAGATGCACAGAAACAGCTTAGAAATCCTGTGTCTCCCAAAAGAATATGAGAAGAAATAACCAAGCAAAAATGACTGAAATTTCAGAATGTAGAAAATAAATAATACAATAAAACTGCTTGGGACTTCTGCATTCAGAAAACAAAACATCATTTCAGACAACTTACTGATATTCAGAAAAATAAATGCTTCAAAGTAAAACAGTAATTAAATTGAACAATTTCAATAGTGAATAACAGATTCTGTTAAATAACCAAGAGAAAGATTTTCAAATAAGAGGGAAGAAAATTCAAACTGTACAATTTCTTACTCATTTCCTAGTCAAAACCATTGAATGAAATAGAATAGTATATTCCCAGCAAAGGTACTTACATCCAAAAGGACATATCCTGAAAACCTAAACTCAGTCAACAACAAAAAAAGGACATATCCTGAAATCCTAAGCTCAGTCAACAACAACAACAAAAAAAGATGAAATTTCAAAAAAGTGAAACATCTGAGGCATTCCTGAAGAAAAACAATATTTGATTTAAAAACATTCTTAAGAAGAGAAAAACAGGAAAGGTAAATAAGTACAATTACAATTACCAAGGAAATAACAGGAAGTAGAACAAATTATCCCATTCTTTTTAAAATTTAATATTTTATTTTCCCCAATTGCATGCAAAAATATTTTTTAACATTCATTTAAAAAAAAATTGAGTTCCGAAGTCTTTCCCTCCTTTTTTTCTTCTCCAACTCCAGCCCCATTGAGAAGGGAATCAATTTGGTATATGCTCTGCATATGCAGTGATGCAAAACACATTTCCATATTAGTCTTGTTGTGAAAAATACCCTGCCCCACCCCCAAAGGCAAAAAAAAAATTAAAATTATGCTTCAATATACATTCAGACTTCAACAATTCTCTCTTTAGAGACAGAAATTAATCACATTCTTGGAGGTTATTTTTCAAAAGACTGAAAGAAAGAGAAAGACTAATTTGAGAGCTTGAAAAAATAATATAGTACTCTTTGAGGCATTAAATCTGTTCATAATCTGAACATAGATTATGAATTAGAAAGTAAAATTCCAGAATATACAAGAATGAAAGAAAATTAATGAAGAGAAAAAAGCAGAAACTATTTTAAAAAAAAACCTAACACACAAAAGAAGTTGAGGAAGAGTGTGTGTGTGTGTGTGTGTGTGTGTGTGTGTGTGTGTGTGGTGTAATTTGGAATTTACTGAGAGGTGGAAAAGAAGGGGGAAAAAAACAACTAAATTAGCTAAAAGAAGGGAAAATAAATAAATAATTAATGTGAAATCTCCAAACTAGAAAAATGGAAGATAAAGTAAAATTGAGAGAGAAAGTTTGTAAGTTTGTAAATATAAACTTATCAGAAAACTGTTTCTCAAAGTCAAAATATTGACTTAAAAGTGGAAAAGATTTTTTTTAAAGAAAACACAAAAGGAAGAAATCCTAAACTTAATTTTTAACTTTAAATGTCAATGGACTTATGGAATATGACACTGAGATCTCCTTTTTTGTTTTCTGAACTAATATTTTGACAGTATTTCACCATAAAGATCTTTTAAACTCATCTGACTGAAAAAAAAATTTACAGAATTTTACTTTTTTCCTGAAAAGCATAAAATTAAAAAAATATTGGTTATGGCAGAGAGATTTTCAATTAGCAGAAGAAACTTTGAAATTGAGTAAGAAAACATTCCTCTGAAAAACTAAACAATCCAATAAAAGAAAAAAAAAAGATTGTAAGTATGAATAATGAAACAAAACTCTAAAATCTATTGCTTTCAAGAGACACATCTAAAAAGCAAAGATATAAATAGAATAAAAATGAGGTTCTAGAACAAAATTCACTATGCATGAAGTGATTTCTCCTTTTCCTCCAAATCCCCCTAAAAGTAGGACTTAGAACCATGCTATCAGATGAAGGGAAAAAAAAATCATAATCAAGGAAATTACATTATGCTTAACTGAGTCAAAAGTAACATTTACATATGTACCATAACATCAATCTAATTTCATAAAAAATTATTAACTGAACTGCAAATAGGCAGAAATAGCAGTACAATAGTACTAGGACACTTTAATGTTCCTTTCTCAGAGCTAGATAAATCTGAGAAAAAGAAAAGCATTTAGCATTCCCTTTTTTTCTTTTTCTTTTCTTTAAAGTCAAATTAACTAGTAGTTTATCTATTTTATAGTTTGTTTCCTTTATAAAACCAACTCCTACTTTTATTTATTAGTTTAATTTCTCTCTTGGTTTTCAGGATTTCAAATTTAAGACTAGATGGTACAGTGGATATAGTAGGCCTGAAGTCAGGAGGACCAGAATTCAAATTTGACCTCAGACATTTAACACTAGCTGTGTGACCCTGGGCAAGTAACTTAACCCCAACTGCCTTAAAAACAAAACAAAACAAAACAAATTAATGTTTAATTGAGGGTGTTTACTTTGTTCTTTCTCTAGTTTTTTTTTTTTTCTAGTTGCATGCCCAGTTTTTTGATCTGTATTTTATTTTATTAATGTGAGTGTTTAGAGGCATACAGTTTTCTCTAAGTATTGCTTTGGCTGCATCCTATAAATTTTAACACATTGTCTTAGCATTTTCATATTCCTTAATGAAATTGTTGATTGTTTCTATCATTTGTTCTTTGACCTTCTCATTCTTTAGGATTAGATCATTTTGTTTTCCATTAATTTTTAATCTATGCTTTGATGGCCTTTTACAGAATATACTTTTTATTCAATTATTGCCAGAAAAGGATGCATTTAATATTTCTGAAAATTTTGCTATGAAGTTTTAATGCCCCAATATAGGATCAATTGTTGTGAAGATGCCACATGCAGCTTCAAAAAATGTATACTTCTTTCTTTCTGTTCCCGTTCAATATTTTCCAGAGGTTTATCATATTTAAATCTTCAAATTTCTATAGACTTTCCTAACTTCTTTATTATTTATTTTATGATTAAAATATCTAGTTCTGAGAGGGGAAAGTTGAGGTCCCATATTAATATAATTTGACCATCTATCTCCTCCTATAACTCATTTAACTGTTCTTTAAAGAATTTGAATGCTATGTGATTTTAGCATATATGTGTAATATTGATATTAATTAATTTTTGATGGTGCCATTTAACAAAATGTAATTTCTTTGCTGATCTCTTTTAATCTTTCTTCCTCCCCTCATTTCCTTAGTGTTTTCTTCTATGTAAGGCTTGGTTTATTTTTTCACTGAAATGCTCCAGAACTTTGTTCTATTGTAGTTGGTGTTTCTGTTGTTCCCTCCAGCTCTTCTCTATCATTCCTTTTAGATAATCAGTGCATTTCTTTCTTTTCATTTCAATTCCAACAACTTGCAGTCTACAAGACTCTGCTTTCAATTTCTTTGAGCATTTCTTGTAGCCTGGGGCAGTACAGAAGAATTAATGAGAAATTAGATAACCAAGTAGTATGTATAAATTTTAATCTGAGTTCTGGGGGAGTTTCTTACCAAGTTATATCATTTAACCTTAACAGAACCTTCTCGCTTCAAGCTCCCAACTCAATGGGATGATTCCATTCATCCCTCCTGACTTCAGGGCCAGAATGCTATCCACTGTACTACCTAACTACCACCATTCACTCTTCCCAGTACATAAAACAGGCTACTCTATATCTCCTATTCTTTTCTTCCTTTTCTTTTCAAGTAATTTCCTTGTTCCTCCCAACTTGGGAGCAACATAGCTTATGGGTACCAAAGAAAAGAAGCTTATGATCATTTCTGGTAATCAAAAAGTATAGCAAATATCTTAATATTATAATAGGAATAATATAACTAGTATAGGTAAAAGAAGAGAACTCTGAGATCAATGCTAATGATAGCTAATAGAAGCTAATCAGTTTATTGCAAGGAACTATGGGAAAGCCACTTATTAATCCTGCCTGTGGTTTGAGTAGTTTTGAAGAGGTGATGGATATACTTAGATTGGAATTTTTAAAATCATTTGTGAATTTGACAGTAGGAATTCAAAAAATCAAAGATACCAAAAGAGAAAAAATTTTGATAAATGCCATATTGATAATGAATGGACATATTCTCTAATAATATTTTAGAGAATATAAAATGTTGAAGAGCTGAACTATAAATGTGGTAACTGAAGTAACAATAAAGACATTAGGAAGAAAGGTGAACTATTTAAGAATAGTTCTGAGGATAGTCATCAAATACTGCTAGTACAGAACTGGCTTGAAAAAATGACTGGAGACTTATGGAAAGATATTGGAAAAATTGATTTGTACAGTAGAAAACTTGAAAGCCAAATCACCTGCTAAAAGGCAATAAAAAAGAAACATATAGGATGGATTCTAGAAAACAAAAAAAAAATAAGAAAATCTTGATATCCTTAATGAATTGCATTTTAAAATGTGAAGAACATTAAATATTATCTTATTTACAACCCTGGAAGGTAGGTGCTATTTGAGGAAATTGAAGTAAACAGAGGTTAGATGATTTGCCTGAGCCACACAGAAAGGTATCTGAAGTTGAATTTGAACTCAGGTTTTCCTATTCCAACACTTGTCTACCCCCCTCCCTCCAAAAAAATAAAACTGGTAAAACATCAAAATCAATCAAAAACTTTACTTGAGACTCAAGAATGAAAGAAATCAGGAGAGAGAAAGAAAACCTCCATTGAAAATAGTTTAATCTCATTAGTTGCATATGCAGAGTTCTCTCCATTCACAGTTGGATTAGATTTATTTATCTAGCAATGTCTCTTCTCTCTTTTCTTATCCCTCCCTTTGTTTCTTTTAGTTTGTGGTTGTAGAAATATGAAGAAAACTGAGATATTAAAAAAAAATTTTATCTCAATTATAGCACAGTAAAATGTATGGCTTCAACTCATAGAGTTTGAGCAACTATAATGTTCTTGTATAGAAGAAGCTTTGTGGAAACAGTAGGTTGGAGATTTAACAGGCAACACAGACTCCTAATAAATTCAGCCAAGTGAGTCCTTTGGTAGATTTCTTTTCTTGAGAAGGCTACCCATTTCTTGATTCTAAAGACTTTTTCCCTCCCTCCCTTCTTGAAATTTTCAGGTGAAATCCTTTTGTTTTAATCGCTGTTTACCTAATGACCTTGGAATTGAAAGTTTAAATAATGATATGCTAGTTTGTGAGCAGGTCTCTGGGCCATCTGTCAGCAAATCCCATTGTGGATTCAGCTGCAAGGGCTAACACCACATGCACTGTCTCTAAGAGGCATAATGACTTAATTGTTCAGAATGTACCACAGCTTAATTGCAGAGCCAAGAACATGAATTTGACCTCATTCAGGGGGCATGGAAGGGAAGACATGAATTCCCTTCCTCACTGTGGATGTCTTTTCCGTGGACTCCCCTGGTACCAATGTAAAGAAAAATCAAAAATCCATTCCCCTTATTGAAAGAAGTATTTTTTACCTAATAAAGTGGGGATTAAATGAGATACCATCTGAAAGAGAATGCAGGATCAATATTTAATATTATTATTATCTAATTTTAATACTCCCTAAAAACTATTTATTTAGGTGCCTACTCCATCCATACAATTATAACCCTTATATATCTCAGTAGATGATTTCCTAAATTACTGTACTTTCCCACCCACCCTAAAAGGAAAAATTCAGTCTGGTATTCAACCTTTGGGTGATTTTGTTGCTGTTCAGTTATTTCAGTCTTGTCTGACACTTTGTGATCCCATTTGGGGTTTCTTGGCAAAAATATTGGAATGGTTTGCCTTCTCCAGCTCATTTTATAGATGAGACAAAGAGGGCTAATTGACTTGTCCAGGGTCTCAGGCCAGATTTGAATTCAGGATAGTAAACCTGACTGCAGGCCTGGCACTAGATCCTTTGCACCATCTAGATGTCCTTTTGGGTGATTAAACTCTCTGAACTTATTCACACCAATCCTTGGATAACAAATGTACATTGCTGGACTTGTATTTGCTGGGTATTATAAGATTTTTATTCACAATAAATTCAGTGTTGGACTGTCTTTTGCCTTTTTTTGGTATCCCCAGAATTTAGTGGAGTGTCTAGCAAATTGTAGGTACTTATTAAATATTTATTGATTAATTGACTTAGTCTCTGAAATCTTTTCTGACTCTGTGATTCATGATAATGCTTTGGAGAAAGATGATTTCAAGACTACCTCTAATGGAAGTAGAAAGATAGAAGGAGAATGGTTCTAGTGAAGAAGAGAAATTTATTCTAGGATCAGAAAAGAAAGAATATGGGTAACAAGATTGAGAAATTTGAAGATAGAAGAGAAAATTTAGTAAATCAAGAAACTAAGTACTTAAGATTCCTCCCATCCCCATAATTATGTATGTTGGACAGAAGAGAGGGAGTTTGAAAATAAAAAATATAGTTTGGAATAGTAGCTGTTGGGAATGAGATAGGGTTATGTTAAAGAGTGATTAGAAAGATCTTCAAAGCATTAAGGAATGGTTGCGTTCTTTTCCTTTTAATTTTTTAAAAGATTGAAAGTTCTAAGTTATTAGTGCTTTCTTACAAGGATTCTTATTCAGTCCTTTCAAAACTGTTTTAATTTTTAGTTCAGAGGAAGGCAATTCTCTTTCACATGTTTCTGTTCCCTGACTTTTTAAATTTCCCTTGCTTAGAGCTACCATTGTTTTATTTTTGAGTCCTGAATCTTATGATCAATTTTCTTTTCCAAGCTATAAAAATTAATTACTACTATGTGAAAGGGCTTTCTTTTCCACTCTCTTACATAAATATTGACAACTTTCAAACATTCTTATTGAGGAGATATTCACACTTCTGAAAGACTCAAAAACATATGAACTTTCAATGATATTTTAAGGGATACTGATAAGTCACATAGAGATCTCATTACTATCTCATTCAGTCCCATTTGTGCCAAATAACTTTTTATTTGTGAGATGTCTATCTGGGATTAGGGACATAATCTTTGGCCAGATGACCCTTAGATTTTGGTTATGTTGCCACTCTCCTAGTTCATGTTTTTATCATCTCTCATATAATTATTAAAACAGTCTAGTTTTTCTCTACATATCTCCCCTCTCCGAATCCACCCTTTAAGCAACTGGCAAAAGAACCCCGCTAAAGTACAGTTCTGACTATGTCATTTCCCTGTACAAAATCTTTCATTGATTCTCTGTTGCTTCTAAGATAAAATATAAACTCCTCAGTTTGACAGGCAAATCCCCTATAATCTGATTTAAATTTTGCCTTCCACTTTTCATATATTCTGTACATGCTATGTCCTAGACAAATTAGGTTTAGATTTTCTCCGATGTTAATCTGCCATTTTAGATGGCTCTGGCTATCTCCTATATCTTGAATGAACTTAATCCTCATCTGACTGTCAAAGTCCTTCTTTTCCTTTAAAAGTCAGATCTGGTGCTGCCTTCTGCATTTTTTTTTGGTATTCTCCTATGTTTGGAAAGCTCTCCCTCTTCCAAACCAACTAGACAAACAGACAGAGAAACAGGAGACAGGGAGAGACGGAAACAGAGAGACAGAGAGAGGGAGAGGACAGAGAGAAGGAGAGATACAGGCAGACAGACACATACACACATACACACACACACACACAGAGAGAGAGAGAGAGAGAGAGAGAGAGAGAGAGAGAGAGAGAGAGAGAGAGAGAGAGAGAGAGAGAGAGAGAGAGAGAGAGAGAGAGAGAGAGAGAGAGAGAGAGAGAGAGAGAGAAAGAGAGAGAGAGAGAGAAAGAGAGAAAGAGAAAGAAATAGAAATAGATAGAGGTTATAACAAATATACATTGTCGCTGGATTCCTTTAAGTCCCTAAAAATCCCATCTTTTACAGAAACCAACTTTCCCAGTACCTTTTAATTCTAATGCCTTTCCTATGTAAATATTTCCTATTTATTGCTTTGTATATGTTTGTTTACATGTTATTTCCTTATTAGATTGTAAACTTCTGGATGGCAGGGAGTGTCTTTTGCCCTTTTATACTTGGTGCCTAACATATTTGATTGCTCTCAACTTTCTTTGCCTCAGATTTTCCCAGCATACTTTCTCTGGTTCTCTCCTTGGTTTCCTTCACACTTTACCTTAAACTTATCTTTATACAGTGCATATTATAAGTGTTGACAAGTTCCTTAAGGGCAGATTGTTTCTCATTTCATATTTCTGTTATCAACACCTTGCTCAGCACCTTGCATCTAATCAGTCCTTAATAAATATTTGTTGAACACCCATACTTGTTAACTTGCCATGGTCATAAATTTATCTGGCATTACAGTTTCTTTTGGAAGACTGAAATAATTTAGAAGTAATATGAAATGATAAAAGAAAAATTATTTTGGTGGGTGTGTGCATCTAATTGAAGTATTTGATTCTTTCAGAAGAAAATAAAATCCATGATAAGTTTTGAAACAGGCATATTAATACATTATCAATGGAGTCATGAATTGATATAGATGTCCTAGAAAGCAATTTGGAATTATGACCCTGGAAGTTACTGTACTCCAAATAGATCATCTAGAGTAGATCTTTTGTAAGGACAAAACTGGAAACTAAAGAGTGCCCGTCATTTGGAGAGAGGCTGAAAAATTTATGGTATATGAATACAATGGAATGCCATTTTGACATGGGCAATGATGAAAGAGAAAGTTTCAGAGAAACCTAGGAAGACTTGGATGAACTAATGGAAAGCAACTGAGCAGAACAAGATTATATGATAACAAAATGAAAACAATGAAAATTGTAAAGACAAATAACTCCATAATAGACTTAGGATCTCTGATCAATGTGATGAATAATCACAGTTCCAGAGGATAAGTGATAGCTATGCTATATTTATACATACACACATATGTGTGTATATACATGTACATATGCATGTGCACATATAACACATATATTTGGACATGGCTAATATGGTAATTTGTTTCCCTTGATGATGTATATTTGTTATGACCTCTTACTCTGTTCGTTTTCTCTCTCTCTCTCTTTCTCTCTCTCTCTCTCTCTCTCTCTCTCTCTCTCTCTCTTTTAATTCCCCCCTCCTTCCCTCTTCTTTTTCTCCCTCCCTCCCTCTCTCCCTCTTCCTTTCCTCTCCCTCTCCTTTTCCCTCTTTCTCTCCTTCTCCCTCTCCTCTCTCCAATTGTATCTCTCTCTCTTTGTTTTTCTCTTTCTCTCTGCTTCCATTTCTGTCTGTCTCTGTATCTGTCTCATTTTTTGCCCAGAAAAGAAAGGGAAGTAGGAGAGAAAGAATGCCTGATAATTAAAAAAAAAATTGAAGAATAATCATTTAAAAAAGAATGAAAAACTTCTTATAGACAAGGGAAGGAATACTTGTAAACTGATTTCTGTCTTTGTGAGAGCTTGGGAAAACCAACTTTTTAAGAATCTTAGATGTGCAAGACAGATATACCAACCAACTCAGTCCTTGCTTTTCACATGCCAATGATAAGAATTATAGTTCTTATATCCTACAGATGTTAGACTATCCTTTCAGACTCTTGCTGTCAGATGCCTTAGTGTAGAAGCAGCTAGTAATTCTGTCATTCTTTGGGACACTGAGAAACAGGAATGGAGCTTTTGCACAGTTTTTTAGGGAAGTAGAGAAGAAAGAATAGTTATTAACTACTGTAGCTATCTCTGTATCACACTGTAGTTGTCAACAGATGAATAATGTTCTAGCCTGACTATATATAAATTAAGTAGTTCCTTTATATCTATCATTTTGAATTGGCTCATGTAGGAGCTTATCTTTGATTAGCAGAATTCTGGGAGAAATCTAGTGGATCATTGTTTGAAATGTTTTTAGAGGAACTTTGGATTAAGAGGTTAATTTCTCCAAAATATAGAAATAGAGTTGGAATTCTAAGGTTCTAGTTAGAAGATTTAGAAACAATAATTTGTTTTCGGATTCTACCATTCAAAAGAAAAAAAAAGGGAAATGGAAACCACAGCTCTCTTGTCTTTGCATTATTTGATTAATCTTGCCAATCAATCAACAGGCATTTATTTATTAAGCACCCACTCTCTAGGGACTATACTAGGTGGAGGGATACAAGGACACAAAATGAAACAATCTCTTCTCTCAAGGAGCTTAAATTACATATTAAAGGAGTTAATGCATGTGTATAAAAATATATGCAAGCTCATAACATCTACTTTATCCCAAGTTTCTCAGTCACCCTATATATCTAATTATTTGTCACATCTCACTATTTCTAATGTTACAACATCTCTGAAGTCAGACCCTTTCTTTTGAATCACATAGACACCACTTTAGTTCAGGATGTCATCATTTTTCACTGAGATTATTATAATAGCCTTCTTTCTAACTGGTCTTTCTACCTCAAGTCTTTCCTTCTCTAGTCTACTTTACGCACCTCTGACAAAGTAATTTTTCTTAAGGGCTTAGTTTGTCCATGTGACTAGTTCCAATGACATTAAAAAATCTCTTTCAGGATTAGTTATAAATTCCTCTATTTAGCTGATAAAACATCATAAAACTTGGCCCTGACCAAGTTGCAGTCTCATTGGACATTTCTACCCTCCCTCCACATATATCCTATTTTCTTTCTCTTTCATCCAGCCAGATTAGATCTTCTTTCTTTTGCTTATGTCTTTCACATTTCATCTCAGTGAAAGTCTTTGCATTGGCCCCATACCTACAAGGTACTCTCACCTTATTTCATAGAATGCCTCACTTTTTTTTCAAGATGGAAATGAACCATCATCTTTGTGAAGTTTTTTTTCTCCAATGGTTACTGTTCTCTTCCAAATGCTCTTAGTATAAATTTATATATTTTACTTTATATTCATCATTTATAAGTTACTTAATTAGGCATGTATTGACATGTTAATTAATATAGCTGTATATATATGGAGATAAGTGTAACTCATGACTTAAAGGACTATTGGCTGAAAACTCCCCTCATTGGTGGAATAACAGGGATTGTCCCTTGTAAAGATCTGGATGTAAGAGATGTCATTCTTGTAAAAGGAATAAAAATAAAGACAGTTTGGCTGGATCATTAATGTGAGAAGGTGAACAATGTACTTTTCAGCTGAAAAACAGGGCCCAAGTTGTAAAGGACTTTATAAATCAGATGAAAGAGTTTATGTTTTATTCTAGAGGCAATAGCAATAAAAGTCCTGGAAGTTTATTGAGTTGGTTAGATATGGGTTTATTGAGTAAGACAGAATTGATCAGTCATTTTAGTTGTGTCTGACTCTTTGTAACCTTTGGGGTTGTATTGTCAAAAATATTGGAGTGTTTTGCCAATCCTTCTACAGCTCATTTTATGAATAAGGAAACTGGGACAAACAGATTAAAGTGGCTTGCCCAGTGTCACATAGCTAGTAAGTATTTGAAGTCACATTTGAACTCAGGGAGGTGGGCCTTCCTGACACAAGGTCTGGCACTCTCTGCACATGGTACCACCTAGCTGCCCCAAAGCAGAGTGGGATAGCACAGAGGAAAATCACTTTGATAGCTGTGGGGAGCATAGTTTGGAGAGGAAATAGACTTTCCAAGAGATTACAATTAGGAAGCCATTGCAATATTCCAGGTGAGAGGTGATAAGAGTCTGAATGAAGGTTTTGGTGATGAATAAAGAAAAACGGCTTTTATGGCAGAGATTTTGTACATGTGAAAGTGACAAGTTTTAGCAAATAACTGACAGTATGGGGGTGAAGGGGCATTTGAAGTAGAGGATTACTGAAGTTTTATACCTGGAAGAAAGAAAGAACTATTATATCCTTGACAGAAACAGGGAAGTTTAGTGGAGGGAAGAGGTTGGGGGAAAAGATAGTAAGTTCATCAGTTTCCATATTTTCCTCCTGTAATTTTTCCCATGTAATTTTGGTTTGAAGCCTTGAGAATTTTCATAAGATTCTATATTAGGAGAAAGAGCAATGATCAATGCTGCATGCCTACCAAGGAATAGAATAAATGGTAGTCACAAAAAAGTTCATTAGAAATCATCAACAGTGAGGAAACCCACCGATCCAAGCAAAAGGGAAACAATCAAAGATTATATAGATTATAATATACCAGAAGATACAAAAAAGAGTGCATTTTTTTCACTGAGAGTGAGATATATCAGCTCAAATGAGAGAATTTTCAATCTAAATTACCAGACGTATGATTTTGGAACTACATATGTCTATCTGGAAGCAGAAATAAAGAATAATGTCTCTCCTATGGACATTTCTCATGCCAGTTCCACTTCTCAAGCAGTGTCTAGCCACTTCAAAGAATCCCTCACTTCTTTAAAAACATAATTCAAGCAATACGTTATATATGAAAGGGAAAATTGGAGGAGTATATACTTGAACCCCTATGTCTTTACTGATTCCTCCAAAGTTTAGTGCTTCCCTACCAAAATCATCTCATATTTGAAGCAATTACTCTTTTCAATCTATCCAGAAGAGGCTACCACTCTTGGATCATAGGAATACCTCTGTGGATCTGTAGTATTAATTAACACCATACCTTAAACACCATACACCATACCACACTGGTGTCATCTTATGAATAACCAGTAGATGTATTTAGCTCTTACCACAGACTTTACTAAGATGACAAAGTAAAAATTGTAGCTACAATGTCAAAACAATTCTCCTATAAATCTAGGGCATATAAATACAAATAGCATCCATGAGAAAAACAAGATCAAATTTAGAATACATTGAGATTGAGACACAAACACATACACACACATAGACACACATATATACACAGCAAAGACAACTCACATTCCTGATTTTGTAAGGTTTAGTTGTTCTTTCTTCATAGAGTTTGCATTTAGCTCACCTTAGATGGAAATATTACTCAAGTGGGTTCCCAAAGACTACTTCTCTCCAAGGATCTCTTATGTGTTGTCAGGGGTCCTGTTCTTCAAATTTCCTCCTTTGAACAAATGCCTTTTGGGATTCACTTCTGTCTAAAGTATGTCTCTGATACTTCACTTCTGTCTTAAATCATCAGTTTGGCTTCATCAACTGAAGTTTATGTTGGGGAAATGCCTTCCCTAAAATTAGCATTTTCTCCACATATATTTTGTATTTACTTATATGTGTTCTCTTCCCTGAGAGAATAGAAGTTCCTGAAAAACGGGCTACTTTGCTTTTGTCTTTATATATTCTGGTTACTTACATGAAACTTGGAACATAACTGGTTGATTGATTCTTGGGATCAGAAGAGAAAAGGAAAAACTTAAGGAATATGCTGTTCTCTTCCCAATTTTTTATTAGACAGTAAATCACAAAAAGAAAAGTCAAAGAAAAGGAATATGGAAGAACCAATGAATCATTTCTATCATTGTAAAGTGCTCTATTAGCAAAAAGGGCATTTGTCTTTTGAAATCACTTATAGCAGGTCAGGTTTCAAAGAGTTAAAAATGGAAAAGAGCTTTCAGCATTACTAGCTTATTAAGGTATAAAAATGAGAACCAATTTGCAAGGATGTGGGCAGTAGCAGAAATGAATAGTGGAAGATGATTAGGTACATTTGCCCAGGGCAACTCATTAAAGAGAACTGGACTACAATACTGACACCCCTATAATTTTTGCTGCCTCCCACTACTAATGCTTTACTAGCTTCAACAGGAAAGTAGGCCTATTCTTCAAAAGAAATCCTACAGAAATACATTTGTTCTTCTCCTTGTTCTCAGAGCCTAATTCTTTGTAGAGCCTAAGTGAATTGTTCACTGGCTTCTGTGCAGTGATGCATAGAAATGAGCCTTCTCTTCAGCATTAAAGCACAAATGTTAAATGTTTATATTGCACCTAAATTTTTGCCATTTCTCTGCCTTTGTCTCCTCTTTCAGCAAAGTGCTCTCACAGCTGTTGAGAAATTCTATTGCCCTGCCTATACATTCTCTCCATTTCTTATGGATCCAGCCAATTTCTCTTGCCAGTTCATTTTAACAAGAGGAAAGAGAAAGCACTTTGATCTGTAAGAAAATATGTACTATAAATTAATGCCTATTAAAATATTGGCTCGTGATTAAAACAATGCATCTGTGTTGTTTTTAAAGCCCTTTTCTTTGTAGATGTATTTTCCTTTGAATATAGTGAATGCCTTTCAAGTTCCAGAGCTTACATTCTATGTACATGTCTAAAATGGAACCATCTTGTAATTGACATCCAAGGGTATCTGGAAATATAATGTTACAAGATCAGTTAAAAAATGTGGTTTAAAGAAAACACTAAGTGGGAAATGACGAATTAAAAATTTATGCTATGTTTATGATAACATTCATTTGTTTTTAATTTAATGCATAGCTTGGGTAGAACATCATCATCCAGTTCTTTTCTTCATCTTCACAATGCACAAATAAATATATACCCTCTTTTTGAGCCATAACTAGGAGGACACACAACCTTTGTCCCAGGACAGCTCATTTAAAAGGCACTAAAAACCTCTGTAGCCCTTCAGCAACATGAAAACAACTAAGTTTAGCACCTTGTTAGTAAGAATTAAAGCAGAAAGCTACCAGATGGCCTACTTCCTTTGCTAACACTGAGTGCAGAAAAGTTCCTTCTGACTCCTCTAACAGTATCTTTCACTTACAGAGATGAATAGGTATCTTGAGATTTTTGCTCATAAGGTTCAATATTTCAGATTTTAAAAAAAAGCTGGGGTCATGTTTTATGTGATCCTCTAAAATTTGGGCTAAAATGACCTTCTATGGTGGGTACAACTAGGTGATACAGGAAATGGAACATGGAGACTAGATTCAGAAATATCCAAGTATTCAAATCCAGGCTCATTTACTAACTGTTATTTTGGATAAGACTTTTAACTTCTATTTGCTTCAGTTTTCTCATCTGTAAAATGGAAATTAAAAAGTTACCCTTCCAAAAGCTAAGTTATGACATTTAAAAGTAATACAATATTATTGTTCTATAAAAAATGATGAACAGGCTGATTCTAGAAAAGCCTGGAAAGATTTACATGAACTGATGCATTGAAGCAAGTGGAATCAGTAACATCTTTCACATTGCAACAGCTGGAAATTGTGTGAAAATCAACTATGTTATACTTGGTTCTTCTTAGCAATTCAGTGATCCAAGGCAATCCCCTTAGACTTTGGATGGAAAATGCCATCTGTCTTATCCCCAGAGAGAATTACGGAGAGTGAATGTGGATAAACACATATTTTTTTTCCTTGTTTTTTTTTTTTTCTCTTGTTTTTTCCCTTTTGTTCTGATTTTTCTCTTCTAACATGCTTCATATGGAAATATGTAAAAAAAGAATGTACATTTATAACAAAAAACTTATTTTACATGTACCTGGGAAAAATAAAAATAATAACTAATTATATGAAAACCTCTGAACCTATCTCCCTGGGTTATTGTGAGGATCAAATGAAATAATAACATACAGTGCTTAACCTGGTACAAAGTAAGCACTACATAAGTGTTAGCTATTATTATTGTTAATAAGTTCTCTTGATGTTGAATGCTGTCAAAGTCAGTATGCATTTAAAAGGAATAGCAAATTATACATAATAGATTTGCAGTTTCATGTTCAATAATTGTTTGTTTGTTTTTTTTTTTTTTTGGTTATACTATGGTGTGGAAATGCTTGTTTTATTCCAGAAATTAAAAACAAAATAAGTTTGTTACTATAATATTGTTGTTACTAAATAGCTTATTCTCTTGTTTCTATTCATCTTATTTGGCATTAGTTCATACAAATCTCAGGTTTCTCTGAAACTGTTCCCTTTATCTTTTCTTATAGCAAAATAGCATTCCATTACTTTCATACCATAACTTGTTTAATCACCCTTCAATTGATGGTCACTTTCTCAGTTTCCATTTCTTTGTTATCACAAAAAAATGGCTGCAAACATTTTTGTAGAAACAGAACTTTTCCCTCTTTTTAAAATTTGTTTTGGGTATAAACCTAGCAGTGATATTGCTGGGTCAAAGATTATGCATAATTGGTAGTTTTTTGGGAATAATTTCAAATTGCTATCCAGATTGGCTGAATCAGTGCTTCAATTTAATTCTTTCATAAGACCATTTTTGACCAGGATTCCCCTCTTCTAATGTCAAATTTTTTTTTTTTCATTAATAGGTGACAAAGCTAGGGCTTGGTTGTCCAAAAGTGGAGAAAAGTTCAAGTTTTACCCCCATTTATGTGGATTCCTTATGGCTATTCAGGAATGTTGAGTTGATATGGATTCCTGGTCACTTGGAAGTGGTAAGGGGGAAGATAAAAGGTCCTACCCATGTGGTATTGCTACCTTTCAAACTTGGTGGATTCAAGTCTTTACATTTTGATTTGTTGATCAGACTCATTTTTATATGGAGATAAGAAGGGTCACATCAGCTTTACCTGAAAAACTGCTATATATGCTTGCTAACTAGCCTTCCTTGGGGAAAAAATAAAGTTACATGATAACTTTGCTATATATTTAAAAGGAATAGCAAATGAATGAGAATCATAGAACGTTAGAACTGAGAAAGACTTCAGAAGTTATCTAGCCCCAGTCTGATAATTTCCTTCTGAATGAATTATTCAAGCCCCACCTACACAGAGCCTGAGGGACAAGCACAAGTAAAAATTGGGACCTTGGTTCTGCAAGTGATTGAGAGAGATGGGGTGAGATTTTAAAAAGGAGCCTGAGTTAAAATAAAGAGAAGATTTTGGGGAAATAATGCTACTCATAACTATCCATGTTTATGTTCTTTGTTTTTGGCTACCTTGCAGGGGCAATGGCAGGATAATGGAAAGTTGAGGGTTGAAGACAAATGTGGCATTAAAAAAACAAGAATGAAATTCAATAATGAACCTGAAGCAAGAGAGGTAGAGAGCTCAGAATTAAATAATAAAAACAGAATCCCCCTCCCTACAAAAACAAATAGCAATAACAGATTTTTAGTTTTATATACATTAATCTTTTTTCCCCATTCCATTTTGTTATGGAAATGCTTGTTTTATTTCTTAAGTTTAGAATAAAATTTTAAAAATGATGTATGAATGTTTTATTTAATATCAGCATTGAACCTGGTTGAATAGAGAACCAGCAGAAGGTCTGTCCCTAATATCTCCCTGTTACTTTCTTGTGACTTTTAAATCTTTTACTTAAGCCATTAGCTTCATTTCTCCCTCTTTTTGTCAGATGACCTACTCATCCTAGTAGATCTTCAAAGAATCATCTCTCTCATTTTGTTCACTGTTAGATTCCCAGAAAGACTATTCTTCTCTGCAATCCATTACAATGTGGTTTTAACTTTTATCATTCTGCTAAACATTTTCTATAAAGGTCATAAATGTCTTTTAAACTGTCAAATCCAGCAACCAGTTTCTAAATCATCACCTTTCTTGACCTTTAAACAGCACTTGACATTGTTCACTATCCCTTCTTTCTTAATAATCTTTCTTCATTTTTTTTCTTTATGACATTGTTCTAAGTTCCCAATTAATCTGACTGTTCCTTCTCATGTTCACTTTGATCTTGTGGTTGGATGTTCTCCAAGGTTCCTTGGGTTCAGAGAATTACAAAATAAGAGAAGGAGGCTTAGTCACTATGAAGTCCAACCAACACACTAACTATAACATACTTGACACATAGTTGCCTAGCCTGTGTTTAAAAACCCGTAAAGATGGGGAAGTCTAATAATAATGCAAGAAGTAATCAAAGAAAATTGTCCTTGACTGATAGAACAGGAGGGGAAAGTAGAAATAGAAAAAAAAAATCCATTGATCACCACCTCAATGAAATCTTTTGTGGAAAACACATAGGAATATTATTACCAAATTCAAAACCCCCAGATCAAAAATAAAATTTTGCAAGAAACATGAAAAAAAAAAAAAACAAAAAACAAAAACACTGGAGCTACAACTAGAATTGTACAGGACTTAGCAGTCACAATAAAAGATCACAGGTCCTGGAATCATATCTAGACAATCAAAAGAACTAGGCTTGTGACCAAAAATATCATATCCAGCAAAATTATCTATAATATTGAATGAAAAAAATGGACATTCAACAAACTTGCAGATTCTCAGGACTTTCTATCAACCAAATCTGAATTTAATAGAAAATTCAACATATTAAGAGCCAGTATCAAAGATCACTTTCAAGAAACTCAACACCAACAAATTGATTATGATGTTCTATATGGGAAATGTATAGCATATGTTTAAGATTGACACCAACAATAGGGTAGCTCAAAAGAATGACTGGGGCAGAGTTAAGATAAAAGTAGTAATCATGTTATGCAAATTGAGTACAGAGGAAGAACTGACACAGAGACATTAGAAGGGGGGGAGGACTCTAAAAACTACTTACATTGGGAGTGGGTTAAATAGGCAATCCTAATATATACCATGAAGGGTATAGCACCCTCCAAAATCTATAAAGAAACAATACAAAGACATAAGTTGGGGGGAGGGATGGATGGCTAGGGAAGCAAAGAATAAGGGAAGAAGATAAGGGAGGGATCCATGGCTGGCTAAAGTTTAAGTAATGGCAAGGCAAGTTGCTTGGGGAAAAAAAAAAGAAAAGAAACTATATGTAGAAAAATATTCATAGCACTAGGAAAGATATGTGTGTGTAAGCTGGAGTTTTGTGTGTGTGTGTGTGTGTATCTACTTATGTATATATAAATATATTCTTTCTTAACTATCCCCTGCTTGGGGGTAGTAAAAAGGATGAAAGTGGGGGAAAGGATAAAGTAAATAAGATAAGCAGCAGAGAACCAAAGAACAATTTACAAGGATGAAAAAATGGACACATGACTATAACTTCTTTTAATATAGATACTTTCTTGATCAGGTAATTTGTTATATATTTTGAACCTTCCCTGATGCTCTGCTGGGCCACATGACAATGTTCTTTTTTGTTTTGTTTTATTTTGTTTTGTATTCCTTTTATGTTTTTCTTTTTTCTTATTATGTTTTTTTTAAAATGTAATTAAAATATTTTATTTTTCCAGTAAATTTTTTTTACATGTTTTTAAAACTTTGAGTTCCAAATTCTCTCCCTCCCTCCCTCCCCATGCCACCCTTCATGGGGATGGTACACATGATATCATACAAAACTTATAGTCATGTAGTGAAAGAAAATATAGATTCCTTCCCCCTCTCCCCAAAAGCACTCAAGAAAAATAAAGTAAAAAAAAATATGTTTCAATCTGTATCAGATACAATCAGCCCCTTTTCTGGGTATGGATAGCATTTTTTATCATAAGTCGTTCAGACTCGTCTGGGATCATTGTATTGCTGGGAATAGTAGTCATTCACAGTTGAGTAATTCACAACATTGCTATTACTTTGTACTCAGTACAAAGATCACTTTGCATGAGCTCATGAAGGACTTTCCAATTTTTTCTGAGAGCATCCTGCTCCTCATTTCTTATAGAACAATAGTATTCCACCACAATCACATATCACAATTAATTCAACCATTTTCCAATTGATGGGCATCCCCTCAATTTCCAATTCTTTGCTCTAAGAAAAGAGTTGCTATGAATATTTTTCTACATATAGATTCTTTTCTTTCTTTCTTTCTTTCTTTCTTTCTTTCTTTCTTTCTTTCTTTCTTTCTTTCTTTCTTTCTTTCTTTCTTTCTTTCTTTCTTTCTTTCTTTCTTTCTTTCTTTCTTTCTTTCTTTCTTTTATAACAAGTGATTATTATAAAAGACCATACCTATGGGGGAGATAAATTGAGATAGGTAATGCTCAAGGCAGCTGACATCTGCTTTATCTTTCCTCCTAAAACAATGCTGACCTTTTGGCATTAAATCTCTGCTCCTATAATTAGTACTTTCATTTGTTTCAGGATTTTGGATTCTCATTTACCAAAGAAATTCCATTTCAGTCTTGGCTTGGCCTTGGAATTTATAATTGCCTGACTCATATTTTGGATACAATGAACCTTGCCAGCTCCAAACTGCTTTTTATACCACCTAGGTAGTTAGTTCTTTAATCATTGTCACCTGATTAGGTAACCTTTGCATACAATATACAAAATCAGGAGCCAAAATTTCTTATTAGTTAGAAATTTTCGATGAATCTAAGAAGATAAAATTTAATAGGCTTAAATAAAGAGTTCTAAAGTTGAAGTACAAATTTCATCTTGATGATTTCTGGACTATCAGAAGTGTTTTTGTTTGTCCTTTATTCTTAACGAGGATTAATGATATCAGGAGGGTAATGGCTTGACTTGTAAGTGAATTGGATTTAAGTAAAGCAGGGTTGTGCAGTCATTTGTAGTCCAGTGGCAAGATATAGATAAGATAACTGGTTAGGGCTCCAATGCAGTGAAAGAAATGGAGAGAGTGGCTAGACATGTAGGAAGATGTAGGCATTTTAGTGGACCTTAAGTACAATGTGAGTTCATAGTATAACATTGGGAGCCAAAAATCCTCAAGTGACTATAAGTTTAAAGTATAGATCCATGAATGTGATAGTCTTCTTTTTCCTATCCAGTTAAATCACACCTGCCCAGTTCTATTTTACATTTTAGTAAGGCTGTTGGAAAGCATTCAAAGGAGGAAGACTAGAATAATGAAGGGATGCAAACCATTGCTAGAGATTTATCATGACTGAATTGTGTACATTTATCCTGGAGCAAAGGATCTTAAGATCTCATAACTATTTTCAAACATTTGTAGCAGTTAGTGTCATTTTATAAATTGAATTCAGATCCAGGAATAGTAGTTTCTCGGGTTGTTTTTGAAGGATAAAACTATAATCAAAGCAAATCATCAATTTATCAGCAACTTTGCTTTTGAGTAGAGATATAGCTTTCAGCAGATATCCAGATTATTGAAAGCCCTTTGATGCTTGCTGTTTGACTCTGAACTAATCAACTAAACTTTGTTTGCCTCAGGTTCCTCATTTGTAAAATTAACATCATAACTCCTACCTCTAGGAAATGTTTTTAGGATAAATTTTTTTTTTGTTCTTTAAAACATTTAGTTTATTCCCTTAAAAAAAATTAATGTATTTCTCATCGTCTCTCTACTCCCTATCCTTCTTGCTAACCATAGCATCATCCCTAATAATAAATAAATTTGGGGAAAAAAATTCCAAACAAATAAAGATATTGGTTATGTCTTACCAATACATTGTGTGCATAAAAATAAACGTATATATATATATGTGTGTGTGTGTGTGTGTGTAGATAAATAAACATATGTATGTATACATACATACACATTTGTATGTGTACGCATACATACACACATGTATACATGTATAAGTCTCATGTCACACATATAACTTACTACCACTCTGTGGAGAGACAGCAGATATACTGCACCATCAGTTTTCTGAATTCACATAGGATAAATATTTATAAAGCACTTCACAAACTTTCAATTGCTGATATAAATGTTAACAATAATAGTTGTATTCCAGGCTTGTACCCTGTTATGCTAATCTCATCTAATGCTTTTTATTCTCCAAGTGGTTAGTAGAGTACTCCCATGCTGATCTTCCTTTCATTTCTCCCTCTGTTGTCTGCTCCAAATGCTTTATCTAATTATGTTTCCTCTACTGAGTCCCTGTATTTCTTCACATGAGAATATTTCAAAATATATCATGAATATTACCATCATATTAAAGATGGAAAAATTAAATTCCTTCTGTATAGTGGATAATAGAACATTTTCTCCGACTTTTTACTATTTGAATGATTGTTGAGAATAAATAAAAAACTACTAAAAACATTGTGAGATTGTAGGACAGGTATTGCTTGGCTCTTCCAAAAACAGAAGAAAATAGTTTGGAAATTCTAGGGCAGTAAACCTTTTTTCTATCTCTGGAAAAATCCTACAATGATTTAATAAAAGGATAATCAGTGAATACTGAGAAAAGGAAGCTATGAATAAAAAAAAGCTGGCATGAGTCCATCAAGAACAGGTCATAGCAAATTCACTTAATTTCCTTTTTTTGATACAGTTACTAGACTGTGAGATTAAGAGAATGTTATAGACATAGTTAAGCCAGATTTTAGAGAATTATTTGACAAAGTCTATTATACCATTCTGTAGTCAAAGGAAGAGATATATGTCAGTTAATCAGTCAATAAACATGTATTTAGTGCCTACTGTATGCCAGGCTAATCTCTAGGGTTATAAAGACAAAAGTACCTTCTGTGCCTTCTAGGACTTCAAAGTCTAATGGGGAATACAACATGAACACAACTATGTACAAACAAATACACACATCTATTCACATATATATATACAAATATGAATGAAATAATCATCAAAAGAAAGGTGTTAGAATTAAGATAAATTGGCAAAGGCTTCCTGTTGAAAGTGAGATTTCAGCTAAGACTTCTAAGAAATCAGAGAATCAAGAAGAAAGAGTTAAGGAGAGCAAGAATTCTATACCTGAGTAACAGCCATTGCAAATGTCTGGATTTGGGAGTTGAATTGTCATATTGGAAGAACAGCAAGGACACTGGATCTGGGAGTATGTCTGGAGGATTTTCCATTTTGGGAAGATCCAGGCAATCAAGTATAAGAAGACTAGAAGGATGGGGGGAAAGGTTAGATTATAAGTGGATTTTATATTTGATGCTAGAGAAGAGAGGGAACTACTCTCTCTGTTTCTCTTTTGAAAAGCTACAGTGTAGGACTGAATTTAACAAGGTTACTGATGTCTCTCCCCAAATATCAACTTTATGGTACAAAATGAGAGAGATATTGCTTGATGAAAAATATTTTGAAAAAAGATTTGGGTGTTTTAGGAGCCAAAAGGATGCTGAGGCTAGCTTAAACCATCTCATAAGAACCAACTATTAAATTTTCAATATGGCCAATTGCACCTCACATTTTGGCAAATGCTACATACACATTAGCGCTTGATTTATTGGTTTGTTGTCTATGCTTAAGAAAAAGATGGAAAAAAATGTTAATGATGCAGTTAGATGGCCTGGTGGATAGTACTCAGGGTTTGGGTCAAGAAGATCTGATTTCAAATCTATCAACTGAGATAATATTTGCAAAGCACTTATCATGGTGCCTTCCACAGAGTACATGCTATATAAATACTGTCATCATTATCAACAACATCATTGTCATTATCATTATTATTAATGTAGAATAACTTTAAATTATGATTACATATGCTTTTTCTTTGGAGAGGTGGTTGTTTAACATTTATAAGCATATATCTGCCACGATTTCAATAGGAATCAATACAATGTTAGAGCAACCTAACATGCTTATATGCTTTTTGTCTACCACTAGGGAGGTTTGTTTTACTGAGCTCTGCCCTTGATTTAATATGTTTGAAATGCTGTGTTCATTTCTGGTTGCCACATTTTAGGAAGAACAATAAATTCAAGAGCATTAGGAGGAGAGTAACTAGAGCAATAAATATTGCTTTGCATATACTTTGTTTTTATTTATCATTAAATATGTTGTGGGGCAGGCACAGTGGCCTGAAGTCAGGAAAATCTGAATTCAAATCAGGCCTCAGAAACTTAATAGCTTGAGCTGAGACTCAAAGCTTCAGAAACTTATTGACTTTGGATAAGTCACTTAACCCTGTTTGCTCAATTTCCTCACCCATCAAATGAGCTGGAAAATGAAATGATAAACCACTCCAATATCTTTGCCAAGAAAACTTTAATTGGGGAATAAACAATCAGACATGACTCAAATGACTGAACAATAACAGATTGTGTCCATGTAATAGAATATAAGTTCCTTATGGGCAGCATTGTGCTGAAAAATGTTTAACAAGTGACTTCCTGGGGAAAAAAACAGATATTAAGGGCACATTTTAAAGTTTAATCTGTATTATTAACATTTTCTCCACCATTTTCTGAAGCCTAGGCAATTCATAAATCAGTAACAAGGCATAAAGTGCTCACCCTAAAAAGTTTATCATAATCTCTCTTTTGAGCAGGTAATAGTTGACTCCAGCACATCTTTGATTATGGGCATGACTATTTTACTTTTGGTCTCTGTAATCTTAGCACTTAGTTCATTGCCTTGCACATAGAATGTTCTTGATGGAAAAAATATTGATCAATTAATTGTGCCATTTGAAGGTCAAGAGAAGACTTAGGGAGGACATTAGAACTATCTCCAGATATTCAGAATGGAAGTCATGAAAAATGTCCTAGAATTTAGAGCTATCTAAAAGCCTAGTTAGTGGATTTCCTATTACTAGAGGTCTTCAAACAAGAACTGGTTGACTTCTTAGGCAATATAATGAGGGGATTCATTTTCAGGCATCAGTTGGTTTTGGATCTTCTGACTCAAAAAAATGTCCTGACTCCAGGAAAATTCATCTCCCTGAGTTCAAATTTGGCCTTACACACTTAATAGCTGTGTGACCTTGGCCAAGTCACTTTAGCCAGTAGTTTACCTCAGTTTCCTCATGTGTAAAATGAGCTGGAGAAGGAAAGGGCAAATCACTGTAATATCTTTGCCAAGAAAACCCCAAATGGTATCATGAGGAATAAGACATGACTGAACAAAAAATCGACAACGTCTAGTAATGGTTGTAGCTGTTGATTGGCAGAGGTTAAAGATGATGAAAATAAAAAAGAAAAAGAAAAAAAAGAAGAGAGTGCATTAGTGATACCTGTAGAAAGGAAGATAATTCATCTCTGGCTTCCCTGGCTTCCTTCAAGATTCACCTCAAATCTAACTTTCTAAAAAAGTCTTTGGCCATCTTCCCCATCTCATGACTAGTGTCTTTTCTCTAAGATCACTTCCTTTCTGCCCTGTATGAATCTGGCATGTTCGTAGTTGTTTATATATTCTCATCTTCTTCCTTATTCCCCCATTAGATTGTGAGTTCTTTGAGGACCCATATTATTTTTATCTTTCTTTTTTATCTTGAGAGCTTTGTATAGTGACTAGTACAGAATAAGCACTCAATTAAAGTTGTTCACTCACTTTTTATTTTGGTTTCATCTTTTATGGGGAAATGTACAATAAAAGATCAAAGATTTCTAGAGAATCATTCTTTTCTTGAAAAAATGTGTGGGAAACCCACATTATTATTATTATTTTTTAAATATATTATTATATATTATTTGTATATATATATATTCTTGGGAAATCCAAGAATAAAAAAATGGGGAAAGAAGGGAAAAAAACCTCCTCCTCCTCCCCAGCCTTCCCCCACTCCCATTCTGCCATCCTAAACATCATTCTCCTTCAATTAGCAGACAGAAGTTAAAGACTTGAGTTGTGTTTGTGTATGTAGATGAAGGAGAGATATCACCTAGGAATCTTCATATCTTCATAAATCTTTGTATACAAATATAAAGTGGTTTCTGTTTTGTTTTCCCCCTTTTATTACAGTGTCACAGTGTTTTCTGTTTCAAGAAGATTTATTCATATATGTCATTGCTATAAGCTATATGACTTCTCATTATATATTTTGGAATTAAATTTTTGTGTCTGTCATGAAAATAGATACGGTAGCTATACTTTTTATCTGTTCTCTTTTCAAAATGCGAGGATGTTAATTTTGCCTCACATTTGTATAGCACTTAAAATTTTCAAAGTGATTTCATACACATATTCATTTTAAGAAGTGGTAGTTGGGGCAGGTCTTCTTTTTGACACTTGAAATACTTTACAGGAGATCACTGAGCTTATAAATTAATGGCAGAGTCCAGACTTTAGTTCCTGAAAGAGGGCAGAACCAGATGTGCTGATACCTATTTCAATGACCCTTTCTTTGTTCCCCTTAGTTCCCCCCTCCCCCCACCGCAGATAAAACATTATCACTATCTTTGCTATATAACACTTCCTATTTTATGTCCATGGATACAGTTAAATTCTGAGAATTTTTTTTTTTTTTGCTTTCATTGCTTCTTTGGCAATTTTCTCCTTCCTTTCAATATTTTTTGATTGGACTTGTGATTTCATTTGTATAGGAAATGAAAAAGGAAACTTTTTCTACTCATGTAGATAAACACTTTTGCAACTCAGCTTTAGAAAGTTATTTAGGTCCCTAAGAAATTGAAACACTTACCCAAGATCCCCCTGATTTGATGATATCAGAAGGCTTTGTTGAATCAGCCTTCCAGACTCTTTATCCACCATATCATGTTGCCTTTTTGACTTTTGTGTTGCCACTGGATTTTAATGACTCTGGAGAAGAGAATGAGGTTGATGACTGTGCAACTCTGTTTCACTTAATGCAATTCATAGGTAAGTCAAGAATCTCGTGGTGCCATTGGTCCTTTTCCAGAACAAAGGATGAACAACAAAATTATTCAATTTAAATTCCCACTCATAGAGAGAACCATCTGGTTCAGTCATTTCTTCAACTCTATCTCCTTTCTCTCATGTAATTCTCTTTTATTATATATATTAAAGTTTGGGGCAAAGAGCCAAGTATGAAAGACCTTGAACTTGACAATATTGTCAGATTTTCTAAACCCCAGCACATATTTAGCCTGTCCCTTTTATTCCATTCTTTTCATTTTGAACTATGGAAATAGTATGGACTGAAAATATTAATATAATTTTCTAAATACCTATCTCATTAGAAAAGCAATTTTTACTCAAAGAGATCACAAAAAAGGGAAAAGAACCTGCATGTGCAAAATGTTTGTGGCAGCCCTTTTTGCAGTGGCAAAGAACTGGAAATTGAGTGGATGCCTATCAGTTGGGGAACAGCTGAATAAGTCACGGTATATGGATATTATGGAATATTATTGTTCAATAAGAAATGATGAGCAGTCTGACTTCAGAAAAGCCTGGAAAAACTTAAATGAACTGATGCTAAATGAAATGAGCGGAACCAAGAGAACATTGTACATAGTAACATAAGACTGTATGATGGTTAATTGTGATGGATGTGGCTCTTTTCAACAATGAGGTGATTTGAGGCACTTCCAGCAGACTTGTGATGGAAAGTGCCATCCTTATCCAGGAAGAGAATTATGGAGACTGAATGTGGTTTTATCCAGCATAGTATTTCACATTTTGTTGTTGTTGAAGTTCGTTTGTTTGTTTTTTCTTTCTCATGATTTTTTCCCTTTTGATTTGATTTTTCTTGTGCAGCACAACAAATATGGAAGTATATTTAGAAAAATTGCACATGTTTTACCCATATTGGATCACTTACTGTCCTGGGGAAGGAGAGAAGGGGAGAGAGAGGGAGAAAAAATTGGAACACAAGGTTTTGCAAAGGTGAATGTCGAAAACTATCTTTGCATGTATTTGGAAAAATAAAATACTGGAATAAAAGAAAAAAATAAAAGAAAAGCAATCTTTAGCCACTGGTTAGTAAAGCCCAATCACTTTCTCCATCTTACTAGATTACAAGAACCTTGAGGACAAGATTTCTCCCTTTCTCCTTTTTATTTACTGACATTCCTACTCCAATATTGGTAATACAACATGAGCTCAATGAAGTCTTTTTGAATTAATGAACAAATCTTGAAATACATTCCCTTTCCAGTTCCAGTTCCTCCAAGGAGGAACACATACTTCCTCCTTGGATCCTAATTAGAAAAGAACTTCTGTGTTATTTAGCTCAATTACCTTATTTTACAGATGAATATATGAAAACTCAGAAAGATTAAATGTCTTTTCCTATGATACATAAATAGTAAGAGATGAGTCCAGGTATGAACCTAGATTCTCTTATTTGAAATTCAGTTCCTTTTGAAATATATCATAATGGTTTTTTCTAGTGTCCTCTTGACTTCCTAGCTATTATTGCATCTTCTTTTTCTAGAAGATGATTTTTAGAGATATTGGCTAGGTTAAAAGAAAAAAAGAAAAAGAAAAAGTATAGACATCAAATCCTTAACTATACCACTAATATAACATCTGTCAGTGTTGGCTTTTATGTCCCAGTTATTTTGCCTGCTTTCTTTAGGTGATGAACCCAGTGGGCAAAAGGCAGGATGTATCTATTTTTATGCTGTAGGGTAGTTACTAATCCATAATTATCATGATTACCATCATCTGTTCACCAAATGATGTGCTGACAATTTGTGGGTCTTGTGCTCAAATGTGTTTTTGGGATAAAGTGCTTGAGAAAGGAAAAATCAAACTCTAGGAGTACCTTGGAAATGCAAGAGTGAACAGCTTCCTTCCAATCTAATAATGAGTTTCTGAAAACCATCTTTCTTTAAAGGCGTCCAGGGGACTAAAATTAGTGCTGCTTTTAGCACCATTTCAACCAGAGACATTTTACTTTTAATATAAATAGGATCAAAGAGTTCTATCATAATGTCTTTTACTGCCTTAGAACAGAGGTGAATCATTAGAGAGTCACACTGTCTATTCAGCCCTCACAGTTGTTTATTACCCGCAATGGTAGAAAGGAATAATTTTGTGTCATAATGACTACAGAAGGCTTTGAAACTCAGTAAAAGGAGGAACTGTTGCCTGGAAGGATTACTTTATACAAAAGGAAAATGATCAAATACTGGAAAACCTTTTGAAATTTAGTCTATATGTGTGATTGAAGATTATATGTGGGAAAAAGTTTGATCCTTCTGAATTCCAGAGCTCATGCTCTCTGTTTTATCCAATAAATAAAATAATGCCCTTTATTATATGTATCTATAGACTGCCCAGTAGAAGAGGACTCATTGATAAAAACAGTAGTATTAAAAAATCAGAAAGTAATATGAAAGGTGTTTAATTAGTATCTATTTGGGAAACATGCTTTTTCAAACATGTTCTGGAAATGGAAGGGAAAAGTCTGATGAATAAAAGACATCTTCCTAATAAATTCAGCTTCCAAAGGTTATTTGTTTTAAGGCCCAATGATCCTTTCTCTTTGAATTGGGGAAGTATAGTGATCAAAATCCTATTATATCAACAGCTTCAATATTATAATAGTCACAGCAGCTAACATTTACATAATGCTTTTAGGTTTGTAATGTGCTTTAAAAAAGTAATCTCATTTTGTTCTAACTATATTCCTGGGAGGTAGGTGCAACTATTATCATCCCCATTTTATTAAACTGAGGCAGATAGAGAGATTAAATGACTTGTTCAGGATTACAGGGCTAGTATCTGAAGCTAGATTTGAACTTCAGTTTTCCTGACTACAGTAAAATTGTACTGTTGTACTACCTACTTGCCAAATGGCAAATTGAATTCTTCTAACCCCATTTTTCTTGATGATTATGTATCACTTGATAGAAGTCTAAACCAGATCATCTTTTACTATCAAGAACTCACTGCCTAAGAGAAGAATATTCAGGAACTAAGTTTGGCTAATTGATTTAATATTTGAGGTCTCATTATATCCCCAGAGGTATGTAAAATTTACAAGAAATCAGTTTCTCTTCACTAGGGCCATATAATAATTTTTAATGAAATAAACTGTTTTCTTTTTTATTTTAAGCTAATAATTGGAGAATTGGGAGTTGAGATGGAATTCATAAGGGTCCAATACAAAGTATTAGATTTAGAGTCAACAAGGCAATTGTGAAGTATCAAAATGAGCAAAGACAATTAAAGTAGATTAACAGGCAAAAACACATAGCAATCTTGGTAAACCACCCAGGGCAAGGAGAAGTATAGGAAGGAGCAAGTATTTATTAAGTACCTCCCATATGCAAGGCACTGTGCCAAATACTTTATAATTATTATCTCATTTGATCCTCACAGTAACCATGCAAGGTAGATGCTATTATTATCTCTCAATTTTATAATTGAGTTAACTGAGACAGACAGAAGCTAAGTGCTTTGTCCAGGGTCCCTCAGCTAGTAAGTGTCTGAAGTCAGATTTGAACTTGTTTTTCTGGCTCCCAGCTCAGTGTTCTATCTGCTGTGCCACCTCATTGTAATGCAATGTTTTTAAGTACTAACATTATATTGGGACATATTAATAAGAATTTGACATGTATACGCTAGGAAATAATTCTGAACTATAATCAGCATTGGTGAGATTCATTATTTAATTTTTAAAAATCTCTAAATTTTGAAAAAGAACTATAAAATAAGAATAACATTACAATGATAAGCATAAAAAAACAGGATTTGTTTTGACAGTAGATGGAATTATTTGTAGAAGGAAGAAAAGGTTAATGTATGACAACTATTCCCAAGAACATGAATCTATACATTCTTTCTTTATTTCATACTTGTAATTTTATTTATGTGGGGAAATTTTGATGTAAAAACTTCCTCCACTGATCTAGGGATTAGGGAATTATTGGGAAGCATGGGAAATTGTGTTGCTAGGGGAATAGTGAACTGTTCTGATGATTCTGGAGAACACTATGGAACGAGGACCAAAAGGCTAAAGCTGGACATTTGACCCAGCAATATCATTAGTAGTTCTGTATTCCAAAGAGATCAAGTGAAGAGGGGAAAGGACATTTATGTACAAAAATATTTATAGTAGATCTTTTTTTTTGTGGTGGTAAAGAATTGAAAATTGAGGGTATCTCATCAATTGAGGAATGTCTGAACAAGCTGTGATATATGAGTGTAATAGAGTACTATTGTACTGTGGAAAAAGATGAATGGGGCGGTTTCAGAAAAAAATATGGCAAAACCTAAATGAATTGACGCAAAGCTAAGTGAGAATCTGGAGATCGTTGTAACAGCAATATTATAATGATCAACCATTCTGAAAGACTTTTCTAAGTGCAGAGTATCAATTGTATTTCCAAATAGTGCTATGCCAAGATTTCGGAATGTCATCTTAAACCAATCATGGGCAGATAAATGAATGGAAACACATCTCCTTTACTAACTTTTTTCCTAAGATGGTGACTGTTTTAGCAAAACACACTAACCAAGAGAGATGGATAGACCACAAAGGAGTGATCATCCATCCATCCATCCATCTATCTGTCTATCTATCTATCTATCTATCCATCCATCCATCTATCAATCAGTCATTTGTCTATCCACTATCTCTATTATCTATCAATCTATCCTCTATCTATCTATCATCTATCTATCTATCTATCCATCTACCTATCATTTATCAAATATCTATTATTTCTCTAGCTACCTGTCTATATATACATGTATATACACATACATGTATATATATACACACACATACATATGTACACACATATATTGCTTACTATAATCAAATTGCTCCGATACAACCTAAGTTTTATCTGTTCATTTTTCTTTGAATCTGTTCTTTAAGGAGAGTAAAGGGCTGGAATATTATTGTGCCATTAAAAATGAAAAAATGGACAATTTCAAAGGAAACTAGAACGACTTATATGAGTAGAGAAAAATGAAAAGAAACAGAATAATTTATACAATAACATTATAAAGAAAAATAACTTTGAAAGGCTTTAGAATCCTGATCAATACCATGAAAAGCCATGAGTCCAAAAGAATGAAGATGCCATTAACCTCCTGACAACAGAGGTGATGAACAGAAAGAGATATTTATCCGCAGACATGACTAAAATGGGAATTTGTTTTACTTGACTCTGAAGCTATTAATAAGAGCTTTTTTGTTTTTTAAATTTGTTAATTGAGAGATAGTAGTGGGAGGGACAGATTGATATAAATTAATTTAACTTGTTAATTGAAAAAAATAAAATAATAAAAACAAAATAAAAATTGTAGAAAAAAATTGTAAAATGTGAGGGATTAGGGAACAAATCCTAATAATAGAAAGCCTGCTTCTTCGTTCTTGAAAGTGTTTAACTGATGATAGCTGTAAATAGAAGGTAAGTTAGTGACTATTGGCTGTACAATTACATTTTCATTCCCAAAACAAGTTGTAGAGATTTTCCCTTTTGTATCAACACTCAGAGGATCTCTAGTCCATTCCCTGATGATATTCAGCCCTTGTAAATCTCTAGTGATGGGTTATTGGCTACTAATGAAATTAACCATTTCATATTCAGTCAGAAAGTTATTTTCCATCCTTTTTTTTTTAAAGACTAGCAATCAGTCAACAAACATTTATTAAAGGCCCCTACATGCCAAACACTAATAAAATGAAATTGGTTTAAATAAAGCTGAGAGAGTTTATCTGAACTAATGGATGACTCAGACAAAAGAATCTTAGATTACCAGGTAGGAAGCCTTATATAATAATTCAAACTACCTGTATAATGTTGAGCAAGTTATTTATCATTCCCTAATTTCAATTTTCTCATCTGTAAAATGAAGCAATATGACAATATGACTGTAATTTAGGGACTTGTCAGAGATAGAAATGGAGCCCTTTGCTTTTACAAATCCTCCAGAGAGATTTTCTACCCAGAACTTTGGACCCTTTCTGTTTCTAAATGTTTAAATCTTCGAGCTGTATTCTAAGATGATTAAATAACAGATGTTATTGATAAAGATTGTGAAATAAGATTCCTAAAAACATCTTAAATGGAGGATTAAAAGGCATATATTTTTAGTATGTTAATTTTGTCTGAAAGCAGCAGGTGATTGAAGTCCCTTCTTCCTCTAGTATTATAAGATCTGGTGATTTTTGCTGATGAAGTAGACTTATATGACATTTTGGCCCGATGAAGAAGTCTTTCTGAACCTCCTTTTCTCTAAAAGATCTGTGGCATTGTCCTAGTTCCATCTGCAGCATAAAGGCTTCCATTTCTTCATTGAGCTGTGGGATGAAATCACTTCCTTCTTTTTTATATCCTCTGCCATGACCCTGATTACTACTTTTCCCTACTCCTTGAGCCTGGTAGCTGATCCACTAAAAATTTGCAAGTCCTGGGATGAAGAGAGACTTTTCTCACCTCTGTGTTCCTTGCTTATTGGATTCCCTATACTTTTACTTCCTGCCAGGTTCTAGAGGATCTCTGGGTATGGGTCACACTTTTAGGTAGAAGAACCATTCTATCCCTAATGGGACTACATTAGGACTGGACTCTGGGATCCAGTCACAATAAAGATTCACAATAAAGCTAAAGGATTCTTTTTATTCAACAGGGTGGTTTCTGATGACTCAGGTCCAAATTATGCCTTCATCCAATGTATCTTTAGAAGTTGTCTTTAGGTATCTAGTTTGTCTGTTGTTTTCAAAAAGGGTCAATGACATCAGAGTTCTGTCCCAACTCTTTTCAAAGTGACATTCCCTTATATTGCCCCAAATTGCAGAATTCTTAAGCCAGCGGAGATCTCTTAAAGAAAAGTCTGACGCAAACCAGAGAGATACCGGGAAAATAAAGAAGGAACAACTTTTTGGTAATGCAATGAAAAATGAGATGTTTTTTAGCCTTGATTTTCTTAGGAGATTAATTATGTTTTGCTTGGAACCACAATCTTACTGACAGTTTATAAACCTTTAAAAAGAAAGAATATGGTTTTTCTATTTTTATCTCTCATTTATACTTCAAATATTGATGACTGGGAAACCGTGTGTGCATTCATGCCCTCAGACAAAGAAAGGAAGTGTTGTTCAGCTATTTTTCAACCAGTCATGCAGATGGAATGGGAATATTTGAAGTCATGTCTGTCCCTGTCATCCCCTCTGCTTCCTTTTTTGTTCTTGTTTGACAGGGGATGGAAGGGGGAGAAAAGAGGCAAAAGAAAGATACTTGATAATTTAGCTCACAATTATGAGATTCTTTTGACTATTTCCCCCTTATTCTCTCTTTTATTCATTAAGAATAATCTTAAAACATTGATAAAAACAAAATATTCCTGGAAAAATATTTTCTTGATTTTAAAAGAATATTTTAAATTGTAACTACCCTTTAGTTTTGACATTTTCTTTTCCAATCCCTTCTTTTGCTCAACTTTGGAAGGAAAGTTGGGGAAGACATGAAACTTCATGTTTTTCTAATCTGTAACAGATCTGGCTAGTTTAACCAAAAATTCAAAAGGAGAAATTGAGTTACAATGGTTCTCTGTTATGTTTTGGGTTTCACAGGGTTCTAAATGTGACCACCACTTACCAGTTACCTTACTAGATTCTGAGCCTTCCTCCCCTTCTCTCCTGTCCCTTTCTTGTAGTCTCAGTTGTAAAATGGGCTGCTTGGGCTGTCTCCTTTCACAAAATATAGGTCACTTCATTTAAGTTCAGTTTAATTCAGCTTAATTCAACAAGTAATTATTAAATGACTCTGAATTTAAAGTCCTGCACATATAAAGACAAAACCAGAAGAGTACCTGTCCTCAATAAATTGTTTTAAACAATTGTTTGACATCCATTATCAAATGAGAATCTCACAAACAACCTTGTAAACAAATTTTCCTCCCCATCAATGAAATTTTTTCATTTGAGATTTTTTCTAAAGTTTTGATCTTTTGATCAGATTGGATCCTTAAACTCTTGAAATTAGGATTGCTTGTAGTACAAAGTGCCAAATAGCCTTGACAAGGGAATCCCCTTTTTCTGCTGAGAAGGTTGGATTGCAAAAATGTATTATTAAAGAAACCCCCTTTCCTACATCCAGAAGCCTAAGAGTCAGGAAGGATAGAAATTCCTCCAGAAAACAGGGATATAGGAATCCTTACTTCTTGGACAATGTGGTCAACTATTTCATAAACTCATGTTTTTAGCACCCATTTTGGTATTTGGTCAATCAATTTTAGAAAAGCACTTATTTAACACCTATTGTACACCAGGAATTATACTGCACTGAGGAAACAATGAAAAGAATGAAATAGTCCTCCTAAAGAATTTACATTTGGTCAGGGAAAGCCATGTGCATGAATAAGCATACACAAAATATAACAAAATACATGCAAAGTAAAATTTATTGGAGATGGATACTACCAAGACACAGGGATTCAGCAAAGGCTTCACACATGAAATAGTATTCAAACAGAATTTTGAAGGAAATAATATTTTTTCTCTATAAATATGTTTTATTATTTGATTTTTCAATCTTGTGTGGAGCACATAGATTTGTACAGGCAGTGTGAGGAGGTTAAGAGAGAAGCTGGAGATCATAAATTTGCATCTAACAAGACTGAAAGAAAGAGGGGGGGGGTTCAGAGAGACAAAGAGAGCAAGAGTGAGTATATGTGTGTGGGAGAGAGACAGAGAGAGACACACAGAGAGACAAGAGAGAGACAGTGAAAGAGAAAAAGAGAGGCAAAGAGAGAGACAGAGAGAGGGACAGAAGAAGGAGAGGGAGGGAGGAAGGGAGGGAGAGAAGAAGGAAGAAAGGGAGGGAGGGAGAAAGGGATAAAGGAAAAGAGAGAGAAACAGAGAGAGAGAAAGAGGCAAAGACAGAGACAGAAAGGCACAGAGACAGATACATAGAGAGAGTCAGAGAGACAGAAAAAACAGAAACAGAGAAACAGACACAGAGGCAGAGAGACAGAGAGAGAAGGGATAGAATGGGATGGGAAAGAGTGAGTAACCTACCATGGGATCTTTCTTGGTAGATATAGATCAGATTTTTTGCTTCTGACATCAAGTAAGAGTCGGGGATCAGAGTCAGGGCACAAATGTATCAGAGATCAAGGAAGCACCAATGTGTGTGTGGGGACCTGGAGGCATGAGCCCTCAATGGTTTAGAGATTACAAGAGTATATGAATTGAGGAATGCAGCTACAGCTGCATTCTCCTTAGTACAAGGAGAGGGATAACCACTCAAGTAGACAGAAACTTCATGGCACTTGAGTTCTCAAACTCAGCAAATAGAGCTTGTGGGGGAAGAGCAGGAACAGATAGGGGATTGAATTCCAGATGCGGAGTGTGTATGTGTGTGTGTCTGTGTGTCTGTGTGTGTGTGTGTGTTTGTGTGTGTGTGTGTGTGTGTGTGTGTGTGTAATGCCAGGGTTCAGAGATGGAATATCATATGCAAGGAACAGCAAAAAGGCTAGTCAATTAGATCGCAACAACAGAGTAATTATAATAGGGTTGGAAAGATAAGTTGGGGCCTTTAAAAGGGCGTTAAAAATCTTGAAATACCTCATCTTTGGTCACCCTTCTCAATGCAAATTATTTCTTCTTCTCTCAGCCCCTGAAACACTTAGGGAAATAAAAAGAACAACCAGCAAGATGAGAGAGAGAGAAAGAGAGAGAGAAAGAGGGAGGGAGGGAGAGAGAGAGAGATGAATGGGATGGGAGAGAGTGAGTAACCTATCAAAGGAGCTTTCTTGGTAGGTATGATCCTGGAGACAATAAAAACATCATTGCAATCTATTGAGGATAGTGCCATTGTCAGACCTGTACTTTAGCAAAAACATGTAGAAGATGAGCTGGAAAGAGGAAGACTTGAGGCAGTTAGAGAACTATGGTAGGTGATTAAGATCTGAATTAAGGTGATGACCCTGTGAATGGAGGAAAGGATATGAATGTAAGAACTGGTGAAGAGACAGAAATGATATGATTTCCAACTAACTGGATTGTTTCAGAATAAAAGACAAACTTCTCAGGTCGACATTTAAAGCTCTTCACAATCTATCTTCCCGTCAACCTCCTCAGTCTTATCTCACATCATGTCTCTTGAATTTTCCATTTCAGTCAAATTACATTTCTGAGGTCCCTGAGCTCATCATTCTACCTCTAACCTCTGTGCATTTTCCCCATCCCTAAAATGTATTCTCTCTTAACCTTTGCTTTGCCTCTCAGAACTTTTATCAATCAACAAATGCTAAATTCACTTTTTTCTTTTTTTTTCTGTTTTCTTTTTCTCTTGTAGTTTTCCCCCTTTTTTCTGAATTTTTCTCCCAATATAATTCATAAAGAAATATGTTTTAAAAAAGAATGTATATGCATAATCAAAAAATGTCATTTTTATGTGTAACTGGGTAAAATAAAAATTAAAAATTAAAAAGAATCTTTATCTTCTTGGGTTAGTTCATATATCCCTCCCACATATTTGAGGATACTCCACTCAATCCAGTTGTTAATACAGTTCTACTTCCAATTATCTTGTATTTACTTAGCTATGCTAATGTTGAATCCCTCCAATAGGAAGTAAGCTTCTTGAGGTCAGTGACTATTTCCTTTTTGTTTTTGCATATCCAGGACCATGAAAGAGTTGTTTATAATAAGGACTTCCTTTTTCAATGGTAGTGGGTTGAATCAAGGAAACTGACTAATGGAGAGACAAAGGACATCAACATGTTTAGCGAAGTTCCTAAAGATAAGATGATGGAGAGAAAGACTATGAGCCGGATATTGAATTTTTGAGGAAAAAAAAAAAAGAGATTGACCTGGAGGCTAGTCTCTTACAACAACAATGATCAGGAGGCGGTGCTAGAGACAGATGGTAAGAGCCTCAAAGGGGAAGTTACAGAGTGATGCCAGCAGAGTGAACATCTGGAAGTGGCAGTGGGGAGCAAGATCCTGCTGGTTATTTTTTTTTGCCAAATGTTTCAGGACTCGAGAGAAGAAGGAACAATTTACACTGAGGAGGGTAGCAAGAGATGAGATATCTCAAGGAGAACATCATGTTACTATGAGCACCAGATGATATAATGAGTGATGATATAGCAAGGTGATTTTGGATGAAGGGAAGTTTATTAATGATGAAGTGGGAATTAGTTTCTGGTGGCCTGGGGCCTGTAGTGATTACCAAGGGTTAGGAGTAGAATTGCAGCCATACATCAGGTCTCATTTACCTTAAATCTTTCTATTATGGTATTGGACATGCTCTAGTGTACCATTTCTTTGTTCCATATTATGGCTTGTCCTTCAGATGGCTACAAGCACTATTTTTGAGGTAGGATACTGTTTGTAGACTCAGGCGCTTAAAAAAAGATGCTATGATGTTGTCTGTTTCATTGATTATATAGATTTTGGTTGTGAGTTGATGTAGTCTCTATACTTTCTATATCATCCTCCCCCAGCCCACTTTTATACAATCCCATTCCTTTAGTTTTCCAGGCAACTATTTTATTGCTCAGTCATTTATTCAAGTCTGATTCTTTTTTCCTCTGTATGGAGTTCTCTTGGCAGAGATACTGTAGTGATTTGCCATTTCCTTTTCCAACAGAATAAAAAAAATGATGTTAAGTGCCCATTGTTGCACATTTATTAAGTATTTGAGGCTGGATTTGAATTCAGATTTTCCTAACTCCAGGTCTAATGCTCTATACACTGAGTCATCTAGTTTCTGCCTCTTGGCAACTACTGCTTCTTCATTAATCATCATCATCATCACAATAATAATAATAAAGTAATAGCCTTATTTATAATAATAACAATAATGATCATGATGATGCGTAGCATTTACTTAGTGCTTTAAAGTTGGGACATTTCATCCTTATAACAATCTTGTAAGCAGGTATTGTTATTATCACCATTTGTGCAGTTTGCCAAGGAAACTGAAGCTGAGAAGTTAAGTGATTTGCTCAAGCTAGTATTTCAAGTAGGATTTGAACCCAGGTTTTCCTGGCTTTTACATCCAGAACTGGATGAATAGAACATCCAGTTCTATTCACTGAACTTTGTGGTTTTCTTTGATATAATCAAAGAGTGTGTTTTGCTTTATGAGAAGAACAGAATTGAAATAGCTCAAAAGAAACCTGAAATGTGCAAATTTTGAGACATCTTCATTCCTTTAGCTGGAATATTTATGCCTGACCTGGGGTAGAGCATTCTGTGCTCATATTGATCTAATTAACCACAGTTGGTCATGATGTACCTTGATCCCAACATACTGTACCTAGATCACTTTGGTCTTCTTCAAGAAGGAAGGACCACGACCATATCATTCACTACACTACCAAGCTAGGTGTGTAATTAAGTGACCAGCTTCATTTGGGGATTAATACAGTAGTAGGGCTCTCTAATTAGCCTTTTTTTTTCATTTGATTCTCCTTTGCAATATGTGAATTCTGCATTGGTGGAAACATGTTGGCAAAATGGCCAAAAAGCTTTCTGCCCAATAGCCATTCTCTTTAATTCAGCTGCTTTCCCTTCTGACATCCACTGTTCCTCAAGACACTTCAATTGCCACTATACTAGTTGCTGCCACTAATCTTCCTGATGCAACTGCAGACTTCCAGATTGCTAGAAATTCACAAGGTCACTTTTTCAATGAAAGAAAACCCAAGAGAGAAGCACAGATTTGCTTATGCAAAACATAAGCTAATAAATGCATTGGAAATGGTGGCAAGTAGAGTAGTCACCCTTCTTGCGCTGAACTCTGGATGCAATTCACAATAGTGCTCAGTTTTTAAGCCCAAAGGAAGGAGGAGTAGGTACCTGCTTTTTCATATTTATGTTAGGAAATAGGTTAATCCCAAACTTCCTTCTACATAGTTGCAAGGACAGCAACTGAATATGCTCCAAGGGTAGGGGAAGGTGTTTCTACTACTAGCTACACTTGATGGAAATTAAAAACAAAACAAATCATAATATTGTTTGCTTTATTATTGTTACTTAACAAAGTAACTTTAGGATAATATATCAGATAATCTTTAAGGCAGGACAAATATAAAAGGTACAGAGACAATCAACTTTATTGACCAAAAGAAAAGAAATACACTCCAAAATTTGTAAACTTACATTCCAGATGTCTTTCTTGGTGGAAACTTGGAATCTAGTGTCTCTGAGGAGAAGCCAGGTTCAGAGATTTTGGAAAATTCTTCCTCATGGTGACTAGAGAAAAAATTTGATCCTAAGACATATTAATGACTATGAAATAATTTTAAGCCAAGAGAAAACTAAAAATTATAATTTATTTGTAAGTATCTATGTAAAATCTAAGTGGTTATAATTTTTGTGAGGATAATTTTGATATTTCTACTCAATAGCTAGTATTTATTCAGTTTGTTATGGTTTAATAAATATCAATGCCTGCAATAGTGAGTTAAGTAGGATAGAATTATAGTTATGTTAGTTATAACTGTAAAGATAAGAGTCATAATTAATTAGCCCACTACATATTGACTATAGTACTGCTATTTGATTTGTAAGTTATAGATCTAGACTGTATTATTTAACCCTGATTTTAACTTGTGTTAGAAATTGACTGCATTAGCAGTAACTCTTCTCCTAACATGTTCCCCTCTTCCCTCTCCACTGCCAAGAGAATTAGGCCTGAAAAACCACAGTTGCCATGTCATAAATGTTCTTACAACCTGTAATTGGAACTAAGCTATTGCTGACAAAGTATTAGCGTCCGTAAAAAATTCCATGATTCTGCTGACAAAATGCTGATAAAGTATTAGTGGTTGAGAAACTTCTTCCTTAGCCAGTCATAGGAATTCCCCTCATTCTGTAAAACGACCAGCCATGAATTGTAATATCCCATTCTAGGTATCTTCAGTAGTCTTTAAAAAAGTTGTATTGGGTCATTGGCCAACAGTAAGATTTTAGATCCAATTGCTCAATGACCAATAATCTCTCTCATAAATTGATCATGCTTGGAGCTCTCTCAGTTGCCTTTTGTTATGGATTAGAATTTTGTGTTTCACACCTTCTCCTTATTAGCATTAGGCTGTGAACCAAACTTCTTAAAATAGATTAAAATCCTATTCCTTTTTTGAGGATTAATGACTCGGGAAGTTCTACATCTCTAAACTACTTTTATAGTTATCATAGGGGAAAACTGTAATTGTTTTAAGAGGCTATGCATTGCACCTACAGACTATAATGATAGTATAATCAACACAGACCGAGCTGTCCAAAATACTACCTTTAAAATGAGAATAATGAAAATTTTCATGCTAAAAGATATGTATATGAACAGTCTAAAGGGGGAATAATAGTAATATTTTCAAATATGGATTTGGAAAAAGGTTGAAACCTTCAATCTCTTTTCCACATATAGAATATAGTCCTAAATTTAGATACAAAATCAGGAAATTTGACATTTAGTTTGCTTAATATCTTATGGATATGTAATAGTGATTTTCAATCTGTACTCTTTATTATTAGACTTAAACATATATATATATATATTAAACAATATTTTATTTTAAGACAGTGACAAACTAATGTCTTTTCTGAAATTTACCAGAAAAAAAAGCCATGCAATATGATGGAGAAAAAAATGAAATTGAAACATATTAATTTAGGCTTTCAATAATCTTAGTGGTCAAATCCAAAAAAAAAAAAAAAAGAGAAGAAAACTCTATGATCAATCTCAACGAAATTGATTAGAAAAGAAACTTCAATACTAGCAATGATGCCCAGTCAACTAGATGGCAGCAAGCCAATGTAGACCACAAGTTAAAAGCTTAATTGTAAAGTTAATGTGTGTGTGTGTGTGCATGTATGCGTGTGTGTATACTCTTTTTTTTTAATTGCAAGAGAGAAGATAATCTATTGAAAAGCAATATGGTGTAGTGGCCAGAAACTGGAAACTGAGTGGATGCCCATCAATTGGAGAATGGCTGAATAAATTGTGGTATCTGAATATTATGGAATATTATTGTTCTGTAAGAAATGAAGAGTAGGCTGATTTCAGAAAAGCATGTGAAGACTTACATGAACTGATGCTGTGTGAAATGAGCAGGACCAGAAGATCATTATTTACTTCAATGACAATACTATATGATGATTAATTCTGATGGATGTGACTCACTTTAACAATGAGATGAACCAAATCAGTTCCAATAGAGCGCTAATGAACTGAACCAGCTACACCCAGGGAAAGAACTCTGGGAGATGACTATGAACCACTACATAGAATTCCCAATACCTCTATTTTTGTCCGCCTGCATTTTTGATTTCTGTCACAGGCTAATTATACACTATTTCAAAGTCCGTCTCTTTTTATATAGCAAAATAACTGTTTGGACATGTATACATATATTTTATTTAACTTATACTTTAACATATTTAACATGTATTGGTCAACCTGCCATCTGGGGGAAGGGGTGGGGGGGAAAGAGGGAAAAAATTGGAACTAAAGGATTTGCAACTGTCAATTCTGAAAAATTACCTATGCATATATTTGTAAATAAAAAGCTATAATAAAAAATAGTATATGAAAAAAGATAATACTTAACAAAAACAATAAAAGTTTATTTAAACGATAAAAAAGAAATAAATAAGCATTAACTTCTGATAAAAAAAAAAAAGAAAAGCAATATGGTATAATATGAAGAGGGCTGAATTCAATAGATCTCAGCTCTGATTTTTTCTCCATGTGTTACATGGACAAGTCCCTTCCCCTTTCTGATTCTTCAAGTTTACATTTGTGAAATTGTGTTAACAATATTTACATGACTAACTTCATAAAATTGTCTGAGGAGAACATTTTACAAAGTGTTATATAAAGATTTAAGTTGTTATTGTTGTTCAATTGTGGGGGGAGGAAAGCAACACTAAAATGATCTAGTGTAATGAATAAAGGGGGTATGGAAATGGTTGTCCAATAAATCTTTTGGGCTTGGACGAATAGTGATTGTGGAAATGGGAGAAGAAAGTGGGGTGCATTTATTTCCCTTAATCCTAAGTGATGACCACTAACCCTGGAACTGAAAATATCTTCTCTACTCCCATGACATAATCTGTTTACTTCATTTTGCTTGGTGTCTGAAATTCTACCAAGTAAATGTAACACTATGCCTAGAACTCACTCAAACTTGCATTCATATTCACAGGTTGGGTTCCCAGAGGACAGCTAAATACCATTCACAGAGTTCTAGAGGTAACCCTGTGGCACTATACTCTTAGCAAGGTAGCTCCGAAGTCTCCACTGGTTTGCTTCTCATTAATGATCAGCCAGTGGATTTTTTGCAAAGAATTTTACTAAGTGGTGAAGAAGAATTAGTACAAAATATGCCTCCCTCTCCCAAAATTGGGGTTCACTCTTTAAAAAAATATAAATTATAATTCTTACATCTCATGTTGTTTTCAAAGTAACTTTAGAATAATATGTCAAATGAAGGACAAACATACAAGAAACAGGAACGATCAGCTTTATTGGGATATATTGAAATACATCACAGGAATTATGAACTTCTTTCTTTACTGGTGGAAACTTGGAATCTAGTGTCTTGGAGGAAAAGTTTAGTTCAGAGGTTTTGGAGTATTCTTCCTCTTGAGGACTGGAGTGTGAAATAATTTTAAGCCATGAAAAAAGTTAAGAATCACAATTTATTTACAAGTGGATATGTGAAATATAAATATTGTTTATAATCATTGAGAGAATAATTTTGATACCCCTACCCAACTTAACTAATCTTTATTCAGTTTATGATGATTTAATGGGTAGCGCCCTAAGTAGAATAGAATTTTAGTTATGTTAGTTATTATTGTAAAAATAAGTCATAATTAATTAGCCTACTTTGTACTGACTATAATATTACTTAATTTTATTTATTATTTATAAATCTGGACTGTATTAGGCCTGATTTTAACTTGTATTAGGAATTGGCTATATTATCATTATTTGCTTCCCCAACACACATACTTCCCCCCCCTTATTTCTCTCTGACCCCCAAGAGAACTATGCTTGAAAAACTACAGTTGCCATATCATAAATGTCCTTACAATTTATAATTGAAACTAGAATATTGCTGACAAAATGTTAATGCTTGTAAAAAGCCCTAAGAGTTGTACTGACCCTGTCAGATTGGCTAAGATGACAGGAAAAAATAATGATGAACGTTGGAGGGGATGTGGGAAAACTGGGACATTGATGTTGGTGGAGTTGTGAATGAATCCAACCATTCTGGAGAGCAATCTGGAATTATGCCCCAAAAGTTATCAAACTGTGCATACTCTTTGATCCAGCAGTACTACTACTGGGCTTATACCCCAAAGAGATATTAAAGAAGGGAAAGGGACCTGTGTGTGCCAAAATGTTTGTGGCAGCTCTGTTTGTAGTGACTAGAAACTGGAAAATGAATGGATGCCCATCAATTGGAAAATGGTTGGGTAAATTGTGGTATAGGAATGTTATGGAATATTATTGTTCTGTAAGAAATAACCAGCAGGATGAATACAGAGAGGCTTGGAGAGACTTACATGAACTGATGCTAAGTGAAATGAACAGAACTAGGAGATCATTATATACTTCAATGATACTGTATGAGGATATATTCTGATGGAAGTGGATTTCTTCAACATAGAGAAGATCTAATTCAATTTCAATTGATCAATGATGGACAGAAGCACCTACACCCAAAGAAAGAACACTGGGAAATGAATGTAAACTGTTGGCATTTTTGTTTTTCTTCCCGGGTTATTTTTTACCTTCTAAATCCAATTCTTTCTGTGCAACAAGAGAACTGTTCGGTTCTGCACACATATATTGTATCTAGGATATATTGTGACATATTTAACATGTGTAGAACTGCTTGCCATCTGGGGGAGGGGGTGGAGGGAGGAAGGGGAAAAGTCGGAACAGAAGTGAGTGCAAAGGATAATGTTGTAAAAAATTACCCAGGCATGGGTTCTGTCAATAAAAAGTTATAATTAAAAAAAAAAAGAGTTGTGCTGACAAAGGACTAGTGATTGATGGACATTTCCCTTTATGAACCATAGGAGTTCCCTTGCATGTGGAAGATGACCAATTATGAATTGTAATGCTTCATGAAGCTCCCTTAGATGATTGTATCTTCATATCTGTTTATTCTCAGTATGAATGGTTAATGGAAGGAGGAAAGAAAATCTGAAATTCCTATTCCATCTCTTGGAGACATTTTTTTTTTTCAATTTCTGACTCCAGCTCTTGAACTCTAAGATTCTTGAACCATAAACCAGAACTTTTGCACTGTTGGACTGGCAAGCTCCTAATTTAACTAGCTGATTTTATAGAGAGAGGTTTGGATTTTTTTTCTCAGCTTATCACATTTGCTTTTTTTCAGCACCCAATTAGAGAAAAGTTTGTGCCCAATAAAATGATTGGTGCTTAAACAATATTGCTTAGGCATTGTCACAAAATCATATGTGATTACAGTATTATAGGGTTGTTGGAAAATTCCTTAATAACTACTTTGCATTACTTTTTGAATCTGTTGATTGATTCTATGATTCAATCACAGAAGCATTAAAACCTGATAAAGGTATCAGGTGGAAGCCCTTTTCCTGAGAGTTAGCTGAGAAAACAGAAAATAGAAATGGAGGCTTGAGTTTAGAAGTAGTGGAAGTAAATAATTTTGAAGCAAGGTCTACTTTTGAATATGGGACAGGAATGAGTAGAGCCTTGACAAAGGAATTTTGATACAAAAATGTCTCCTTCCCTCAACACTAAGGATCACTATCCCACAAAGTATAATGGTAATGAGGTACACATGTAGGAAATGTTTTCTAGCATAAGAGTATCAAAGTTTATAGATCTGAGTAGCTGAGAAAATGAGCAGAAATGGAGTTAGAAATTTGGCAAACTTTCTCCATTTCAAACTTGGACTTGGAGCTAACTCTATCCAGAAAAGAAAGAGGCAGCTCTTCTACCATGCTGAATTACTTTGCTATCAGCTACATCATAGATTCAGCAGTCTTTTGTGGGGTGATCTGAGAATGATTTAGAACATTGTTTCTCTGAGAAAATGCTTTCTGAGTGGCAAATAAATGACTTCCAAATAAACTTTTGGAACACAGCATATTTGTAATTTGGGAACAACCCATAATTAAAAGACAGTATCTCCTTTTTCTTCAATTTAACATATAGATTTGACTTCCTAATAGTGAAACATAGAGTTTTGCACATAAACTGAACATGGAAAATTCTTTTTTCTATAAACAATGAGATTACATCATTCTTCAAATTTTAATTTCAGCAATCAATTTTAATTAATTCAATATTTTTATTTTCCCCCAGTTACTTAAAACATTTTTTACATTTGTTTTTAAAATTTTTAATTCTAGACTATCTCCTTTATCCCTATCCCTAGATCCTATTAAGAAAGCACATATAAAGTTTCAGGAACCAATTTTTAAATATTTATTAAAGAGCATTGTAATATTAGGAAGTTATTTATTCATCATAAGATATGAATTCTTCCTTCAAAGAGTTAGTATTTGATTGTTGCTGTTGTCATTTTTGACTCTTCATGATCCTATTTGAGGTTTTCTTGGCAAAGATATGGAGTGGTTTGCCATTTTCTTCTCCAGTTCATTTTATAGTTTAGGAAACTGAGGCAAACAGGGTTAAGTGACTTGCCTAGAATCACAAAACTAGTAAATGTCTACTCAGGCCTTCCTGATTCTAGACCTAGTGCTCTACCCACTGATCATCTAGCTGCCCTCAGTATTTGAAAGGTTGTAAATGTGAAGCTCATAGGAATTAAAATTGGAAGCAAACTGTAACTAGGGCAAGGCAAGAGGGCTTTTGCTCTATAATGTTAAAATTTAGAGGAATTCCTACATTTTAAGTCTTTTAGCTTGTATAGAAAAAATGTTTTTACTACCTAATTAGTTAAAATTGGAATATATCAAATGGCAGATCTAATATGACCTAGGCCACTAAGATGAACACTTTTCTAGTATAGTCTTAATCTGTTCCCCAATGTTCCCCAATCTGCAAAATTTACGGATATTATGGTATCTTCATTTCCCTTCCTCCATGCACATTTTATGTCACTTTCCCCTGGCATAAAAACTTTGAGTTATGGCTCTGGTTGGAGAGGACAGTAGCAATTATCAAGGACACTCACCTCCTTTTACAGAATAAAGAAATTGAAAGTTGGAAAATTTAAGTGACCTAATCCAAAACCAAATAACTAGTTAACTAGCAGTACTTGGATTCAAGTCAATTTTTCTTCTGGTGTAGGATATATGGCTTATCAGTCCAAGTCAGCATCCCTTTCTCTCAGCTCCAAAATTTAGAGTAAATCCCCAATTAAATGACAAGAACTTTAGCTTATTCTAAATTAAGATTTGAAATATAGGCATTCAGACCACATCTCTTCTTACTAGAATTCCCTTCTGTTTCCTTACCCCCATAAGCAAGAAGCCTAGAGCACTCTGTCTTGGTTACCTAGAAGTCTGACTTGTTTTCCTTTGAATCCTAGGAAGTTTTTTTGCATCTTTCTTTTGAAATAAATGAAAAACTCACAAGTCTCTGGAATGCAAGCACTGTTCAACTTCACCATTGATATATGGGTCAATTGTTTCTGAAAGGGAGTATAAAATCATTACTTCCTCTGGAGGCTTTTATGCCAAAAACACAAGAGTGTCTATTAATGTGTTGGCTGTGGTTGGAGTGATAGAATGCTGAATCCACTCTAAATATGGCTTTTTATATTTTCTGTATGATGTAATGATTTGTTAATCCGTTGTTTCACTACTTAAATAAGCAGGCTGTTGCTGGCATTTCTTTCTCTAGGAATTATAGAGGAAACTCTTCCCTCCTCTCCCCCCTCCTTCCCCCTCCTTCCCCCCACCCCAGGGTAGACAAGAACTCATGCTTCTCTAAAGGTTTCCTGGGGATGAAATTATAATTTTCCAAATTTCAATTAGACCTGGAGACAGAGGCATAAACTACAGCTGGAACACATGCTGGAGGAGGGATAAAGGGCTGGGAAAGGTCCATAATTTATCAATGATAAATCTACAAGTATGAGATTCAATAATTTTCTTCTCCTTTTTATTTCAGTTTCTATGATAGAGTACTTAAAGTTTCTTGTCGGATTAAATAACCCAACTTCCACACTCAAACCACTGTCTCTAACCAACAAAGTGAATAATTTTCACAATTTATAACATGTTAGAACTCCTATATTAGTTGTAAAGCATTTGTGAGGATTTTTTTCTATGGAAGACCATTGCCATACCTGGAAATATAGGAAAAAACAGAAGATGTGCTCTCAAGGAAATTTCAGTTTTATTTGTGAGACAAAGATTGAGAATTTAAAAAGAGATTACAAATAAATAAGCACACATATGAAATAATATGTTCTCAATATGCTCATACAGGTAGGTGTCCCCTGCATGAGTACAGATTATATTTTAACAATATCTCTTACTCTTTGTGATTCTTCTTTATATCTTTCCATAAATCTGCACTGCCAGGTATAAAATAGGAAGGGGGTGGTCTAAGAGTTCTCAGAGATCTCCAAAAGCATTTGAAGCCTTCATCTGAGTCTTATATATTGCAAATACCTATGAAACATTCATAATACTCATTTTTTTGGTCTTCATTCCCAATATCCAATTTCCAATGGCCCAAACATTGACAATAATTTTTTTAAAATTTAATTAACTAATTAATTAAATTAAACACAATATTTTTGTGTTATTCACATATAGATCATCTTTGAAAATATGCTACCACCTGTCAAAAAATTGGAAAATGAATACATTTCCATCAATTGGGGAATGGTTGAATAAGTTATGGTATATGAAAGTAATGGAATATTATTGTTCTATAAAAAATGATGAATAGACTGATTTTAGAAAGGTCTGGAAAGATTTACATGAACTAAATGCTGAGCAAAACAAACAAAACCAGAAAAGCATTGTACACAGCAACAGCAAGATTGTACAATGATCAACTATGATAGTCTTGATTCTCTCAGAGGTTCAGTGATCCAAGGCAATCCCAATAAACTTTGAATGGAAAATGTCATCTGCATCAAGAAAGAGAACTATGGAGACTGAATGTAAATCAACACATGGTATGTTCACTTTTTTTTTTCTTTTTATTCTGTTTTTTTTTTCTCTCTCTCTTGGCTTTTCCCCCTTGTTCTAATTTTTCTCTCCCAATATGATTCTTAAAGATATATGTAAAATAAGTGAATATACATGTAGTAAAAAATATTTTTTAAACATGTAACTGGGAATAACAAAAATAAATATATATATATATATATATATATATATATATCCATCCCCCCAAAAATAATGCTTGCTTTTGGTTTTAGATAGATACCACAACTTATTATGAGGAAAGCTCTATTTAGTCCTGTGCTTTTAATAGGTATTACATTTTGTCAGGCGATATTTATGCATCTACTGAAATAATTACATGATTTTTTTGTTTTTTTTTTAATTTTAAAAAAGGAAATATGCTACCACTCACTTATATCTACCATATATGTATTTTCATAGCCCTTTAAGCTTGAATTCTGGTTCTTCTAAAATTTTGGTTTTCCATGATTCACAATCATAAGGAATCATTAGAAGAATATTTGTGTTAACAAAAATATGAATGTAGTTAATAAGGTAAAGCACACAATCATGGAAATCACTTTAACATTTAATTGATGTGACTCAGCATAATCTTGTATTTATTTCTAACCCAACTTATTATTTACCTGAAATATTCATCTAAGATATCAATACTGATTGGTGTGCTTGGGATGTGTATAGATAATTATTTCAATTTTGAACTGTTGAGATGTTTGTGGGTCATTCAGTTTGAGATATATAAGAGGCAATTGGAGATGTGAGACTAGAAGTCAGCAAAGACTTTTTTTCATTTTCAGTTGTGTCACTCATTTTTGAGTTTTCTTGGCAAAGATACTGAAATGGGTTGCAATTTCCTTCTCTACCTCATTTTATAGATGAAGAAACTTGTCCAAGGTCAAACAGCTAAGTGTGTGAGGCTAGATTTGAACTCAGGACTCCAGGTCTACCATTCTATGTACTGTGCCACCTAACAGCTCTCATTAGAGAAGTGAGAGATAGATAAATAGATCTGAGAATCATTTGCATAGAGATAAAAATTGAAAACTCAGCAGCTGATGAGATCGCTATGTGAAATGGTACACAGAGAGAAAAAATCTGCAAGAATAGAGACTTGGGGAAATTCATTGTTAACAGCTTAAGCTGACTGAAGATCCAACAAAGGACACTGAGAAACAATGGCCAGAGAAGTAAGAGGAGACTCAAGAGATAAAAGTGTCTTAGAAACCTAGAATATCAAGAAAAAAAAGGTGATCAACAAATTTAGATATAGTCTTTTTATTTTGGACTTCTTGACTTCTTGATTACTTTCTATAGTGCAAAATAAAATGAGCTATGATTCTTTACACCAAATGATTTTAAAAGCTTACATGGACAATATTAGAAGTTCATGGCTTTTAAGTTACAGGTTGAAAGAGTCCTTTATTTTGTTGGGGACTGGAGAACACACAATAAGGACTGTTTCTGAAAGCTGATGTTCCTTCTGCAGAAGGATCTCATCTTAGGAGATGTCTTCTGCTTAGGCATAAGCCAGTCAGTGTCATTGAGATCAATTCCACAAAACACAAGTCTTCTGGGTCCCTTTGCTTCTAAGCAAGTTTCCTGATGGTTTCTCACATTGAATTCTCTCATTGTAGACCCTCTTTTTCTAGATGTTCTGATCTCTTCTGGTTTTCTATCTACCAATCTCAACTCTTCAGTATCTTCTGCATCATTTTTTCCTGCAACCCTGTTGGGAGGTTCTTCAGGGCTTTCTTTTGGATCCCCTTCTTTTTCTATATTTTCATGAATTTACCTGATCAATTACCAAGGATTAAATTATCATCTTTATGAATCTGACTCAATTTTAAATATGGATGTCTTTTTTTGAGCTATAACCAGACATCAGCAATGGCTTCTTAGATATCTAAGCCTGGACATGTCATAGGCAACTCATCACCAATATATACAAGCCAGAACATTTTGTTTTTCTCTCCAAAAACTCATGCTTTCTCCTAATATTTTATTTAGGTACCATCTTTTAGTTTAGTTTTGTTTGAGTTTGAGATTTAAAATCTCAAAGTCATTCTTTACCAATTCTATCAACATCTTTAACATCTGTCTATTATCTCTCCATGTTTATAGCTGATATCTTAGTTCAGGCTTCAACCACCTCTCATCTGGACTATTGCCTTCTATTTAGACTCTCTGCCTTCCTTCTCTCCCCTCTCCAATTCATCCTCTATACAGTTGCAAAATATATATTCCAAAGTGCAGATCAGTCCATGTCAGACTCCTCCTGAAGATGCTTCATTGATTTCTTATTGCCTTTAGAATAAAGGACAATATTCTTTGTTTGACATTTAAAGCTCTTGATCTCACATCAGTTCCCATGATACATTCTCTGTTTCATCCAAATCACTCTACCTGATATATGTTAATTCATGGCATTCTGCCTGGGCAATCCCTTCTCCTCCAGACCTCATCCATCATTGAAATACTATCTCTTCTACCTTTTTAAGAATCTCTGCTTGCCTTCAAGCTCAGGCTTTTTTTTCTCTATTAAAGCTTTCTATTTTTTAAAACATATGCATAGACAATTCTTTTAACATTAGCCCTTGTGGAACCTTGTGTTTCAATTTTCTCCTCTTCCTCCACATCTTCCCCTAGATGGCAAGTAGTCCAATATATGTTAAACATAGTAGAACTATTTGTTAAATACAATAATGGACACATATTTATAAAGTTATCATGCCACACAAGAAAAATCAAATCAAACCGGTAAAAAAAAAGAGAAGCAAAATAAAATGCAAGCAAACAACAACAAAAAAGAGTGAAAATGCTATGTTGTGAACCACACTCAGTTCCCACTGGGTGTCTCTCTCTGGGTGTAAATGGCTCTCTTCATCACTAAACAACTAGAACTGGTTTGCTTTTGAAGAGAACCATGTCCATCAGAATTGATCATTGATCTTATTGTTGTTGTGTATAATGATCTCCTAGTTCTGCTCATTTCACTTAGCATCACTTCATGTAAGTCTCTCCAGGCCTCTCTGAAATCATCCTGTTGGTCATTTTTTATTGAACAATAATATTCCATAAAATTCACATACCATAATTTATTTAGCCATTCTCCAATTGATGAGCATCCATTCTGTTTCCAGTTTCTTGCCACTACAAAAGGGCTGCCACAAATATTTTTGCACATGTGGGTCTCTTTCCCTCCTATATCTCTTTGGGATATAAGCCCAATAATAACACTGCTGGATCAAAGGATATGCACAGTTTGATAACTTTTTGAGCATAGTTCCAAATTGGTTCCAGAATGGTTAGATTTGTTCACAGTTCCACCAACAATGTAAAAGTGTCCCAGTTTTCCCACATCCCCTCCAACATTCATCATTATCTTTTCATGTCATCTTAGCCAATCTGGTATCTCAGAGTTGTCTTAATTTGCATTTCTCTGATCAATAGTGATTTAGAGCATCTTTTCATTTGGCTAGAAATAGTTTCAATTTCTTCATTTGAAAATTGTCTGTTCATATCCTTTGACCATTTATCAATTGGAGAGTGGCTTGAAGTCTTATAAATCTGAGTCAATTCTACATATAGTTTAGAAATGAGGTCTTTATCAGCACTTTTGAATGTAAATATGTTTCTCTTCTAATCTTGTCTATGTTGGTTTTGTTTGTACAAAAACTTTTTAACTTAATATAATCAAATTATCTATTTTGTGATCAATAATGATCTTCAGTTCTTCTTTGGTCACAAATTCCTTCTTCTTCCACAGATCTGAGAGATAAATTATCCTATGCTCTTATAATTTGTTTATAATATCTTTTTTATGTCTAGATAATGAACCCACATTAGTATATGGTATTAGATATGGGTCAATGCCCAGTTTCTGCCATACTAATTTCCAATTTTCTCAGCAGTTTTTGTCAAATAGTGAATTCTTATCCTCAAAGCTGGGGTCTTTGGGTTTGTCAAACACTAGATTACTATAGTCATTGACTATTTTTTCCTGTAAACCTAACCTATTCCACTGATCAACTACTCTTTTTCTTAGCCAATACCAAATGGTTTTGATGGACCACTGCTTTATAATACAGATTAGATCTGGTACAGCTAGGCTACCTTCATTTGCATTTTTTTCATTAATTCCTTTGAAATTCTTGACATTTTGTTCTTCCAGATGAATTTTTTTGTAATTTTTTCTAAGTCAGTAAAATACTTTCTTGGGACTTTGATTGGTATAGCACTAAATAAATAGATTAGTTTAGGGAGTATTGTCATCTTTATTATATTCGCTCGACCTATCCAAGAGCACTTGATATTTTTCCAATTGTTTAGATCTGACTTTATTTGTATAGAAAGTGTTTTGTAGTTTTGCTCATATAGTTCCTGATTTTCCCTTGGCAAATAAATTACCAAATATTTTATACTATCTACAATTATTTTAAATGGAATTTCTCTTAATATCTCTTTCTTTTGGATTTTGTTAGGGATGTATAAAAATGCTGATAGTTTATGTGGATTTACTTTAAATCCTGCAACTTTGCTAAAGTTGTGAATTATTTCTAATAGTTTTTTAGTTAATTCTCTAGGGTTCTCTAAGTATACTATCACATCATCTGCAAAGAATGATAATTTGGTTTTCTCATTACTTAACTCTAATTCCTTTAATTTCTTTTTCTTTTTCTATTACCAAAGCTGACATTTCTAATACAATATTGAATAGTAACAGAGATAATGAGCAACTTTGTTTCACCCCTGATCTTATTAGGAATGGTTCCAGTTTATCCCCGTTACATATGATTCTTGCTGATGATTTTAAATAGATAATACTGACTATTTTAAGGTAAAGTCCATTTATTCCTATGCTCTTTAGTGTTTTAAAAGGAATGGATGTTGGATTTTATCAAATGCTTTTTCTGCATTTGATAATCATATGGTTTTTGTTAGTTTGGTTATTGATATAGTCCATTATGTTAACAGTTTTCCTAATATTGATTGAATATTAATTGATTAATTGATTGAATATTCTCTTGAAAATTGTTCATATTATTTGATTACTTCTCTGTTAAAAATATCTTGAATTGTTCTATGTTTTCTGGTTTTATTTGTAGGTCTATAAAGAATTTCTTCTTTTGCCATTCCCTCTATTCTAGGTGGAGTTGGTAACAAACTAAATTAATTGGAATAATCCAAACCAGTTGCTTTAGAGATATTTATTGGGATCAAATTGAAATGATTTAAGTGAAGTTGTGATGCTTTATTAGGTCTTGAATAGTTGAGGTGTACACCAAGGTAGAAAATCCTTCCTTTGAATGTTTGTAGTCTCTAGAGAAAGTAGAATTCACAAGTGGAGGTAGCTTTTTTCAAGGAGTTTAACAGCAAATGGGGAAGAGATATAGGATGTTAGCTTAGTATCAGGTATTAGGATTTTTTTTGAAGGGGGGCAGAGTCACAGATCTCTGATCCTAGAAATCCCTAATTTCTGAACAGCTTTGGCCAGCCAAGACTTCTGACCTATTTAATAATTTTTGTGGCACACAAATGATTCCCAGACCAACCTTGTGTGATTTCATTCCTCCAATCTAGTACATTTACTGGTTGGAAATTTTAAGAAAATAAAATCCATGACATCAGTTACATGTTGTAATTTTTGGCTTTGAAATTAGTTCTCACCTAAAAGCTTTGAGATTATGTATGTTGATGTAGCAAGGTTTCAGAGATAAATGGAGAGCAATCTTTATCTACATCCTAATGAATGCCCAAATGAGATGGTAGTCACTCTATCTAGGATTTCAGGGTATGTTAGAAAGAAGCAGTATGAATACAGGTGCTTTGTTTCATAGACCTTAGACATCAGAAACCATGGTGATTCCTGTGGAGACAATGAAAACAATCAATGACTCAAAGTGAGTTGGAGCTTGGAAAGAGAAGAATGTGGCAGAGAGCCTAGGAATTCCCCTAGAAAATATGCCACCAGTGTAAGTCAACGACATAGCCATGAGCCAATTTTCTTGAGCTTAGTTGAATAGAGCTGACTGGCAGTCAGATCTATTATAGAGTGCGATGACATATGAGTTGCCTTGCTGGCCAAAAGAAAGGGATCTAAATCCTCTAAAACAAAACTTTTGTTAAATGAGTGGCTGAAGTGGAAATTATGAATGAAGTATTATGTCAAATAGTAAGAGATCTCTATGGAAGATGTGCAAAGATATTTATCAGTTAGATTTAACCAAGATCAATAACTACACAAACACTCCAGGATGATTTTGGGGATCTCAATTTATAAATACTAGCTATTATTTATATATCATTTTAAGGTTTGCAAAGAACTGTATAAATTTTATCTCATTTTCTCTTCACAATAATCCTGAGAGGTAGCAACTATTATTATTCCCATTTTACAGATGAGGAGATTGAGGCATGTAGGGGTTAAATGACTTGCTCAGGATTACACAGCTAGTAAATGTCTAAGGCTGGATTTGAACTCAGTTATTTATTATTCCAGGGCAGCTTGGTAGTTCAGTGGATAGAATTCTGGGCCTCAAGTCAGGAAGATTGTCTTCCTGAGTTCAAATCTGGCTTCAGACACTACCCTATTCATCTATAAAATAATCTGGAAAAAGAAATGATAGAATCTGGTATCTTTGCTAAAGATATACTAAATGGGGTCATGAAGAGTCAGAATTGATTGAAATGACTAAACTATTACTATTAGCTCCTGATTCCACGTCCAATTTTTCTATCCACTGCATAATCTAGTTGTCTCATTTTAAGCATAGATTTCTCTGCTGATGAACAGGTTTTCCTGGGCGGAATGAAAGCTGCTATGTGAATTCAGATGCCTACTTGGAGAGGATGAGTATCAGCAAACCTTTGTTTGTAGATGTCTTGTCTTTGAAAGGGTATGAAAAATATGAACAACACATGAATAATGATTGACCCCATTACTTGATATGCAGAGGAATTTACAGTATCCAAACTTGTGGGAAAAGTATTCCTTTCTGTATATCTTCTTTGCCTCAAGGACAAAAATTGAAAGCAAGTTACTCAGAGAAGTATTTGATCTGGCAATCAGTAAGAAATCTATTACCATGTTTTGTCAGACATAGACATTTCCATGTTACCCCATTGAAATTTCTGGGATCACTGAAGCAGATTAGAAGGCTTACTGGATGATGTATTACATTTTTAGTCTATAGTTATCATACCATTAGAAGTCACACCAAGGGATTGATCTCATAGATTCCCTGCTTCTAAATGGAATATAGATTCTTTGTCAATGGTGAGAGGCATTACTCTTATTTACAAGTAGTAATATATTGATTGTGTCAAGAATTGTATTACTACAGCAATCATATTACTCATGAATAAATATTATATCAAGTAGTAAAAAGCCCCACTGAAGATACATAGTAAAACACTTAGAACAGTGAGGCAATTAAATGATTAGAACAGATATCCATGATTATTCAAAAGAGGTAGCTAGACTTAACAATATACACAAGAAAAACCAAATGGATGAAGAAATATTATTTCCCAGACTATGAAAGTCTTCAGCAGCCCATTGAGTTGGGCTATCATAGTCAACTTAGTTTTTTCATGGAAATAGACACTGCTGTTTTCTTTAACCTTTCAATGCATTTTCTTTTTTATAATTTTGTGAATTGTGTACTTGTAAGAGAATTTGGGACTAACACATTTGAGAAGGAAAAGGACGGAGTATCAAGGGAGTGATATTTCCTAATATGTTGGATGGAGGATGTTGCTGTCATTTTCAATCATTTTCACTCATGTCTGACTCCTGATGACCCCATTTGGAGTTTTTTTTTTTTTTTTTTTTTTTTTTTTTTTTTTTTGGCAGAGATTTTGAAGTAGTTAGCCTTCTTCTCCAGCTCATTTTACAGGTAAAGAAACCAACGCCAACAAATCAACAGTGATTTGTTCAGTCACACAGCTAATAAGTATCTGAGGCCAGATTTGATCTTAGAAAGATGAGTCTCCCTGACTCCAGATCTGGCACTTTAACCACTGCTCAATCTAGCTGCCCAGGTGGAATATATGAATGATAAAAATATGAAATTTGCCAAATGAAAGTAGGGCTTCTGGGTTGTGAAAACCTTCAATGTATGATAGTTATACATTTGTAAAAAGAATATCAATACAGATAAGATTAAGTTTTTCTAGTTATATGTCAATTTGTTGCTCATAAGCCAAGGAACTCACATTTAGAGCAACAGCAGATAAATTAATGTCTTAATTCTTTGTATACATAATACATAATTCTTTGTATCTTCTACTTTCCTTCCTGTCTCTTTGCCACTGTTATTAAAGATGTAGATGGGGATCACACAGGATTGAAAACCATTTTTTATTCTTTAACTTCTTTTGGTCTGTCCTCTCCTTGGTCAAAAATTTCATTCACTTGGTCAATTTGCTTCTGATGTTCTTCCTTGTAGGTAGACTAGTCTTTAGATAATAACTGTGGCCTATCACTTGGGGCTTGGTAGAAACTTGTGCTTTAGCAGAATGACTTTTGAGAGACCAGGATTATCTCCATGTTACAACAAGGCATCAGATCAGGGCTTTCATGAAGGCAAAATAATGTATATAATGACAAATAAATAGGCAACTGCTAAGAAAATAGTGAATAATAGAATGATCAGTGTGGCAATCAATCCCCTTGGATCAGACAAAGAATTCAACAAATGTGAACTAGTGTTTTAAGTAGTTTTTTACATTTCTTTTTCATTATAGCTTCAATAAAAACAAGTATATTAAAATACATTAACATGATTTTTGCTATTTCATCAGAAATATCAACTGTTGTCAGGAGATAAGAATTGGAGAAAAAAGTTTGACCATCTCTTTGGAAATTCCATTGAGTTTCAGACTATGGAAGATTATGGGAACCATGCTACCCCTGGATTCTCACTTTCCCGCTCACAGAAGATAGTGTATTCCTGTAGAGAGGACCTCAGGTTGCAAATTGGGTGTTTCCACTCAACACATTGGAAAATGACTTCCTTTCCACTGAGCCAGTTCTATCAAGTCAATTTCATAATTGGCCAAAGCCTTGTATGTCATTTAGAAAACAGATGGTGAATCATACCTATTGAGTAACTAATTACTGTCCTGAGCATCTATTATTTGAAATTGAATAGCTCTGATTCTGTTCTTTCCTTTAGTTAATTTACATTCTCTTTTCTTTCTGTCAAAAGTGTCATCCCCTTTGATTGATGGATTCATCCACATGAAGTATAAAAAGAGAATCACCATGTCTCTGAAACTGTATTCACTAGAAACATTTTCTTTGTCAGGATTTGAAAGCAGTTATCTGGTTGCTTGGAAACCCTTTGAAAACCACATGGTTTGGTTACTTACAGCTACTCAAGTCAGCTTTACAATAGAAAAGCTTTTAGAAAAATAACTACAATTTTTTAAAGAAATGTTTTTGGAGGCTCATTTTTCTTAATTTTCAAATCATGTCTATGCATGATCATACAAATGGATCATTTTTGATTGAATTTTAATATTTACATTATCTGAATTATATCTTCCTTATTATTCAGTTGATCTAGAACAGAAGTCAAAACAATGAACTAACAGATTTCTATCTCTATTGTAGAGATGAGTCATAGGGGTAAATATATAGTTATATGTGTTAAATGAAAAAAAATTCAGGTTCTATTTCTAAGAGACAAATGGAGACAAGAACTTAGGATTTGTGTAATATATCATGTGTCCACTTTGTTTTCACTAAGGCAACTTGGCACCATGGGGAGTCAGTAGACCTAACCACAATTCTCAGCTAATACTTGTTATATCTGCCTTGGTTGTAAATTGATTTTGATAATATACCATTATGTATCTTAAAGGGTTTCTGTGAGGAAAGAACTTGGTAAATCTTAAAGTAATATATATATATATATATATATATATATGTATATGCCATTATTATTACCTAAATGGTTTAAGGAAAATGGACAAGCTAAGTGAAAAGCTTGTTAAGGTAGCCCTAAATGTGTGAACATTTGTTTTCCTTTCTCTGGGTACTCTTGTATTCTTCAATAGAATAACTACTTGAAGGTGGGGATTATGTTTTTGCACTTGTATTCCCATTATTTAAATTCAGTCCTTGAAGAAATGAAGTAGAAGATTGTTATTGTTGTTATTTAGAGAAACTACATCAGTCTGCAGGATGGACTTTTTGAGGTATTTGGGGAGAGGACATTAGAAAAGATTTGACACCTGAGGAATGGAGAAATTAGTTTTGTGAAACTCAACTTGCGGGCAATCAAAGGAGTTAGATTGATCTGATTAAGCTTTTCTTTGGTGGAAAGGACAGGATCTTGGACCAGACATAAAAATCCATTATTCAAAGTTGCTGAAAGAGAAAAGGTCTTGGAGAAAATTCTGGGAAGATGACATAATAGGTCAGAAAACTCCAAGATCTTCAGATTTCTGTCACAAACACGTCTCCCATATTCTTCTGTTAGTGAATGATTTTTGATTGTATAAATTGTGTTTCAGGGAAGTCTTTAGTCCTTAGGGAAGCCTTACCTACTAAAACGAGTGGGTTTCATTTGGATTATTAGATGGAGTTCTAAACTAGCAGATCTTTGCTTCAATAAAGTCTCAAATACAGTTCATTTCAACCTATTTTGTACAAGTCAGGATGCTAAGAATTGGATACATTTTTTTTTGAGAGAAGGTAGGAGAAGGAGCAGGAACTTGACCTATGGTTTCATTGTTATAGGGCAATGAATGGGACAATTCCCTCTATCAATGCATATCATCAATTTTTAATCTTAGAATGAACTTATTTATAGCTTTCATTTAGGCTCACATTAGAACTGATTGGGAGTATTGAGAGATCAAATATTTTTCCTAGTGTCATACAGTGTTCACTTTGAGAGTTATGAAATCAAATCTTCCTGACTCTCAAGACAGTCTGTATCTATCAGCCCCATGGCCTTTTAGATACTGGGGACAGAAAGATAAAATGAGAACAATTCCTGCCTTCAAAGGACTTGTATGATACTGAAGTGAGAGAATATGTATATAAGTTTAGAGATAATATCATTTCATATTTTGCATTATCTTGTTTTCCTTCCAGTGAATTTCTCCATACTTCTCTTCCCCCTACAATTTTACATATTATATCAGTACCTGAACAGGCATTATTCCAATTATCTGATCCTAAATAGGCCACAGTGTCTCAGTGTGCCTGGCAATTTTTTAAAACTAAGGAATTATAATATGGTGTTAATTTATGCTAATAGAGATAGAAAGTTTTTCTCTTTTTTGTTCCATAGTACATTTTAAGAGCTTAAAGATGAATTGGAAGAATAATGGAAGGTTTAATGGAGAAGGTAAAACCTGAACAAAAAAAAAAGAAATGGATTAAGATGTGGAGAAAATATGTTCTACATATGGGGAATTTACATTGAAGAAGCCTGGCTGTAGGAGAATACAGCATGAGATAAAGACATGGATAACAAATCATTTTGGCTGAAATATAGAGCCTTTTAAGCAGAATAGAATGAACTAAGGTTAAGAAGATATGGAGGAGGTATTTGTGTTTTATTCTATTATCAATATATTTTTGAGGATAGGCCTGACAAGGTAAGACCTGAATATTTAAAGGATTCTTTTTGGCCATTGTGTACAGAATAAGGGATATAATAGAAGCTAGGAGATCAGTTAAGAGGATTGTAATTGTCTAGGTCATAAACAAAGAGGATCTGAGATATGACTGTGAAGACCGTGTATTTTTAAATCAGCAGGAGTCAGGAATTCAGGTTAGGGGAAAATCGTCAGTCTTTATTCTCAGTGAAGAAGGATCAGAGGTGGAAGATAATCGGCGATAGCAATGTGTGCAGCTGAGTCAAGAAGCTAGCTAGATCAGCAGCCACACGACCAGCAGCTAGGAGTATGGAACCCAGCCCAATCTTTCCCAGCTTCTCTTCCTGTCTCTCTCTCTGCCTCCACCCATCAAAATCATCATTTCCTATACAACACATCAGGACTTGCAGGGAGAGTGGGCAGGGACCATTCTTTATCCAATCATGTATATTAATAAAGTATAGCCCAATTACTATTTAGCCTCACGTACTTGGGACCTCAGTGCATCAACTCAAACCTCACGTGACCTCAGTGCATCAACTCAAACCTCAGCCCATTACATATGACTATGGCCAGTCATAGAGAAAAAGAAAAAGACATGAAAAGTATTGCAAAAGTAGAAACCACAGAACTCTATGATTAATAGATTGTAGAGGATGAGAGAAAAGGAAGAGTGAAAACTATCACTGATGTTTTAAGATTCGGGGAAAATGTTGATTGTATTAAAGGAAATAGGGAAGGTAAGAGGAAAGGTAGGGTTTGGGATTAGGATGATAGAGAGTTCTGCTTTGTACACTTTTGGTCTGAATTGAAATTGGGACGTCCAGATGGAGATGACTGGTATATAGTTGGAAATACTGGAGCTAAGGGGAGAGTTTGGAGTTAAATGGAAATTGAATGGCTATCTCAATAGAAATGATAGACCTAGATGTGTACTTAGATGAAATTGTCAAAGGAAAATGTATAGAGAGGTAAAAGAAAAGTTGGACAAAAATCCACTCTAAAAGAGAGAGAAAATGGGATAAGGAGTCCACAAAAGAGGTCCAAGAATGAATGTGCAGAAAGATTGGAACAAAACAGTAGTGAGAAATGTCATGGAATCTAAGGGAGAGAGACAGATGATTAAATGCTATGGAAAGGTCATAGAGGATGAAGATTAGAAAAGGACACTGGAATTTTCAATTGAGATGTTATTAGTGAATTTGGAGTTCTTAGAGAAAGCAGTATCAGCAAGCAATAGTACTCACAAAATATAAAGGATACATGAAGAGGAAATAGAGAAAATGTAAATTAATTAAAGTCATCACAAATTCAGTGGAAAAACAACAACAAAGAGTAGATAGTTGGAGAGAACTGATGAGTAAAGAGAAGGCTGATTGTTTTGTTTTTGAGTTAGGGGAGACATGAAAATTTTTATTTCTATTTCTCTCAACAAAAAGGAAAAAAAGATAAGAGGCAAAAAAAAGGCAATGAGACTCTGGAGAACATGAAAGATAATTGAATTATGTGTTAAAATGAAGAGTTAAACTTAGGAATGAGGGACACCTCATTTTCTAGACTGAAGGAATGCATATATGAAGATATATTTTCTATTTCTAACTTTTGAGTTGTGACTTCAATGAAATTGTGATCTTACTGGTTTTGGCACACATTCACTAGTAAAGATCATAACTTATTCATGCTTTTTTACCTACATAGTTCAAATAGTTGCATCTGTTTGTAAATTTGCTATAGAGGAGCCATCTAAAATATTGGAGGCCTTCCTCTGGTCATTTGAATATTTTGTGGATATCAGTGCAGTACTTGGTCATGAAGGATTTGTCATCCCTCATTCTCATCCACTTATAATCTTACACATTTTTGATGACTTTTAAACACTATTTCTTTGTGAAAAGCCACCATTAATAATATAATGATCTCCTCGCACCTTTACATTCATCTTTACATTGCTTTCTGGACCACCTGACATATTGTAACTCTTCTGAGGTTTTGGTATTCAAAGTTATGACGTTTAAAGGCTTGTACAATGCGATTCCAACTTATCTTTTCAAACTTTCATATATTTTATAGTCCGGCCAAACTGGACAAACTCTTCCTTAATTCTGCCTAGTTCTCTTCTACTTCTCTGTTAATAATTGCATTTCATGTAAATGGTATAACCCATTCTCTCTGCCTCCCATCCAAACCCCAAACACACACATTTACCCTCATGAAACTGTTTTTTTCCAAGACTCAATTCAGTTGCTACTTTCTCTCAAAATTCTTTCCCATTTGCCTTGACTGAAATTGAATTCTTCCACTTACAATTTCAAATAGTACCTTGCCTAAGTCATTTTTTACCCTTAAAACATGATATCTTATATTGTTCTTATTTGCATAGACCCAACACTCCTTAACAGGAGGACAGGAAACGAACACATAATAATCATGTAATAGAAACAGAAATCTGGTGAATTGGAAGTCATTAGTAATGCCAAATACAATGCTTTATAACTAGTGAACATTTAATAAAATCTGTTGAATGAATGAATCAATGGCTTGGTATAGTTTTGGAAAACCATTTGTGAAAACTTCTGTGATTATCATTACTGATAGTCAAGATATAGAATATCCAAAGGAAATCTTGATATCCACATTAAATTCCTTAACAATCTTAATGCTTGCTTTTATATGAGAACATTTCTATTTAAGCAATTCTGTGATGGAAATTGATAGGGCACTGAGATATTTATAATATAAGTCTCACTCTTGATTAGATAATTGTGGTTTAGGTACTTACATAGTGCAAATCTACTGCCTTTCTTTATTTTATGTGTTTGATATTTTCCTGCTATCTGATTAAGCTAGGAATGATTTTTTTCCTAAATACAATCACCTTGATTCTTCTTTAGTCTAAATTGCTCTATCCCTTTTCCTCAACCCTAATTCTTGATAAGTGTTTACTGCTATTTAATGGGGAGAGGGGAAAATTAAAACATTCATTTATTGATTTAAATTTATTGTTATTTACTTTTCCTCCTCTACCACACTCTGCTCACCTTGGTTTGTTTTTTTTTTTTTTTAATTTGGTTTGTTTGTTTGTTTGTTTTGTTTTTGTTTTTGTTTTTTAATAGCCTTTTATTACAGGTTATATGTATGGGTAACTTTATAGCATTGACAATTGCCAAACTTCTTGTTCAAATTTTTCCCCTCCTTCCCCCCAACCCCCTCCCCCAGATGGCAGGATGACCAGTAGATGTTAAATATATTAAAATATAAATTAGATACACAATAAGTATACATGACAGTTCACCTTGTTTTTTGAAGAAACTCCAAGTTCCTTTTGCATTACCTGTCATTCTGACATGCATTTAACCAAGCCTACTAGTTTGGATTACTTTTGGTTTCAGAGAAGTAAGAGCTTCTCTTTATCTGAGTAGATAATTTGGAATGGATTATACACAGTCTGAAGGAAATGATTGAGCTTTGTTGCTTTTATAGCTCTGTTTTAGAATTGCTTTTGCTCTCAGACTATAAAGGAAGAAAGGAAAGGAGAAAACAGGATTGAGAATACAAAGTAGTATAGTAGAGGTCAGAAGCTTGCTAATAATACAAGGTGGATTTCCTGAGCAGAAAGCTGAAACCATTCTCTAATTCTGGCAGTTTTCCTAGGCTGCTGTGCTTATGTGTGCATCTTGCCTTGTGTCAGTGGCTTTGAATGAATGGGATCATTAGTCATTATTTTCTATTATCTGAACTAGTCTCCCCTCAGGATAAATTGTAGCCTCTTCTATACTTGTAATAGTAATCATCAATGACACTTATGTAGTGCTGTCAAGTCTGGAGAGTTGTACAGATATTATTTCATTTGATCTTGATTTCAACTCTGGAAAGTAGGTAGTATAGGGACAGTTATCCCAGGTTTTGCAGACAGGGAAATAGAAAATAGAAAATAATTATTTTTGTACTTGCCCATACTTGTGTGCACCTGAGACTTGAACTCAAGTCTCTTAACTTCCAATACAGAGATTGTTTTTCTATTTTACCATCATACAGTATCCTCAATAAAGTTTGTTTCTTTTAATTTGCTTTTATGATACAAATCATTCTACAAGTATGCCTTGGAGATATTGTGGGTTTGGTGTGAGACCATCATAATAAAGTAAATATTACAATAACGTGAATGACACTATTTTTTTTTTTTGCTTTCCCAATGCATATAAAATTATGTTTATATTATACTGAAACCTATTAATACAATAGTATTATGTCTAAAAAGACCCCTACAATGTACATATTTAATTAAAAATAAACTTTATTGTTAAAAATGCTAAATATCACCTGAGCATTCCATGTATCCTAATCTTTTTGCTGGTGGAGAGTCTTCTTGTCTTGACATTGATGCTGCTGAATGAGCAGAGTGGTGACTGCTGAAGGATGAAGTAGCTGTGGAAATTTCTTAAAATAAAACAACAATGAAGTTTGCTGCATTTATTGAGTCTTTCTTTCACTTGAACAATTAGAAGTCACTGTAGGGTTATTAATTGGCCTAAATTCAATATTGTGTCACAGGGAACAGTGAAGCCCAGGAAGAGGAGAGAGATGGGGAATAGCCAGTCAGTGGAGCAGTTAAAACATATATTTATTTATTCAGTTCACCTTTTATGTGGTCTCAGTTTGTGGTGCTTCAAAACAATTACAATAATAATATCAAAGATAACTAATCACAGATCACTCTAACAGATATAATAATAATGACAAAGTTTGAAACATTGTAAGAATTACCAAAATATGACATAGAGACATGATGTGAGCTTATGTTGTTGGAAAAATGGCTTCTATACACTCGTTCAACATAGAATTGACACAAACCTTCAATTTGTAAAAAAAAAAAAAAAGAAATATCTTCAAAGTACAATAAAGCACAATGACACAAGGTATGCCTAGATTTATATCTCTCCACCAGCAAAAAGATTAGGATACATGGAATGCTCAGGTGATATTTAGCATTTTTATATATAAATGATTGCATATATGCTCTCTATATAATTCAACTTCTAGGAAAATGTAATTGAAAGGAGGAACTTTGGGCTTATTCAGATGAAATGCATGTGATCAGCACAGCTAATTCCTAAAATATTAGCCTTCTTTATTTAAAATAAAAAAACTGAAGTTTGTGAAGAATGAAATTAAAAAAATCTTTTGTTTGTTTGAAATCATAAAGTTCTATTTGTATTTAGAGAAGGCCAAAGGAATACAGTATCTCAAATTTAAAAATTCAGAATACATGGACAATTACATGGATTTTAAAAGTTCTGATGCTGAGTTTAATCACGATGACTCTCTTTAGTTCTTTGTTTTTATTGTGTATGTCTAATAGAGATCTGTTTTAAACAGCCAAATAAATGTATGCATTCAAGAGATCCCCAGGACATTATTAATAGAGGTTCTTGTGCTTAATGGATTTTTTTAAACCAGACCTGTGATTTTATTAGTGTAGGAGACTATGATCAGGGATGCCTACCAGTTCTGATCAGTAACTTATAGTTCCTTGTCACTTATAATGGTCTTGGACATTGAAAAGTTAAATAACTTACTTAGAGTCACACAGTCTGTATGTGCCACAGGTGGGACTTAAACTGAATTCTCCCTAATTCTGAGGTGAGTTCTCCCTATGCATTATACCATACTGACTCAAATTTAATGCATGGCTTCTATTACTAGGTCCTCCAATAGTGAGAGCTCAAGCTTGGGGAAAACTTTGGAATCAGTTACCTGTTGCTTTTGCCTCTGACACATTTTATTGGACTTGACTTCCATCAGAGAAGTAAACAGGAATCATCATAAATTCTATATGGTCCTTAAAGACTTCATGAATAGTTCTAAAACAGGTATGCTGACTTTCTCTTATAATTCATAAGAGATGGTATTTGGTAATCTGCTTCTTTCTGAGCCTGATCCAACCTATCTCATTTCCCCTTGGGCATGGAAACTAGAATTTTAATCCTTATGTTTCTTCAGCTCATGGGGCAGGATTGTTCTAGATACTGACAAAAGCATCTTTAAAAAGCCCCTTGGTATGTTTCCTTAGTATGATTCTATATGGGCAATTTTACCTGCTAATATCAAGTATACATATAATAAAATGGTAACCTTTCTGGACTTACCCTCCCAATCATGTTGGTACTGGCTAGTCAGATCTCTGAAGGGGATGAATTCTCCCCCCTCCCCAGGTTTCTAGAGGCAACCCTAAATGGTTTTTTTTAAAGAGATTTTTTTAAATTGTTATTATAAGTCCCTATTTAGTATATGTCCTATTTTATTGATTATCAATTAGCCAACCAAAATAAATTAGTCTTTAGATAGGAAGTGTATATAGAGCTATTTTAGCAAAAACAATTGTTAAGAAAATATTCTCTTAAAGGCCTATCATGGACTTTTATCTTGCCCAACAAGATTTCTGAGTATGAACTTAAAAGGCACATGTGATAATAGGGCACCTGATTTTAAGTCTTTTTCTCTCTGTAGAGTCCATATGAAGCTCTCCTTTAGTGTACTTCTCTGCTGTGGTTCAGAGTGTCCTTGCAGAGTCCAGACACTGTCTTTCCTTGCAGTGTCTAGTTCATCTTTTGGACTCCATGCAGATACTGCTGTCAATCATTGCTGTTCCAGGGGCACTGCTATTAGTAATGATGGTTCAAATCTTCTAATCTTTTAAAGTTCTGTTCATTGAGAGTAGAGGTGAGATTTTCTACTTTACCCCTGTCTCACCTGATTCCCTCTCAGAGTATACTCCACTCTTAAGCTGACATCCTATTGGAAAGTTGGATTTCAACCGTCTTTTTTGCCCAAACCCTATGCAGGGGTCCTCAAACTACGCCCGAAGACTAGATGCGGCAGCTGAGGATGATTATCTCCCTCACCCAGGGCTATGATGTTTCTTTATTTAAAGGCCCACAAAACAAAGTTTTTGTTTTTACTATAGTCCGGCCCTCCAACAATCTGAGGGACAGTGAACTGGCCCCCTATTTAAAAAGTTTGAGGTCAGAGTATGATTTATTCTCTTCAATAAACTGTTTTGTTGTTCCCTTTCTTTCAATGACCCAAGTTATTCACTTATTCCAAATAGAATAAGACCTTGTTTGTATCTAGTTTATAGCTTTGGTTGATTAAGTCTATAAAAATTAAAGCAGCATCTTCACTTGCTCAAAGTTTCAGAGCATATATCTTCTTATTAGTTGCATTAATTGATATTGAGAGACATGACACAACTATTAGAGGTGTACTTATAGAAAAGGGGAATGGATGGATATAAAAGCAATAATAATAATGGTAAGCAATTAAAGAATAAATTATTTGTAAAGAAACAGCTTTCTGAGACACTTGTGATAGGCACAGAAATTACTTCTTTTTAGCTCTACCTCTCTGCTAGAACAAAGGTCTGAACCAGTAATATCTTGTATACCAGCTAAATGGAATATGAAATGGGAGCCATGTCTCTCTGGCTTTTCAGAAGTCTCACCATCACAAATCATTAATTCTCAAATACAGGAAAAAAAGGTTGTTCCTCAGTTTACAAACACTATTATCTGTAATAGGAATTCTTAGATCCCCATGGACTAGAGGGCCAATGTACTCAGGAGACAGTTTACTTACTGCCTTTGCCTTTGTTGGACTCCAGATGAATTTTCCCCTTTCTTCTTGTTCCTACATACTGCTTCCACTAGTTTCATATCACCAAAATTAATGAATTCTAGAAGTCTCCTTTGTTTGCCTTAGCTATTTCCAGAATCTGACATCTCTATGGCAACAGTTACAACAGAGATGCTACCGACTCCCCAGAGATGAAAACTTTTCAGTACCATGCAAAAATAGCTGGAGTATACTTGAAAAATGCAATCATAAGCATCAAAAGAAACATTAACACTTTAAAATAACAAGGGGGATTATCCTGGTTTCCCAGGTAAACATTCCATGGTTTAAGCAAATGTGACTTAATGGTACAAGCTATATACATAGCACAATAAAAAATCATTGCTTGAAAGTTCACTTCAGCAATTTAATGTGTATATTTCATGAAGGATATGTACATTGTAAGAATACAAGTACATCTATAATATGCAAACAAATAATAAAGTCTATAAAAGAATAAACTTTAATCTAATATTTGACACATATATAAAACAAAAAGCAAAGTAATTCATAACTAACAGATGTTATATTAATAAGCATAACAAACACATGAGTAAAGAACAAAATAATAAAATAGAAGCATAAAACAAAATATGCACTATTAAGCATATAAAATACACATAAGCAATTATGAGCAAGGCATACATTTCATGGGCAGCCCTTAGTAGCATCAGGTAGCTAGTTAGCACAGTGAATAAAGCACTGGGCTTGAATCAAAAAGACTTACCTTTCTGAATTCAAGTCTGACCTCAGTCATTTATCAGCTGGGACTCTGGGCAAGTCACTTAATCTTGTTTGCCTTATTTTTCCTCATCTAGAAAATAAACAGGAGAAGGAAATGGCAAACCACTCTGCGATCTTTGCTAAGAAAACTCCAAAATGAGGTCATGAAGAATCTAAAATGATTAAATAACTTAAATATTATCATATGGCTATACTTCTCCTGTCTGAATTTCTCCCTGGCTGTTAGCTTTTTTTCCTACCACCTACAAACATGCTCAAGTCTTCTCCTTAAAAAATCTTTACTAGGTTCTATGCCCTATTCAAGCTATTATTTTATCTCTTTCTTCCCTTTCTTATTCAAACTCCTTGGGTGTGTGTAGGAAGGAAGGAAACTGACTATTATTGCCAACTTCTCTCTTATTTACCCCCAAACCTGTGCAATGACACCAAGAATTAACTAGTATTCAGAGCCTGAGATAGAAATTTTGGGGGTTTGTAGCCAATATGTCCACACCTGTCTTTATCCTTATTCTGTCTCATTCTTTCAATAGCCAGTCTTCCTAAACTCCATCATAAGCCTGCATAGCCCTCTTAGGTAGTTATAATTTAACTATTACACAGGAATCCACAACAATAGCACAGGTGTCAGTGGGACAATAATCTCTTTTCTATTCTATCATATTGACCTCATAAAATTTTAAAGAATCAGATGGATTAGGTAACTCAAAGAGTACTTCTTGAATATTATCCCCTAATTTAACTTTACTATACATTACTTTGCAATCCTTCAAGTTTTTTACGTTTTTTTTTTCAGTTTTAAAAAAATGTAATACCTTCAAACTTGGACTGTGTGTATTCCTAGTATCAGCATTTTGACATATATAATGCTTTTCAACAAAATCACTATTCATATCTTTGAGAAATTGCTCCCTGTTTAAAATATTCTGCAAGCTAGTGATGTTAGCTTAAGCACTAAATATACAAATTTATAACACAATAATACTTGAAAGTAATAAAATGTGAAATTAATGTGGTGAATAAACAATGAGCAAATATGCAGATCAATGTCAATGAAACAGAAATAAGCTCTGTGTTATGAGAAAAGTAAATAACTTTTTCATGTGCTTACAAATAACAAATAATTTGCAAAAACAGGAAGTAAATCAAAACAATCATAGCCTCATTCACATAAGGCATCAATTAATGACATCAAGAAAATCCTTTTTCTATAAACAATATTTTCTTGTTGGCAGCACATTGATTGAGGGGAAACCCCATCCCTTTGAATTAAGAACCATAGCTAAACAAAATGGAAAATAAAATAGGAAAAAGGAAGACTTTCCTAAAATCAAAGCCATAAAAATTAGAATGGCTCATCTCAAAGTGAAATGAAAACTACGTATAACTAATAAACATGAAATCAAAGAAAATAGGAAAAAAATGCTTTCAAAAAGAGTTGACATAATACTCTATTCAAATCCAAGGGGGGGGGAAAGATAAAATAAAAAGGGGATGAGGGTTTGGGGCAGAGGTGAGAATACTGCTAGAAACAAAGTATAAAACAAGATAAAAACGAAGACACAATTTAAAATATCAAAAAAGTTAAATGCCTGTGAATAAACATGAAGATGTTTAAAATTAAACATCTGAAACAATCTGAAATTCACTATAAAAAAGTGAATAAAGCAAAAATTACTTCCAGCTAGCATCAATTACAAAAACACCTAGTCTAGCAATATGAATCCACACTAAAATCAAAACTGTTACTAAAATCTAAGTCATAAGAGCAAAATAAAATTAACTCTTAAAACACTAATTCTGAATATGAGTTCCTCAAGGGTAACATAGATGTCCCATTCCACTGTACCACTGGAACAAAAAGGAGACCAATGAGTCCATTATAAGGGAGGGAGCAATTTCAACTTCATACTCCTTTTCCTGTACCCTTGCTCCAATGAAAAGGCTTGGATCTGGGTCCTACTGAGTTCCTCATAGGCAATAGGGAATTAGTGTAACAAGGCAGTAAAAAGTTATCTGGTATATTTAAGATGGTATCTAAAAATATACATTTATCTAAATCCTATAGCAAAACCTGATAAGGTCTGGGTTTGGATACTAAAAAATTCTTTGGATACTAGAAAATTTAAGTTAGTTAAGTGGTTTAATGGTCCTGGGCCTGATGACAGGAAGATCTGAGTTCAAATATCAGAAGATATTTACCTCAGTTTTCTCAACTATAAAGTATAGGTAATAATAGTACCTATCTCACAGGATTCATTCTTGTGAGCACCAAATGATATAATAATTATAAAACACCAGTACCTGACACACAACAGATGCTTAATAAGTCCCTTCCTTTTGAGATTAAAAACCATAGCCAAACAAAATACAAAATAAAATGAGAAAAAGACTTTCCTAAAGTCAAAGGCATAAATTTTTCTCTTCCTTCCTTCCTTCCTTCCTTCCTTCCTTCCTTCCTTCCTTCCTTCCTTCCTTCCTTCCTTCCTTCCTTCCTTCCTTCTTTCCTTCCTTCCTTCCTTCCTTCCTTCCTTCCTTCCTTCCTTCCTTCCTTCCTTCCTTCCTTCCTTCCTTTTCCCTTTCTTCCCTCATGCCTTCCTTCCTTTCCTTCTTTCTCCTTTCTTTAGGTTTAAAGAAATGTAGCAGAATCTGAATTGGCCTGGGGGGAACATTTCAGGAAGTGCCTACATGCAGCACTCCTGAATCTTCCAGGAACTCCAGGATCAGTTACCTGGAGGTGAACTTCTGGGTTGCTTTTGTCCATGTGATGGCTAATCAGTAAAGGAGATGGCACTTTAAAATGAAGTGATCCTCTTAAATAGAGGAGCTAAAGATTTAGTAGATTTTTAAAAAGAAGAGCCGACTTCTTAGTCAGTCTCTCTTACTTATTTTCTTCCATGTGGTAATTAGCACACTCTTTTCCCCAAGAGGAATCCCCCTTTCCTGTTTCCTTTCTTTTAATCCAACGTTGAACATGGACTCGACTAAATGAACTTGTAGCTGGGATGCCAGTTGCCTTTTTTTATTTGTGTTTTTTTTTTCCCTCAGCAAGTGATCAAACCTTAGCTTCTAAGTGAGCATTGCCAAGCTTGGAAGCAAACATGCATATAAGAAGTATTTAGATTCAATGATGGAACTGGTGATTTTTTTTTAGAGGGTGATTGTTTTTCACAAAAGGATTGGTCCAAGCCTGGCTGTTTAGTTAGTATACATATTCTGGAAATTATTTGAACAATGTAGTAACAAAATAGAATGTAAACTATCTAATGATAATCCCATAAACTACTGTATGTTTTGATGAGGTTTTAGTATCAACCTCCTAAGAGAGTATAATTGTAGTTATGTCAATCTATTGAATTTGGTGTTAAGTTAATCAATATATACTTGGGGGAGTTTTTTGTTTTAATTTATTTTATGTGGGAAATAAATACCTGTCCCATACCTGATTCGTGTTGTACATTAAGTACATTAGTCCTAGATATGAGCTTAAACCAAAATATAAGTAAGTCATCTCTGGGGCAATAGAGGTATAATCAGCTGAATAGTGTGAGAAAAGGGAGGCCAGTCTCTTTCTTACTGAAAGCTGGGGTTCCTTAGATTGAGTATATGAATGAGTCCAGAGCAAAATGCCCTCTTTGGAGGATGCAGTAGCCCTACCCTGCAGTGATTTTTGAAGAGGAGAGCAGCATTCAGCCTCAGCACCTGCAGAATTTGTCCCCCAGTTCTCTTCATATATGAAACTTATTTTCTTCTTAGGGTTTTCCCTCCCTCCTTTCCTCAATCAATTTCCACTAAAGAAGAACCCTATCTCTGTCTCTAAGAGGGCAAAAGGAGCCTACTTTCACATTCTCCAGCTGCTGCCATTGCTAATCATCCTGGGAAAGAATTTGACTTTTCCCGATATTTTGATTGCATAAAAGTGGGGAAAAGATAAATATCTATGAGTAATAACAATGATGGTAACTAACTGAGGAACAAATCATTTGTAAGGAAATAGCCCAGTCAGTACCCTGTGATGGAGTATTGAATTGTCTTTTTCCTCTTAGCTCTGTTCCTCTCTTGTAGAAAGGGTTAGACAAGGAAGAGTTCATATATCATATTAATGAAGATATAAGCTTTGAGCAATGGTAGGAAGTATGTGAAAGCAAAGCTCTTCTTTCTTGACAGCATATCCCATCAGTTCTTTTCCAGGAGAAAGACTTGCTTCTTGGCTTTTGACCCTCATCATTTGCAAAAGAAGCTCTCCAAGACCCTGGGCATCTGGAACAGGGTACCTGGGATAGAAGCCTAGCACAAAGGCTCTTTCTTCTTGTTCCCAGAAATCTCTCTCATAAGTTCTACATTACCAAGGTCAGTGAATTCTGGGAAAGAGCTTCCTTGACTTGTCATAGTTATTTCCAATGCCTGAGATCTCTATAGCAACTATCATACTGGGAGCTACATCATTATTAAATGCTGTGGCTCCTCTGTCCATGTCTTCTCTAGGTTTATAGGGGGAGATCACACTTTCTTATTACTTTCTTTCCCTCTCCCACCTTGTATCAAAATTTTGAGACCAAAATATTTTTCAAAATGTCCAGGATTAAAACCCAATAAATACACCTGAACAGAAAATCATATAGCTAAGGCTAAACAATTTAATTCTATTTTTAATCCTAGAAATGTATTTTAGAAGTTTATTGTGTGAGGAATGATGGGGAATGAAAGAAAAGTTAAGTAGTATTTTATTTTCCTCATTAAACTGAATGGAGAACTGGCTAGGTAGAAAGGTAATCTTTCTCTCTACTTTGCATTAGAAATGATACAAAAGAAGCTCAGTTTGAGATGATTAAAAACCTTGGCTAATCCCAATGGATAACCAGTCATGTCTTAGCCTGTCTCCGTTCCTCATCCCGTAGGCATCTAGTTAGTTCAACTGAGAGAGAGTTGGAGCTTAGAATAGTACCTGGCACCTACTATGTGTTTACTAAGTTCTTATTGATCAACTGACTTGAGGTCAGGAAAACGAATTCAAATTTCCTCAGACAGATTCTAGTTGTGTATTTATCCTGGAGGATTGTTTAATTGTTTCTACCTTACTTTCCTCATCTATAAAGTGGGGATTATAAAAACACATACCTTACTGGGTTTTTGCAAGGATGAAATAAGGTAACATGTAAAGGAATTTATAAATCTGAAAATGCTATGTAAGTGGGACTTAACACTCTTATCTCCCTTTTCTTATATCCATTAGCTTTAAATTTTATCCTCTATTTTATCCTCTATCACTGTTAAAAAAAAGTCTGTGGCTTCTACTGGAAGAGGAGGCAGTGAAAACCTGCCAACATGGCAGCATACTCGTCAAAGACTTGCTATGATTGCCTCAACCTTCTGAAGACACAGCTTCCATAAATTATCAGAAAATTAAGCAGAAAAGATGAAATTTGTCATGGGGGGCCCTGAATGTTTTTTCTTTTGATTAGCAAATGCCTTCTTTTCACTGCTTGGGACCTACATTAAACCACACTGTTTCCAGTTGCTCTTTATGGATGACTTTCTACTAATAAACACAAATCTAAGTAATGAATTAAACCCACATTAGTATTATTGTTGTTGTTGCTAATTGTCTCCAGTAAATGCAAATACACATATTTTGAGAAATATCTTTCCTAAGTAGAAGAAATATATGTATAAAATACAGTTTATTGAAATATTTTTGCTTACATTTTAAGTTTTCTTTGAAGCAAACATAACTAGGGAGATTTGCTTGTTTAAAGTGTAATAGTTTTATTTTTTTTCTCCTAACTTTAGTAGAAAGTTAAATACCCTCTATTTAGAGATAACAGTTGTTCCTTCAAAACCCAATCTCAAGGTGTTAATAAACACCAAAATGAAAAGATTGCCCATCCTGAGATAAATGTTACCTCTCAATGTCATTGACTAGATATAATCTTTAGGTTAATTATTTGATCCAGTACAACAGGAACCTATATCTGAGGCCATTGAAGTCCAAATACCAAGCAAAGAAGGATTACCATGAGCTAGTTCTGGTGAACTAGCCCTCAGAAAGAACTCTCCAAAAAGTCCAGCATACACCATCCAGCCACTTAACACTTGTAAATCTTCAAAAACACTTGAAAAGCTAGTTGAGGGCTGATATTTTAAGTGGAGCTTTTTCATTATACAAGGAATAGCTATCCAGCTTCAAATTACATTCCTCCTAAAAATGTCATGGAACTCTCATATAGATGTAAGTATTTGTAATGGCATGGAGAAGGCATACACAGGGCCAGAGGAAACCTTATTGTGCTGAGTGAGTGTCCTCCATCTGATAGTACCCTAGGGAGCCAAAAGGAATATTCACACTCTGAGCACTCACAGTCCATCTGAGATTGGGCTGGCTGCAATAGCTCATCCTCTTCAGTGAATTTCATTGAACTATACTCCCCAGGGCTATGTACTCTGTTTTACTTTCCCCTTTTAGTGGTAGAGGGATAACAATTACCACACAATTATCCATTTAGAGGATAGTATTTAGGCTAAATGCTAGGAAATTGGTAGTAGAGCCTGATTACAGAGCCTGAATTAGCCCCATGAACCCAGAACATAATAGTAATAGCTATATTTTATGCTTACTATATGCTAGATACTATGCTATGTGCTTTACAATTATTATTTTATTTGATCTCACAAGAACCTTGGGAGGGAGGTGAGTTGATTATCTCTCTGGCTTCTGAAAATAATCATTTTAGGAATTGCCTTTACATGTAATGGATAATAGCAGATGAGGCCATAATTCTGGAATTTCCTGGTGGATTTGAGGGTGGGGTGGGGAGGGCAACTATACTTTTTGGTTTTTCTCCGATTCAGAAAACCAGGAGAGAAACTGACCTGAATAAGTATCTTCTCATATCCAGATAGAGATGCTTAAAGAATTATTGGTGTTCAGGCTTCTTTTCTCACTTTTTATTCTTACCTTTAATAGAGCCTCTAACATGTGAAACAGATTGCACAAGGAAGCATTACACACAGTTAGAAAGCATTAGATATATTTTTGACCATCCCAAATTTGATACCAAAATGCATTTTTCATAGAAATATTTTAAAATGATGATTAAGCATACTTGAAATATGTGTAACGAGTTTAATTAAGGAGACATTCCTTGGGTCTTCCTATTGGACAATATTTACAATCCAGAAAGTATCCATCATTGGGAAAAATTATGTGGGTTATATTTCTCAGAAGGCACATTATTTAATTTCTATGGGTTCTAATTTCCTCATTTTTTAAAATTAAAGAGTTACATTAGGTGACCCAAATCCTTTCCAAATCCAAATTTATGTCTCAATGATCCTGTGAAATCTCTATATCTGTAAGAGATTGGTGATGTTATTAGGAGGGGATTTTGATTCAGGACATTGATTAGGAGGGGAAGAATTACAAAATGGGTTTATGGAGGTGGAGGGGAATCATAGGAAAAACAAGCACTAGAGTCCCAAGAGAAGAGAAAGGGAGGTTGACTCTTACTGATTTGGAAGCGAAGGTGAAGGTCTTCAGTAATTCTCTATCCAAAACTGTAAGACTTTCCCCTCCAAACACAAAAATGATAAAAGCAGGTCTCTGAACTTCCATATAATTACTCAGTATCAGAAATTGTGACTGAGCAGGCTCCCTTAGGTAGTAGTGGGATGCAATTCTGCTGCATTATATTGCTGCAGATATGTCATGGTCTACATGGATTTTTGTGAGTTGTTCTGGGAGTAACAAATCATTGATAATGTTGCTTCTTTGGGAACACAGAAGGAATTTTCCCAATAACTAATTTATCTACTAACATTTGGAACATAAATTCTTCCTAAGTAGGGGACTGACTACCTATCTTTATTTGCATTTGCTTTAATTATTTTTAAAACAATCTGTGGCTCCAAGATACATTTTAAAAATAAGCACTGAGTGACAAGAATATGAAAATAAATGGAGTATAGAACAGGGAAATTAAATGCAATATTTGAGAGATATGTATTAGCAGATTCAAGAATATATTTTGAAGGTAAGTGAAACTAGTAAACTAGAATTTTATAACTAACTAGACATTTATATAATGCCTATTATGTGCGTTAAAGTGTATTAAGTGCTTTACAAATATCTCATTTGATCCTCACATTAATCCTGAGAGGTAGCTGAGAAATCTGAGATTAAGTGACTTGTCCAGGATCACACAGCTAGTGAGAGTTTCAGGAGGAATTTGAACTCAGTTCTTCCTAAATCTAGATCCAGTGCTCCATTCACTGCAGCACCTATTTGCTTAATAAGATCATTTTCTTTTAGAAATCAAATGGATAAACTGCTAAAGGGAATCAGAAAATTTTGATTATTAGACCTTATTTTGTGTGCTCAATATTGTATGATAATATTTTAAAAATCACTTTTCATTGACTATCACATCCAGCAAAATTATTGTTTCAAATCTTTTCAGCTCACTTCAGACTTCAACTTCCCTTTCTCCTTATCCTTAGTAGACAAACACTGATTTTATTGATGTTAGCTAATGTTCTTTCATATGGAATATTTTTTTCTGAGCTAATTCTGTCATTCTGAAAAAAAATTACTTAGACACAGATTATGAGACAGTTGTACATTTTCAAAATGACAAGCTATATGGTATAATGGGGATATATGGACACCAGAACTGTTTTGTAATTATAGGATGAATGTAATTTATTTCACAATAGATGGAAGATAAGAACTGGATTGCTCACTATAAACAAAAGTGGGGTCATTTGCAGAAACAGGCTCAAGCTTAAATCCAAAAGGACAGATATTAGGACTGCATCAGCTAAGGTTGAAGCTGGACGTGATACATACTGACTATGCTGTCAATTAAGTTTAACTTAACAGAGAAGCATCTTAAAAGCAGAGAATTAGAAAAGTCCTTCCGTGAATTGACTAGTGATTCAAACAGTGTGGATCAAATCAGTTCAATAGAGGTTTTAAAAAAGGACACTGAAGTTTACAGTTCCATAGAACTGGATGAACTCAAGCACTTAGTCTTGCCTCATTCATGTGCTTCTTTGTCAGGTTTCTGTATGCCCATTCTCTCCCAAAGATATTAAGTACTCTGGTGGGAGAGTGTCACTTGGAATTATGGGTGTGTGTTGTGATGAATTTATTTTTCTTACATTTGCTTTAATATATGAATATCTAATGATGATATTATTTCTAAGTAAATGTTTATGTTTAAGATATAAAAGTGTGAGTAGAGAGTTTTTCAAATCATGACCTTGTTATCTCTTGTACTTCCCTCTCTATCAGTGCTAAATTTCTAGAAAGAGTATCCAACCTTAATTGCCTATATTTCCTTTTTCTTCAATTACTCATCAACCTTTTGCCATTTGTCTTTCATGTCTATCATTAACCTGAATTTGCTCTCCCTAAGGCTGTTAATGAGCTCTGGGATTAAAGAATAGGCAGGTAAAACACAGAGACACACTAAGCTCCAAGGGTCAAGGTCAATATATATTTTCTTTACTTAGAGGTGCATTCTTTACCCTTTTAAATCTTGATATAGCCAGTCCAAAGCCTCAAAAAATACTTTGATAAATACCCTTATAGAACATATTATCTTTGAGAGATGTTTGGGATCCTAAAAGTGACTAATCTGTGGTCGTGCAACTTTTGTGTCAAAAGCAGGATTTGAATCCAGGTCTTCTTGACTCAAATGTTGGTTATCTACTTAATCTGCTCAATATTTTCTTAATCAATATAATTTAATCTTTTTAGTTATTTGTATTCCTGTCCCCAATTATCCCTAATTGCTAATTGCAATGTAAATTCTTATAGGCAAAGATTGCTTCATTTCTGTTTTTATATCACTCACCTAGCATAGTCACTTAATTGGTACTTAAAAAAACAAACAAAAAACCCCACCTTTTGCTGAACTGAATTGTATCCTATGCATCTATCACAATACCTTGCATAATGCTTAATAAATGTTTGCTTAACTGATTGAATTTAAAATATCAATACCTTTACAAATAATTTTTTCATTAAAAAAAACAAAAAAACTCTCCTAAAATTCCACAACAAAAAAGAAAAGAAACATTGAAAAGCGTTTAGAGTAATCTAATTTTTCTTAGTTAAAATTCATATGTTGAATAAATTTGTTAAGTAATAAAATTCTAAATAGCAAAGGAACATTTGTGAATCTGATGCTTATTTTGCTGGGGAAAAGAAGACAATAAAATTGAGACTAAATGATCCAAATTATAAGGGGGAGGGGAGGAGAGCTGAGAAAAATTCTAGAAAATATGAATACTTTTAATATGGAAAATGGAGTTCCAGCATTACTCCTCCTAAGACATGAAGCATTTGTTTCCCTCAAATGAAAAGATGATGTTGACTTGCTGGAGCATAAGCATGCACATGGTTGTTTATTCTCTGAAGGTGATTCTTCATCATAAGGTGTTTGGAATGGATTCTCCAGGGGAAACATCTGTTCAGCCCTAATGTTAGCATCTGCCAAGTTAGGAATACTAGGAAAAAGCTTTCTATCAGCAATTTAGAAACCTCACTTATAGGAGGGGGTAGAAGAGTAAAATTAAGCAATTAGAGGGGAGAACCTAGAAATCTGGACTGTTCTCTTTTATTTCTGGCACAGGTGACCAATGAGAGAACAGGGACAAATCTATAATCTGAGTTCACTCATAAAGGGTGACAGTTCAAATTGAACCAGCTCAAGAACAGTTTAATCTCTCTCCAGGTTGAAAAAGAGCTGTGTTGGTGTTCATGAATCTGAGGGTAGGGGGATTTTAGAAGGAAAAAGAATTCCTTGGGGATTGAGATAGAGAATCAATTAGGGAGAACTAAGGCTTGCTTGGTAGCAATGAAGACCCAGTTGAAGCTGCATAATAGGAATTTACAATCTACTCATTCAGAAGGAAGGTTACAAGCACTTATTAAGCATCTACTATGTGGATGGCACTACAAATATTATTTCATTTGATTCTTACAACAACCCTAGGAGGTGTTATTATTATCATACCAATTTGATAGTTGAGGAAAGGGATTTGAACAATAAAACTCATATGATAGGTGTTGTTGCCTGCAGTGTCAGGAATATAGGATTTTAGTAATCACCATGTGCTCCTTCCTAGAAATGGCCAAAACTTGGTAGGGATAAGTGATATTACAGTAGGTCTTCAAAGCCATCAGGGAGTGTACTATGTAAGTCATGGGTTTGGTTTGTTTCCAATTTATTATTCAACATTTTCTTAACTTACAGATTTACATCAAGATGAGGATGCTTGTATAGTTAGAAGGGGTGCCCTAGTCAGAAGCTATCAAATTGCTAAATTGGTGGATTCTTAGCTGTAAAAGATTTCTCTTGGTTTGATAAAAATTTTTAGTTTCTGACAGTTTAAAAATTTAGAGTTTGGAGGGGGATAGAATTCTCCTTGAAATAAGAGATTATTCTACAGAAATTATATAGAGTGAAGAAGTTAAGTCATTTATTATATGCCAGGCACTGTTCTAAGCACATAAACAAGTGAAAATGTCCCCATCCTAACTTAATTCAACTCAACTCCACTGAAATCAATTCAATCCAGCAAGTCTATATGAAGCATTTACTATGTACTGAATGTTGTTCTGTGTTCTAGGGACACCAATATAAAATGGAACAATTTTTGTGCTCAAAAAACTTGCATTCTGTGTGTGTGTGTGTGTGTGTGTGTGTGTATGTGTGTGTGTGTACAGTGTATATACAGATAAGTCAATACAAAATATGCAAACAGTAAAAATAAATACTTTTGTGGAATGGGGCAATTGAACCATATATAAGGATTCCTATGAGCTGCATAATGACTTAGTTTTGAAATGTAATAGAAATGTTTTGTTACATTTTATTCATATTGCTAAATATTTCCCAATTGCATTTTAATGTTATTTGGGCAGCCCTTGGGAGTATTGTGAGTCACATGTCTGGTGGACAGTGTGTTTGAGGTCTCTGATGTAGGAGGTATTGCTTAATTTAGCCTTGAATGGAGTTAAGGATTCCAAGAGGTAGAGTATTACGGTCATGGTTGGGGGGTAGTCATGGAGACAAAAGATAGGATGTCTTTCTATTTGAAGAACAGAAAATAGGGCACATTAGCTGATACATATAGTATTTGGGTTATGGGAAGGGAGTTGTTTAAAAAAGATAGATTGATTCTGGAGAGCAATTTGGAACTATGCCCAACGGGCTATAAAACTGCTTACCTCTTGATCCAGCAATACCACTGGTGGGTCCCTATCCTAAAGATTGAAAAAAAAGGAAAAGACCTATTTGTACAAAAATATTTGTCTTTTTGTGATGACTAAGAATTAGAAATTGAAGGGAAGGCTATCAACTGGGAAATGGTTAAACAAGTTTTGGCTTATGATTGTGATAGAAAATTATTGTACTATAAGAAATGACATGCAGGATGATTTCAGAAAAATCTGGAAAGACTTATATGAACTGATGCAAAATCAAGTGACCAGGAGAACACTGTACAGTTAGTAACAACAAGATTGTACGATGATGAACTATTTCAAGACAATCCCAAAGATCTAATGTTAAAACATACTATTCATCTCCAGAGAAAGAATTGATAATTGTCTAAATATAGACTTGTCCTTTCTTTCATTTTTTTAGTCTAATCTTTTTGTACAAAATGAATAATATGGAAATGTTTTACATGATTGCATATGTGTAACCTATATCTGATTGCTTACTATCTCAGGGAGGGGTAAGAGAGGGAAGTATATAAAAAAAGAAAACAAACCTTAAAAAAAAATTTAGGGCCGCCTAGGTGGTTCAGTGATACAGTATAGACCCTGTAATCTAGAAGATCTGAGTTCAAATTCAAATTCAATCACTTGATACTTACTAGCTATGTGACCCTGGGCACATCTCCTAACACTGATTGACTTTCCAAAAGAAATATTTTAACATATAATTTGAGAAAACCCAAAATATTACATATTAAAGAATAAAAAAAATCATAAATTCGAATCATTGACGCTTCTGGACAAGAAGACTAATCTTGTCATAACAATAAATATTAATAGAATGTTGCAATCACAGATGTTCAGAGTTCATATATTCTTCTAGGGTTATTTAATCAGCACTTAACCTAAAGAAAGAATACTGTTACCTAACATTCCAAAGTGGTCATCCAGCTTTTACTTGGCAATCTGTGGTGAAGAGAAATCTACTACTCTGAAGTAGCCTATTCCATATTTGGATAGCTTTTAGGAATTTTGAAGTGATTATCAGCATATCCCCCCATCCCAGTTTATCTTCATAGAGCAATGTTTTACAGATTGCTATTTGATAAAGTCTTAGCCTGCTCTAAAAACATTGTTCCAAATAAAGAACAAATAGCTCATGTTAACCTGGTTCAGGCTGACTGAAATAATTGGACAAGTGTTAAGAGTCTCCAATATTTGACTTTTACAGGTCTCTAGAGGTTTAAGTATGACACTTATTCCTCCTAAGCTAGTTTCACAGAAGACACATATTTCCATGTGTTTACTGTACTCCTGAGAAGTCTATAAAGAGCCATATTAATGTTTCTAAAAGTGGATCTAGTGACCAGAAAGTGAACTGTTCAGAAATTATGAAAGAATTTCAGATGTGAGCTGCAAGAGTCTGGAGTATAGAGCATTTATTTGATGAAGGAGGCAAAAGAACCTAGTTGCTCTGCAGTGTTTCCTGAGTGCCTTATCCTTCCCACTAAAGGCAGAATTCGGTACTAGATGCTTATTTGCCCCTCCTCTGAATTTCTACCACTATTGCCCCAGTTTTTATTCTCATCTTTATCACTTCATGCTTTTTTTTTTTTTTTTTTTTTTTTTTTTTTTACAGCAGCTTCTTAGGTGATCTTCCTGATTTCTCCCTCTTTCAAATCTTTGGCATAATTTTGTTGTCCAGCACTTCATTTTACAAATGAGAAACGGAGGCAAAAGGGTTAAGTGTACTTACCCAAGGTCACACAGCTAGGACCTGAGGCCAGATTTGAACTCAGGAAAATGAGTCTTTTTGACTCCAATACTCTATTTACTGTGCTACTCCGGTATAATATCTCTCTGTTAAATTCCCGAGTCACTCCTCTATGAAATAGTATAAAGAACATTAATCTTGGAATGGGAAGGTCTTGATTCAAGCCCTGGCTCTGACATCAACTTAACTTGAATGACTTTGGGCAAATTATTTAACTTCTCTAGCCTCAGTTCTTTCATCTGTTGAGAGTACTACCACAAATGCTTGATGTAAAGAAAACCTTAAAGAACTATATCTTTGTGAATGTAATCATAATATTCCCTTGTTCCTATATTCTCCCTCTAATGTTCTCTCCCTGTTCTGGTGATAGATATCTTGGACCACATTCCGCCTCCTGGGTCATCTTATCTACTCCTGAGGCACGGTTTATGCTCCCCTTTTACACCCCACCCTTCCAGACTTCTCTAATTATATCCTCATAGCCTTGATGTTACATTAATGAAATGATCTGTGGGATAATGTCCCAGGCCTGGTATTATTGTCCCAGCCTGGTACAATGTCAAAAAATACATAGTTCTTGCCCCTTGAAGATCTGATAATTTAATAAGGGAAGAATACAATCTATACATAAATAAGCATAATGCAAGTTCTAATTTAAGTTTATGATATTATAAATAAAATAAACCACATAAAGGTATTAATAACTAATAGTAGTAATTTACTAGCTATCCAAGAGGCACTTTAAAAGGATCATTGGGGGCAGCTAGGTTGCATAGTGGATAGAGCTCCTGCCCTGAAGTCAGGAAGACCTGAGTGTGATCCTGGGCAAGTCACTTAACCCCAATTGCCTCAGCAAAAATAAAAACAAACACAAACACAAAAGGATCATTGGTGGTAACAGTTGAAATTCAGAAGATTAAATTTAATTGTTGTTTTGTATTTATAATTTATATCCTACTTGTTTTTTAAGAAAAGAGTTTAAGGCAGGAGTGAATCTCTAATTATAGAATTTCAGATAATGGGGAAGGCCAATGAGGGATACCTTTCTGAATGAGAGTATTTAGAGCCTCTAAAACAACATTATTTAGGTGGTCTTCTTCTTAACCTATTCCTAAGACAAACACTGTTGATAGGATGGAAGTTGTTTATGAAAAAAATTGCTTTGGTGCCTTTCAGGATACTCTCTTCAAAATTCGTATAACTAAAGAGGCTTTCCTGTTTTATAGAAGGGAAGATTGTTTATAAGGAAGACAAATAATCTGTTCATGCAGCAGAATAGAAATAAAACCCTCTAAATCTTCATGACATTTCTTTCTCTTGGACAGTGATTCTTTAACCAACAAAAATAGGAACATTTCCTAGCTACTGTTGAGTATGGCCTAATTATGCCATAAATGAAAATAATGAATAGAGCTTCTATCAAACTAAGTATTTATTCTATAAGCTGCCCCAGACTCTTTGTATGGGTATTTTAAAGGCAGTTTTATGTATAAACTCATGATTTTCTCTTTTCTAAAGAGGGACCAGTCAAATGGAAGAGGGAGGGAAGGGGAATAAGTACTTTCACTAGTACTTACTATGGTACTATGTGTCAGGCTTTAAACTGAGCACATTTACAAATATTATCTTGTTTGGCAGATGTTTTATTATTATCATCTCTATTTTACAATTGAATAAACTGAAGCTAAAGTGACTGAGGCCCTATTTAAATTCAGCTTTTCTTTACTCTGGACTAGCACTCTTATCTACTGCATTGATGGATCTTGTTATTGATCACTTGTTTTTTGATTGTGTCCAACTCATTTGGGGTTTTCTTGGCAATGGTTTGACATTTCCTTCTCCAGTTCTTCATTTTACAGATAGAAATTGGAGCATAAGGGTTAAGTGACTTGCTCAGGGCCCCACAGCTAGTATGTACCTACCTAAGGCCATATTTGAACTCAGGAAAATATATTCCTGACTCCAAGTTTAACCCTCTCTCCACTGTTGCCTAGTGGCTGGCCCTTCACTACCAGCTACCTCGTAGGTATATAAAAGAATTAACCACCCGTGTTAGGAGGTTAACATATTTGTAAAACCCTATGGAGTAATAAATTTTTTTCGAATCACTGCTCCATGAACTAGTGTGGAAACCATTAATCTTGGAAAGGGAAGACCTTGATTCAAGCATTGGCTCTGATATCTGCCTGAGTGAAGCTGGGCAAGTTATTGAACTTGCCCACTCTTTCTTCTTTCATCTCACTTTTTTCATCTGTAATTGGATGACAAATGGATGTTGGTTTAAAATGATACCCCCTTTCTATCCTCCTAAATAATTTCTAGAATCATTAAATGATGGAATATAGGAAACTGGGCAGGCTAGATTCCAATAAATTAAAAAACAATTGTTTTGCAAGAGTTCATGTTCTAGGCTTTGGAAGGCAATTTTTTTTTGGGGGGGGCTCTTCTTTCCTCTTCATGCTTTAGTCTCTTCTTGTATCTGAAATATGTGATTTATGACTCTTCCAGTCTGGGCCCACATTCAGGATCCACATCAAACCCCTGTGAGTCTCATTTTCTATCCTCTTATACCTTGTCTGCTTGTCCCAGATTAACCTACTCAATAGCTCCAAACTTGTGCACCCAGGTGAGCTGGTACCCAATTCAATACTTTTATATGAGCTAAGGTGATAGATCTATTTAAGGTTCAATAGACAGATACACATTTTTATTCACCTGCTTTAATGATCCAATTGCTTTAATACCTCATTGTCTTCATATAGCATTCTTTTATTCTCTTCTTCTTGCCATACTCCCCTTTCATGGATGAATCCTGAAGACCACATACATGTGTATCCACTAAAGTACATTATAGCCTTAACTTAATCTCCCATTCTTCCTCTCCATCACTGAACCCCTAATATAATCTTAGGATCACATCACCACAAACATAGTAAAAGGTAAACACACACACACACAAACTCAATTAAAAAAATCACTCCATATAATCTTTCTTAGAGATCCTACTACTAATGAATCACAATGAAGTCAATAAAGAAGTTTTCAAATATATTATTTAGTATGCAAAAGAGACAAAATTTTATAGAGCTTCTCAGTCATCTATCTGAAAATATCTTCATCTTTACCAACCTATTGGGTAGCTAAATAGACAAGTCAGGATAAACCTAAGTTTCTATACAATGTACTTTGGGCTCCACATTATTCTACAAAAGGGGGGAGTATTTCCCTAATGGGATCCATGAAAAAGAAACTCAATCACAGAATCCAAAGTTTCCATTGGAAAATTTTCCAGTTAGGGCCCTAACTACTAGATTTTTATTATCTTTCTAGCACTTCTGCCTAAAAGTTCATTAACTTTTTTTTAACAGCCTCAAAATGTTTTAGCCATCCTTAAATTACTGGCTGGGGGATGATCAGTAAAATGATTAAATAATATAATGTAAAGAATAGCTGTAATTCATACTTCAAATTTTTGGTTCTGGGCATTTTGCTGAATAACTTTTTACCTGTGAGGTATTTCACAGCTCTTAAATCAAATCATGCACATTGTACTAATGGAACTTCTCACTCCCCAAGAGAGTAATTTTTTTGTACCTCCATTCCTTTTGCTTTTGATAATGTATTAAAACAATTAAAATATCTATTTCATTTTCATTTGATTATTATGGAATTGTGCCAGTGTTTTATATTCTATTTAGTGTTGCAAATAGAGTTGAAGAAAAATAGAATAATTAAAAGACAGAAACAGAAGTTTAAAAAACAATGATGATCATATATCTTCTGGGAGATAGGCTATTTAGCCAGGTATTATACTTCTCTCTGTCTTAATTTTCTCATCTATCAAAAGATAGTTGGAACCTTAATATTCTTATCTTCCAGATTTAACACTGTTTTGATTAGTCTAGGCTTTGTTATTGTCATTCAAGTTCAATTCAACAAAAATTTGTTAAATGAAAACTATGTATAATATATTGTGGTAGGTCTTGGGGAGGGTACAAAGTTTGGATAAAAGAGGGCCATTTAACTCAATTCATTTAAGTGTTTATCTTATGTCAGCCATACTATATTTCTGAATATACTTTGTACATACTGTACAAAGAGAGAAAGTGAAAAAGCCCATGCTCTCAAAGAGCTAATGCTGTCCTTCATGTTCATTTGGAGGTTTCAGCCCAATAAGGTAATGTTATAAACAAAAATATCTGTGATATATAATTATACATGATAGCAGGCATCCAGGTATAATTTAAAGTGCTAGAATTGGACTCCCATGGACCTGGATTCAAATCCTGATTCTACCATTTACTGTCTCTATGATTTTGGGAGAGTCACAACCTCTCTGGATCATGATTAACTCTGTTTTAAAATAAGAGAAGAATTGTGGATTATCTCTAAGATCCCTTCCAGATTTAAAACTGCTATGCTTATAATTATATTAGAAAGTAGAAAGCAAAGTTCTATGTGAGGTCATAGAGTAAAGGACATTATTGAAATGGGATTGGACCAGAAATGACTTCTTAGAGGACATGGTATTTGCCATTGGATTATAAAGATAAAAATTTACCAGATTAAAAAAAAGCAAGAGAGGACATTCTAGGCAAAGGGAATAGTGTGAGTAAAGGCATCCAGTTGAGAATATAGTATTCTTTTTTCTGACCTTTAGTAATATTTTGTTTTTCCCCAGGTACAGGTAACTGAGGAAAGATTTATTTTGTAAAAATTTTGAGTTCTAAATTTTCTCTTACCCTTTCTCACCTTCCCAAAATAGCAAAAAAATAATTAATATATGTTATATGTGTTCAATCATGCAAAACATATTACCATATTAGTAATATTGTGAAAGAAGACCTACAGATCCACAGCGTGAAAAACCCACAAAAAATTACAGAAAGTGAAAAACAGTATGCTTTGATTTGCATTCAGACTTTATCAATTCCTTCTCTAAAAGTGGATAGCATTTTTCATCATGAAACCTTTGAAATTGTCTTGGATCATTGAACTGCTGAGAATAGATAAATCATTCACAGTTAGTCATTGTGTAGTATTGCTGCTACTATGCAAAATGATCTCCTGGTTCTGTTCACTTCACTTTGTATCCATTCATATAAATCTTTCCTGCTTAGTCTAAAATCAGCCCCATCCTCATTTTTCAAAGCTCAGTTTAATGTTCTATTATAATCATATACCACAACTTGTTCAGCCATTCCCCAATTGATGGGAAACTGATTTTCTTCGCTTCCAATTCTTTGTCAAGAGGGTAGGTTCTGCAGAAAGACAGTATGAATAGATTTATTTTTAAAGCCTTGCCAAATAATGGTAAGGTTATAAAGCAGAGTGTCAACCAGATTGTGGTTAGTTGTGAATTCCAGGCTAAGAAAGTTCAACTTTACTTGATAGGCAATATGGAGTCAATAAAAATTTTATCCTCAAAATACTCAAAGCATATTTTAGTGCTGATATTCTTCTAGTGATACTATATAACTAGAATTAATAAAAAATACTATTATCTTCAAAGAATCAAATTGTTTATGATCCAAAGAATAATGGAGAGACAGTGTTTAAACCATCTTTGTTATCATTCAGTCATTTCAGTCATGTTCAACTCTTCTTGATCCCAGCTGGGGTTTCCTTGGTAAATATACTGTAATGATTTATCCTTGCCTTTTGCAGATCCTCATTTTATAGATGAGGAAACTGAGGCAAATGAGGTTAAGTGCTTTTATCTCATCTGTTAATTTGCCAGGCATTAATATCTGTATTTTCTGTTGAATATAAAGAGGCCAAGTATAAACACCACAGTATTTCTGGAAACCTCCTTTCAGTTTAAATTTTATCAATTTATAAGTTTAATTTTATTAAATTTAATTATCAATTTTTTTGTCAATCGATTATTTTAGAATCCAGCTATTAACATCCAACAGACAACTCTCCATTTTGTTCATAAAGATATCATTAAAGACTGTCAAATATTTCTTGAAGTCCACGCAAAATTCATTATTTTATTTATTATTTGACCTAAAAGACTAATAAACCTGTTAGAAATGCAAATGTCACGACTGGTTTTTGATGAACTCATATTACCTCTGAATAATAAAAATTTCCTTTATAAGTAATCATAATACAATAATGCTGAATCAATCTCTCTCACTCTCTCTCTCTCTCTCTCTCTCTCTCTCTCTCTCTCTGTGTGTGTGTGTGTGTGTGTGTGTGTGTGTCTTTTGCTGGTATACTCATTAGTGTGATGCTCAATACTTAGGGTTATGACTTTTTTCTGACCTTCCATGGTTCACCCCTCCTTAGGCAATCTGATGGCATTCCTCCTTCCAAGGGCTCACCATATTAGTGCAGTTTTAGTGAGGGTATTCAATAGACTTTGGCCTTAACTATAACTCAGAACTCTTAAAATCAAACAATCCATTAATCTCAGCCTCCTCCAGGATCAGGGATTATAGGTTTATGCTTGGTTTAATAACACTGCCTAGAATTTTGCTGGGAACTGAAGTCAAGCTTTCTATAACAAAATTTGAAAAACTTACTTTTTTTTTCCCTTCTGAAAATTATTGTGTCATCTCCAAACATGTGAACTCTTTTGTCCTTCATCATGTTTCAAGGATCACTGATTTAATAATCACAGCTCTAAATTCATCTAATACTCATTCTGTAGTAACCTTTCTTGAAGGTCATTCACTTAGTTTGTCTAAAGCATTTAGGGGGTCATACCTATTCCCTCTTTCTAATTCCCTAAAACAATCATTTGAATTACTTGACCTCTGGTTTCCCTTCATGAACTCTGTTCACAGATTTGTAATGTCTCTTAGAGAGAAGATTAGGCTAAACATTCCATAGCTCTCCCCCTTTTCCTCTGCTCACTAGAATTCCATTGCTGACAGCACAACAATATCATTTTGCTACAAACAAACAAATCAAAATCTGAATCTTTCCCCAATAGGGAAAATTAAAACACTTCTAACTCTCTGCAAAAATGGACTGGCACCTATTTCTCAGTTATATGGAGAATACCCTAGATCTGTTTGCCAGCTGTGTCACTTGTTGAGAGAATTGTTTTAATTCTGATGGTGATAGCAGACCTCCCAAAGCATACTGTCATATGTGAGGCAGTGGGCCCAATTAATATTTACCTCATTGCAAATCAGTTTTTCTGACTTGTTGCAATCATAAGCCTGAAGCTCTGGGGGCTTGATGTTCACGTACTTTGAAATATGCTGCTTATTTATTATTGCTTCTCCTCTCCCTCCCTTATTTCCCACCTTCTGTTAAAAGAATTTCAGGGGATTGTGTTCATGCATGGATTCTAAGTAATATATACTTTGCAAAGTTTTTTTTTTTTTTTTTTTAACCCCCATCCTTTGTGGAGAATGATTCTTTCACCTCACTGAAACTGTACATTCCATGCCATTGGGATTCTCAGGCTTTTTTGTCTTAATATAACCTATTATATATATATGCTATAAATAACCAATAAACACTTAGTTCTGCATATAAGGATGATTATCACTAATGAAACTGAGTATAGAAGGGGAAATGCACTCACATACAACACATGTCCTCAAGCAGAAAGCTTCTCCTACACAAATGTGAGATTGAGGTCCCTGCTTCAGACATAGTGGGTGAGAGATGAAAGTGCATAATAAATAATGAGTAAGCAACACTAACTAGGGAGGAAAAAATAAGCATTTGTCTGTTAAAAATAATTCCCACTTATATAGCACTTAATATTTTACAAAGTGTTTTCCTCCCAAGAACCTCATGATACCATTCTATGGCAAGCCCTTATCACATCATGCCTTGATTCCTTCAGTTGTCTGCTGGTAGGTCTGCCAGTCTTTCCTGACTCCATTCCATCCTACATTCAGTATGTGAAATGATTTTCCAAAAACTCAAACTTGTCAACATCATTCTTTACTCCCACCCCAATCAATAAATTCCAGTGCCTCCAAAAGCAAATGCAAAATGCTGTTTGGCATTCAAAGCCTTTTATAACCTTGCCCTAACATACTCTTCAATCCAGTTTCACTGGCCTCTTGGTTGTTCCAAGATCAAGATACTTTATCTCTTCATCAATCCATCCATTATGGCACCCTCTCAATAACATTACTTCCCATCATGACTTCATTGGGGGCATTCTTTCTGACTGTCCCCCATTCCTATAGTATTCTCCCTCTTCTGCTCTGACCACTGAGCTTCTGGGATTTTTTAAATTTCCAACTAAAATCGTAGCTTCTACAGGAAATCTTCCTTAACTCTTCTTAATTCTAGTGCCTTCCCTCTATTAATTATTTTTAATTTATGTTGTATATGGCCTGCTTTGTACATATTTACATGTTGTCTTTTTTATTAGATTGTTAACTGTTATGGGCCAGAACTCATGTACTTAAAACAAGGATTTATACAGGGTGTTAAGTCAGTGGAATTAATAAGACAATGGTTATCCAGTTTAACATGGTGAGTAATAGTTCTCTAGTTCAGTACATGTACTTAATACTTAATATAGTTCTATAAGATTCACACCTATGATAATGTAATTAGAATAGAGCATATAAGCTGGGACAAACTGGGGAGGGGGGGCGGGGATGACTGAGAGACAGATTCATTCCATCGTCCACCTTTGTGGTTACTGGAGGCTGAAGCACAAACCCTTGGACTCAGAGAGATTTATTCCATCTTCATCAGCTTCGTGGTGGCTTGTCTGTCCTCCTGCTCCCCCCACTGAGACCAAGGCCGTTCTGAAAACCTCTCCAGAAAACTGCCCAGCCCCAGTCAAGGAGACAATAAAGAATTTGGACTTTATCCCTGGCAATTCTCATGGTGATTACTGAACTGAAACGAAGGCTGGTCCAGACTTCCAGAAAACCAACGAGAACTCTATAGTAAACTCTTTGAGGGCAGATACTCCTTTTCCCTCTTTTTATATCCCCAGTTCTTAGCACAGGATCTCACACATACCAGACATAAGTAGTCCTTTAATCCTTCAGGGATCTAGGCAACTCTTAAGACAATACATTGTAACTTTGCATAGTGCCACATGATAAACACTTGCTGATAACCTGCATTGGTAGAAGTAGTTTCTTCATGTGGAAAGTTCCTATGTCAATGAAATCATAGGTTCATTCCCTATTCTTTCCTCTAACATCACGAGTTAAGGAGTACAAATATTTTTATATCACATATCAATTACAGCTAATTATTATTATTTTCTTGATCCAGCTCTGTAATTTCATTTATATGAAAAATTCCTGTTACAGAAATTCCTTCTGCTAATATAAATTGCCAACTTGTTATAATAAGAGTTGTCTGGGATTTTGAAAAGCTAACAGAACTTGATTTCAAGTCTGTCTGATTCCAAGATCAACATTCCATCCATTATGACACTTTCTCAATAACATTACTGCCCAACATGATGATTTCACAATATCTATCAGTGTCTCTTTTTACTTAAGAATGCTTTCATTCCCAAATACTTTTATGAATTTGTGATCTCATTAATATGTGCAATCCCTCTAGCAATACAGACAACAACCCATTTGTGTCTTCTTATCTTGAGACGTTTCCACCTGTAATAAATTCTTCATAAGAGGTTCACCCAATCCCAGAGCTTCCTGGAATACTCATTATGACATGAATTCCAATGAAACATATGGATTGTCCATCTGTTATCAGTCACTTTCAACTCCTAATTCTTTTTTCTTATTCACACACATATTTTTGCCATCCTATTTATTAAAATGATGCAGCCTGCTTATACAATGGCCATGTATCTCTCTATTACCTTTTGTGTGAGCTACAGTTTTGATTCTTTGTAAGTTGTGATATTCTAAAATTGGCATTCTTACAGTACCTGTAGAAGAATATTGTTTATATAAAGATAGGTTTCTGTTTCAGAGAGAAATTAGATGTTATTTTAAAACAGTATACAGTTTCTCAAATGAAAGTTAGTTGAATCATTTTCTTAGTACTAAAATCAATTAATGTTAGATTTTAATGTCTATCTAAGATATTTGCAATTTTTGACCAGCCCTATTAAACTGTCCATTTCAATCCATTGGCATCTTCCTAGTTTCCAATTTCTTGATGCTATTAAAAAGTGCTGCTATGAATTATGTCTGTCTGTCTTTCTATCTATGTGTGTGTCCAACACACACACATACAATGTATACATATACATATACATATATATATATATATATATATATACATACATACATACAAAAATACATAGGATTGTCCTTCATTTTCAAAAAGGACCAGTGACATCACAGATGATTTTTTAACTTATACATGAATTGGATTTAAAGGAGGGAGAGCTGCATAAAGCTAACAGTCTTACTCTTTGTTCCTGAGTCATTAAAATCCAATGGCAAGGCAAAAGTCAGTGCTGGCTTGGGATATAGTGGATGACCTTGCTGTCTTCAGTGTCTGAGTGAGTTCTGGAACTTCACAATGCCGGCTACAACTACCTTCATGGCCTTTGAAACAAATTGCTCTCAAAAACTCATTCTGGGCATGCTATAGCTTTTTAGAGCTACAGATGAGAGTTGGGTGAATCAGGTGGATGCCTGATTGTAATCTTCAGGAGTCAGATTTGTTGAAGTATATTAGAGCCACAAGTGACTAGGCTGAAGAGGGTAATAAGCAAAGCTATTAGTTCTCTTTGTGAAAGATCCCTTATTCAGCCTCTGGGGTTCTCATGTCCTAAATCAACAGGTAACGTATTACTCAAGAAGCAAAACCAACTCATAAAATAACAGCTATAAAATGGTCTGGCTCTCAATATCTCTCTGTCTCTCATCTCATATCTATATCTATATCTATTTATCTATGTCTTTCCATTGTTGATATCAACTTTTTTTTAATTTTACTTCAAGAAGAACAGATAAGAGAGTGAGGGACCTTGAATCTAACATATAATGAATAAAGAAACTGGTTTTGAAGAAAATAAGACTCAGATTTTTCATAGTCATTTCCGGGAACTTGAAGAGCATCATTTGAAGGATGATAACAGCTTATAGCAACTAGATGGCTCAATGGGTAGAGAGTTGGGCCTGGAGTTGAGAAGATCTGAGTTCAATTTGGCCTCAGCTACTCACTAGCTATGCAATCTGGAGGAGAAGATGACCACTATACAGAGGATGAGCAAAATATTATCATGACTTTCCAAAAGCCATGGACTTGGAGAAGAATAATTTTGACATTGTAGATGTACATTGTTGTAGTCTTTGTTTTGTGTTTTTCCCTTGTTAGTGCAAACTTCTGAATATTTTAAAATATTATTCGTGAATCAAAACTTAAGCTTTAAGTGATTGTTTCCTGGATCTTTGGATTGGACCTGTAAAAAGACAAAGAATGTGAAAAAAGACAATCTGACCCTTCAGGTGATTGGGTATTTTCTAGGACTTAAGCTCATCCCTATATGTTTGTGTAGCCAAAGAATGGGGATCTTTAATGCAGAAGGAGAGAGATGAGTTCCTAACTACATACAGGACTCCTCTGGCAACAGTGGTTATTATTATTGGAAATATAATCTGGCTCTCCGAAAAATGTTCTTGAGTACACATATTCAAGATCAATACACTACTTAACATTGCAGATCACCCAAGAATAATTATAGTGTCTAATTCAGAGTTTTCTAAGCAGTAGGGTGGATTCCCCTAGGGGATATTTGAAGCAATGCTTAATATAATTTTTGTTTTCAAGCACAATTCCTATATAAGTAATTCAATTTTTTTCAGTAAATACAAAAGGCCAAGTCAAAAGCAACAAAAGCAATATTAATATGGTGAGTTTGCTCCAACTGTCAGTGAATGTAGCACAATAATTTTTTAATAGAGAATGCAGAATTGAGGTCAAATTCGAATTGGCAGATGTTAGGATGAAATCTGCCAACATCACTGTTAGTAAGCATAATCTCATGATACAGATGAGTTGTATCACCCTGCTGTTTACTTCATTTGAATATGAACCATGCAAAGTTGAAGTTAATCTGTGTGGAAGTTGAAAGAACCATAATATTTGTTATATTTCTCAGAATCACCCATCTTAACAAGTACAATGCAATTGAGTGGTTTCCAATACATTTGTAACTTTCAAAAAATTAGGAAAACACAATTACAGATAATTATCTGAGATTTTCAACAATTAAGTATAATTTTGTCTTATATTTTTATTGTTTCTCTGGTTTCTTAAAGTTTAATAATATTCTTTGGTTAGATTTCATGAGAAAATTCTTTGTAATAGCTGAAACTTGCACAAAAAAATAGAGTTATTTTAAGTAGCAATGACATAGAAATGTAAAATAAAAAGCCTACATCTAAAAAATGTGATTCACTATGTTTACAATTAGAATTTATAATCACTGTTACTTAGTTTTTAATATTTATTTTTGACATTATCTTCATTTCAAACATACTCTTCAGAGAATCATCTTATAACAAAGAATAAAAAAGAAAGAGTGGGGAAAAAAGATAAACTCTAATCTAACACATGAAGTGAATCTGATAGTACACAAAATTCTGTGCCCATAGTTCTTCACCTTTGCAAAGAAGGAGAGGTGGTATATTTTTTTCATTTCTTGATTAGGCCCCATCTTCTTACTCATTGTATTCATCTTAGATGTTATTTTCATTTTTATAGTCACCATATTTTATTTTCCTTGTTCTGTTTACCTCCCTTTGTTCATATAAGTTGTCCCATAAATCTCTTTATTGTTGTATTCGTTTTTTTCCTTTATGGTAGTAATATTCCATTATATTCATTTCCCAAAGTTGGTTTACTGTTGTCCAGTTGATTGGTAGCTGGTTTTCCTCTATGTATTTTCCTTAACAAAGAGTTTTGCTATGAATATGGTAGTGCATATGTGTTCTATCTTTTTTCAACATTGTTAAGGTATATCCCTAGCAGCGTGATGCAACTTTCTGAGTACTTTTAATCTTCTTCATGTCAAACCTTTTCAATTTAATGTCAAACAGCTATTATTATTGATGGAGAGGACAAAATTGTTGTACTGCTATATATGCTTTAGCTACAGATCACATGAAATCTAATCAATTAAAATTGTAAATTGAGTGTACATGCTGCTCTTCTTCTTATTGTTAATCCTTCATTTTCAAAAAGGACTGATGACATAACAATGTGATGGGTGATGAGTGTGAATTGGATTTAAGTGAGACAGAATTGTGCAAAGTCATGAGCTTCACTCTTCAGGAGTCATCGAAGTATGGTGGCAGGATAAAAGCTTGGGATGCATTGGATGACTTTGGCATTTTTGAAATTTGACCAAGTTCTAAGAGCTCTATATAGCATCTATCTGAGCCACTTCATTGGCCATTGAAACACACTATTTTCATCCACCCGTTCTTCTGGAGTAAGTCTTCACATGTTTTGAGTAGACACCCAATGAATCCAACAGATCTGAGGTCTGCTGGTTTCCTCAACTTGGTTTAGTTCATCAGTTGAGATGTTTTATTTTTTATTTTTTATTTTTTTGCATGTTATAGCTTCTTAGAGCCACAAGGGAGCTGAGTGCCAGGACACCAAAAGTGGAGAAGCAGCCCTGAAAAGGGCTCAACAAGCAAGCTGTTACAGCAGAGGCACTTGTCCTCCCTGAGCACCCTATATATCCTGAGTATACAGAAAGCATACTATGGAAAGATAGATTGCTTATTTGAGTAATAGCATGGAAAGAATGCTATTCTTCCCATAGGCTCACCAATAAATACCATAACCAAAATCCTTTCATGATGGATGTATAAGCTATTTATCTTAAAATCTTTCCTATAGGTTTAAGAAGACAAAGCAACAAATGAGGATAGTATAGAATTGAGTCCATAAAAAGTATAGAGGATGAGTTGTCATTAGAAAATATCTGAAAATAAGGAATCTATCACCTGGATATCTTGGAAGTTGAGGAACATGAACTATTATTCTGTCTATAAATAAATAATATATGTATTTCCAGTTTATCCTGACTACGTCTTATTTATAAAGAGTTGCTTTACATATTTTCTCCCTTATAAGATTGTGAGTTCCTTAAGAGCAAAGACTGTCCTTTTGTTTCTTTTTTGTGTGTCTTCCCAGTCCTTACCTAGATACCATAGCTGGATGCTCAGTACTAACCACAGCTAGTATGTAAGAGGCTCTTAATAAATGTTTATAGATTGATCAAACTTTCCCCCAGTAAAGACAATTTTGCATAGTTCTTTAAGATAGTAATATCTAGTTTATATAACCCTTTACAGTAATGTTGACTTATTAAATACAACAGAAAAGGTTTACAATCTTGATTCCACAATACATTATAAAGAGAAGAGAATTTTTTCCCATGAAGAGAATTAGATGCTTTCTTCAAACAATTAAATTTGGGATTGGATTTTTATTTCATCTGTGTAGGGAGCTCCCACTAAGGAACTTCTTTCAGCAATGAAGAACTTAATTTTCTTTCTTAGGGAGTGTCAAGGAAACCAAGAAATTAAATGTTTTGTCCAGGGTCAAACAACTAGTATGTTTAAGAGGTAAGCTTTGAAACCAGGTCCTCCTGGCTTGACAGTCAACTCTCTAACCAACATACTGACATGCCTTTCTTTAATAAGCAAAACCAAACTTTTTTCTTTTTTTATATAATAGTTTTGTATTTTCAAAATACACACGAAGAGAGTTTTCAACATTCACCCTTGCAAAACCTCATGTTCCAAATGTATCTACCTCCTTTTCCCCACCCTGTCCCCAAGACAGCAGGCAATCTAATAAGGTTAAACATGTGCAATTCTTCTATGCATGTTTCCACATTTATCATACTGCACAAAAAAAATCATATCAAAAAGGAAAAAAAAATGAGAAAGAGAAAAACAAGCAAGTAAACAATAAAAAAGTTGAAAATACTATGTAGTAATGTACATTCAATTACCACACCCTCTCTCTGGATGCAAATGACTTTCTCCATCACAAGACTTTTGGAATTGGCCTAAATCATCCCATTGTTGAAAAGACCCACGTCCATCAGAATTGATCATCATTGGAAACTGAATGGATGCCCATCAATTGGAGAATGGCTGAATAAATTGTGGTATATGAATATTATGGAATATTATTATTCTGTAAGAAATGACCAACAGGATGATTTCAGAAAGGCCTGGAGAGACTTACATGAACTTATGCTGAGTGAAACCAGCAGGGCCAAGAGATCATTATATACTTCAACAACAATACTATATGATGACCAATTCTGATGGACTTGGCCATCCTCAGCAATGAGATGAACCAAATCATTTCCAATGGAGCAGTAATGAACTTAACCAGCTACGCCCAGCGAAAGAACTCTGGGAGATGACTAAAAACCATTACATTGAATTCCCAATCCCTATATTTTTGCCCACCTGCATTTTGGATTTCCTTCACAGGCTAATTGTACAATATTTCAGAGTCTGATTATTTTTGTACAGCAAAATAACAGTTTGGTCATGTATACTTATTGTTTATCTAATTTATATTTTAATATATTTAACATCTACTGGTCATCCTGCCATCTGGGGGAGAGGGTGGGGGGGGGAGGAGGGGAGAAATTGGAACAAGAGGTTTGGCAATTGTCAATGCTGTAAAGTTACCCATACATATAACCTGTAAATAAAAGGCTATTAAATAAGAAATAAATAAATAAAATAAAATAAAAAAAAGAATTGATCATCACATAATCTTGTTGCTGTGTACAATTATTTCTTGATTCTACTCATTTTCACTTAGCATCATCAGTTCATGTCACTCTCTCTGAAATCATCCTGCTGATTGTTTCTTATAGAAAAATAATATTCCATAACATTATAGACCATAATTTGTTCAGCTACTCACCAACTGATGGACATCTACTCAGTTTCCAATACCTTGTTTTTACAGAAAGGGCTGCTGCAAATATTTTTTGCACATATGGTCCTTTTCCCTTTTTTATGATCTCTTTGGGATACAAGCCCAACAGAGACACTACTAGATCAAAGAGTGTACACAGTTTGATAGCCCTATGGGCATAGTTCCAAATTGCTCTCCAGAATGATTGGATCATTTTACAATTCTACCAGTAATTTATTAGTATCCCAGTATTCCCACATTCCCTCCAGCATTTATCATTATATTTTCCTGTCATCTTAGCCAATCTGAGAGGTGTGTAGTGGTACCTCAGAGTTGTTTAATTTGCATTTCTCTAATCAGTAGTGATTTAGAGAATTTTTTCACATGACTAGAAATGGTTTTAATTTCTTCATCTGAAAATTGTCTGTTCATATTCTTTGACCATTTATCAGTTGGAGAATGGTTTGTATTCTTATAAATATGAATCAATTTTCTTTATATTTTAGAAATGAGGCCTTTAGTATGGTGATGCAATGGTTCTCTAAATTCTCACATAATCAGTATGCTGTAATGATATAATTACAATAAGGTATATAAGGGCTAACAAGGACTAGAAGAGAGATGTTCTATCTTTAACTATCCTACTGGTGGCTCTCCTGCCTCTTGCCCTATGAGGGAGACTGGTTCAGACTGGGAGACTGAAGGAGACAATAAAGACTTTGCATTTTATTCCTCACTATTCTTGTGATGATTATTCTACTGAGACCAAGACTGGTCGCAAGGCCTTCCAGAAAGCTAGCCCTAACATTACACATAGGAATTAGAAGAGATTCTGTAATTCATTGAGATGAACTCACTCATTTTATAAATAAGATCATATATTAAGAGTTGAAAAGGACATTTGTGATCTTCTAGTTCAATTTCCTCATTTTACAGCTGAAGAAACTGAGGTCTAGAAGAAGTAGACATTTTTAAGGTGTCATGGAGAACAAGTAGTACAGATGGTAGACAAACCCCCTCTTAACATTGCATCCTATCCCAAATCACTTGCAGTTCTTTCTGCTATACATTAGATTATTTTCTTATAGTAGATTTCTTCAAATTCCATTGTGCTTAGACTAAAATTATCATCACTTTGTATTCTCTGACTGTGAACAAGTTCTTTAGGGTGAGAAAAGGATAAGTACAAGTACAATTTTAGAAATTCATCCCAAGATTTTACTGGTAATCCACTGCATACATAGTTTGGAAATACCATGGATTTTTAAATTCCTTGGTTAAATTTAGTTCCAACATCTAGTGTTGGGGTTTAAGGAGATGGGGAACGGGAAAAAAAACTTTGTCATTCCTCAGCCTAGGGCACCTATAAGGTGAGGAAGACATAATCAGTTAGCAGTTGTTTGAAAAAAGATAGCATGTTTTAGTGACAGTAGGCTCAATATAAGGAATGATTCTGTCTGTGATCCCTGTATTTAAGCAAATTTGAAGTGGTTCCCCCAAGAATTGGAATTTAGATTGTATCTAACAGCACTCCTCATTTGGTTACCTCAACGTTTGAACTTGTTTCATTTCTTCTGCTCTCTCCTTTTCTCTACCAGTCCAAGAGGGATCATTTCTAATCTCTCTTGATGGTAGATGACTTTTACATTGTAGTTTGGACTTAAGTTTCCCTTGGAAAATAGAAAGAAAAGGCAGCTTAAGGCCCAGGCTCCCAGAACATCAGAGTGTGAACCAACTTTCTTTCTGAGATAAGTTATATATTGACTGAAGTGACAGATTGATTCAGAACTTAAACCTTTCAACAGGAACTAGGTAGCCACAAAGTTCTGTGTCATAGAAGTTCTCTGTCAGCACTCAGCAGGTAACATTGTACTTTCTATTAAAGAGAAGCTAAATTGAGTGTGGGCAAGACTATTCGCCATCAGCTGTGTCTTTCACCTCATTTTGCATTAAACCTTTTCCAGGGATTCTGTCACTGTGTGTCAGTCTGTAACAGCATGTTCACGAAAAAATGAAAACATCCTTTTTTCAGTCTCCCACATGTTATGAGCTTTAAGAGATTATATAGAAAGCTATAGCTGTCAAATAGTTATAATGTAATCCAGAAGACATAAACTGAAAGGCCTGTGTCATTTTTTGCTTTGTTTTGACTGCTTTTTCCATGTTTTAAATGCATTATAGTAAATTAACTAGCAGACCATTTAGTGGGCAAATGTTGCTTGAGGTTATTAAACTGGTAAATACGGAGAATTCTGCAAATAAAATTCACTGAAATAGTAGTATAGTGTTTGATAATGTATTTTATCTGTTCTTGTGCTAGCCAATTGTACAATGATAATGATTAATAACAGCTAATAATTATATAATTCTTCAAGGTTTGTATAAAACTTCATTCATATTATATTTAGTAAGTATAATAATAACTAACATTTTTATAATGATTTAAGATTTGTAAGGTACTTTACAAAAAAAAATACCTATTTTATCCTCACAACAACTCTGTGAGTTAGGTGTCATTATTATCCCCATTTTACACATGAGGAAACTGAGGCATATGGCAGTTAAGTGAATTGCCCAGGGTCACATAGTTTCTAAAGGTATGAGGCTGAATTTAAACTTAGTTCTTCTTGACTCCATATCTAACTTCTCTATCCACTGTTCTATTTAAGTTTAGTGACTGATCCCAGGTGATACAATTACTAATTTTACTACTTAAGTTTAGTGACTGATCCAGGTGATACAGTTACTAACTTTACTACTTTAGTTTAGTGATTGATGCAAGGTGATACAATTACTAACTTTACTACTTAAGTTTAGTGACTGATCCAGGGTGATACAGTTACTAAGTGTAATAGCATCTTATCCACCACCCAAAGGTGAAACTAACTTGCTTAACCTAAACATTAAAAAAAAAGCTATTGATGTTTTTGCATTAACTTTTCAGAAGGTCTCATGGGGAGTGTTCCAGGGATCTGTATATAGCCCTAAGCTGCTTGACAGTTATATCAATGATGGACATGATTATCAAAGCTGCAGGTGATATAAACCTTGAGGGGGAACAACTAATGCACCAGTAACTGAGTCTGAATCAAAAAGGACTCTGAGAGACTTAGACAGTGGGCTAAATCAATTAGGCAAAATAAATAGGAATAATACAAATACTGAGTTGAAAAAAATAAACTTCATTGCAGGGTAGCAATGTAGGTGAAGGGAAACAAGATTTTGCTGTTTACGAACCTGAGGCACTTTGCCTTTTTTTAATAGTCAAGGAATGGTTCTATGATGACTCTATTTAGGCAAAGTTGAAGTAGGTTTTCCCACTCCCTCATAAGGTGAGGAAGACATAATCAGATAGCAGTTGTTTGAAAAAAAGATAGCATGTTTTGGTGACAGTAGGCTCAATATAACTTTTTTTTTTTTTTGGTGAGGTAGTTAGGGTTAAGTGACTTGCCCAGGGTCACACAGCTTGGAAGTGTGAAGTATCTGAGATCACATTTGAACTCAGGTCCTCCTGACTTCAGGGCTGGTGCTCTATCCACTGCACTACCTAGCTGCCCTGGCTCAATATAGCTTAACATTGCTATTAAAGTAGCTAAAAGTTCTGAACAAATTGTGGTGTATGGTTGTAATGGAATACTACAATGCTACAAAAATGATGAACTCAAAGATCTTAAAAAGGCATTGATGATGAAGAATGAAATGAGTAGAACCAAGAGAACTTTGTATACAATAAAAACAATATTGTTTTAAGAATGACTTTGAGTGACTAAACCATTTTTACTGTTATAAATGCACAAATTACAAATAAAGGACATATGAAGAAAGCTGCTATCTGCATCCAGAAGAACTATTAAATAGATGTATGTATAGAATAATTTAACATATATGTATACATATTATTTGTGTCTAGTGTGTGTGTACATACTTATACATATATACACATACATATATGACTATATGTGCAGTGTGTGTGTATGTGTGAGATATGGACTGTGAAATGAGCTGACTCTTTTTCCTTATGAAGAGGAAGTCCCTCTGACTATTATCTGACATAATCAAGTCCAAGACTACCCTATTTGTATAGAATGATGTCAGGATGTAACTCTTTATCAGCCTCCCTTTTCTATCCCTCCATCTTCTGGCATCTTTAAACAACCTTTGAGATATTGATTAGTATATAGTTAGCCAGGTGGATACTATCTGGCTCTTCCTTGAGTCCTCTCTCTAAGCTACCAAACTCTTCCCTGATACTCCCCCTCCTCCTCTGAAATTATATTTTCCTTATAAAGAATGTGTTTATGATGAAGATCTTTGTTGAGTCTTTCTCAGGATTAAGCCCCCTATAAGGTACTCTCTCTTTCTCCTCATGCTGTCTTCCTTTCAGTGCGATCTTTCTCCTTACTATAATTAACTTTGGTTAGTCTGCTACATTCCTCTATAGATTTAGCCTGCCAGTCAATGGCATCCTCACATTTCATAGCCTTTTCCTTTTCTCCTAGTTAATTGTGAGTTCCACTGGGGAACTTGTCTTTTCCATTGTTATTTGTTAAACCCTGCCTTTCTAGTTATATGCTCTCTCAAATCTATTTCATATTTACCAATCTTGATGTGTATTTTACCTCTTCATTTTGCTTGTAACCTCTTCTCCTAAATAAATGTACTTTTTTGGCTAAGGAGAAAGCCCTTGTGAGTTCTTCATGTGTGAATTTTTACCAAACCCTATCACTTGTTGCCTCCCTTGAATCTCATCATGCACACACACACACACACACACACACACACACACACACACACAGTTGTGGTTTGTTCTTTCTTCTTGAAGAGAATCATGGCATCAGGGAGGTGACGCCATGCCATGTGATCTTGGGCAAGTTTCTTGGACCTCAGTTTCTTCATCCAGTGAACTAAGGAAAGAAATGGTAAATTATTCCAATGTCTTTGCCAAAAAAGATCCCAAAGGGGATCACAAAGAGTTGGATACTACTGAAATGACTAAACAACAATATGGTTTACATTTTCTTGTGCAATCATTTTTTTTATTGTGCTGTGTTTTGGAAATGCATATTTTATTCTGTGAATTATAAATAAAGTAATTTTTTTAAAAAGGAAGAATAAAGAAAGTTGCTAAAATGGTTAATGCAATCTTGGGCTGCAGTAAGCAAGGCATATTGCCCAGGAATAAGAAGTCAGCTGTCCCTCTATACTCTGCCCTGGCCAGACAATATTTGATACTCACAATTAAGAAAGGACATTGAAAAACTGAATTTCTAGCAGAGGGTGAACATGGTGTTAAAGGATCTTAAATTCAGTCTATATGAGAATCAGTTGAAACAACAAAAGGTAGAGAAGGGGAGGGTGACAGAATGATCGGAAATTACATAGATAGCTATTGTTTGAAAAATGGATTAGATTTGTTCTGATTGGCAAAATTTGGTACCATGATGGAAGTAGAAGTTGCCAGTTAGAGCAGTCTAAAAAGTACCTCAGAAAATAGTAGAATTATCATGACTTATATGGAAATGTGTTTTGCATGACTATACATGTAAAATCTATGTCAAATTGCTTGCCTTCTCATAGAGGAGTAGAGGTAGGGGAAGAATTTATAATTTAAAAAATTTGGGGGGAAGAATATTAAGAAAGTTTTTACATGTAATAAATATTAAATAAAAAAGAAAATAGTGGATCCCCTCATTGGAAATATTCAGCAAAAGGATGGTTTGAACACTGCTCAGATATAGTACACTCAGGATTATTTTTCAGGTGCAGGTTAGAATAGATGGCTGTTGATGTATTTTCCTACTGTGCAATTTTGTGATTCTAAGTCACTCCACAGATAATTAAACAACTCTTTTATGAAGTGATTCATTTTAGAAATTATCTAAGATACTATAATTTAGGGTCCTTTCTAGAGAAAATAGACAGTTTAGATGAGAAAAATCTGAAGGCTTTTGTATACTTAAGACTTAAAGCCTTGCAATGCCCAGAGCGTTGATACTTCTATCTTGTTAGACCTCATCTATTCACAATGTTCATGATGTATATGACAGCTACGTAATCTCCCTCTGTCTGACCCATCTTTTGTAATCCTATAAGAACTGGGCCCTCATTGTTTGGTTTTAGAGAACAAAAAATGAATTAAGCTATGGCCATTAAACAATGACACCATAGCTCTTACAGGAAAAGGCTTTGAGTTTCATTTATTTCTGTGATTAACTCTTTTGATTTCTACATATATGGAATATATAAAAATGCATACACACATATACACACATCTTGTGCATATATATCATGTATATTATGCATACATAAACAAATATATTGTATATATTGTATGCATACATTGTATGTACACTCATAAACACACAGTAAATGTATAGATGTACATGCATGTATATAAATATGCATGTGCATCTATGAAATATAGAGCAAAATGTTTCAGTAGCATAAACCACAGATATATATCATTTATGTTGCTAATAGCATGGTAAAGAGAGCTAGACTTGGAGTCAGAAGACTTGAGTTCATAATTTGCCTGACATACTTGTGGTGCAAGTCACTGAACCTTTCAGGACCTTTTCCCTCATCTATAAAATGGAGATAATAGTATTTATACTACCTTACAGGATTACTCTAAGTTTTTTCCAAACTTAAGATAAATTATTATCTTCAATTTTCATTTTAGTTGTGAATTGAATAAACTTCAACAAACATGAACATTTAAATATATAAAGTAAATGAAAAGGATTCCATATGAAACAATTTCTTTTTATGTATATTTTGTATTTTCTCAATTAGTTCTTTTCTGTATATGCAAGTTCAACATGGTAATTCCAACATCATCCTGCTTGTCTGTGCCATGTTCTGAACTTCTTTTCTTTCTCATCTGTTGATGATTGATTTATTCCTTATAAATATTAAAAATACATTCTTCTTTGATCTACTTTTTCAATTTATTGTGATTCTTTAATTATATTATATATTTTTATTAGAAGTTCTAAATTTTTATGTAATCATATTCATCTTATCTCTAATAATTTCTTCTGTTGGTAAATTGATAAAATTTATTCAATTCTTACTATTGAGAAAAATATGCAGTTTTCACTTTTCTCTTTTATAATATTTTTTTTCCTTTTTTTTTTTTTTATTTAATAGCCTTTTATTTACAAGTTATATGCATGGGTAACTTTACAGCGTTAACAATTGCCAAACCTCTTGTTCCAATTTTTCACCTCTTACCCCCCACCCCCTCCCCTAGATGGCAGGATGACCAGTAGATGTTAAATACATTAAAATTCTTTTATAATATTTTTAATGCTTACATCTATAGTTTAGCTAGAAATTTCTGTAGTGTATGATATTATTTTCTACAATATTCCGAACCAGCTTTTCTAGCTTCATTTATTAAATAATGGATCTTTTCTCCCTCATTTTCCTTCTTGATTGAATGATCAGTTAATCTTTTGTACATATTTCGCTCTATTTCTTATGTCCTTGTTCTGTTCCAATTGTGTGTGTTTTTTATCTTTATTTTTGTTAACCTGAATTTGCCAAATACTGACAAACACAAATACCTATATATTAGCAATTGGGCAAAAAGGAGAGATTGTTCATGACATCTTAAATATCCCTTGGTATATCTTGAATTTAAAAAAAATAGTAAGCTCTACATGTTAAATTCAAACTTGTCTTACTTGTCTGTCTCTTGAACATTCTTCTGTTCTCTTCGTTCTTTGTGTTTTTAAATGCTTCATTGACTACTTTTATTTTTCTTTTTAGCACATTGGTAGTCCCTTTTTCCTCTCAAATCTCCCTATTCCAATTTAAAAAACAAAAACTTTGTAACTAATTTGCAGAGTTGTGTTAGGGCCACTATTTAATAGGATCCCTCTCATTCTCCACCATAGGTCAACCTAGTTTTTCCTTGAGAAGAGATAAAGCTGTCCCTGAGACTTGATTGACCTAGGATGAAGAGTTTCAAAATAAAGCTATCTTAATCCAATTTCTTAAGTTCCTCTGACTATACTGACATGCTTTTCTGATTACTTAAAGGGCATTTAAAAAAAAAAAAACAACCACATGCAATCATTTCTTTTCAGATTTCCTGGATGTCCCAAGACTATATAAACTACCACACTCTTTGCTGCAGATTAGTTAGGTCTCTAAATGGAAATTCGGGGGCCTATGTCTAACCAAGGTAACAGCTATAAGGTCCTTGTTGAATATCCTTTCTATGTATTAGCTGAGTAAATCTCTTTTGTTAACTACTGAAAGTCTTTTTTCATTCCAAACTCAAAATTAAACAGACAAAGTACTGGCCACTATCAGACTTTCCAATTTAAAAAGTCAGAACAAAATAAAGTCACACACTAGCCATGTCCAAAAAAAATTTTTTTTTGTCTCATTCTATAACATGGCTCCATCACCTCTCTCTCAAGAGGTGGGAAATATACTTCAACATTGCTCTTCTGGAGGTAAGATAATAGTTTGTAAACCTTTCAAAGTTGTTTTTCTTTGTAATATTATAATTATTCCATCATGTCTTCTCTAGGTTCTGCTTACTTCATTCATATAAAAATTTTTCCAGGTTTCTTTGAACCCATTGTTTTTATAATTCTTGTAGTACAACAGTATTCCTATACCACAATTTGTTCTGTCATTCTCCAGTTGATGGGCACTCCATTGCTTTCAGTTCTTTGCTATAGTGAAAAAGAAAAGAAAAAATAGAAAGAAAGAAAGGAAGGAAGGAAGTTACATAATAAACATTTTTGTATATATTGGTCCCCCCTCCACCTTTGTTTGCTATCTTTGGGCTATATGCTTGGTACTGGAATCAACTTAACTCAGATCTATGAAGAAGCAAGCAAGATAACAACAGATTTGCATCTCTACTTTCTTTGAGTTCTGTTATTGTCTCTGGCAGATGAAGATATTAGAAGTAAACTGGTTAATAGGTAGATAAATAAATGAATAAGTGAACAAATAGAAAAAAGCATTTATTGAGTGGTTGCCCCTCAACTGAAGGATTGGTGAACAAGTTGTGATATATGAGTATGATAGAATACTATTGTGCTATAAGAAGTAATGAGCAGGATAGTTTCAGAAAAAACCTGGGAAGACTAATATGAACAAAGTGAAATGAACAAAATGAGAACAGTGATAGTAATATTGTACAATAATTAATTGTGAATAATTTAGCTATTTTGATTAATATAATGATCCATGATAAATCCAAAGGACTTACAAAGAAAAATCTCACTCACTTCTAGAGAAAGAACTGATGGAATATTAATGCAGATTGAAGCATAATCTTCAAACTTTCTTTATTATGCTTGTTTTTAATCTACCATTTCCATTGCAGCATGGCTAATATGGAAATATTTTGCATGATTACAAATTTATCATCTATGCCAAATTGCTTGACTTCTAAATGAGAGGGGAGGGAAGGAAGTAAGGGAGAGAATTTGGAATGCAAATTTTTTTAAAAATTAGAGTTAAAATTTTGGTTTACATATAATAGAGAAAAATATAATAAATATTAAATGAAAAAACTTCAATTTAAAAAATGAACACATAAAATCATTTCATTTACATCCATCTGCTTTTGATTTCCCAGAGTCATAACTGTTTTTAAGTTGGTAAGTCGTTTCTGTTGTCATGGATGCTTAGAAGCATCCATGGGTAGGAGGGAGAAAAGTGACATGCTTCCACCTTTAGCACTCTCAAAATAAATGTTCTTTTAAGTCAATTTAAGACTTCCATGATTTTGACGCTTAGAGAACATTCATTATAAAGTAGAAAAATACAGAAGAATACAAACTTTGAAGTTGTGACCCTTTGGTTTTTGGTCATGATTGCCCCTTTAGAAAATCTTCACCTTCTTACTTCATAGGTAAAGGTTCCAGGACTTTAGGATTGTTTGTCAAATAAATTGTCTTACAAAAGAAAAAAAAAGAAGAATTTTTTTTAAAAAGAAGAAAAACCACAAACAACAAGTAAAACTTTGTGTAAAAAATAGTATGATTAGCATGGGGAAAATGAGTTTTTCCCCCCAGGGTACTGATATTTGGCTGCTTTCTTGGGGGCAGTGAGGCAGGAAGAGGAGGTGGTGATAGGAGAACTTCCCTTTCTCACCGAATGCCCTGTACTTCACAGAACTCTAGAGGTACAAGGTAAAACTACTCCTGGGCTGTCATCCTTTGGGTCTTGTCCTATGCCACCCCTTTCCCAGAGTCTAGATTTTTAAAGATCTTCTTGTAAAGGCTTGGGAGATAGTTCTCTTTTGGTATGACTGCAACTAGTGAATTCCATTTTCTGTCACTGAAACTATTTGAATGAAGGCTCATTTTGTCAGATTAAGGAGTTTTAAAGTAAGAAGACTTGAATAGTTTCTGTCACCCTTTTCAATTCCTATATTTAGTATTCCCAGCCTCTTCAAATAAAGAATTTTGTGGCACTAGAGAAGAAAAAAGGCAAAAAATTTCGAAGACTTACATGTCCAATCAAATTTATTAAAGGAGAGATGGGATATTGCTACAATGTTCCCAAATTGTTGTCCAGAATTGAGGAATGAAATGGCAACACCCAGGAAATAATTTATATTTTCTCTTTTTTACAGGAAAAAAGTATAATTTTTGACCTGTCTTAGGAACACTTTTATTCTGTTCAAGGGTCACAAGATAGTGATTGGTGGGACCAAGATGTCACTTGTTGCCTCTTTCTTGATTTATGCATTGGGATCTTTGAATACTATAATTAGTTGTGGTATGAGGAACATGAGACTGGAATATTTCCCAATCTACTTGAGGTTAGATAATAAGAGAGATGTCAAGGATTTTATTTGTGATGATAAGTGCTTTAGGATTATTTAGCCTCAATATGGTACCTATCTATGAAGTTATCATTGATGAGACATTTGGTTTTAGGGATAAAGGCAAAAGAGATCAAGAAATAATTCAAACTAAACAAGATAGTAGCTAATTAAGAAGAATATGAGTTGTCCTAGAGAGATCTGCTTCTCACTTGCTAGCATAATGATAGTAGATTGTCCTCTCAAGTAGACTTCAGATGCTCTAATGGAAGGTTATATAGATTTTTTTCCCCTTCAGCATTCTACATCTGAAAGCTAACTCAGATTCTGTAAGGTAGCAGAAAAAATTTATAGCATGCAAAGATCCTAACATGAGGTTAGTCCTCAACATTAATATAGACTGTATAAAAATGTATGTATATATGTTTATATTCACTAACAACATCATTTCATTCATATTTGGCACAGGAAAGGTAGCATCTATAATTACAAATTTCTAGGAATCAAATGTGTACATTATAAGAATGGATAAAGAAACCACAAACAAAATCATTATGAAATGAATCATGGTAGTATAGTTTAATGGACTCTAAAATAGCAAGGGCTGTCTTCTATACTGGGCATACTACTATACTTTCTTCCCTTCTCAATTTAATTTGCTGAAGCTCTCATTTTAGCTAGTTATAACTGTATTATAAAACCACCTAGAGCTCCATGCTTGTATCCCTATTTTGTTGACAGCCCTTTGAGACATTATGGAAAACATTTTGGTGTCCTCTGACTAGGAGAGGAGAACATTGCCTAAAATCATCCATCTTTTCATTGTAGATTTAGATCTTGTTCAGAGTAAATATAATCTTTGTTAATGTAGATTAGGGAAGAGAAATGCAGAAAACCGCATCATTTAAATAACAAGTATTTATAAAGCATCTACTCTATGCCAGATACTGAGCTACACTATAGGTGCTAGAAATATAATGACAGAAATAGTTTACCACCTCAAGGAGTTTAAATTCTGAAGATATCACATGAAGACTTCTCTTTGTGTTCTTTCTGCATTGGAGTTTTGGAATAGCCTGCCTTGAGAAATATGAAGTTCTTTATTTCCTTGGAACAAAGGTAGTGGGAATTTCTTTTTTGAATGAATTGGTCAGACTGAGGTTCCTTTCATATCTCAAATTCTGTGATTCTGTGAATTGGGTTTTATTTCAGTTTTTTCTTCTATTATTGCATAATCTTAAACTATGGTGGCAATTTACTTTTCCCTTTAACTAATAGGAATGGCAAGTTATACAGATTTAAAGCTATTAATTGAATAACAATAGACCAAAATTTCTGATTTGGTCTATATATCCATAAATACATTTCTGGAAATCATAGGATATCCTTCAAATGATTATTTTATTAGCATCCATGATAGTCTGTATCGGGCTATTCAACATATGGTGAGCTAAATAGATCTCTGTGGCCAGTGATCAGAGAATGTTACAAGAAAGGGGATGGCAAAGTCATTTTGCTTTTGGCAAAATACTGACTCGGTGAACTCAGGAGGAGATAAATTGGAGCCTACTGTTATATCTGTCAACCTACTGATTACCTAATGTGAAACTCAGGTCACTGAAGTATGGGAAATGAATGAGACACTAAAATGTAGACCCCAATATTCCAAAGCAAACACATATCAGTGCAGACACATGCAAGCTCATTCTCAGAAGTTGTTATGTCTTTGTCCCACTAATATAGATAGCAGCAGGACCTCGTTAAATCAGGATGGAAAAGGAAAATGGGGAAGAGCTTCCAGAATGAATTCAACAGTGTCTTGGAGGAGCTGGTGCCTGAGCACAAGAGTCCTTGGAAGCCCTTTGCTTAAAACCCCCGGCTGCCAGATGATTCATGAACAGCAGCTGTGCCAAAGGCTTCATTTCCTGCCCTCTTAGCTGGAAGGAAAGTATTGTCAGAGGGTCCCCACCAGGCAGGGTGGGGTTCCAGGATGAAAGGATGGGTTTGAAACCTATAATAAAATGTCACTGTCCAGGAAACAGACTCTTTCTACCCTATCTCCACAAACTCCTCCAAATCATTTACACTTTCTTCTTTCTTTTAAGCCAGTCTTTCAGCAAATAAATTACAGCAGTCAAAGCAAAGTGTGTTGTTGTTTTTCACCTATAGGCGAATGAAATAAAGAGCATTTTGACCTGATAGATTTTATGTAATGGACAGCACTAACAAATAAATCCTGTTGTTCTAGAGAGCATAATTTGATTCCAGGGATCATTATTTAAAGATTTTATTGATTCTCTTTTCTTTATTCCATTGGCACCCTTCCCCCACTTCCCAAATGATCATTCTTCCTGCTTCAGAGAGGGGGAGAGATGGAGAGGGAAATGTGCCAGGAAGTGAGAACTGAAGGAAGGGAATTGCAGATGAATGAATACTCATAAGGAAACCACATCTAGAGCTAGATACAAATGTAACTATTGAGAAGGGGCCAGTGTAAGGAAAAATTTGTACAATTTGCCAACACCAGTGGGTAAAACTATAAGAGAGAGAGGTTAGAAAACAATTTTAGTGGACAAACAGAACAGTTAATTTTATTTAGGATGTTTAAAAAAATTCATTCTTCTTAATGGCAGCTATTATTTCAGCTATAATTAAAAAAGAAGGAAAATGCTGACAAGAGTTTTCTTACTTTCAGACTTTATTCTTATGGTTCCTCATAGCTAAAAAGTCTTCACACTAACAATGTAAGAAGAAAATGAATTATTATTATATTTATATAATTATATAAAATATATATTACTCAAAATAATTTATTTTCATATATATATATACAAAATATATATAATTAGGTAATGTTTGTAATATTAGGTAAGACATACTTATAGGAAGTAAAAGCAAAAATGCAATTTTGGTACAATTACTATAAATTGTCCTATCGTGTCCTATAAATAATAAAGTGTGTTTTATAAATAATAACGTGAATGGTAAAATGCTTTAAAAAATGATGGATTTTATCAAGTATCCTTGAATCTAGTTCTCTCTATAATTTAATTTCAATTAACAAAATATTAAGTGCTCTCTGCATTGGTGACTTAAGAACTTGTTGAAATGTGAAAAATAAGGATGGGAGATCCCCAGGCCAGTATCCCAGGTTCTTACTAAAGAAATCATAGTTCGAATGCAGGTGAAGTTTTTGGCAAAAAATGGGTTTATAGTAATAATGGGTTCTTCTAAAAGGGATTTAGCAAAGGTAGGTTTTTAGCAAAGATGGGTTTATACTGAGAAATAACTTCCTCAGTGAGCCAAATCCAGAAAAGAATTAGCAAAGGTTTGGGGTTCAGCCTTTGTTTATATTTGGTTTTTATGCCCCAAGGCTAGGGCATGATCTTCAGATGAATTTGAAGGACTAATTTTCAATTCAATAAAAGATGCTGATTGTTTTCCCAGAGAAAAGTGATTATCAGATCAATTGGGAATGGGAGATTCCTGTGGTAACCAGATAGCTTTCCCAAGGGAGATTCAGGTGGATGGGGATTATTTTTAGGAATTTCCCCAGGCCAGGGTGGTCCATCCTCCTCAAAGATCAGGGAGACACAGAATCCACATGAAAATGATATAATCCGATTCCATAAGATATTACACAGATACATGAGAGTGTGCTTCAAGGTAAAGGTAAAGGAGAGATCACTGCTCTACATGGTCCTTTTTTTGAATGGGGAAAAAAGAGAAGATTTTAGCCATCTGAGGGCAGCTAGGTAGTGTCATAGTGCACAGAGCACTAGACTTGAGAAGACTCATGTCCTCAGACACTTACTAGCTGTGTGACTCTGGAGAAGTCACTTACCCCTGTTTGCCTCAGATTCTTTATCTGTCAAATGAGCTAGAGAAAGAAAAGGCAAACCATTCCAGTATCTTTGCCAAGAAAACCCCAAATGGGGTCATGGAGAGCAGGTCTGACCCAATTACTACTCTACTTAATAAACTCCAGAGGCTTTTTTGCTCCAGGATCAAATACAAAATCATCTCTTTGGCTTTCAACTGAGTTCTCTCCTAACTTTCAAGGCTTCTTATACCTTACTCTTTGTTGTGCATTTTCAGTTCAGTGACTGGCCTCCTGACTATTCCAGAAACAATATATTCCATCTTTCTTCTGGGGGCATTTTCTCTGGCCCTCTTCTATACCTGAATACTTTTCCTCCTTCATTATGACTACTGACCTCTTTATTATTTCCTATTCATCCTGCATATACCTTGTTTGAATATATTTATTTGTATTTTCTCTATTTTGTTAAATTATAAACTCCTCAAAGGTAAAGATTGTCTTTTGACACATTTTGTATTCCCAGCATTTAACACAGTGCCTGGTACATAGTAGGTGTTTAGTACATGCTTATTGATCATAAGGACAGTGGCTGAGTGGAACAGAAAAAGAAGCAGAATCCAACAATATGTTGGTAATAAGAAACACACTTTTAAAAATATAAAGATTCACAGAGAAACAAGATGAAGTCCTGGAATAGAAACTATTATGCTTGAGGTGAATCTCAAAAAGCAGGGTAATCATGATCTCATGCAAGCTAAAAGTAGACATAGATATGTTTAAAAGAGATTAACAGGGAAATGGTATTATATTTAAAGGCACTCTAGACAAATAATATCAATAGTTAGTATATAGGCACTGAATAGTATAGCATCTAAATACTTAAAGATAGAGCTAATTGAAATATAGGGAGAAGTAAACAACAAAACAGCAATTGTTGGAAACCTTAATGTGCCCTTTCAAACAGACAAATCTTACCAAAAGATAAACAAGAAAGAAACTAAAGATCCGAATAGAATTTAGAAAAGTAAAATGTTGAATATCTAGTGATTATTGAATGGGAAATAGCTTTTATGGAAACCTGAAATATAGATATAATTTCATGTAAGCGTGCACACATACACACTGTTTGTCATTCAATTGTGTCCAGCTCTTTGTCACTCCTTGGACCATACTGTCTTTAGGATTTCTTTGGGCAAAGATATTAGAGAGGTTTACCATTTCCTTCTTCAATGGAATAAAGTAAACAGCTAGTAAATATCTGAGGAGGGATTTGATTTCACCAAATAATCACCAGATATTTGATGTATTACTTTCTCTCCCTTTCCTTCCTCCTTCTCTTTCTTTCTCCTTACCTGCCTTCTCCACTCCTCTCTCTTTCTCTCACTCTCTCTCTCTCTCTCTTTCTCTCTGTCTCTGTCTCTCTCTTTTTCTTTTTCTGTCCCTTCCTCTCTCTAGCTTTCCATGGCATATTTACAAAAATTGGCTATGCCTAGGGCATAAATATTCATAAAAATGCAGAAAAGCAGAGATATTAAACACATCCTTTACCAACCATAACACAATACAATTTATGAATTACTTGAAGAAATATTCATATTTAAATGGAAACTAAATAACATAATCTTAAAGAATTTATGGCTCAAGGAATAATAATTTCATCAGAATACATTATTACAGTGATACATTATACCCAAACTTGTAGAATTCATTCAAAATAATGCTTCAGGAGCATACTTATATTTCAAAAATTTTCATCAAAAAGTCAGATAAATAAATTGGGCATACAATCAAAAAATTAGAAAATTAGAAAAAATTAAAAAGTCACCAATAAAGAGAAAATAGTACTTTTTAATAGACATTTAAAAATTTTTTAATTTTAATAGACATTTTAAAAATTAAAAATAGCCAATTGAATTAAAAACTGTTTAATAAAATAAACAAGCCATAAGATAATTTGTTTTTTTCAAAGAGAAGAAAATTAAAGCACCAATTTAAAAAATACAAAAGGAAGAAATAAAGAAACTAATTAGAAATTATTTGCTGAATTAGACACCAACAAAACCAGTGCTTTAAAATAAATACATGGATATTTTCAAAACTGTAAAAAAATCAGGTCTATAGAACAACAAATAAGTGTAATCTCAGAAACAGAATAAGGCAAAAATGATCTATCAAAGAAAGAATGAAGTAGAGAGGCTCAACTGAATTACAAGTGAATTTTTACAACTCTGAAAGAACAATTAATTTTAAGGTACATAAATTATTTGGAAAAATAAAGTTTCTTAACACATGTTTTTAATTAAAATAAATGCTATTTTTATGTCAGTCAATCTTTAAACTGGGGAGAGACAAATCAAGTTAGGTAAATAAGCCTTTGATATGTGTCAGTCAACATACTACATGGTAGATATTCAAAAAGAAACAAAAACAAAGACAGTCCTTGGGAAGCTTAAATTCTATTGGAGGAAAAATAAAAATGGGACACTAATTCATTGTTGGTGGAATTAGGAAATGATTCAACCATTTTGGAGAGCAATGTGGAATTATGTCCAAAGAGTTATTAAACCCTTTGTATTAGCAATACTACTACTCCGTCTATTTACAAAGATGGTTAGAGAAAAAGGGAAGGAACATATACATTTTAAATGGTTTATAGCTGCTGTCTCTGAAGTGACAAAGAATTAGAAATTGCAGGTTTGCCCATCAATGATCTTAGGAAAATATGGAAGGAATTACATGAATAATTGAAAATCGAAATGAGTAGAACCAATAGAACATTGTATATAGTACCAGCAATATTGTTTTAAGTACAGCTTTGAGCAGATAAGTTATTTTGTCTATTACAAATACTCAAATTGACTATAAAAGACATAAGAAGAAAGATGCTATCTGTACTTATTTATGTTTAGTGGCAGCCATGGGAGGAGAGAAATTTACATAATCATTTTCTTGTATATTTGAGGGGAAGTTGTACATAGTAGATTTGGAGTTTCATGTATAATCATTTATTGTACTATATTAGAAAAATACTTATTTATTTCATAAATTAAAAATAAAAAAAATATGTGGGAGGAAAGGGCTTGTGGAAGAAAATAATAGATAATCAGGATCAGGGCCTAGAGTTAAATAAAATGAGTGAATATGGTGGGCCTAGAGGCCCTTCCTTAAAATGAATATTTGGGCAGTAATTGGCTAATTGGCCAATTGGAAAGAAGCCAAAGGACAACGGATCTTCCAAGGCAAGAAAGTGTAGTTTATTGTAGTAAACATAGTTTTCAGTGTAAGAAGAATGGTGGGAATAGTGGATAAAGATTTCTGAAGAGTCAAGAGTGGGCTTCAGAGAGGAATGAAGGAGTGAAAAATTACAGCAAGAAAGCTATAGAAAAGTATCACTAATGAATATTTATGCAAAAATATTGAATAAAATATTAATAAATGTATTATAGCTATGAATTCAAAATCTATTTACTTTGATCAATTTAGATTTGTACCTAGAATGATTTAATATCAAGAATAATATAAAAGATCAGAATAACAATTATACCACCATAAAAAAATGTTTATTACCTCTTTATCCCTTGATATATTTGTGATTCTTGATCAGTATCAAATTTATGATAAAAAAAGTTATTCTTAAAGAGGCTTTTAGAGGGGTAGCTGGATGGTACAATGGATAGAGCACCAGCCCTAGAATTTAGAAGACCTGAGTTCAAACTTGCACTCACTTACTGACCATGTGACCCTGGAATAAATCACTTAGCCCCAATTGCTTCCTAAAACAATTATAACTGTTCACTTGATTATAAAACTAAAACAAAACAAGAAGAAATTCAATAGTTATCTTAGGAGTCTAATCCTTTCATTTTGTGGATGAAGAAACACGTATTGATAGAAACTGAGTCTTGTCCAAGGTCACAAAACTATTAAGTAGAACAGACAAGTTATGAACTTGAACCATTTTACTATAAATCCATCAATCCTTCCACTGGTTCACACAGGTGAAGAAATGACACTTACCTAGGTTGGTGGCTTTGTGAAGTGAAAGGAGAGGATAAGAGATTGGAGGGAAAGGATCTACATGATTTGGTCACTGGGCTGAGATATTTGAGATTAATGGTAGGAGAATTGATGATGTTTGAGATTGTGCCTTGGTGATTGATTGAAAACGTGATAATGTCCTCTTTAGAAAGTTTTTTTTTCCTTCACCTCCTCATTCTGTATTGGCCCAATAAAGAACCTTCATTGCTCTTGTTTTATAAAACTAAATGATTTAGTTTTATAAAACTAAAGTGATAAAATGCAGCTACAACTGTGGTTTGTAAAGAAATCTGTCTGTTACAGAGAGCCAGTGCCCTGATGACTTTGAGTTCTGATAAAGGCCTGAAGTTCCTTTTTCCTATAGACAGAAAAAAATCTTCTTTAAAGAGTTTTTCATAGTAAGAAACTGGAATATTTCCAAAGAATAAAAACCTTTTCTCATTGACAAAACACTCGCTAGGAATAGTCTCTGTTAATGACTGCAGGACTCTAGTAGAAATGATTATAATTCTTCCTTAAACTCCTACTGAGAAAACATCATTAAGGATTTTATAGAAAATTAAAATAATATCTAAAATAACAGAATTTTTACTTTCCATTATAAGATAAGTATATTTACTGTAATAGTTTAGGTTGTTATTTAGTTGCTTTCAGTTGTGTCCAATTCTTCATAACCCCATTTGGAGTTTTCTTGGTAAAGATAATGAAGTGATTTGCCATTTATTGTTCAAGCCCATTTTATAGATGAGAAAACAGAGGCAAACAGGGTTTTGCTGAGGGTCACACAATTAGTAATTGTCTGAGACTAGATTTTAATTCAGGTTTTTCTGACTCCAGGCCCAGCACTCTATTCATTGTATCACCTAAGTGTCATTTAATAGTCATAAATTCTCTTTCTACCAATGTAGTTCATAAATCCTCCATATTCTGTCATTCTGTGTGTTTCCTGTCTATATTGTATCATAAATACTCCATATAGTATTATCCACATGACTTACGTATAGTAGAGAATCCCCATATATATGGATAGAAATGGGACTTTCCCCTAGAAGGAAAAGCATTACTATTTCTGGACTATAAACTATGTATACTATGGAACCACCAGCATCATCACCAGCATCTCCATCATTATTATTATCATCATTATCATCATCAGTATCATCATCAGCACCATCATTATCAACAGCAGCAGCAGCAGTATTATTCTTACCATTATCATCACCACTAGCATCATCATCAACCCTCAATATTTTTTTCATTCTTATTTTCTATTCCAATGATCAGGCTTTTTACCTATTACAGGTTCATAGATTTAGAGCTGGGAGTGATGTTCCTGAGGACAAGTTTAACATTTTATTGTACAGTTAAGAAAACTGAGAAACAGAGAGGTTAAATGTAAATTTAATGATTTTTCCCAAGGTTACAGAATACTAGAACCTAGATTCAAATCCAGGTTTTCTGACAGCTAATCCAGAGTTGTTTTCACTACACAATAGCTCTTGGGTCGTAAATACAGACTGAACTTGTCTTGAATATAAAGCTGACTTTTTAGAAATGAAATTAGGAAAGATAAAGAAAATGGCACGAAAAATGGTCATAACAGTCCTGGGAGCAGATCACATTCAATTTCCAAAATTAAAAAAAAAAGATTCCACTAAACTATTATCATAAAAAGATTTGTTGTATATGTCTGTTTCTGAGTTTCACCAATTCATATATGGTTTCAAGTGAGTTAGACATAGTTGTACTCCATTAGAAAATGAGTTGTGAAACAGAGATAGAGTCAATATACATTGAAACACATTAAATAAATATTTATAATAAGTAAAATCAGAGTTAATACATGAAATAAATTCGTGAATGAGAGGGAAAGTGTTCTGTAGAAATTTTTAAACTGGAGAAATGACTACTATTATTTAAAAAAAATATCGAATATAAAAATGTTTATTGACTACCATTGAAAAAATAAATTGGTAAATAATTAGTTGTGCTCATTTCACTATTACTATTTTTAAAAATCAAATATAAAAACATTTATTTGTTACTAATGAAAAAACAATTTCAGAAATAATTAGTTATATTACTTACAACTAGAATAGGATGCCAATATTAATTATACCAGTACCTCTGGGTAGATCTCCTTAAGGAAGACTTCTCTACCCAATTTGGAGGGAGTCTTATTTGTATATAAATAAGAGAACACTGGTTTTTGGATGGCTTTTTGGAAAAGATAGTATCTGTATAAGCCATCATTAGGCCTATATAAAGACATGGCCAACCAGTTGAGGGGTGAAATGAGGAACTCCAATGAATAAACTTCATTGGATTGAGAGAATGAAAACTAAAGCAGGTCCTTGGAATTTTAGGATTGTTTTAAAATTGTGTTGAAGATACCATTTGGATTTTGTTGGTGAATCTGGCATTTAAGAGACCAACTAGAATTGTGTTATAGGAATTCTGTGGTGATTCTTTGGTGTAAGCATTTGGGTAAGTCATGTAAAACTACAGTGACTAATTCTCCTGAGGAATTATGAGAAATTTCTGGAATTCAGGATTCAAATGTACGATTTGCATTCTAGTTAATTTGCTAAATTCAGGCAAAGTGCAATATAAGTTAAAAATGATTTCTACAATCACTCCCAGGTACTTCCAGTGAGGGGTCACAGCAGGGCTCAGATCTCAGGTTCAATTCCCTGATACCCCATAGAAATGACTACTATTTCCATGTGGCAGAAATAAACTGATCTAGGGGAATCTATGGTTTTGTTGATTTTTGTTATATTTTGGGTCTTTTCTTGGGCATAAATGGTCAAATCTGTGGGATTTCATGAGTTTGCGATATCTCTCTCAATTGGGGCGTTAGTAGAAAGCCCAAATCCTTTGGAATCTAGCGTAATTCCTGGAACTTTATTTATTTATAAATATTTATTACTTTGACTCTGGAGTTTCTTGATCCATCCTGGGCATTTCCTGAACTCACCAGATGCAGCAAGATAATCAGAGGCAGTGCCTTTAACTTCAGCAAAAAGAAACTCTTTGCCTTGGCCCTAACACGAGAGGCCAGATCAGCCCCTACGAGTAGCAGCGCCCATAGCAATCCTGCCAAGCCCAGGAGGGCAGGGGCAGCTCATGCCCAAGTCAATCCTCTGCACCAGTCTGGGGGAACGTAATGAACTCAGGCCCTAGCAGTGACAGCACAGCAGCCTATGGCAACATTGCTTTTTACAATAACATAGATCTCAGACCTTAGCAGTGGGCTCAGTATGTTGGGGGTGGAGGGAGGGCGCCACTTAGCCATGACAGAGTTGGAAATGAGTGAAAACAAGGACTTCAGGGACACTGCCTGTCATGGACACAGAAGTGGGCACCAGAGGCAGTAGACAGTCAGGTGGTCTCTAGACCACTAGAACTGGTCTAGTGTCCTAAGAATAAGCACTAATATGTGTGGAATAGCAAAAGGCAGACTTACTAGCTAACCCATTCCTCACTGTAATCAAGAACTGATTGGCTCCTTCACACTCTGGCTAGTGTAAGAGGCAGAGAGCATTGTGCAATTTCCTGCTTAGATAGGACTTGAAGGACAAATATATAAAATAGTTGTTTTTTAGTTCTATAGTTGTAGTTTCTTGATTTCTGGAAGCAAGTGGGGAGGTTGAAGACATCTACCCAGCCTCCATAGAAGAAGGCCCCCAAAAGTCTCTTAAGGGGTGAAAAATTTACATCTTAATTCCATAAGGCTTCCAGAGAGGGGGAAGAACTTGCTGGGAGGTCAGGGAATACTAATGTGAGTCGTGGTACAAGATGCAATGAGAATCAGTGACTATGAAGAAAGGGTCATCATTTTTACTGCAGACATTATGTTCCTAATCCTCCTGTTTTTTACACAGACCCATTGTGAACTCCAAAAATGTGGTATCATCTGTCACATGGCCCTAATTAATTTATTTCTCCCTTCCTGTCTTGCTTCCCTCTTTCTTTCCTTCCTTCCTTCCTTCCCTCCCTCCTTTCTTCCCTCCCTTCTTCCCTCCTTCCTTCCTTCCTTCCTTCCTTCCTTCCTTCCTTCCTTCCTTCCTTCCTTCCTTCCTTCTTTCCTTCCTTCCTTCCTTCCTTCCTTCCTTCCTTCCTTCCTTCCTTCCTCTTTCTTCCTTCCTCTTTCCTTCCTTCTTGTCTGTCTGACCACCTCTAACATTTATTGATCACCTTCTATATGTGGCATTATAAATTTGTAAAGGCTTACATTATTATGATCTCCTAAATCACGACTTCTTAATGTTTTATACTCATGACCCCTTTTTTTTCTGATAAGTTTTTATGTGATTTTGGGTATATAGAACAAACATTTACTGATAAAAATCATAATTGTATCACAGCTTTAAGTCAGGAGAACCTGAGTTCAAATCTGGCCTCCGATACATAACACTTCCTAGCTGTGTTGTCCTGAGCAAGTCACTTAACCCCAATTGCCTCAGCCCCCCCCCAAAAAAAGATAATTCTGCAATCCCCATATTCAGTTATAAGACCCCCATATAGTGTCACAAACCACCATTTATGAAGCTGTGTCCTAAATTAAATTTTAATTTCTGAGACTAGAGATTGTGTTTTCTTTGTCTTCCTCCATAGTGCCTGGTCTATTAACACCAGGATCTAGAAATCTCTTGTTTGCAAAGTTATCAAAAATTTCTGAATTAAGGTTCTTTATTGGGAGGAACTGGGTAGAATTGTTCTGCTAGAAATTACTTAAAATTAGATGGTGTGGATATTGTATATCTACTGTATATGCATGAAAGACCCCCATGTCACTCTTCCCATTTGCAGGATTGGTGATTAATTGAGAACTGACATTTTAAAATTCTTGATTTCTAACTCCCAAATCAGCAAGCAATAAGATGTGCTCCTGGGCATGTTACTGAAATCCTGTTTCTTTTCCTAAAAAATAGCACTCTTCTTCTTCTTCTCCATCTCCTATTTCTCTGGCTATTCAGAGAAAGTGATATCTTTACAACCCATGGAGACAATGTATGGTGTAGAATGTCTAAGTAAAGAGATTCAGGTAGGCAAAGCACTCCATCTAGTTTAATTTATTTCCTTTCTATCTGACTTAAGAGAGGAAAGGAGAAGCTGCTCTTTATTTATAAGAACAATATTGTTTACCACTTAGTTCCATTTTCTCTGGAGCCTGCTTAACATAAATTTTTCGGATTTAAATTTGGCCTCCAATGAAATTTACTAAGGTGGAATTAAATCTGATTAAATGAAATTAGATGGAAAATATGCAAGGTAAATATTTAAGGGGCAATAATTACTGTAACTATTCCTACTCTAAAAAGTTTGAGAACAGAACACCATGCTCTAGCATTCCAGAAGGATTGATCGGCCATACAGACATCTCTCTAAAAATAAAATCTATCTAGTCTACAATAACATATGGTTCCAGTTTATTTTCCAGTCTTCATTTTTCTTCATCTGGTCTTCTCACCTGTATAGTCCAACTTCAACTCCTATAGAAATTTTATTCTAGTTCAATTCAGTTATATCTTGCCTCATGCTTATTTCCCCATTCTCTACCTTCTATCCCTTCTCTTTATGGTAAAAACCCTAAATGGAATTTTTAAATCCCTTTTCTTCTGATAAGCCTTCTTCTTCATCATTTTAACTATTAAATGATACCATTTGGCTTCCATTACTTTTGAGATTGAATATAAAATCATATTTGGCATTTAAAGCCTTTTACAATCTGGCTCTTTCCTCTTTTTCCAGTCTTTTATAATTTATTCCCTTCCACTTACTATGTGATCCAGCAGTATTGGCTAGTTTGTTGTTCTTCCCACGTGACACTCCTGACTTTAGGCTAAGCCCCATTTGGTTGGCTCAGAGTAAATGTAAATAGTAATTACTTCTGTTTTAGCCAGAAACCTTGAGAGTCTTCTTCTTCCAGCTTAAGATATATATATATATGTCAAGGAAACCATTCTGCCTCATATCTTACCTAGCCTTAATAACTAATAGGACATTGCCTCAGTCAAACCCAGACTTCTTAAAAACAAAAAAGACAAGGTTTCCCATTGCATGGGGGCCATCTCTAGCCACCCTGATCTATATCTGGCCACTGGACCCAGGTGACTCTGAAGGGGAAAGTGAGGCAGGTGTTCTTGTACAGTCCTCCCTACCTCACTTAATTCAATTCACCTGCATGTCATGGCTTTACCTCCCTGATTTCATGATCCTCTTTGAGAATGAAAGATAAACAAGAACCTGCCTTCATTCATTTTATCTGGAATACTCTCCTTCCTTGTCTCTGCCTGATGATTTTTGTGGAGTCTTTTAAGACTCAGGTCAAATCCATTTTCTGGAAGAATTTTTTCCTTATTCTTTCCTTTTCCTTCTACCTCTCACAGATAGTGATTTCTTTGAGATAATCTTCAGTTTACCTGTATATACTTTGTATGTAACTGTTTGTATGTTGTTTCCTCAATTAGAATGTGCTTTTCAAGGACCCATGTTTTTGTCCTTTTTTTCATACCCACTGCTTAGCATAGTATATGGCAGGTGGTACTTATTAAATGTTTGCTGAGTAATCTTCCCTTCTCTTCTTTCCCTATGATTCTCTGAAAGATAAATAGATGACCTACTCCTTCCTCACAAGTCCCATTTACAAACCATTAATCTACCAGTATTGCTCCCACTTCTCACTTGAAATTCAATGCATTTTTATGTTAATTCTTTTATATTTTTGTCACTCTCATTTACTTTCAGTGAACAATTCTACTTATCTTAATGATGTCTATATTTGGCTCACGTTGCCCCTCTGAAAGAATGTGCTTTGCTTGCACTCAAAGGCCTTTATAATCTTACTCCCTCCTATCTTTTCAAACTTATTTTTTTTTTTTATCACTTACACATAGTCTTTATGCAGTGATTTTTATCTTTATCTTTATCTTCTGGTTGTGAGAAGAAGAAACTACAACTTTCAGCTGTCAGAATTCTTGATGGCTTTTCACCATAACTTCTATGCTCTCCTTTCTTCATTCTACCTGCTTTCCTTTAAATCTTAATTAAAATCCCACCTTTTATAGGAAGCCTTCCTTAATATTTGTTAATTCAATACCTTCCCTCTGTGAATTATTTCCTATTTATTCTGCATATCAATTGCTTTGTATGCAGTTTTTGTTTGCATATTGTTTCCCCAATTAGATTGTAAGCTTCTTGAGGGCAAAAATTTTCTTTTATCTCTTTTCTTATCCCCTGAATTTAGCATACTACATGTACATAGTAGGCACTAGAAGATGCTGATTGATTGACGGATTTCTCCCAATGTATTTTTTCCTTTTAGTAGTTCCAAAACATGAAGATACAATAGTCACTTCACAATCCTGTATGTAAAACTGATAATTACAACATTTTCATTAGGGTCAACTTGTGACCCAGAGTCACTCTATTTCTTAATTTTAAAAAGATCATTTAATTACTTGGGATAGAACATTAGACCAATGAGTGATATCACCAAAGCGTTATTATCTAATATTTTAATATTCTTTCTAATTTTTGACAGCAACCATAGTAGTTTCAGGGCATACACAATCTGCTATAAATTAATAATAATTAACCTTTAGCATTGTGTATTTAATTGATTCTCATAATATCCTTGTGGAGTAAATCCTATTATTATTATACCCATTTTATGAATAAGATAAATGAAACAGAGACAAATTAAACAACTTTCCCAGGGTCACACAATTTAGAAATGCTTGAAGCAGGATTTAAAATTTTCCTGACTTCAAGGTATGAATTCTATACACTGTGTCACCCAGTTGTCCTTATTCTGTCCACTCCACCCCTTTTCTGGAATGGGTCATGGGTTCATCTTTGAAGTATTACTCATACTGTCAATGTTATCTTGTTCTTATTTTTTCTAGTGGGATTTTGATAAAAATTATCTGAAGATAATGTCACTATCTTGATTTTGTCTTATTAAGTATTGTGCAGGTGGATAAAATGAAAGCTTTTTGTAATTAAATAAGAATTTTGGAGTGTGTGTTTGTGTGTTTTTCCTCTAGACTTACTGAAAGCATGTTCAGGACAACTCCTATAGTAGAAAGACTCAAGAGATAATATCTACATCAGCCTTTTCTTTCACAGTTTTAATTTCTTCTCTTAGGACTTAACATTTTTAAAGCTCTTTATTGCATGTGGTTTGGACATTCTGAGCATTTTGTATCTATCATTTTTTCTTTATTTTTTATGGACCAATACTTTAAGTGTTTGTGGGTAACAAATTGGTAATGATTCTTTGACTGCACATTTAATTTATTTGTTGAATTCTTAAGTGTATTTTTGGTAGGGTAGGATGGGATTTTTGGTCTTTTATTTAAATGAGTTTTCATATATAATCCTAGTATTCTTTCTATAATGTATAATTGTGCTGGTTATGTTTTTCTAAAAATCTAATAGATATAAAGTTCTTTTAGCTTGAGTAATATCTTGCAGGTTTTTGAAGGATTTTTGTTGAAGAATCTGCTTCAATTATTAAGTCTTGCTGCTGTTGCTGTCATTCTTAAAGAGGATCAATCACATCATGATGATGATGTCTTGATTTGTGCATGAATTGAAGAACAGTGGTAAGACATGTCAAAAAAAATTAGTAACTCTGGGCTCCATAAAGATAACTGTTGTATAAGCTCTATAAATAAGTGAAAATTAAATGATTGTGAATCACTCTCATAAATACCCAGTCAGGAAAACTCATCTCCTTGAGTTCAAATCCAGCTTCAGACATTTACCTACATTAATTGTTGGCAAATTTTATTTGTAGTTCTTTATTTGTGAAAATGTGCTGAGGAAGGAAATGGTATACTACTCCACTCTAAATGGGGTCATGAAGAATTAGGCATAATTTAACTGACTCCATAATCAAAAAGCAAAATTGCCTCTCTTTCTTTTCTTTTTTTATTGTAGTAAGTTTATTTATTTTTAATACACATTGCTTTATGAATAATGTTGGGAGAGAAAAATGAGAGCAAAAGGGTATAACCATGGGAGAGATAAAAAAAAAAAATAGAAAAAAGAAGTAAATAGACAATATGTTGATTTACATTCAGTCTCCTTAATTCTTTTTCTGGATGCAGGTGGTATTTTCTGTCCAAAGTCTAGTGGGATTGCTTTGGATTACTGAGAAGTTGATTCACAGTTGATCTTGACACATTCTTGCTATTATTGTGTACAGTGTATTCCTGTTTCTGCTTATTTCACTCAGCATCAGTTCATGTAAATCTTTTCAGGCTTTTCTATATTCAGCTTGTTAATCATTTTTTATAGAACAATAATAATCTATTATCTTCATATACCACAACTTGTTCAGTTATTCCCCAATTGATGGGTATCCACTCCTTTTCCAATTTTTTTGCTACCACAAAAAGAACTGTTACAAACATTTTTATACATATAGGCCCCTTTCCCTCCTTTATTATTTTCTTGAGATACAGACACTAATGACACTGCTGGATCAAAGGGTAATCATAGTTTGATAGTCCTTTGGGCATAGTTCCAAATTGTTTTCCAGAATAGTAGAATCATTTCACAACTCCACCAACAATGCATTAGTGTCCCAGTCTTCCCACATCCCTTCCAACATTTTCCACTATCTTTTCTTGTCATCTTAGCCATTCTGAGAGGTATGAGGTGATAACCCAAAGATATTTTAATTTGTATCTCACTAATCAATAGTGCAAAGAGTGATAGTTTTATTTCTTCCTTGTCTATTCTAGTTCCTTTAATTTCTTTTTCTTTTCTTATTGCTAAGCCAACATTTCTAATACAGTGTTAAATAATAGTGATTTAATGGGCATCTTTGTTTCACCCCTGATCTTATTGGGAATGGAGTTTCTCTTCATTACAAATAATGCTTGCTCTAGGTTTTAGATAGATATTGCTTATTATTTTAAGGAAAGCTCCTCTCTCTCTCTCTCTCTCTCTCTCTCTCTCTCTCTCTCTCTCTCTCTCTCTCTCTCTCTCTCTCTCTCTCTCTCTCTCTCTCTCTCTCTCTCTCTCTCTCTCTCTCTCTCTCTGGAGGCAATTGGGGTTAAGTGACTTGCCCAGGTTCACACAGCTAGGAAGTATTAAGTGTCTGAAACCAGATATGAACTCAGGTTCTCCTGACTTCAGGGCTGGTGCTCTATCCACTGCACCACCTAACTGCCCTAGGCCAATAATTTTTACATTGTCTCTTCTGGATCTATTTTCCAGGTGGGCTGTTTTTCTAATGAGGTGTTTCACATTTTCTTCCAAACTAAAGAGTTTGTTTGACTGATTCTTGCTGTCTCACAAAGTCATTAGTTTCTATCTTCCCTATTCTAGTTTTTAATGTGTGGTTTTCTTCAGTTATCTTTTGTATCTCTTTTTGTATTTGGTTTATTCTGCTGTTTAAATGGTTGTTTTTGTCAGACAATTTTTCCTTCCTTTTTCAAACTATTGACTCTCTCATGCATACTTCTCATTTCTTTTCTAATTTTTTTCTTTTACCTCTATCATTTGCTTTCTGAAGTCTTTTATGATCATTTCAAAGAAGCTTCTTTGGACTTGAGATCAATTTATCTCAATCTTTGAGATTTATTCTGTGGATATTCTGTCCCCATCTGAGTTTGTGTTTTGGTTTGTCCTGTCACCATAGTAGCTTGGTCAAGATTCTTTTCTCTTTCTTGCTCATTTTTTCCTTTTTCTTTTTGTATTTCTCTTTAAAAACAAAACAAAACAAAACAAAAACTTTTAAGGTAGAATTATTGAGGTAAAGGTGGTACTGTGCCAAGCTTCCTGTTCAGTTCTGAACCTTGACTTTGAGCACAGGGGTCCCTTGTGTTGTAGGGGATAGCTTGGCTGCTCTTTCCAGGAAACAGCCTAGTTTTCCAAGAGTTTGCCTTCTAACCTGGGACTGGGGGTGTCCCATTGATTTGCTCCTCTTATGAGCTAGACTGAGGGTCTTAGTTGATGATTTTCTGTGATCAAGACCCTTTCACTGGCTTTCCCAGAGTATCTGACCTGGGCTGAAGACAATCTCCTCTTAATGTCATGTCAGTTCTGTGTCTATATAAATTTGAGCCCCCAGTAATTTGGGACCAGGGATTGAAATATACAGTTTAGTAAATGAATCAACAGTCTGTGGAGCTGGGGAAGTTGAAGTGGAGGTACCCTCTTAAGCAGCTCCTCATTGATATCTGTCCATCTCCTATTGTTACCATTCCTCTGTAGTAGCATCACTCTCTGGGAACAGTTCCCTCTCTCTTGCCTGGCACTACTCTATGGTGATGAATTCTGTCTTGACATAATATGTGAGACTTCTTGAACACCTTCTAGAACCATATTCTTCCGATCAACTGTGACAGAGATATACACATTAATGTATATCCATGCATCCATCTGTCCATATACATGCATGTATATAAAACTAGAGTTCTAAATGTCCTATTCTTGTTGAGTTTTGACTTCAGGATGACAATAATTTTAAAAATATGTAGTCCCAGATTTTTTTGTGATAGCTTTATGATTGATATTCCTTGTCAAGAGAAGACCAAGATATTTCAAATCATTGTTTTCATCCATTAGTTCATCCAGATTTAAGTTCAAAGATTTCAATTTCTATTTTTCCTTAGTACATAGTGAAAGAATTTTATGTTGCTTTGACTAGATGACACTTTAATATTACTGGAGAAAATGACTTACTACCCCATGGCCCCAAGTGGGGTCATATAATTTGATGTAATTCATATATATCAAGTGATTGATTAAATCCATAGTTTTGGTACAACTCTTTTTGATTTGAAAGTCATATGAATTTTGCCCCTGGAACAGCAATAGTCTCTGTAATGTTAGGCAGAGTTACTTCTTGTGCATTGTTTTTCTGGAAGATAACGTTTGATGTCAATTTTTTTCAACATTAATTTATTGATGGCATGTTTTAAATAGAGAAAAATTTTCCATGTGAACATCAGATATCCTAATGTTCTTACTATACTTGGAACTTGGAATATATAAAAACACATACAAATATGCATAGACATGTAAATATATACATATATAAATATATATGTAGAGGTGTTTGTGTATTTGCAATTCATGCAGATAGAATTGAATCAAATGCTTTGTAATATCAGTAAAGATAATAGAAATGTCAAGGCTCTTTGGAATTGTTCAATAATCTACAATAATCTTATTCAGTAATTCACAAATCATTAATAAGTTGCTCCTTAAGTGACCTGGATGTTTTAACACACTATTCTTTTATCCCTTCATGCATGTATATATACATATTCATATATATATACATATTTATGTATATACAAATGCATATTTTATATAAGTATTCATATACACACATAGATATTTAAATAGTTATAGTTTTTTGAAGAATGCAAGCTATGAATGTTTTATAAAAATAAAAAAATTGTTCTGCATTTATGGGGTCATTGGTGTTCTCATCTTTTGGTAATCAATATGTCATGCTTTTTGTTAATAAAGATGAGATCACACTTACATTAGAAAATAAATTGGTAAAGTTTCTTGAGTTTGCTAGTAATTAACAAAAAAAAAAATTACTGGTTTTACTAGTAATTCTTACATCAGTGTGGAGCATTTGAGATAATTATGGATCTTAGCCGGCTCCATTATTTTCCATTTTTGGAGAGAAACTAACATTTACATCACCTCCTTGATCCAACCATTCTATCATTCATTACATTGACAGTTTGTAAATGTTTGCTTCAAATTACTCTTTCATTTTGTTGAATCACTTTTGCCAGTTATAAAACACCACAAATTTTCCTTATACTTTTTTTTTTTTTGTGAATGTACTTTGCGTCTTCTAATTTATTTACTTTTGAGGTCTCTATAATATAGCTATTAATTGATGTTAAATTATTAATTTTGTAATTTGGTACAAGTTTGACCTAGCAAATAGTCTTAAACTTTTGACTTTTATTTTTAATTAATGATTTAGGGAATTTAAAGTTTTTGACATGTTTTTGGTTTTCAGATTCTATGCTATATGTTTCTTTTTTGTTTATTTAATTCTTTTAATGGTATTCAAGTTTTTATCTCTTGTACATAGCTATTATGTTAATGTAACCTACCAAAAGCTTTCTTTGGATTTTCAATCATTTTCCTAGTTATTTCTGTCATAGTGGTATACTATAATTATTGTTAAGAATATTGGTAGCTAAACCTTCTTTTCCATATATGTCCTAATTGAACAACAACTCTGTTTACTGTGGTCATCCTGAATTGCATTTACATTTTCTATCACCTATTGTGGGAAAAGGTATATGGTAAAAGCAGAAAGTAACTTTATGAATGACTTTGTATTGATCTAGTTCTACTGTTAGTTGGATTTATACCATCAAACTTGAAAGAAGTTTTTCAAAATTCAAGTCTCACTCTGTCCATATTTTTTTTTCTAAATCATTTAATACATCACTCTTATGTTTGCCCTCTTTATTAAGCAATACTTCTTGAGTTTGTGTTAAGTGAAACTTTCTAATACTTCATGTTCTTCATCCCCCCACCCCCTTTTTAGTTTAGTTGTACTTTAATTTCTATTCTTAATAAATTTAGATTTAGGATTGATGTTATTTCTTACAATTTTCTTGAAGTGATTGGTCATATATTTTTGCCATCCTGGGAATTAGGGATATGATTGTCCAAAAAGAAATGTAGAGTTTTTGCTTGTACCTGATAAGATCTGTGTTCAATTTTGTTGCTGTTGAATTGGTGCAAAATTAAAAAAAAATACCAGAACATGTTTCGTGAGAGAATTCTGAGAACATGGCTTAGTAGATTTCAAGCTTTTCAGACTTTCCCCACAAACAGAACAAATTTGCTCCTCAGGGTGAACATAGATGCCAGGCCCAGCTGTACTGCAGAGACTTGGCCTTTGGCAGGAAGGAACCAGCTGCTGGCTGTGGGTACTTGCTAGAGGGGGTAGCTCTTTGTTTGGAATTCCAGGTCAGAGGGGAGCATTGTTGTAAAGCTAGAGGCACTTTCCCTCACCCCATGATTAGAGGTGCTTACACTAATACTTCTCATTTTTTAAAAGAAGAAACCAGCAAAGAAGAACGAATCCCACTATAAGAACTTGTTATGGGAATAGGGAAGGCTGTAGTTCATCTTCAGGGGAGGACACTGAAGTAAAAAAGAAAGGTTGTTCTATCCTCAAAGAGTAAATGAAATGGCTCCCTGCCCAGAGAGAATTAAAAAAAAATTAAGAATCAACTGAGAGACACTGAAGAAAACAAACAATAAATAAATGAAAACCATCCAAAAAACTCAAGAAGATCACGAAAAAAATTTAAGAAGTTAACCAGCTAGAAAAGGATCTTAAAGATTAAAATAATTCTTTGAAATTAGAATTGGGCAAAGGGAAATCAGTGGAGATATAAGAGAGCAAGAAACTACAAAACAGAATATAGAGAATAAAAAATAAAATAAAATGTGAAAAATCTCATAAGAAAAACAATAGATCCAGAGAACAGATCAAGAAGACAAAAATATATGAATAATTGTATTACCTGAAAGGTGTGACCAAAAAAAAGAACCTTGACATAGCAATGATAATCCAGAAAAGTTGTCCTGGAGTGATAGACTATAAGGGGAAAGTAGAAGTAGAAAAATTCTACCATTTACCACTTTAAGGAGATCCTTTGTGGAAAACACACATGAATATTATTGCCAAATTTCAAAAGCCCCAGATCAAAGAGAAAATTTCATAAGAAACAAGAAAAAAAGAATTCAAATATTCTGGAGCTACAATTAGAATTGTATAGGACTTATCAGCAACTGTTATGCCACAGTTCTCTTTAACTGTTCTGATTCGGTTTCCCTGAACTAGTTTCCTTTGTCTCAGTTTCCTTAACTGTTCTGTCTCAAATCCCCTTAGTCGTAAAAACCCACTCTGGTCCATTAAGATTGGGAACCATTTACTCTAAGGTTATAAATTGCTAGCAAGATAAACAAGAAGAGCAGACCTCCTTTCCTCAAGAATTACAATATCCCTCAAGACCTCACTGACATCTTTATCTCTGGGTATTCAGACATCCTGTCTCTGGGCTTTTAGGAGTTATGGTCTCCCCCCAACCTGACAGAACCTTCCCGTGCTTCTTGGTTCTTTGTTTCTAGGGGTATTTAAGGAATTGGGCAGCTCCTATTGATTGCTGGATTCTTTGAGATGACAGTCTCCCCCAGTCCTGGGACCAATATGGATTCCTTGGTCCCAGTATATCTTTATCTCTGTCTGACTGGATAATTTGAGACAAGAATCCTGTCCAGTCAATTATACTCTCCAATTAATAAAATATTGAAAACTCTTTAATCTGTCTCCTGCCTCAGTTTCTCCGGCATTACACAACCAGAAAAAACAAACAAACAAACGAACAAACAACAACAACAACAACAAAAAAAACTATGGGTCCTAGAATCATTTATAACAGCAATCAAAAGAACTAGGTCTGCAATAAAAAATATCATACATACCCAGCAAATTATACACAACATTGATTTTTTTTCATGTCAATGGACATTCAACAAATTTTCAGATTTTCAGGACTTTCTTTCAACCAAATCTGAACTCTAAAAAATTTAACATAGAAGAGCCAATATCAAAGATCAGTCATTTCAAAGAACTTAACATAGATAAATTGTTTATGTTTTTTTTAACATGAAAATACATACTATATGTTTAAGATTGACATCAGCAATTGGATAGTTTGAAAGAAAGATTGGAGCAGAGTTGTATATGATCTGACTCTAAAAAGCAAAAATGTCTAGGAAAAGGTAAAAATAATAATTGTGTTGCACAAGTGAGATTCAGAGGAACAATAGACACAGAAACATTAAAGGGGGAGGAAGGCTTATAGTTCTGAAAATCTAGATACTTTTGGAATGGGTTACCTAGGGTACATAAAAGGTATAACATGCTCCCAAATCCATAAGAAATAAGAGGGAGGGATGAATAAGGGAGAAGGGGAAGCAAAAGAAGAGAGGGAAGTAGGAGGTTAAGTAATAGCAAGGCAAGTTAAGGAGCTGAATTAAAACAGAAGAATTAGCTGGGATAGGAATGACAATGAGGATAAGAAATAGAATTTACTAGCACACACAAAAAAGAAGTATGGTTAGTAATCATTGATTTTAGACAAAGTCAAACTTAAACATTCAATCAAGAGGGAAATCTACATTATATGTCAGCCATACTAATATTGTTTTAGATGCATGTTTACATATGGATAAATGTGTGTGTATTTTTAAAATTCCTGAACTAAAGAATTCCTAGGTGAACTTTGTGAATTGCTTGGATAGTATAAATTTAAGTTGAAAGAGAAATAGCTGTCTATTTGTTCCACAAAGTTGCTCTTGTCTTTTGCAGGCATTGTAATGATTATAATGCTTTATCATTTCACATTACAAATATATGTTAATGAAAGTTTTTGAGATTTTTTTTAATATATAAGCATTTCTGCTGTGATAGAAGAAATAATTAGCTAATCTCCATTTAACATCTACAAACTTTTCCAAAACAGCATAATAAAAACATTTTTGTATACAAAACTAAATTTACTGTGGACAACTTGCTGTTCCTTTCAAGTATACAACAAAGTTATCATGTCATTTTTTTTCTTTTGTTCTTCTTTCCGTTGCTTCCCACTCTAGAGATGGCAACCACTAGACATATGTACACATACACATATGCAAGTTTATTCTATACATGCTTATCTTTGTTCGTTCTTTCTCTGGAGCAGATGTATTTCTTCCAATGTCCTTTATAGTTAATATGGGTATTTACAAGAGAGCAAATAAGCAAACAAATTCTTTCCTTTCTGCTAGTCAGACTCAGATCTAGCACTGAATTTTCCTAACTCACTTCCTTCATCTTTTGAAGGATAAATTATCACTAAGTCAAACCTAAATATTGTGTGGTTGTTTTTGTTTGTTTGTTTTTATTTTGGCAAGGAGAGAGCTCCAGCAGCTTTCTGGAAAACTGAAATCCCCTGTCATGATTATGTGATGTGTGCTTGGCACATAATAAGTGCTTTATCTATCATCCCAGGCTTGTGTTCTGTTTCCAGAATTTTTCATTTAATTACTCCTTCTGTCCAAGTGGTACATATGGTTTACCTCAGTGACAAAAATCTCTTCTCTTTCTTCCTTTTTTGTCTTTCTCTCAATCTCAGTAATATATTTGGTTTTTGTATTTCCCCTTGGGAGTATAGTATTTAAATATACAATGTCATTTGTCATCTGTCTCCTCTTTCACTTCCTTTACCTATCCTATTTAATTAATTAAGTCTTGCTTATTGAAAATTGTAGCCCTGCCTTAGTTTCATCCAACTATTTATTTGGTCCAATTTGTCTCCTTGTCCTATAACTTGTTGTTTCTCATTGTTTGCCTAAATTTTGGACCTTTTGCATAGAGAGGATTCCTTTGATTCACTATAGGATTCTTTCTTGAATTTTTTTTCCTCTGGTGAATTTCTGCTTATCTTAGCTGCTTTCTTCTTTCTACCTAGATTGGGAGTCTTCCTTCTCCACCATACATATTTGTTTTAATTCTTTTTTAAAAAATTAGATTTGTGAGATATTTGATAAGTCCATTCTTATTAGCCTTTGTTTGGTGTACTTGTTAGGAATCTTTCAACCTTACCTTGTAAACCATGATCCAGAAATTTAAATCCAAGTCTTAGGTACCACCTTCTTAGTCAATTGTTTACTTCTGCCTTCTTTCCTATTATCTATTGGAGGTGGACTTAACTTACTCTTTTTGTTCAGGAATGACATTAGGACTAAATGAGGTACTTACAAATCATTGATAGCTAACAAAAAAGATTTACTTAGCTATAACACAAGAAGAATTTGCAGCACAAATACAATAGAACTTTGTTTTTCTGGGTAGTCTCACTCTTCTGCACCTAGAAACTCTTTGTTGCAGGGCAGAGCAAGGTGACACCAAAGTTTTCCAAATCCACCAAATTGAAGGGACCAAATTGAAAGTAACTTGTTTACAAGTACATGAGAGTTTTTATCCTTTTAGGTGATCAAGAAGCTACTTCAAAAGAGGTAAGGATTAAGCAATTTTCTAGAAAAAAACTTTTTGTAGTTTAGGAAAAATTAATACCCATTGTAGGAAAATGGGGAGTCCCTATCTTACACATCTTGACTTCTGTAAGTAACAGAGAAAAAAAATCACAACTTTTGCTTCTTGTTTTCAGATTTTTGCTCAAAACTTCATAATTTTTAGCAATACTTTTAAAGTTCCTCCTGGAAATGCCATTGCACCTACATGAATTATCAAAAGTCCTTTGTTGTCATTTGTTTTGAAATGTCTTGGCAAGTTCTTGGCTATTTGCTCTAGGAAGAAAACGTACTGCTATATTATTATCAACTATTGACAAATAGCTATCTCTGTATCCCTGAGTTTGAAATCGCCAACTATTCATCTTTTCTTCTTTTGCTTCTTGCTGGATAATATTTTATCTGATTATTTCTGAGACTTTAATGTGTCATTCTTCCTCCTCACAACATGTAGCTTTCTCTTCTTCAGGAAAACTCTAAAATCTATTGAAATCTAATTATAGCTGCTTTCCCCTCTCCTTTCCACCCTTTGTAACATTCTGCTATTATTCATTACTCTGATAAAAGTCCAGGGTTTTATCCTTCATCTTAGATCTCCTTCTTTCTTTCCAATTGAAGTTTTACATATCTTTTCTTTGGGAAATAGTTTCTTTAGGAAATATTTCCACATTCCAGGAATGTGGAAAGGCATTTGTTCAATGCTCAATGTATCCTTTAAAAGAGAAATCATTTTACACCTGAAACACAGAAAACAAATCATTGATGTGGCAGAAATGCAGACCATTTTCCCTAATGTGAAACATTCTTTCCCATTTCTTGATGGAAAAGTGATGGATGGTACAGAATAAGACATACATTTTCTGCCTCAACCAATACAAAAAAATTTGCTTGAATATAATTACTTGTTACAAGTGAGAGTTTTTTTATTGAAAGAGGGAGAATGAGGACTAAATGATGCACAAGAGAAAAGAAGAAAAGAATGTCAATGAACATCTAAGAACCATATAGAAGAAAGGAAGGGGATTGAGGAGGGAACACAGAGAAGCTGAATAACATAAGTAGTATGTTAAATGTGATACATATTTAAATAGGCAAGTTGTATTAATAGACTCATAATTTCATATGTAATCCTGTTTTTCTATCTTTTGTTTGTAGTTTTCATGTTTATTGATGATTTTAAGGTTCATATAAAGAAAAATTTTAAAAATTACTAGTAGAACCTTTTGCTAATTTCCTTACTGATATAAACCTGATTGCACTTTGCTTAAAAGAATGTTTTTCTTATTTATCTAATTTATGTTCTTTTTTGTTTTAAGTCATAATTAGTCCAATCATTTCTAAATTTATAGGCATTGTTCATCGTTCACAGTTCTTTGCTAGGAACAAATAAGTACTTCTATAAATATTTTTATAACTATTGGCATTTTCTCTTTCATTTGGTATTTCGGAGGTATGTGCCCAGTCACAGTATTACTAGATCAGAAAATTATTGAGTTTTTTGATATGTGTTCTGAAGTGATTTTCATAATGACAAGAACAATTCACAATTTCATCAATAATGTATATATGTGCTTGATTTTCTCATTGCCATACCAACAATTATCACTTCCCTTTTTGTCATCTTTGTCAGCTTGATGGGTGTGAGGTAGAATCTTAGAGTTGTTTCAAACTGCAATCTCTTATTTAATTATTTTAGGTAGGTTTTAATGGTTTTTTAGGGTTGATTTAAGACAAATTTAGGATTGTTGGTTGCTCATATTTCATCTTTTGAGAACTGTTTGTTCATATCATTTTTCAAATTACCTATTAGAAAATGGCTCTTGATCTTATATATATTTGTAGCAATTTTTATAGTATTATTATAGCTTTATTATTACTAATATTAAATAAATTATTATTTATTATATATTAGATCTTTGTCAGAGAAATTTGCTGAAAAGATTTTTCCCCAAGTTTAATTTTAATTTTTTGTTTGTTTGTATTTCAATTCTGTGTTATCAAAATGGTTCATTTTATTTCTTGTGTCCCTTCTTTTCCTGATTTGGTCAAGATCCTTCCTCTCTAAATAGTTTTAAGAGATATCAGTTTTCCTATTTCTCAAATTTGTTTATAATCCTTTACATCTAGGTCATGTATCCATATGTAATTCAGTGTTGTATATGGTATGAATTGCTAGTCTAAATATAATTTCTTCCATATAGCCTTTTAGTTTTCCAAGAATTTTTACCAAAGATTGAGTCATTTTCTCATTAATTGGTGACTTTGAATTTATTGAACTCTATGTTTCTATGTTTATGTGTGTCTAGGTCTAGTTTACATTATCTTTTCTGTTGATAAACTTTTCCATTTTTGAATTGGTATAAAATTGTTTTCGGCGTTTTTGCTGGGTATAAGCACTGTGGTTCAGATCTGTTCCTTCTAAGTTCTCTTCCTTCCTACTTAAAACAAATTATTTCTCTTGATTTTTTGTTCCTCTAGCTGAATGCTGTCATTCTTCTCCCCACCCCTGACCCCAATTTCATGAAAAGTCCTTTGGAAGTTTTATTGGTTTGGTGTCAATTTGTAAATTGATTTATATTATATAAGTATTTTTATTATATTGGCGCAGCCTAAGCATGAACAATTAATATTTCTCCATTTTTGTCTTCCTTTACTTCTATAAATAGTATTTTGTAGTTATTTCATGTAATTCCTATCTGTTCCTTATTGTTATATTCATAGATATTTTATATAGCTTATTTTGATTGGATTTTCTTTTTCTGTCTCTTCCTATTGAATTTTGTTGACAATATACAGAAAGGTTGATGATTTTTGGATGTTTATTTTATGACTTGCTATTTTACTGGTTATTAATTATATCCATTAAACTTTAGTTGGATATCTCAGGTTTTCTAGAGAAGTGAACAAATCATTGACAAAAAGGAGATAATTTTGTTTTTTTGCCAATGCTTAAGACCTCATTTTTGCTTGTCTTCTAGCATTTAATGCTTGTTATAACAATAGATACCTTTGCTCTAAGCCCGATTTTATTAGAAAAGCCTATACCCTTTCTTCGTTGTAGATAATAGGCATAGAGAACACTTAAAAAATTAATAAAGATAACTAGGACTTCACTTGATTTCTTTCTTAAATTATATTTCTCACATTTTCTGTTCCAAACATTTTTCTCATTACTGCCTCCGTCAGACTACCACTTTCTGCTTATTCCTGCTTGGTAGCTATTTTGGGATTCTAGTTTATGTATAGTAGCACCTCATTTACTCTCCCTATTCATTTCAAAATTTCTCAAGAATATGACTCATTTTCATCTTTCCAAGCTAATAGAATTAGATAGCCTTTCTTTACAAGACTATCTCTCTACACCTGTTTTTTTCTAATCTGGTCCTACCTCTGGAAACTTGTTCTGTTAATAATCTCCCTCCCACCTACCTGATTTTAGCAGTTTCAGTGTCCCTCTCCACCACTACCTCACTCCTGTCCATTTATTCAAGTCCTTTTTGTCTAGCCTAAAAGTATCCATTTGTATACAAATCCATCTTGATGGCACCAGTCTTCAGTTTTGATTTGTGAATTACTTTCTTAATACTATCTTTATCACTAATTTGACAATTGTTAGGGGATATCTTGTATTCTTGTTTCTTGAATTATTACATACACCCTGTCTTCCTAATGAGTCTGAGGTTCCTGAGGATATTTATGTCTCTTTCATTTTAAGGAAGCACTTTTCATTAAGTTTTAGAAAGCTTTTAATTGAATTCAAATGAACTGTTGCAAGGTATAACTGTATGTGAATACACATATAACAAGTCTTTGAATGAAACTTTCTTGTTGTTTTTGTTGAGGAATTAGGTCATAAATCCCAAGTTACAGCTATAGATCCTGCGAATCCAATATTCTTGAGAATTTCAAGTAAAATTTTATAAATCATCAGTATTTTATTTTGGCATAAGCCAAATTATCTTTTCAGGATTAATTAGCCTTCTTAGAAATTGTGTGAATGCTTCTGAATCTACTGAGGTCTCCTGGCCTTAAGAAAGCAGTCTCTACCCACTTTACTCCTCTCTGGAAGACATGTGCTTTCTCTTTGTCTAGAAATTTATAATCAAATAATGAGAAATATATCAACTTGTTAACTAATCTTCCCAGTTCAAGTACAGTGAGATCACAAATGTAGAAAACAGATTTTTCAGTAGTTGGGAAAAAGCCCATTGAACATTATGCTATAAAATCAATGGAGAATGAAGGAAGAAAACTTTGAGAGCTCTAGAATTTCTTAGTTAGTGTCTTTCTGGCAAGCAAATGGGTAATAAAAATGAGCTTGTTGGAAACTTTGAAGTTTTTTTTTTTTTAATTTTTAATGTAATGGGAGCAGAAGAAAGACAAAAAATCTGAGAAAGGTCATCTCAGATTCAAGAAAATGGCTTCTAAGTCACTTTCTTATGCTATCCTTTAACAATATCTCCCCACACTCCAGCCTTCACTAATTTTTTCTACTCTCTGTTTTTAAAAGAACATCAAATTGTTAGCATTTTGACTAATTTCTCAGCTATCTTTTCAAGGAAAAAAACATATAGATGTTACTGCTTTTTTAAGAATGAGAAAAGAGCGTTAGTGTTCTGAGCAAAGGAAGCACATGTTTCTGTTAGTTTACATGAGCCAATATATTGGATTTAGTGGTAGTGTTGATTCAATGGGAAAAATCAAAGTGCAAGTGCTGATATAGCATAAAAGACAGAGCACTGAATTTCCAGTTGAAGGACATGAATTTGAATCCTAATTCTGCTATGTAGCTTTGGATCATTCACTTGAGTTCTTTGAACTTCAGTTTCTTTGATCTTGAGAAAATTGAGGTCCAAAGAACTCAAGGAAATGAAGCAATAGATGAGCTGTAATATCTAAAGCTTCAAAGTGTCACATGGAATCCAAATATGTCAGTCAAGAAAGCTCATATGATCTCAGTCTACTTTGAAAAGGGAATAGGAATAAGATGGTGATAATCCTGCTATACCTTATCATGTGTCAAACCACATTTAAATTAATATGTTTAGGCCTGGGTGGTACATTCTGGAAGGACATTAAAAGTCTGGAGATGGTCCAGAGGAAATCAGTTGGGTGAGCTAAGAGTCTCAGGTCTTTGTAACTTGAGAATTAATTGAAGAATCATAAAGTTCAGTTTGGGGAAAAGAATAAATAGGGATTGGGGGAAAAATACTGTCTTCATTTATTTGAAAGGCCACCATGTGGAAGTTAAATTATATTTGTTCTGTTGGGCCTCAAAAAGTGGAATTAGAAGTAATGGATAGAACTTTAAAACAGACAACTTTTCCATTTTTAAAACTACTTGATTTTGTGATTCTATATTTAGACTGATTAACACTCCATAGCATGTGTCCCATGTGGAAGAATGATCCTCCAATAAATAAGTAGTACTAGAGGGATTCAGATGTGAATTTGGATTTAAATCAACATTTCATTTTCTGGCTTTATTTGCTTCCATTGTACAAATGATAGGTTTTGTAAATATTACAAATGTCATAGAGTTATACTTTGGCCTTCTACATAACCACCAACTTGCTGCACATAATACTGAATATTATTTCAAATACCTAGTATAGTGAACAGGAAATCAGTTCAAAACAGAATTTTAATTTATGGAACCCAAATAGGACTAATATTGTAAGAGATGTGTTTAGATATAGTTAACTACCATAGGGATTATCATACAAATCTCTCTTGCAAATAAGTTAAAAAAATAAAACTAACCACTTATGCCTTTAAAAATTTATTGAAATACTTTATTCAATCACAAAATTTTCTCCTATATCCTTCCTTCTTCTTCTCTTCCTGAAAGTCATTTCTTTTAATGATATTTATTTTCTGAGGCAATTGGGGTTAAGTGATTTTGCCAGAATCACACAGCTAGGAAATATTAAGTGTCTGAGGACAGATTTGAATTCAGGTCCTCCTGACTTGAAGGGGTACTCTAATCACAGAGCCACCTATCTATCTCAATAGTTTTTTTTTTGTTGTTGTTGTTTTTTGTTTTTTAGGAAAAAGAGGAAGAAGAGAAAATAAATAGCAAAACCAGTCAATATATTTTTAAAAAATCTGATAACATTACAATGTTCCATGTCAAAGGAAGACTTTCCTCCCCAGTTCTGCAAAGGAGTAGGGAAGAGTATCTGTTTTCTTTTATATCTATATAATCTATGTCTAGCTATACCTATATCTATATCTATATCTATATCTATACTAGATATCTGTGAGATAGATATAGATAGATATATTTTAATCAATTTGCTTTATGTAAACTTGAATCACTTATTTTAGATTTTTTGGTAGTTCTTTCAATAAGTATTGTTGTTCTCATGACATATGCTGTTTTCTTAGCTCTGTTTACTTCATTTTGCAACAGTTGTGTAAGTTTTCTGTGCTTCTCTTTATCATGTCCACAAAGACCTTTAAGAAAGTCACACTCTCCTCATTAAATATGTGACTACTAAGAAGCATGAAATCAAGACCCTTTATGACTATGACTACTACTAATGACAGCTAGTATTTATATAGAGCCTACTATGTTCTAGATACTAAGTTACGCTCTTTACATTCTCTCATTTGATCCCTCACAACAGCCTATCATTTTACAGTTGAGGAAACTGAAGCAAACATAGGTTAAGTAGCTTTTATTGACACTGGCCTCCTTTTTGCTGTTTTTCACACAAGACATTCCTCTCTGCAGGCATTTTCATTGGTTGTTCCCTATACTTAAAATACTCTGCCTCCTTATCTCTACCCTTTGGTTTCCTTCAAATTTCAGCATAATTCCACCTTTTTGACTTAATCCTATTCCTTCTATTGATTATCTCCAATTTATCCTGTCTTTATCTTGTTTGTTCCTAGTTGTTTTCATGCAGTATCTCCCATTAGACTATAATTGCTTTGAGAACAGAAACTATCATTTGTCTTTCTTTGTAGTCCTAGTGCTTAACATAATGCAGAGTACACAGTAGGTATTACATAAATTCTTATTTTCTTTTTTCCTTTTTCCTTTCTTTTTATCCTCAGATCTTATCACAAGATATGGCATTTACTAGGCACTTAAATGCTTAACTAACTGATATTGGAACAAGTAAGTATAACCTTCCTTGTTTGAACTGCTTGGCAGTTCAGCTTGAGAAAGAATCTAATGCTCAGTACCATATCTTACCAGGTAATCTTTAGAATCCTCTAAGACAATTCAAATGAAAGAAATTCAGTTTTCTGGTATATTGTCCAGGTTTCACAGACATATAACAATGAGGTCAGCTGGCTTCATAGACCTTCAGTTTGGTGGACAGACTAATAATTTCTTATTAATTACTCCCTATATTTTCCTTCAGAGCCTCCGAAACATAATTAGTTCTGGCAATACATGCATTAATCTCATCATAAATGCATGCATTCCTAGAAAGTATACTGCCAATGTAAGTGAAATTATCCACAGCAGGAATAATTTCTTGATTTGTCATAATAAATGGTTCTATATATGGATAATGCAGTTCTGGCTCATGGAGAACCTCTGTTTTCTTAGTATTGATTGTAAGGCCAAAATTAGCACAAGTAGCAGAAGAGATCTTAATCTGCTGCATCTCAGCTTCAGAGACTGCAATGAATGCACCAATTATCTGCAAACAAAAAGTCACATACCAGCTCTCCCTCCACTTTAGTCTTGGCTTGTAGTCTTTTCAAGTTAAATAATTGACCTTGAGGATCTTGATGCTATTTTATCTTTGTTGAAGTCATCTGGCAATATTGCTAGAAATACTATGCTAAAAAGCATGGGAGCAAGCATATAGGCCTGCCTTACTTTACGGCTTTTGGAAAAGCAGGAGAGTTGGTAATTTGTGTCCAGTCACCTTTTGTGCTAATTTGTCCTTCACATAGCTCCCAAAAGAATCTTCCCAAGACAAAAATTTGACCCTATCATTCTCTAGCTCAAAAAATATAGGGTTCCCTATTGCCAATAGGATAGACTTCAAATTTTTCAGCTTGTCCTTCATGTCCTTCATGGTTTAATTTCCTTTTTCTTTTTTGTGTGTGGGATTGCTAATATTATTTTGTGGAGTTTAATACACATTTTACACATATTTAAAAATAAATACATTATTTGGTGCTTATATTTTATGTATAATTATTTAATACTTTTTGTTTATTTGAATATTTAGTGGTGTTAGTGATGACTAAATTCAAAATTAAACCATTGACCAAAAGAAGAAGAAAACATGTTTACATTGCTATTTTACTTAAAGCCCTGGGAGCATCAAAGTGTCATTGGCAATTATATTTTATTTAAACAGATAATTCCACTACCACTACTACCAAGATGGTGGTACTACATACTACAACTATGACAACTATTAAAGCTACTATGAATACTATGACTACTACTACCATGACTATTTCTATGAATATTAAAACTACTGCAATTACTACTTTTACCAATAATATAGCTTCAACATTTCCAAAATATTTTCCCTCACATATAACCTTGACAGATAGAATATGCAAGTATTATTTTTCCCTTTTAGAGATGAGAAAACATCTCAGAGAAAGCCAGTTACCTAATCAAGGTCACACAAGTGTTAAAATTGGAACTTGAATCTACCATCATTATAATCATTATTATCATCACCACCATAGCTAGCATCTTTCTATACAGTGTTTACTATGTGTCAGGCAGTATTTTACAATATTATCTCATTTGATCTTCACAACAACTTTGGGTGATGTTGCCACAAATATATATATATATATATATATATATATATATATATATATATATATAACAATTCAGAAAACGGAGGCAGGTAGAGATTAAACTACTTGCCCAAGAACTCACAATTAATAAGTGTCTGAAGCCAATTTTGCACTCAGCTGTGCCTGACTTTGGGCTAAGTGCTCTCTTCATTAAGCCATCTATTTGAGTCAGCCTACCCATGCTGTAGACATTTCCTATTCTATTTTCTACAGCAAGTATTCCACATAAACTTTGCATTGAAGCTATTTTCCTTTCTGTTTTCAATACAGACTGTCCACTAAGCATGAAATGTCTTCTTTTACCTTTTAATTTATATTAGGTTTCATTTCTCTGTGAAGTCTACTTTTGAATGTCAGCTGAGGATCATGAGATCATATATTTAGAGTGGAATGCAACCCCAGAAGTCATCTAGTCCAGTATCCTTTTTTTTGGCAGAAGAAGAGACTGAAGTTGAAGGAATGACTTGGGCACAGTCATTCACATATTAATCATTAGTCAAAGTCAGGATATGAATGCAGTCCTCTGACTCCAGAGTTGGCATACTTGGCACTACATAATATTGTCATTGACTTTGGCCATAATTTATTAACCAATCTTTCCCTCCTCTACACTCATGGCTCATGATACTTCTCTGATTCATTTATCATACTATACATTCTGCTATGTTTAGATGCCTTATCTTTCTTATTAGAGTATAAGTTTTTGAGGGCAAGAGCCATGTCTTTTTAAAAAATCTTTATATTCCTCTTAGTGTCTAGCATTTTTCTTTTTACTTTTAGCAGATGTTTAAGAAATATATATTGAATGAGTGAATGAATGAACTCAAAGGGAATCAGTGAAGATTCTTAAGCAGAGAACTACAAGTATTTTAAGAAACAGAGGGGATAGTAAATATTTCATGTATGCTTTCATGAATATTCAGATTATAGAAGTAGCAGTAGCTAATTTGATAGTTCTACAGATTCTATTTTCCTGACTATTGGGGGAGAGAGAATGTGATTCACAGAAATTTGTTTAATAACAGCCATACCATTTCAAAATTTCCTTTAAAATATATTTTAGGAGCTTAATTTGTCCTTTCTTTAAAAAAAAAAAAAAAGCTTTTTTGTTTTTCATTCAAAAAAGAGTCTAAATGAAAACATTACCTAGGAACATAAAATTTCATGAGGAAAAAAATCACATGCCATTTTAATCATTTACTTTATAGTTATATTTCAGCATTATGCTTTTTAAATGTACCAGTATTTTTTAGAGTTAACGCAAAAAAATCTGTTTTATTTCTGCTGCATTGCAACTTTCACTGACATTGCTACAATAGTAACTCATGTTGACAAACTGTGTTACATAAGATCTGTTTTATGGGGGCTATTTTATATGGCCAAAATGATGACATTGTGTCTTTGTTCTGGGAAACTTTTAACTGATTTTTATAAGTATAAATACACACATATGAGTTTATGTGTATGTGTGTATATATATATACACATAATATGTGTATGTATCTATGGTATGTGTATGTATTCTATAGCTCCAAATAATTATGGCAACATGAAAGTACTTTCTTAGTTATTTTTAAAGATTTTGGAAACCAGTATTACTCAGAGAATTCCAATTCCAAAAGCCTCAGTGAATGAGGGGCAACTAAATACAAACATTGTAGATAAGATCTACTATTTCAAAACATTAGGAAGCCACGATTTCCTTGGTATAGTTACACTCTAGACCAACACAGATTTTTAACCTTTTGGTATGTAAATAAACAGTTTCATGAGTTGTTATGGCCCAGAAATCTATCACTTAGTTGCCACCTTTCCCAATAAGCAATCTTCTAGAAGATGGAAAACTCTCTATTTTCATTATCTATTAATCTCATGAAATACCATTTACATTTTTTAAATCTTGGTGATAGACAATCTAAATCTGTTAATCCATATTAAATTCAAATCAATTAATCCATAAATATTCATTAGGCTTCTACTAAGTGCCATGCACTGTGCTGGGTGTTAGGGACACAAATACAAAGAATGAAATAGGTTCTATCCTCAAAGGAGTGTACATTCTAATGAGGAAGACAAATAGCCTGTTATAATATATGCAGCACAAACAAAAAGTGAATAAATGCAAACATATTCAAAGAAAATATAAGCTGGTGTTGGATAAAGATCATGAGCTTTTGGAGGTATTAGTCAATCAATAAACATTTATTAAGTACCTACTATGTGCCAAATACTATAGTAAGAGCTAGGTATGTAAAACAATCTCCAAGAGTCTGCAATTTAATGAAGTAGACAATAAACAAATAAATACATACAAACAGGTATAAAGAAGATGAACAGGAAATAAGTAGGAAAGAGAAGGTGCTTGAATTAAGAGAGGTTGGGAAAGGGTTCCTGTAGAAGATGAGATATCTTTAGGACTAATGAAGTCAGAGAAAGCAGAAGATAAGAGAAAAGGGAGGAGAACATTTCAGGTTGAGGGACATAAAAAAGTCTTCATGAGGTATTTGAGCTGTATCATAAAGGAAAAAAAGGAAAGGTGTGAAGCAGAATTTAGGAGAGTGCACTGAAATAGCATGGGACAGCCAGTGCAAAGAGATCCAGAAAAGGGGAGATTGAGTGTCCTGAGTGAGGGACAGAAAGGAGGACATTTTCGGTGTATAGTAGAGGGCATAAAATGGATTGGGGTTAGATTGTGAAGGACTTTAACATTTAAATAAAAGAGTTTATATTTTATCCTAGATGACACAACAAACCACTGTAGTTGATTGAAATAGAAGGAAGTGGGGAATCACATGATCAGATTCTGCACTTAAGGAAAATGATTTTAGCAGTTTTATGTAGGATAGACTAGAGTGTTATGAAACAAGGCCCAGAGTGTAATGAAAAAGGTGCTGGAAAAATCTCATGGTTTTTTTTTTTTTTTTTTTTTTTTTTTTTTAAACAAGGCGATGAATATCTTAACTATGATGATGTCTCTGTGAGTAAATAGAAGGGATAAAGTTGAACCATATAAAATAATTGCACAACTTCACCACATAGAAGAAAGATTTAATGGGGATTGTTGGCACATTTTTAGGAGACTATTTAGGCCAATAATAAACATATTAGCAGACTAAAAATGAATGCCATAAATGAAAATATGATTTTAAATAATAATTCTAAATATTTAATATGAATAATTACTCATAGATTTACTTTCTGGCCCAGTAGGGTGTGCCTGGATATAAAAACACAGGGACTTCCAAACTTTAACTTCCTATGTCTATGCCTTGGCAATGGCTGACTTCCAGACCTAGGAATTCTCTCCCTCCTCTCCTTTACTTTATAGCATCCATAGCTAATTTCAAAGATCATTCCCAATATCACTACCTACAAGAAACCTATTCTGATTCTTATTCTCCTCCTAGAATTAAGTTAGTATATATTTTAAGTGTAATGTTTAATGTAAATGTCATTTTTCTCTCAATAGGATCTAGACTCCTCAAGGGAAGGATTTATTTCATGCTTTGCCTTCATATTCCTAGTATGGAACACAGCACCTGACATAAAATAAATGTGTAATTGTCATTTGTAATCAGGACCTCAGGAGTTGATTATTTGATTTGTGTGTGAATTGGATTTAGGTTAGGCAGAGTTGCACAGTCATTAATTTCATTCTCTCTTCCAGAATTATCAAAATTCAAGTCAAATTTGACTTTTTCAAAAGTCAGGATGATGTGTGATGGGCTTGGGTTGCACTTGGATAAGCTTGGTGACTTTATGTCTGACCATACTTTAAACTCTCCATAGTACCTTCTTTAGTCTTCTTCATGGCCATTGGAAAAATCACTCTCATCACTCCACTGGGGAAAGTCTTCACATATTTGGAGGCGACATCTCTCTAAGTCACAAATAGGTTTGAGGTCTGTGGGTTATTCTCAACCTGGTTTAGCCTATCTGCCAAGATGCTTTTACTGGATTATGATTCTTTTGCATACTACAACTTCTTGGAGGCCAAGGCTGGAGTTGGGTGACTGTTTGGATAACAAAGATAAAAGAATAATCCTAAAAAGGGCTGGACAAGTTCTTTACCAAGATGCTAGTCTTCCCTTAAATTTCATACATTCTATATGCTTAATACATTCTTGTTGAATCGCATAGTAATAGAGACAAAGAAAGAAAGAAAACAGAGGGAAATAAAACAGATTTCTGATGTTTCTCTGCTCAGAAAAGAACAGTCTTATAATGACTTTGACCTGTAAAGGAATGTGGCTTCCTGAACTTACATACTGTGTCACTCTTAGATAGAGAGGGAATCTAGGACAGAGAGCTAGTTCTGACAGCTGCTACCTCAAGGCTGACCAGAAAGGCAAAGAAGAAGTCAAGAGAACATACTCCAAAAAAACCTAGAGGAAACTATTATTTCTACTTGTGGTTAAATTAGATCACATGCTTCTTCTAGTCATATTTTCTCCTGATAACATGAAAGAAAATATAGAAAGCATTCTAAGCCTGGGAGACAGCCCGTCCCAAAATATATCTGGTCATTGTCCCTTTGAATAGGCTGTCCTCCATTCCTGGAATATTCTTCTCTTGCCTTCTGTCCTTTAGAACCCACATCTCCATTTAGTGCTCAGCTCAAGTATCACTTCCTATGAGGCCTTTCTCAGTTGATAGTGTTGTCATTTTCATAATTATATATTTAGTTATTATGTAGTCAACATTTTCTTTCATTCAATATGTTGTGTCAGTCTGCCAAACCCCATTCCACTTCAACCTCAGTAAAGTATAAACTCCTTGCGGGCAGGAAATATCTCACTTTTGTATTTGTATTTTTAACATTTAGTTACTGATATATAAAAAAAATCAATTAATCAGTCAGTATTAATTAAGTACCTATTTGTGCCAGGGATTATGTTAAGTACTGGGGATACAAAAAAGAGACAAAAGATAGATAACTTGTCCTCAAGGATATCACAGTCTACTGAAGAAAACAGCATGTAAACAAACATATATATGCAAGCTATATCCAGGACAAATAGGATATAATTACTAGAGGAAAAACTAGAAATAAAGGGGATTGGGAAAATCTCCCTGTAAAAGCTGGGGTTTTAGTTAGAATTTGAAGGAAACCAGGAAATACAATACTTAGAATTGAGGTACACAGAATTGGGAGAGAGTTCCAGGCATGGGGAATAAACAGAAAAAATACCTTTAATCCAGAAATGGAGTGTCTTTTTCATGGAAAAAGCCAGGAGGTCAGATTTACTAGATTAAAGAGGCTGGAGAGTGAAATATGGTATAAAAAGACTAGAAATAGGAGAGAAAAGTTATAAAGGGATTTGAATAAAGTATTTGAATATAAAATAGGAGAGAAAGTTATAAAGGGATTTGAATGCCAAACAAAAGATTTTGTATTTGATGCTGGAGTGATAGCGAATTACTAGAGTCTATTGAGTAGAGAAGGTGACATGGTTAGACCTGTATTTTCAGACAATCACTTGTGACTGAATGTAAGATGGATTGAAGTGGGAAGAGAATTGAGGCAAGTAGAACTACAATGGGTTCTAGCAGTAATGTAGGCATAGGGTCATGAAGGTCTACATTAGAGCAATGGCAGTATCAGAGTATATTTGAGGGATGTTGTGAAAGTGAAATCAATAGGATTAAAAAATAGATTGGAAATGGGAGTAAGAGATAGTGTGAAGTTGAAAATGATTCCTAAATTGCAAGCCTGAAGGATTGGGAGAATGGTATTGTTCTCTACAATAAGAAGAGAATGTAGGAAGAGAGAAAGTTTCACAGGAAAGATAATGAGTTCTGTTTTGGACATATTTAGTTTAAGATGTATGAAAGAAATTTGGAAGTGTAAGATTAGAAGCCAGCAGAGAGATTGGAGCAGGATAGGTGGATTTGACTCATCAGCATAGAGATGATAATTAAATACATGGGAACTGATGAGATCACAAAATGAAATAATATAGAGGGAGAATAGGAGAAAATCCAGGACAAAATCCTGAGGGACCCCTTCAGTTGGTGGTCTAGCTGAGGAACCAGCAGAGGAGACAGGGAAGGAGCAATCAAAGAAGTAGGAGGAGGAGGATCAGGAAAGTGTGATATCTCAAAAACCAACAGAAAAGAATTATCAAAAAGTGACAAAGTCTGCAGAGAGATCAAGGATAACAAGGATTGAGAAAAGGTCATTGAATTTGGCAACTAAGAGATCAGGATTAATATTGGAGAGTAATTTCAGTGCAATGATAAAATAGAGTCTGGAATGTAGAGAGTTAAAAAGAGTGAAAAAAGAGAAAGCAGAAGCACTTGTAGATAGTCCTTTGGAGAAGCTTAAGTATAAAGAGCAGAATTATCTGGGATGGAAGAATCAGATGGAAGTTTTTCCAGGATAGGAAAATACAAGCATGTTTATGGGCAATAAGGAAAGAATCTATAGAAAAAACATAGAAAATAAGTGAGTGAAGACAGTGGGTGATCTGTTGTTGGTGATCAGATAGAAAGGCATCATTTGAATGGATACAGAGGTTAGTTTTGGCAAGGAGTAAGGTTACTTCATCTTTTGAGACAGGGATGGGATAAAAACAGAAGGCATCTGAGTGATAGATTAGGAAGAGGGGAGAAGAAGGAGCTTTGTGAATGATCTCAATCTTTTCTGTAAAATGTAAGGTAAAGGTCTTAGCCAAGAGTGAGTGGGAGTCATGGGGAAGGATGAAAAGTTTTGGACAAGCCACTGTGGAGAGGAGGATAGTGAATTGATAAGAGAGGTATAACAAAATTACCTAGCAGCAGGGAGAGTCAAGTTGTATAACATTAATTTTTACTGGATTAAGTTAGAATGATTGCATGATTTTCTCTACTTTAATTCAGCAGCATGTGTGTAAAAGTGAAAGCAGCAAGTAAATGATGGAAATGATACAAGGCTGAGACTTGACAAAGTGCAATCAGTGATATGAAAAGGGAGCCAGGGATTCAAGAGGAGAATAGTGTAGAATTGGGTTGTTTCGTCAAGGGACAAAGACAGGGAAAAGAAGAAAGAATTGCTAATGCAGGGAAGATAACATGGGAAAGAATAGAGAAGTCAAAAAATTCCAGGTCATGATGTTAATAAAGAGTAGGTTTTTGTAAGGAAAGGCAAAGAGGGAGTTGAAAAACTAATAGATTTTGATTGGATAATAGTATTTTGGAATTCTTGAATATTGATGTGGTACATTTCTGGGTAATGGCAAGGTCAAGAGTATGACCATATTTATAAGTAGCCAAGGTGGGAATGAAGAGCAGGTGAATAACTTAAGGTATTTGAGGAACAGTCAACATGTATATATCAAAGTCACCTAGGATGAGGGTATGAGTTGGGGAGGGGAAAAAACTTGTGAGACATATAACAAACTTATTGAAAAAGGAAGGGGAGTGACTTGGGGGTATATAGATAATAGCTCCTAGGATTTTGATTGGGTGGCAGATATGAAAAACATGAATCTCAAAAGAGATGAGATTACTACTGTGTAATGGAGATAGAGAATCTGGAAGTGGCAATGGGAAGTAAGAAATATTGCAACTACCATGCCTCAATTAATGGGCTAAGGAGAATGAGGGAAGCTACATCTTCAGCCAATTCTAGAAAGGGAAGATATGTCACTTAGAGATGCCAATTTTCAGGAGAAGTTAGTAGATAGAAAGAATGAGAGAAGAAACACTTTAGCATCATTGCCCACGGAATAATATGCCACAGAGTATAATGCAAAGGTGCTTAGATGAAACTTTGGGAGTGGGGAAAAAATAAGGAATTGGATTGTTGGGATAAGGAGCAGAATTTGGATTATGATCCACAGGGATTATAATCACTGGGATATGAAGAGTATGGCCAAGTGTGAGAATGTTAAGTGTTGAGTAGTGGGTACCAGTCTTCTTCCCAAATCAGATTGGAGATCATAATAGAGATAAGTACAATATGATGTTGGAGATACATATTTAAATGATTAGATGGAAGATCCTGTTTCACTATTCCTTTTCCCACCAAATCATGTATGTGGATTCAGCGGAAAAGAAGCAGGAAGTGCAGCAGAAGATGGAAATTGAATTTGTCCATGAGGAGAAAGAAGACCCATTCCCCACTTTCTTACCTCTTTCTTTTCCTTTAGTGGACAGGAAGAGATAGAAGGTCTGAGGGCAAAAGGCAAATTATTTTTGCTTATACCAGACATTGTCTGCATTCCACTTGAGAGATCAGGCTAGCAGAAAGAGAGAGAAGCTTTTTATGGCAAAGTTGGAAGTTGTTTTGGGGCAGATGAAAGACATCCATAGCTCAGTAGGATGGCAAGCTGTTCAATACTCTTCTCATCTGAGGAGACTGGAAATGAGAAAGTTAGAGTCTTCCTAAATAGAGAGAAATCCTTTAGAATAGATGGAAGAAGCCTTTTTCCTGCCCTTTCAGCCCTCCCTCAGGCAACACATTGTGCCCAGAGGAAGGTAGATGGCACAAGGCAACCAATCAGAGGAACATTTTGGCTTTCTCAGTCTCAGGAAATTACCAAAGATTTATCTACTAAGTCACAGACAAGTTGCAAATCTTATTAGTGGTAAGAGTTACCACATGGGAAAATGATAGAAGATTAGTCACTTATGATGATCCAAACTTGTGTATTAAATGCAATACTTAAATCAATTTGGGTTTTCAAAAATTTAGATCCAAGAATCTTTATGAGCAATGGAAAAGAACTTTTATATTAATCTTTACTTGGTCTCATGAAGATAGGCAGTAGATATTTTTTTTGTCTTTTCCTTTCTCTCTCTCCCCAATTATACCCTTCTTGTTTTTCTTATATCTCCAAGGCATCTCATATTGCTTTCTCCATCTTTATTACTGTTTGCAACACCTCCCAATTTAGTATCATTTGCAATTTCATTACAATGCTGGTTATTTCCTCTTCCAGATCATTAAGTTAAAATAGACCTGCTCTAACACCAAACCCTGTGGCACTTATTAGACATAGTCCCCAAATGGTTACATTGCCATTTACTGATAATGTTTATTTAGCTGAGTTTTCGGTCTTCATGACTATTCCCTAATCAGAATGGCAAAATTTCATTTTGCATATGGAATGAGTCACAAAACCAGATACATCTTTTACTGTACGATCTTCCTTCCACTAATTCTGAATTGTTATGTGAAGAGTACAAAGTTTTTAGTCTGATTTATTTTTATCAATTCTCTTTGCTGCTTGCAAAAATAATAATTAATATCTACATTGTGTTTTAAGGTTTGCAAAGTTCTTGATACATATATATTTTTTAATTTTCCCAACAACCCTATGAGATAGGTGCTATTATTATCCTCCTTTTACAGGTAATAATGGCTAACATTTATATATGTCCTAAGCATTGTATTCTTTTCTCAACTGATTCTTTTAACAATCCTGAGAGATAGGTGCTATTATTATTCTCATTTCACAGATAAGGAAAATGAGGAAAACAGAGGCAAAGTGATTTGAACAAGATCACACAACTAGTAATGGAGGTCACATTTGAACTCAGGTCTTCCTGATTCCAGGCCCAGAGATATTTTTTATTATTCCATTTCCCAATTTTCATTTTGACTGACACAGCTCAGTGTCCAAGGAAAGTCTCAAATCAAGGGCTTCCTGATATCAAGTCCAATAGCATGTACTATATCACGGTGTTTCTTCCTGACTTCCAAACTCTCTACATAATACTTTAATGCATTTGTAATCTCAACAATGTGGATTTTTCCTCTATAGAATCATCTCACAGTTGGAAGGAACTTCAAAGACTCCTGTAAGAATGTCTTCTATATCCAACTGCTTGAGATGTCATAAGCTTTGTTTAAAGCCTTGTAATAAAGGAGACAATAACTCAAAAGGCATTCTAATTTTAAATAGCTTTAATTAGGGGAATTTTTTTTCTTAAATTAAGCTGAAATTTGCTTCTTTGCAATTTAATTTGACTGTTTCAAGTTCTGTTCTCTGGAACCAAGAAGATTTAACTAAATTCTTCTTTCATGTAATAACCTTTCTTTTTTTTTTTTTTTCTTTATTATAACTTTTTATTGACAGAAGCCATGCCAGGGTAATTTTTTACATTATCCCTTGCACTCACTTCTGTTCCGATTTTTCCCCTCCCTCCCTTCACTCCCTCCCCCAGATGGCAAGCAGTCCTATACATGTTAAATAGGTTACAGTAGATCTTAGATACAATATATGTGTGCAGAACCGAACAGTTCTCTTGTTGCTCAGGGAGAATTGGATTCAGAAGGTATAAATAACCAGGGAAGAAAAACAAAAATGCAAGCAGTTTACATTCATTTCCCAGTGTTCTTTCTTTGGGTGTAGCTGCTTCTATCCATCCTTGATCAATTGAAACTGAGTTAGATCTTCTCTGCTGAAGAAATCCACTTCCATCAGAATACATCCTCATACAGTATTGTTGTTGAGGTATATAATGATCTCCTGATTCTGCTCATTTCACTCAGCATCAGTTCATGTAAGTCTCTCCAAGCCTCTCTGTATTCATCCTGATGGTCATTTCTTACAGAACAATAATATTCCATAACATTCATATACCACAATTTACTCAACCATTCTCTAATTGATGGGCATCCACTCAGTTTCCAGCTTCTAGCCACTACAAAGAGGGCTGCCACAAACATTTTGGCACATACAGGTCCCTTTCCCTTCTTTAGTATCTCTTTGGGGTATAAGCCCAGTAGTAGCACTGCTGGATCAAAGGGTATGCACTGTTTGATAACTTTTTGAGCATGAACTTCCTATGTCTTAACAGGATGCTTCTTTTAGCTCAGTCTACTTGGCTACCATATCACTCTTACTGATTCATAATAAACTTGCAATGTACTAAAAGATTCCAATGAAAAAACAAAGAAACAAACAAACTGCTGCTATCTTGTCATACCTCCTTCTTTTCCTTGGAAAGTTAAATTTTTTTAACCTCCTGTACTATTTAATATTTTTATCAATGATTTGGATAAATGATTTTATACTTATCAAATTGACAGATAATACAACTGTGGGTGGAATAGCTAACACTCTAGATAATAATTAGGATTTTTAAAAAAGATCTAGACAAGCTAGAGCATTGGAACAAGTCTGAAATTGAATGTAAAGTTTCACATGAATCCAAAAAATCTTTAAAAGTATAAGATGGAGGAAGAATAGATAGAAGATTGTCAGCAAAATATCTAGGGGTTTTAGTATGTTGCAAGATCAACGTGACCCATCAGGGTTATGTGGTAACCAAAAAAATCTAAAGTATTTTTGAATTGTGTTATTAGAGGATTATTTTCCAGAATATCAAAGTGATGCCCTTATTTTACTGTATCCTTATCAGACCACACCTGAAATATTATGTTCAGTTTTGTGTGCCACCATTTCAGAAGGATATTAATAACCTGGAGAGCTTCCAGAGGACAAAAATGACCAGGGGAAAAGGACTTTGTTTGGATTATATTGTGGATGACAAGATGGAGAAAAGAAAACTCAAGGGGAACCATATAGCTATATATTCAAGAATAGTTATCCCTTCCACACTGTGGGTTACAGCACTCCTGCAATCTGGAAAATCTACATATTATTTCTTTGGCCCTTCTTTCATTTTGAATTCATAGTTCAATTTTTTTCTTTTTCTTTTATGGGATGTTTACAGTATCTTATTGTAAAACTTGAGTTGAAACTATAAATACTATTCATATATTTTATGCATTCCTGAGTTTTTGAACTTTTTCTGTATCATTGTCTTCTGTGGTTTCCACAAAACTTAAAACTCCAAGGGGGAAAGTTGTATTGTGGAAGGGATAACTAATTGAAAGGCTATCATGTAAAAGAGAGACTAAACTTATTTCAAATCCTAGAGGGTAGAACCAAGGGCAGTGGCTAAAAGTTGGAAAGGGATAAACTTAGGTTTGATGGAATGGGCTATTTCACGGGGCAGTGGGTTTCCTCTCAATCAAGTTCTTGAAGCTGAATACTCACTTTTTGGTTTTGTAATCTGGAGTTCAAGTCTAGGCAATTGTGTAAGGCTTTCTTAATTGGTGGAGAAAATTGTCATGTGATATTCCATGCTTCCATAAAGAAAGCTTGAGAAAGGAACATTTTCCCTCTTAACTTATAGCTTCAAGAGAGGATTCACTTTTCTAGTCTCTCTGTAGGAGATGTTCCAAAAGGGAGAGAAACATTCTAGGAGAAAAAAAAGACACTTAGAGGAACTAGTATTTATGTATGTTTCTTTTTCTAATTTGCAGCAGTAGAGACTTTAGAAGAATCGCCTCAAGTGATTTTTGGAGATTCTCTCCTTGAATAGAGATATCTCATTCTCACTGGGAAAACTCATTCGTTTTGTATATTTTCTGGTATATTCTAATCTACATAACTTCTCTCTATTTGTTATTGACTTAGAAGAATGGGTTTTTGGGTTAATCACTATGTATGAAAGTTTTTGTGTAGCTGGCTTTGGGTGAGAAGGAAATCAAGACTGGGGGCACTTTATCTTATTAAAGAGCAATAACCAGGAAAAACAACTTGAACCTAAAATTATTTCCCCTAAACTAACAATACTTAGGGGGAGGGGAAGCAGAAAGACATGATTCTATTTTCTTCTATCTTCTCTGAAGAAAGCATAGTAGCCAACCTTATGAACCCACTCTCCTGCTTATCTTGGGGTGGGATGGGGTAAGTGTTCCTTGAAGTCTGTCTTTAAGTAAATAAAGTACTTTTATATACAGTAAAGATTGGATTTGTTTTTATTCAATCAGGAATCTAAGTTTGGGAGAAATGGGAGAGATTCCAGAGCTTTCTATTCATTCCCCTCTGGGAGTTGCATTTAGACATATCCTCAGATATGGGTTGAACAGAAATAGTATAGCAACTAAGATCCCTTCCAATTCTGAAATAATATGTTTCTGAATTTACATTATCAATTTTTTAGCTAGTCAAGATTTTTTTTTTTGAATTCTGAGTCCATTATTCAATGTCCTTCTCATCTCTCTAAGCTTGACATCACCTATAGATTTGATCAGAAAACTATTAAGCCAATCACACCTTTTGAGCTTATCCAACTTTTTACTACATCCTCCCATCAATCTGCCTAACATGTTAGAAGGTTTCCTAATGATATTTTTATATCTTGTAGGAATCAGCATAGCATTGACACTGTCCTTCTATTTTTTCTCCTTATCAAAAAGATGGGCTGGCCAAATTTGCCTTCCAAATCATATATTTTCTCAATGATTACATTTCTTTGATACTGCTACATCACCCTCATTTTTTTTTGGTGTTCACAAGACTATCAGTTTATTCATAATTTTCCTCTTTATTTCTATGTACTTTAGTATTGTAAGGGATTTTTATGTGTGTTATGTTTCTCTCGGGTAGCTTCTGCATAAGAGAACCTAAGCAACAGGTTAACTTGTTTCCTTTCCCCCAAGTTTTTCAATTAGATTCACTAGAGGATGGCATGGATAAAAACAGGTTTGACATTTTCAGATAAATGTGAAATGGAAAAAAAAAAAATTTCAAGTACCCTTGCAGATATTTGTTCCAATTTGTTAGCCAATTATAAAGCTTTCACCTCTATTGTCACTGACAAACCCTCTTCTTTATGTTTCTATTGATAATAGTTACTTAGTTAATAATAGTTATTTCATTGTTCTTTCAATTTCAATCATGGGAGTAAACTTCACTAAAAACTTGAGTAAAAAAGAAGGAATAATGAAATAATTATTATTTATATTAGATCCCTTGAAATTTTTTTACAAAAGATGAATCTTTCTTTGTATTTTACTTTCCTCCTTGTTGAATTGTTAAAATCCAAGTCACTGAAACTCATGGTCAGCTATTTGTTCAATTGAACCCCTGAGTTTTTTTAGCAAGAGAAATAAATAATGTCTTCAGAAGGTTTTACAATTTTTTTGGTTTTATAAATGTCTTGTCTGCTCCATTTAGATTGTAAACTCTTTGAACAGCTAAAGAAGACTAGCACTTTATTTTTCCAGGACTGCTTTCACTCTACTTTTAGTATGCTTAAGGCTTTAAATTAAACCCAATTCTACTTAGAATTGATTGCCAAACTTCTTCAGGAAGCCTGCTGATGAGACAGTTGTAATTCTACCATTCTCATCCTGAGTAGATTTTCTTGGTTAATTTGTAGAAAATCTTCTTCTGCTGTTGATCCATGCTCTCTGAAATGATTGATGTGATGATTGCCTGAATAGACTCTTTGTTTGAAAACCTTTTGTAAACCTGCATCTGCAGTAGTTCTATTTTTTTTTTTTTCCAGAAGAGCACATTATTCTCTATCCTTCCTAGCCAATCCTCCCTGGATGTTTTCCCAGGATACAGTGGGTTGAGAGATACGGAATATGAATCTATTCCTGCCTAAATTTCTAGATCTTCTTATGTTGTACTTGGGTATATACATCAGCAAAGTATTCCAATTCATGCTGGAGTGAGTGTGTATCATTCATACAAACTCTGCCTTTTATTTACATGATACTTCTCAAGGACAAAAACAAAGATTCCTATGGTAAAATTGAAAGTGCTCCATGCTAATAGTCAAATGACATGTATTCAAATTCAGATTCTTTAACAGATTACAAAATGTAAGAATTGGAAAGATTTTAGTGGTCAGATAATTCAATCCTTACCTGAAGGAAATAGCCATTTTGAATGTATCTGACAAGTGAACATCTAGCCATTGCATATTACTAAATACTAAACAGATTTGAAAATTAGCTTTTACTACAAACTTGATAATGTTTCCTAATGAATTTAACCTAAAATTATAAGGCAAAACAGCACTTGTATGTAAAACATATTGTGGTAAGTTAATTTGACAATAATTGACATTGTTTGATTAACAAGTAACGTCAAATTGCTTTATAGTATACACTTTCCATAGTCAAATATTAAAACAAGGTCTTTATTACCATACAAATTTATAGTGAATATATTTTATGAGTTCAAACTATAGTTCCAATAGCATTTTTTCAAATCTTAATTAGTGCAAAAGAAATTTCCATATTTTTAAATCTGTTTAATCATACAATTGAAGAAATTCCATCTAACTTTCAGTTGGAAGTGATTAATATACAGTGTAATGACAGAAAAAAAAAAAAGCAGACATTTCCAATGGTCTTGTGATGATGAACACTATCTACACCCAGAGAGAGAGGACTGTGGGAACTGAAGGTAAATTACTACATAGCATTTTCACTCTTTTTGTTGTGACTTGCTTGAATTTTTTTTTTCATTTTTAAACTTTTTGATCTGATTTTTCTTGTGCATCAAGATAATTGTATAAATATGTATGCCTATATTAGATTTAACATATATATTTTACCATGTTTAACATATATTGGATTACATGCCATTTAGGGGAGGGGATGGGGGAAAAAGAGAGAAATTGGAACACAAGATTTTTCAAGGATCTATGTTGAAAAATTATCCTTGCATATGTTTGGAAAATAAAAACTTCAGTAAAAAAGAAGAAAAGGCAGATATCAAAAGGAGAATTTAATGGAATTCTATAAATGCCTTCTAAACAATGACTATACTTAATTAAAATCATGCGCTCATGGACTGATAGTATTTGGCAGTACTTGTGCAAAAAGACATTTTGAAAGATGAAATAGATAAAATCATTTTATAAATTAACATATGAACTTTAAAAATAAATTTTCATCATAAGGAACACTAACTTTGAACTCTAATTACATAAAGTGTCATCGCCCCTCTCCAAAAAAATTTTTAAAAATCTTGTCAACAGAACCATATTATAATTATAATTATTTTATTTTGATTTCATCTGGAAAAATTTTGTGGAAATCTTATCATATAAATAACTACATAATGCCCCTAATTTCACCATTTGGCTTCAACAGTCTAAAATATTTACTATTTGGCCCTATATAGGAAAACTTCATTGACCTCTGCTCTAACCAATTGTGTCTAAAGTCATATGCAAATAAAAAACGATTGAACAATTAAACAACAACAAGCTTTATACAGTCAAATCTTTTTGGATCCTAACAGCCTTTTAGTGTGTTAATTATACCTTCTAACTTCATGACATTTGCAAAACTGAAGAATGTGCCTTTTTTCTTTATCCTTTATGTATGTTTTCATCCATGTGATTTATAAAAAACTAGTCAACAGTTTTGAGGAAAAAAGCCTTAGAATCCATTTCACTGGACCCGCCCCTCCCCAATCATATTGAAATTGAAGCATTTAACAAAGTCTCTTTAAATCTGATAATCTAGTCAGTTCTATTTAACAATCTATTTAACTATATGACCTACTTACATCCTTTATGCAAATAAGTCACTTACCCTCCCTGGACCTCAGTTTCCTCATCTGTGATATGAACCTTAAAATTCCTTTCAATTCTGATTGTAATGCTCTGTGTCTGTTCAGGGGTGTGTTGTAGCCAGCTAGTAAGAGCTGATTGTTCAATTTTTAGTTAAAGCATTTAAACATTAAAAATCAGCAAATTCTACAAACCAAGACTTCCTTTACTGTTTTATTGATCTTCTAGGTCTAAAAATGTGATGGGAAAGATGTTATTATTATTATGTAGACTAAATTAAAAAGTGTATCATACATACTTCTTTTGAGGGGAAGCCAATTGTTAGGCATTTATCAGTACATCTCTGCCATATGTAATCCACCCTAAAATTTAAGAACAATATTTTGTACCTAGTAAGTGTCAGACCCAGGCTCTCTCTGTCTCTCTGTCTCTCTGTCTGTCTCTTGCCTTTCCTCTCCTCAAGAGACTTAAAATATTCTAAGGTTTCTTTATGACTTTCATCATCAAACATTACTGGAAGTCTGCTATATGCAAGGCATTCTGGGTGAAATGAAATGGAAGGACAATAATACAAAAAACAAAGCTTAGTTTTTCCCTTATAGAAACAAAATTAGAGAAAATAGGCAAATTATTTCTATTCTGTAAGATCCTTAGTGATTGCTTAAAAAAGAGACTCAAATGTAGAAATGCTAAGTAAATAGATCACTAGTTGCTGAAATCTCATTCATCTTTAAGGGGCCTCTAATAGTTAAAAAAATGACAAACATTTAATGAATGCCTACAGTATGTAGAACCCTCTGCTGGGATTTTCAAGCTTCTGATATTTGATACCTATATAATCACTGACAAATCCAATTTTAGTGTCATTATTTCTAGTGACAATTATGTCTATTGTCTTTCAGTGTGAAGTTCATATGAAATAAAGTATTTGAAGTGTTTTGCAAAATTTAAAGCCTAGATGAAAATCAATTGTCATCATCATCATTTATATTCAAGGCACACTGAGTAATAAAAGATTAAATATGTCCTCAATGGAACATGTAAGTGTAGTGTTCCTCTAATCTATGGGCTCCAATGAACTCAATTTGGAAGATATAAGACAATGTATGTACTTCATTTGAATTGTGCTCCAATTTAGTTCTAAATTCATTTAAACTCATTTATATTAGGCTAGCAGGCAACACAAAGAAAATTATTTTTAACAATAACATCTAATTAAGACTAGAACAATTAGCCAAAGAACAGAAAAAATAATCTTCATATCACACACTCACATACATCAGGGAATACAGTGTCATTTTTAAGTATACAATGTGGGAAGCAATATACTCCATTTCCTGGAAATGAGGAAAAATCTTTTTCTTTGTTTCAACAGAACTAGAATGAAGTAAGTATAGCCTTCATTACAAATATCCCTGCTTCAATACTATACTTGTTGATAACAGCTCTCTCCAGTTCAATTGTTTTTTTTTAAATTATGAATAAAGCAATTACTAAAAAAAAAATGAACTTTTCAATATGCAAAGAACAGAAAAAGAAGATTGTATAGAATATTCCACAAATATAAGTGCAGTTTAATTGTTTAAGTGAATAAAGCTAAAAAACTACACTAACAATTTTGGAACACTTTATATGGGAAACTGTGAATCTTTATTACATAGTTGGATTTTTTTTTAATGATTATTAAATTCAACATTATAACAACAAAATTCTCCTGCCTTATTTGAGTCCTTTTATGAAACTGCTCTTTTTTTTGGGGGGGTGGGGGGATGGAGTCTTGATGGTTTTTAATGTTTATCTGATTCTTATTTCTTTGCCATTTTAAAAAATATCTTTATAGTTACTCAGGCACTCTTCTCACCCTTCCCCATCCTCTAAAATAAAGGATTTATCTTGTAATGAATAAGAAGAGTTGAGCAAAATAGAACCTGGGAGGAGCAAAATCAAGTAACCTAGAATTTACATAGCACTATTAGATTGAGTCACTCAAAAGGAATGGGTCATGTGGGATAAGGAGGGAGGATTCTATCTACTTATTCTTCCTGATGTCAACAAACAAACCTAAGTCTCCCTTATCCTTTAAAAACTATTTTATTTTATTATTTTTATTTATTTCACTAGGAATTTCCCAATTACATGCAAAAAATTTTAACAATTATATTTTAAAATTTTGAATTCCAAATGCTTTCTCCCATTGCTCTTTCCTTCTCATTCAGAAGGAAAGCAATTTGATTCCAATTATATATGTGAGATTATCCAAATCATTTTTCCATATTAACCATGTTGCAAAAGAATAAACAACATAAAACAATAACCAGATAGTAAAAAAAATATGCTTCTATAAGTATTTAAAATTCATCAGTATTCTCTGTGGAACTAGATAGGTCCTTTGGAATTGACTTAAAAATTGGGTTTGTTTGTACAGACAATACTTATCATGGTACTGAGTCATATATAGAAGGACTCAAGTAAGAATTTACTTATTGACTAATTGATCCAGCATCTTTCAAATGCTCAAAATAATGAGTTTTCCACCAACATAATAAATTAGTGCCAGATGTAATGAGAGAGGGATGCATTCAAACTTAAGTATTTTCTGGTATTTGCGTCACTTACTAACTGTGTGACACCAGGGAAATCATAATCTCTGTCTGCTTCAGTTTCCTCAACCATATATTGGGGACAATAATAACACCTACTCCATAGAGTGGTTGTGAAGATCAAATAGAATAATATCTGTAAAGTGTTTGATACTGTGCTACTGCATTCCTTCTTTCCTTTCTTATGTCCTTAACAACAGATCACTCTATCAGGTTGAAAGGGACTTTAAAAGCCCCTGAATTCCCTCATTTTGCAGAGAGGAAAATTGAGGTTAAAGAACTGATTTGTACAATATCACATGAATAGTAGGTGTCAGAAGTTGGATTTAAATTCAGTTCTTCTGACTCAAAAGCCAGATCTCATTTCATTGCATGACAAACAATATGAATCTGGTAGGTTTTCTTTGGTCTCTTCAAGAATGCTATACAGAGTCTATTTCTGGTCAAACGTAAAGAAGCTGGATGCCAGAGGTAACAAATGAGGTTATTATGTACAACACTTGGGGCTTATTCTGCTTTCTCATGGTCCTCTTGCTTTCCTGCATTTTCTTCTACTATTCACCTAATGGGTGGAGATTGCCTCTGCAATTAAAAACATTTATCCAATACATACTGCAATTCCTTCCTTGAGATTCTCTGATATTTCATTTAGTGCTCACTGAACAAGTTTCCAGTGAAATCAATGATTCCCATATCATCTTCATTTTATTGTGACAAATCCAATTGCAGCAAGCAGTTAAATTACTAGAAATGTGCCCAAGTGGTTTTGACAAGCTCAGAAATGACTTTTTCAGAAAGAATTGCTTACTGGTATTTTGCTTCCTTATTATATTTGTGACCTTCTCGTGGTACATTTAGTGTTCATAAAAGAAAGTATCATCTTAACAGTGTTAGAGGCTTATACCTTATATTAGGCAGAGGGAGTGGATGTGTAGTCTCAGTTAGGAAGACATTATATTTGAACTGTAGAGGATGGGAAGGCAGCAGCCATGGTCAGTATTTTTGAAGACTACATTAGGTTCATTATATATTCACTGCATATGAAGAAAAAAACAAGACCTTCTGCTCAAAATTATTCTTAAGACTTTTTTTGGGGGGGGAAAGGGGCTGGAGAAAAGAGGAGAAACAGGTAAAACTTTGCTATAGCAGAGTAGAATAAACAGATTCTGGTTTTCTTATGTATATTTATTTTTAATTCCCATAGGCTTATTTCCCCTGTGCTGTAAGTGTTCCTTCTTTGTAGGATTCATGTGCCAAGCCACTTGATTGCTTTGGCCAAAGCTTGAGGCTCAGAGAATATCAAACTAATTGGAAATGATAAATCGGTTTCAGGGGCAGTAGCCAGTAGTTACTTCTTCTCTGACAATACTTTTACCAATTCCTTATAGGGGTCCTTGTAAGAGGTCACAGGGTTCTGACAAAAGTTAAAGTTGTGCAGGCATATATTATCAGAATGCTTATGGAGGTGCCTAGGAAACTTATAGCATAGATTAAGGACTAAGGACATATTTGATAGTAAACATTTGAAGTTTAAAATATTAAAAAAATTATATTTATACTGTCATATAAATAATTAATATATTATTAAAAGGAAGCCTTTATTAATTAAATTGATTTTAAAAGGAAGTATAATTAAAGTAATTCTATAAGGAACTTTATTTAGCAACACTTTTTTAAGTTTGATGGCTCTTTTTATATGAAAATAATACAGTTGTTTTCATTGTGGATAAATTATGGGAAATGTGGCTAGTATATAAGAGTACTAATTTGAAATTAAGAAGATGGACTAAAATCCTATTGCTGACTTATAATAATATGTCAAGTACGGAAAAAAGTACAAGAATTAAATTTATTGATTTGTACAATAAACCCTAAGACTTTGAGCATCATTTAAAAGCTTTTAATATGCAATATGTTCCCCCTTTCCTACTGTCATTTGTCTTGCACAATTGGCTCACACAATTCAACACATTTTCTAAAGCACATTTTGATTGCATTGGATATTAAATGTACTTTAGATAAACAGTTTATTTTTCCAAATCTAGTTCTGATTATAGCCCACAGGTTTTCAGTGGGGTTTGAAATCAGGAAAGTTCAGTTTATTAAAGTAAATTCATCTCTATCTCTTGACTAATTTTTTAACATTTTGTGTTATGTTATAAGATGTAATTTTGTGTTGCAATATTTCATCTCTACTTGGGAATTTCTATAATTTTGGAATAATTTTGCTTCTTGGTATATCAATAAAGTTATCAGAATTCATCATTCTTTTTAATAAGAATAAGACTTTCGGGCCATATTAAGTTTTTTAAAAAGTAAAGTAAAAAAAAGTAAAACTAATAGTAAAGTTTTTTTTTTAAAGAAATTTTGTGGAAATTAAAAAATAATCTTTAAAACATTTTTGACAGAGAATGTTTTATCATCTGATAAGGATGCCCAAGTATTTTAAACTTAGATGGACTTTCTCTCTCTCTCTCTTTCTCTCTCTCTAAGTGTCTGAGACTGACCCTAGGGCTGGTACTCTATCCACTAGATGGACTTTTTCTGATAATAGTTTAATATAGCCCTGAATTAAAAGATGACTTTTATCACTAAAAAAATTTGTATTTGTATATGAATTGGATTTAGGTAAGGTAGGGTTTCTCAAAGTCATTAGCTTTACTCTTTTTCTAGAGTCATTGCAGTCCATGGCAGGACAAAAATCAGGATGACTAGCAATAACCTGGGATGCAGTGGATGCACTTGCCATCTTCATTTGTGACCAAGCTCTAAGTGCTCCACAGCACCTGCTTCAGCTATTTTCAGAGCCAGTGAAACAAATGACTCTCATCCATCTATTCTGGTAGGGGAAGTCTTGGGGTAGATACCCTGCTAACTCACTGATCGAGGTCTGTCAGTTGCCCTCAACCTGGTTTAGTTTATCTGTTGAGACAGTTTTACCAGGCTGATGGGCATGGTCCAGCTTCTTGGGGGAGTTGGGGGAAAGGTTACACCAAAGATGGATGAGCAACCCTGAAAAGGGCTCAACAAGCCCTCACACTGAGGTGCTAGTTCTCCCTAAACATGCAGATATTTATTAGCTATGTGATCTGAGGCAGTTCACTCAATCTCTATTTGCCTTAGTCTCCTCATCTATACTATGAAGATAATAATATCACATCTTCCAGAATTGTTGAGAGGATAAGATGAGAAATATGTAAAGAATTTTGTAAACCTTAAATGAGATTGAATAATGTTATATTTATTATTACTATTCTAATTCCCTCTTCCTCTGATAGGATGGATTTTTGGAGTGTGACTACTATAGATCTTCAGGATTCTACGGTATCAAGAAAATTTGGGGAGTTTCTTTCCTACTTCCATAACTCATAACCCCACCCACATACCCAACCACACCAATGTACTTCCTACTATGATGATCAGTTGTTATCATTTAACCAGGATTCCTTAGCTGTTAGAAAGATGGTAATAATAAGAAGAATTGGATCAAAAGGCCCCTGCCCTTCCACCCCCTCCAAATAAAACATTTGTGAGAAACCATAAATTCAGAGCCCAGGAGAAATCTTGGAGCGCTTATGTCAAAAAGTTAAGAGCTTCCGGAAATCCTTTTATTGGAGTCTCCAAGATATTCCTCTGAAGTATAATTTTGTTTTGTGCTGGGTTCTTTGTAGAGCTGTAAATCTGGGTCAGGTTTGTCCTTGGCTAGTCTAGGAACACTAATAGGTCCCACGGAAAGTTAGGAATCCCAAATACTCTTCCTTTTAAATGTGCAAGGTTGTACTCTGGTCACCAGGGATGAAGGCAGAGGTAGGCAAGAAGGAAACTGAAGCCATAACCTGAGATGCTCTCCTCCCAACCCACCCTCCTAAAAGTGATTCTTTTCCCCAGAGTTGTTTTTCTTTCCTATCTGCTGCCAGGTGTGATCTCTTCTCTTCTTCACTCAAGAACATAAATTGACTTGCTATTTTATCAGTTGGCATATAGGGTATAATTCTTTTTTCCTCAGCCAGTCCCAATAGTCTTCCAAAGCAACATCGCCTCCAATTCATCCAATGACTCGTCAGAGACATTTAAACTGATCATAGCCTTTTCCTATTTTCTTGGGATGCCTTTAATTGATTGTATTCAATTGAGATGCATCAGAGTATAGGAATTTATCATTAATTTTAGTTGGAGTAGCATAATTTGAACGATTTACTTAAAGAGTATCCTCATCCTCTTTCATTTATAAAATGTTAACCACAGGAATTTGCTAGTTGGTATATATATTTTTGGGAATGTAGTTAGGAGGAAGTAATTGCCGGGGAATCATCCCTGGAAAAGAGTGAGAGAGATCTAATAATGAAGTATTTTGGTAGCATTGTTTTTGTCTTGAGGATTTTAACTAAAAACAACAGAATTATAGATCCCTTTGTTACAACTATTCAGAGTAAAGGAAGAACATTTATATGCTCACTGAGTCAGTAGTAGGGAAGGGAGCCAGGAGGGGCTGAATAACCCTAATAATCAGATCATTGTATAATTTTTATCCTGTTCAGTCATTTTCAGTCATGTTTAACTCTTTGTAACCTGGTTTGGGGTTTTCTTGGTAAAGATAGTAGAGTGGTTTGCCATTTTCTTCTCCAGTTCATTTTTCAGTTGAGGAAACTGAGGTAAACAGGGTTGAATGACTTGCCCAGAGTCCCACAGTTAGTAAATGTCTGAAGACAAATTTGAACTCAGCAAGATGAGTTTTCTCAACTCCAAGCTCAGCACTCTATGCATTATAGTGTCACCTAGCAGTCCTACAATTTTTTATACTCCGATTCAATATAAACATCATTGTATTGGACTCAGAGACATCTGCAAGAAAAAAAATTCAGGATACACTATCTGTTCAAAGAAAAAAAAAGACATACACATATTAAAAAATTAAGCATGATAGTCAAGCAATATGTCTTAGTTGTCACAATGAATTTATCTCTATTTACCTATCATCTATCTAGCTATCTATCAAGTCCCTTATTTCTAGCAGGCTTTTCAATCTCCAAAAATTTTACTTTTTGAAATCTTAAAAATTGTTTCAAAGCCTAGTTCAAAAGCCAACTCTCCCATGTACTTTCCCCTTATCTTTTCATTCAGAAATATTTAAACTCATAGCACTGGGCTTCGAATCAAGAGACTTCTACTCAATACTATGCCCTAAGACTTCCTGGCTTTATGATGATGGGTATACTATTTAATTGATCAATCCATAAACAAGCATTTATTAAATATTTATAAAAAGCCAAGGAAGTTGTTGGTAAAGTTGTGAACTGATTCAATGATTCTGAAGAGCAGTTTGGAACTATGTCCAAAGTACTATAAAATTGTGCATATCTTTGATCCAGCAGTGTCACTACAGGGTCTGTATCTCAAAGAAATCATAAGGAGGGAAAAGAAACCATATGGGCAAAAATGTTTGTGGCAGCTTCTTTAACAGTGGCAAGAAACTAGAAAATGAGTGGATGCCCATCAATTGGAGAATGGCTGAATAAGTTATGGTATATAAAAGCTGATTTTAGAAAGACAGGGAAAGATATATATGAAATGATGCTGAATGAAGCAAGCATTGTACAAAGGGACAGCAAGATTGTGTGATGATCAGCTATGATAGACTTGGCTCTTCTTAGCAATTTTGATGCAAGGCAATTTCAATAACCTGGATGGAAAATGATATCTGCATCAAGAGAGAGAATTATGGAAACTGAATGCAGATCAAAGCATACTATTTTCACCTTTTTTAACTTCTTTTTTTCTCTTATGGTTTTTCCCGTTTGTTCTGATTTTTCTTTCCCGATATGACTCATATAAAATATATAAATAATGAATAACCTAAAAACCTTTTTTTTTAATGCAAAAAAGCCAAGGTAGCATAAATTTAAAGGATAGAAAGCTGGTCTAGAAGCCAGAAAGACCTGGGGTCAATCAACATTTGCCTCTGGCATTTACTCTGTGAGCCTAAGCACTACCTTTCACTCTAGATTCTCCTTAGATGGCAGAAAAAGTGGCTATGTGCACTAATGAAAGGAGTTTTCTCATCTGGGATTTCTCTATATTAATAAAATTACAAATCCAGTCCCTAAACTTTACTACATTCCAGACACCATAATAATTAATAAATGTAACAGAAATAAAATATTCTTATTTTCAAGAAAGTTCTAGTCTTTCAAGGCAAAAACATTTATTCTTTCTGAGTCTTAAATTCTTGACTTGCAAAATGAATCTTGCTACACCACAGGAATATTGAAAGAAAAGTCCTCCATAAAAGGCAAAATGCAATATAAGTGAATTCTTATTTTTACAATTTTTAACATTCCCGTGCATTTCAATTCTATTTTGTATTACGTGTATTTAAGCATTTGTTTCACCATCTTTATTAAATTAGGAATTATGTCTTATTCATTTTTACCTCCTCTGGAAATAACAGTATCTCCGCAAAGTAGTTGTAAGAGAACTAGGGTTCCCAGTTTTCCCTCAATATAGATTAGTTTTCCTCAAAAGGCATCAAAGTTTTCCCTGGAACTTTATTGATTTTAACCTCTTTTGACACTTCCTGGTCATTTATGGGCAAAAAATATCCTATTCCTAATAAAGCGGGGACCAACTGATTTGTTGGATTTCTGAAGACCACAAATTTCTCTTCATACTCTACCCAGCTGCTGATCAAATGCATAAGCACATGGGACTGTTCAGAGAAGCTAATGCCACAATTCTTGTTGCATATCCTTGCTATGTCAAAGCACTATAAATCTCCTTTTAAAAAACCGTTCTGGACTTATTGCCTCATGTCATCCTGACATCAAAAGTGAACTGTGGGTGCTGGTTAAATGCATCTTTAAAAGCAAGTGATTAATTAAGATAGTTCAGAGAAGGAGAAGAATGATATAGGTATGTAGAACAGGGGGAAGAACTGAGAAAAGCAGTAAATTTCAAGTTGGACCTTGAAAGATAGATAAAACGTGGATAGGATGTTCTATCTCCATGAGGACAATAGCTTGAGTACTGGCTTGAATTCTATAATGATGATGGTCTGGGTGTGTGGGAGAGCATGAATTTTATTTAATTCTTTTAAAATTATCCAACCAATATTTGCAGCATGAATTTCCTCTGTATTTGGAATGGAGATTGTAAGTAACTTTACAGGTAAATTTGTTTCCCAAATTTAGCAGATGGCCTTTTTAAAAAAATTTTTTTCACAAAAATAAAGCAAAAGAAAAAAAGTAAATAAATAGATGAATATGTGTTTGCTTTTTAAAATATGGATGAAACAACAAAGAATGGAATAAAGTACAGATCTATTTGAATAGCTCAATAAAAATATCCAGATGAGTTTTGTTATGGTTTGGAAAACTGTCAGAATTTTTAGAATTTGATTTTTAACATATTAAGCTATAGATACATAAATACTTAAACATATGAATAACAGAATGCTAATTTGGAACATTCAAGTTACAATCTTTGCATATGCATTTGTTTATTTTTTATAGGAAAAAGACAAAAACATTTCCTACATGCAAAGATCTCTAATTCAAATCCCATGTTACTTTGATTACTTATGACTACCAAGCTCTGCTTCCCCACATAATACTTAATCCTGGGTTTAGATACAAAAACTACCAAATTTAAGACATCATATGTCATTTAAATTGAATTGTCTATTATCAGAAGAACATGATTAGAATTGCTTATGAAATTTATCCCACTGAACTCAATTCAGAAAGCAAAAATGCTTACAAAAGTTTTAGAGTTCGCAGAGGAAACTCATTGTGTTTAAAGCATAAATTCAAAAATCTTTCCCAGTCTCGTCACTGACTACTTTGCAAGACCCTTCTGAGGGTCTTGATGTTATTGAGTGATTTTCATTGATCCACGTTGGTGAGGGGATAGATCTTATCATTGGAGAAGCAAGGCCAAATTAGGTGGTATCCAAAGTATAATCAGAGGGAGGAGAAAGGAAGAAGCAAGAAGTAGATTTCAAATTGGATTTCTATATAAGAACTTCTCTCAAACAATTAGCTTTAGATCTTAGATAGCATTCTGGTAATTGCTAATCAAGGTGACCTGAGTAGAAAGTTATTAACACAAGAAAAGGAAAAATCCATTTTATATAAAACTTCTCCAAGGGGGATTGTTTTCTTTTCTCTCACATAACAGCATCTGGTACAATAAATAGGAATAACAATATAAAATATTATGTCCTGGTAAGAAGCCAATAGAATTAGCAGCAAGATTAATCAGAGGTGTGAGGAATGTCAGTTCCAGCAAACATGGAAGGCAAGGCGATTTTCCATTGTACAAAGAAGAAAGTGTACAATCTTTTATTATATAGGGTTATTGTTAGATATGTATGTACCAAATGCATTCTTTCCAATAAGGAAGAACTAGCTTGTTGCTAAAACAAAAATGATGGGGAATCTTAGGAGACACTATTTAATAAAGATGAGAGTTCATGATAAGAAGGAGAAACTAGGCAAAGTGTGATAAAATTTCAGAGTTCAGAGAAAAGATCCTGGAGATTAAAATTCGAGGGGTGAAGTCATTTTTAAGAGGAATGGGATGATCTTAAGGATGAAATTCTGGTGACAAAACAAATTATTATAAAGAGGAAGATTTTTAAAGAGAAAAAAATATACAATGATTTCATACACTAACTTTTGCATTTGAAAGACATGAATGTAGCATACACTTTGGGATTGCAACCTGAAACTCATTTGCACTGGCAGGCTTAGTTCACATAAGAGTCTCCATTCAGGGTCCCCTGGAACCTTAAAGGATTTAGGATGGGTTTTTAATACCATAACTCAGAGACCTCCTTCATATATTTCCCTTGTGATTGCTAGTGGATAACAATTAGTCAGATAGATTTAATAAGGTTTTAGAAATAGAGGTCTTTACTAAAGTAGCATAGTAAGAACTTTTGGCAGTAAAACATCTCTCCAAATAAGAGGCACATTTTTTTTTTTACAAGAACAAGATTGAAGCTTAGAGAGCAGTTGTGGGGGTAAGTTATGGCTTCTGAACTTTTTTTTTTTTTGGCCAAAAATCCTTTTCTTCCCTTTTTGTTGCCAACCCAAATTTTCTGCTGGACTTCTTATAGAACACTGTAGTTGCCATTCCTTAGTGTGCAAAGTTTGGTCTCAGTTTCTAGTGAAGATTGTATTTCTAACCATTTGTGTACTAGGTCCCTGCTATGACTTCAATGAAAAATCCAAAATGTTCTGGCCTTTTGGAATTCTTGGGATTATCTGCTAGTCACAAAGAGAGAAGATTTAGAGACGTTTCTCCCTGCTTCTCCTGTTCCCTATAAACCAATTCCTTCTTTGGTGCTTGGTGGGAACTGCCCTCTCCTCTAGGTTACAAATTCCTTGCTGCCAAATCATGAATTAGCTTGTTGTTTTCATACATGTCTTTTAGAACATAACTGAGTCTCTTCATCCAATAGTAATAAACCTGTGTACCATCACAACATTTCATCCAATCACTTTCACTCTTCCCTCATTTAATTAGCTTGGTCATTTTTACTTAAACTTAGTTTAGCTAATTTTAGTTTTTAGTTTTAGTTGATTGATTCAATAGAGTTATCATGGAAATCTTGTTGAAATCTAATTCATAATCTGATCTGATTGATTTAATCAAGAAATCTAGGGCCCTGTTTAACCATTGAATTAGGACTATGGAAATCACCTCTTATAAATCAAGATGGATTCAAAGATAAGCAAATAAGGAAAAATATAACATAGTCCTATAAGAAAAGTTTCAAAAACTAAACCTCAAAATGAGCTGAGACTTTCAATGAATGCTGAATACAACAAAAAGAAGTTTATAACTATATTGGGTGATAAGAAGGTGATCAAAACAAGGATACAATCATTCATTGAGGTGACTGGATCAGTGATATTAGAAAGTAGACAGAAAAAACAACTATTTAAATGCCTATTTTGATTCTGTAATCCTTACCAAGGAAAATAGTCTTTAGACTATAAAGACTGGAGTAAAAGTAGCAAATGGAATTGGAATCTCAGATAAATGAGAAGTACTAAGAGCAGACTTGGCTAACCTGAATGAATTAAATTACCAAGCTCAAAAATTATATTCACAATTACTAAAAGATGCAGTCTAGTATAGGGGAATTAGCCCTAAATATGGTATTATGAGAGTCCTAGGATGAAATCTCACACTTACAAGTTGCATGATTGTATGTAATTCATTTAACTTCTCTGAACCATATATGAAAAATGAAGATACCATTACTTTTATCTTTTCGGTCATAGAATAGGGAAGGTTAAAAAGTCTGAATTTAAAATAATGTACACGGACAGAATATAAAAATTATAGGTCAGTGAACTTGACTTCTATTTCTAGAACAATTCTAGAATATTATATTTTATTTTTATATTTTATTAAATTCTAGAATTCTAACCATTATTAAAGATGGTTAGTGATCATTTAAGCAAAGGTGCCATAATCACAAAAAGTGAACATGGTTTCATTAGAGAGGTCTTATCAGATTGAGCTTTTTTCCTTTAATTTGTAAGGGATTAGATAAGAAGAATACTATTGATATAATTTACTTAATTTTTAGTAAAGCATTTGATGACATTTCTCATACCATTTTTATGGAGAAATGGTGACTGGTAATAAAGAGGTATACTATAGTACAATTAGTCAGATTTTGAACTCTCTGAACTACATGGATGAATTACATCTTTGGATCTGATAGAAATCCATGTGATTGCTGAGTCACTATTGGTAATTTTTGAAGTGTCTTGAAAAATAGCAGAAGTATTTATATTTATATTATGTTTAAGATGGAGCAATATAGGCCAAATAATAATACCATTAGGTGGGTTTGGAACTGATGGATTCTACCTGAAGAGTATTTATTAATGACTTGATATCAACTTGGAAGGTGATTACTTGTGGAATTTGTCTTTCCCTCTCCCCCATCTCTTCCCTCCCACATGGATTTGTCCTTGAGTTTGTTTTATTCCACATATCAGAGACTTAGATGAAGGTACAGAAGGTAGGATTATCAATTTTTTTAGCTGACACATATCTGAAGGTATGATTAATATATTATATAATAGAGTCAGAATCTAGATAGTCCTCAATAGGCAGAAAAACTGGACTAAATTGCAAGAAAAATCAACTTCACAAATATGGCTATGGGAAATATGAAACAGAGAATAGTTCTTTTTGAGGAAATACAGAAGTCTAAAAAGCTAATGCTAATAATAGACAAGGACAGAACTCTGTGATCTTCCACTAGAGATCTCCCTCCATGATTACACAGTCCCATGGATTACATGGATCCATTTCGTAGATCAGACCCATTACTAATTTGGTCTTCCTTGGAAAATAGACAAATAGGAATTGTAACACATACACATTCCCCAGCTATTTTTTTTAGAACCGGAAATGGAAACTTATCTGGTAGGAGATTAAATTATTTGCCCAAAGTCACAAGCTAATAAGTTATAACCAACCTTAGAACCTAAATGATTTAGTGATTCTCAAACTTTTGTTTTCAGTATCTTTACCCTATTAAAAATTATTGAGGACCAAAACGTTTTTGTTTATCTGGGTTATATTTATAGACATTTACCATATTGGAAATAAAAACTATTTTTGAATCTGTAGACCCTCTAAAAGGGTTTCAGAGATCCCCAGGATTCTCTAGACCATACTTTGAGAAGATAAATCTCTTAACTACAAATCCAGTACAATCCTCAGTGAAGAACAAGAATGGGTATGAGGTAAGTTGGTGAAGACCTGAGCTTGGGTCACAGGTCTGGCACTTACTATCTATTAAAAATCAATTCACCTTTTCAGTTCTTTGTTTCCTTATTTACAAAATGAAGACATTGGAAGAATAAAGGACAAGTTCTAGTTTTGCATCTTACTATCTTGGTAAGTAATCTCCTCACTAAACCTCAATTTTCTAATTTTTAAAATAAGGCAATTGGATTAGATGTTCTCTAAGTTTCTTTTAATAATATTCAGTGATTCTGACTGGCACCTCAGGTAAACAAAACAAAAATACAAAACAAAACAAAAAACCCTGGATAACAAATTTCTAGAGGAAACTTCCAGGTCTGCAGGAACATTTTTTAATGGTTCAGGAGAGAGAATTCTTTGATTTAGGTCATAAGTAAATGAATGCCCTTGCTCCAGAGTTAGATGTGAATGATGTTTTATTGATAACAAAGAGATTCTTACTTGAACTTTAAATGAGATTTTGGAGGGTGATGAAAGAATAAAACATGTGCATCGTAATGACTGTCATTAAAATTATTGGCAATATATTTTTAAAAGGGATAATGTATTAAAGTTAGATTTTGGTCAGATTACACGTTGCATTGTTATGTTCAATATTATTAAAATGCCCAGACAATTTTAGTTGGATAAACTTCTTTTTCATTCTCTGTCCTAACTCATCAGGTAACAGTTTAAAGTAATTATAACACAATAGCTTGTAGGGGTTTGTCATGTAAAGTGAAGGGTTTTTATTAATCTTCCTCCCTTCCTCCCTCCCTCCCTCCCTCCCTTCTTCTCTCTCTTCCTCCTTCTCTTCCTTCCTCCCTCCCTACTTCCCTTCTTCTCTTCCTTCCTCCCTCCCTACTTCCCTTCTTCTCTTCCTTCCTTCCTTCCTTCCTTCCTTCCTTTTGAAGTGTCTTGAAAAATAGCAGAAGTATTTATATTTATATTATGTTTAAGATGGAGCAATATAGGCCAAATAATAATACCATTAGGTGGGTTTGGAACTGATGGATTCTACCTGAAGAGTATTTATTAATGACTTGATATCAACTTGGAAGGTGATTACTTGTGGAATTTGTCTTTCCCTCTCCCCCATCTCTTCCCTCCCACATGGATTTGTCCTTGAGTTTGTTTTATTCCACATATCAGAGACTTAGATGAAGGTACATCTTCCTTCCTTCCTTCCTTCCTTCCTTCCTTCCTTCCTTCCTTCCTTCCTTCCTTCCTTCCTTCCTTCCTTCCTTCCTTCCCTCCCTCCTTTCTTCCTTCCTCCCTTCTTTCTTTCTTTCTTTCCTTCTCTTGTCTATATATCTATGGATATATCTCTATCTCTATCTCTATATATCTATGGATAAGAGAAACATGTGCCTGTTTTTAGATATAAGTAAAAAGGAGTACAGGGGGGCTAAGCAGGTTAAGTCTAAAAAACCTAAAATTGAGGAAACTAGATGATGGAAATTTTTTGAAGGCAGGAGTCATTGCTTTTTCATATCTAGATTTACAACAATGTTTGGTGCATAGTAATAACAAATATTTTCATTCATTCATTTATTGCAAAATTGAGAAGGTTTTTTGTTAGATGCACAGGACCATAACTAAAATGAAATTTCATAGAAGTGATGATTAGCTATGAGGGCTCTACACTTTGAACATACTGTTCTTTATTAAGGAAAGTGATAGGGAGATGTATTAATGAGGAGTAAGGTATGGTTTGCATTCAAAATTAGAATCAACAATTAGCTGTGGTAACTTTATTCAGTGTTATGGTAGTAATCACTTCTGGAAAGTTCTGGCATATTTTAAAATTAAACTGCCAGACTTGTACTCAGACACACAATTTATTTACACACAAGTATGTCTTATTAACCAAATTATGTTAATTCTTTTGGAAAGTCAGTTTTATAGACCTACCAGTTTTCTAACTTCACATGATATTAAGAAACTATAACAAATTATTGCTGTGATGAAAGAAGGATTATTATGTTATATTCCACACTGCAGTTATACCCAAAATTCATTTTTCTTTTTCATTAATCTCAGAATCAATAAACTTATCAAAAGAGGGCATTGTCATATGTTTTAAAACTATATGAAGATCACATGTTTTTCAAAAATGTGATTTTTTCCTTTTAACTAAAACACAACCTTCAAATTTACTCCCTCTGTGAAATTATTCATACAAAGAGTTGTCCAGTTTACAAGGAATTATTAGATTATTAGATTCTATAGATTAGAATCTAAGGAAAAGTTAGGAGGCTGGGTACTTATGGATTTTACACAAGCAAATACATTTACTGAGTGTAGCATTTTCATTGTGGGCTAAGATGTCTGATTGAAGAAACCACAGGAGGTTATATTTTTTAAAAGAAGTAGTTTACAATCTAAACGTATAGATCATGTAATCTATTTAGAGGAAAAAGATACAAACATATTTGCATTGTGTGTGTATTTGTATGAAACAAGAAAGTACTCAAAGGACAAAGGGAAAAAAAGTACAAATATTAGATAATATGGAATATGTTTTATATTTAGACAATGAGGATGCACATACACACAAATGGATGATGTAATCATGGTTTTAACTCGGAAATCCTCAATAATGGTTATTGTTTAACTTATCTTGGAATGATGTTTTCCTCAGCTTTAAAGTGAAGAATATTTAGTCTTGAGTTACACAAAGATGTTGGGAAAATTTGAAAATAGCCCAAATAATACAGGGAAACTCCTTGGAAAAAAAATTAAGCTAAATATGTATCATATAAAGGAAGTAAAAGATATGAGTGTAGTCCACTTAGGTTACTTGTAGGTTCACATGGATTGTCTAAATGTTCCTCAAGATAAGGCATTGATAGTTATCTCTAGAACACTGCCCATTGCTTTCTAAATAAGAATGATTCTTTCCAGGAAGAGAGTAAGAAAAGAGATCATGATGCTGGCTACATTACCCTGTTCTGAGAATGAGGAGTATTGTATTAAAATTATTTTCATCTGACCCCTTAAAATTGCAGGTCTACTTGTATGTTTTCTTAAAATCAAATTACTTTCCTGGTAGCTATCCCTTAAGATAACATTTGCAAGCTTGATTCCTTCCTATCAATTATTGGTGACATAAAAGACTATCAGAAATAATGAATAGCAACTAAATCTATTAATCCAAGAAGATAGTAAACAAACCTCAGAGAAGTTACACAGATGAAAATGTACCAAAAAATGAACCGAATGAATGAAATCTCTTACTGGGAGTGAAATATCTCAGCTTTACAAAAAGGGGAGCTTTGATCTTAGGTAAGATAATAATTTCCCTGAAATCTCTCTGAGGCAAGCTGGGAATCGGGGATATTTTAAGGAATTGGCTTTCCAAAGTCTGTTCTCTCTGTCTCTCTCTACCTCTCTTTCTTTTCTTCTCTCTGTATGTTTCCGTGTCTCTGTTTGTCTGTTTGTTTCTGTTTCTGTCTCTTTCTCTCTGTCTCTCTCTCTCTCTCTCTGTCTCTCTCTCTCTTTCCCAGTCTCTGTCTCCCTTCTCTCTCTCTGCCTTTCTCTATCTGTCTCTGTCTCTCTGTCTTTCTCTCTCTCCCCTGTCTGTCTCTCATGTGCACTCTCTCTCTTGTGCTCTCTCTCACTCTTTTGCTTTCTCTCACTCAATCTCTAGCCCTTTCTTTTTGTTTCATACACAGACATATACACAAATATATTATATATATAATCACACATATATACATTACAAACAAATGCACACATAAACATACATACACACATATATTTATATACTCCCACACATATGTATATATATATTTTCAAAGAATAAACTCCTTTCTCTCGAAAGCTCTCACATAAATTCTGTCCTTCATGCGTTATTTTAGCGTCAAATCATCATTCTCTCCACAATAAAGACAATCTTATGAAAATGTCTACGCTTGAAACCTGGGCTATAGAAACTACAGTGTTATTACCAAGTGCATATGTTGAAATAAAGATTATTGTTATAGGTACTTTTTGTTAGCATGAAGCCTAAGGACATGCATGATTCTATTGTTGTTTCTAGTCCTATTGTGTTTCTTTTTCCTATCTTAAGTGAATTAATTCCATATTAATTATGGAATTTTACTTTGTAAGGCTGAAAGGTCCAAACTACTTAAGGTCCAGTGATAGGAATTCATGCTAGTGTTTATGGGAAGCTAAACCTGGTGAAGAGTAGGGTCTTATGTAACATGTTTGAGCAGTATAGCAGTAGCTCAAAAACAACCGAGAGAGCAAATATTTCATTGGTATGATGTATTTTGATGTGAGCTTAGCAGGAGTGAATGCTTTGTGGTAGCTGCTTTAAGTTTGAGCCTTTTCTTCTTGGGCACCAAGATGGAAAATAAGAACGTTGCCTTGGTTTAGGGGAATATATTTATATTTCTGTTTTCACTGTATCTCTCAATAAATATTCCTTTATAAAAGCTATGTAAAGTTAGCTGGTTAAATGTTACTACACCACTAATCAATGGAAAGTGATATTAAAAAGAACATGAGAATAGGAGCTTAAGCTGATAATATTAGGGGAAAAAATCTACAGTTACTCTTGGGTAACCATAAAAGCAACTCTGAAAGAGAGAAGTAGCATTAATTTGGGAATTTAACATCATTGCACATGAAATTTGGGATAAGGATTAGGGAACTTTAAAGATTTTTAAAAAGCTTTTTTAAAGCTTAAAATGTTTGTGTATGATTTGAGATCCAGCACTAAATTCACCAAGCACTTACTTAAACTAGAGAACTAGCTCTTACCTTGGCAACTGGAAGGCCCTTAATAAATATTTCATTAGTTGAATTTTCAATCTATTTCTATCTGCTGGAACCTTCTGAGATATCTAAAAATACACACTGATTTTGGAAGAAGTCCCAGTCAATGGAAAGGAATCAGGATTTTTCCATCATCATTGCTTCACATGGTCAAGGTTGAACATTCAGAGTATATGATTTAGACATGGAAGATGATACCATAAGAAAATTAGGGGAGAATGGAAAATTTTATCTGTCAGATCAATTCGAATAATTTATGACCAAAAGAGATAGAGAACATAATGATATAAAATGAATAATTTTGATTGCATTAAATTAAAAAGGTTTTGTACCAAAAACAAAACAAAACAACCCTAACAACTACTGAAGGTAACATTAGAAAAAAAGCAAAAAATTGGGGGAAAATATTTATATTAAGTTTCTCTGACAAAGTCATTTCTCAATTATAATGTAGAATTGAGTCAAATTTATAGGAATGCAGCAGATAAATGATCACAGGATATGAACAAGCAGTTTTCAGAAGAATTCAAAACCATCTGTAGTCAAATGAAAAAGAAATCTCTAAATCACTTTTGATCAGAGAAATGCAAATTATAACAACTTGGAAGTATCACCTCATACCTGTCAGATTGGATAAAATGACAAATGTTGAAGGAGACATGGAAAAATTTGGGGTTTAATGCACTCTTGTTAGAGCTGGGAACTGATCTAACTTTTCTAGAAAGCAATTTGGAACTATGTCCAAGGGTTTATCACTCCTGAATCTGTATCCCAAAGAGATTTTTTTTAAAGTGTATGTGAAGGAGGAGAATGATCTACATTTTTATTTGATATTTTTATTTTTCCCCAGGTACATTTAAAACATTTTTTAATATTTGTTTTTAAAACTTTGAGCTCCAGATTCTCTCCCTTAGTCCTACTACATTATGAAGTTATGTAAAACATTTCCAAAAGAGTAATGTTGTGAAAGAAAACATAGATTCTCTTCCTCCTCAAGAAAACTCTCAAGAAAAGTTAAAAAAAAAGAAAGAAAGAGGATGCTTCGATTTATATTCAGATAAAATCAGTTCTTTCTTTGGATATGAATAGGTTTTTTTTTTTTAATCATAAGTCCTTCAGAATAATTGTGGATCATTGTATTGCTGAGAATAGCAAAATTTGTTAATTGGATTTTTTTTTCATTTCATAAATTCTGTTTTTCAAGGAATTATTTTTCTGAGACCATCCTACTTATCATTTTCCATAGAACAATAACATTCCATCATAATCACATACCACAATTATTCAGCCATTCACTAATTGATAAAATATCCCCTCCATTTCCAATTTTTTTGTGCTAAGAAGAGAGCTGCTATTAATATTTTTGTACACCTAAGGTTTTTTTTTTCCTTTTAAAAACCTCTTTTGTAATTCATGTCTAATAGAACTACTATTAGGTCAAAGAATATGCTGCCCTTTTGGCACAGTTTATATATTTTGATTATTTACCAGTTGTGGCATGGCTCTTATTTTTCATGAATTTGACTTGGTTCCCTATATGTTTGAGAAATTAGACCTTATCAGAGAAACATACTTCAAAAAAATTTTTTTTAGATTTACTATTTTTAACTGTATTTCCCCCTCCCCCATTTAGAGAATGACTTATACAAAAATATTTATAGCAATTCTTTTTGTGGTGACAAAGAATTGGAAATTAAGAGGATGCTGATCAATTTGGAAATGGCAGATGACAGAACACTATTTAGCTATTAAAATAAAAAATAGAATAAAATATAGAATTAAAATAAAAAGCAGAAAGACCTGAAAATATTTATATAAATTGATATAAAATGAATTGAGGAAACCCAAGAGTACATTATACACAGTAACAGCAAAGCTGTATGATGATTAACTCTGAATGACTTAGCTATTTTCAGCAATACTGTGATCTAAGAGAATTCTGAAGGGCTCATGATGAAAAATGCTATCCATTCCCCAGAGAAAGAATTGATAGAATATGAATCAATATTGAAGTATGCCCCTAGGATAGGGCAGCAGCTTCACTCCACCTAGGGGAAGCTATCTAGAAGGCAGTCCTCTCTTCAGTAGAAGTAATTAGTTATGCCCTGAAGGCCAATGAAAACCAGAAATAAGTCCTTGAGCCCCATCATAAAAACAAACAAACAAAACCAAAAACCCAGAGAAAAAAAAAAGAAAATAAAACAAAAACCTCTGGAACAGTGAAGGACCAGAATCGAACTCGCTCATAAAATATGGAGTAAAAAAAAGGCATAAAACAAATAGCTCCTTAAAAGACACAGACTCAGATACTCAAACACACACACACACACACACACACACACACACACACAGACACAAAAGAATATCTACAGAAAGTTACTGTGGTGACAGGGAGGATCAAGTCATAAACTTAGAAAAGGAAAATAATATCATAATAGCTATATGGAAACCCTCAAGGAAAAATGCAATTTGGTCTTAGACTCCAAAAGAATTTCTAGGAGAGCTCAAACAAGGATTTTTTAAAGTAAATTAGAGAAGTTGAAAAAATAATTGAGGGAAATGAGAGCAATGCAAGAGAAATATGAAAAAAAAAAAAAGAATCAATAGCATGGGGAAAGATACACAAAAACTTACTGAACAAAATAATCTCCCCAAAATTAGAATTCACCAAATGGAAAAAGAAGTATGAGAAATCTGTGATTTGGGAGTGAGGAAACGTTAATGGAGGGACTATGTGATAATGACAGAAGCAGGAACAGCTTCAAAAGTTCCCTAGTCAAGACTGTAAGGGGACACAATTGGCAAGAAAGATATCACAGGGGACCCCTGTGCTAACACTCAACACAGAGCTGGAAACTGTTTGTCAACTTTTTTGCCCATACCTAATTCTGGATCATGATTGGGGTAGAGAGGAACAGTTTTAGCTAAGAGGATATAGAAACTTTGAGGAGGAAATTCACAAGTGATCAGGGGCCAGTGCTGGTTAAGCATCAAATCACAGATTAGGAGAGCAATGACCACCATTCTTGCACTTTGGAAATACCAAAACTTCTACACCCATATCTAGTTCTGAAAACAGCAATGCAAAAATGCTTAAAGCTTGAGAGAGCCTCCTTCCTGCATGCTGGGAACAAACCCAACTTTAAAGATGAGAGTCAAGAAACAGGGTGAGAAAATCAGCAAACAACAACAAAAGAACCTGACCATAAAAATCTACTATGATAATAGGGAAGATCAAGACACAAACTCAGAAGAAGAGAGTGAAATCAAAACTGAAAATCAAAATAAAAAACATAAAACAAAAGAAAGAAAACTACATTTCAAGAAATTTTCAAGAAAAACTGCCCTGATAGTCTAGAACCAGAAAATAAAATAGACATTGAAAGAATCCACTGATCACCACCTGAAAGGGATCCCAAAATAAAAATTCCCAATAATATTATAGTCAAGTTCCAGAGCTCACAAGTCAAAGATAGAATACTTCAAGCCACCAGAAAGAAGTCATTCAAATATCATGAAGTGATAGTAAGGATCACAAAATTAATTAGGTACTAACTAATCTAATCTTAAAGAAAGAATGAATCAAAGATCAAGTCAAAAAAATAATTTCATTAAAGAGAATGACAAAAAGACAAAAGTGGGTAGAATATTGTCAAAGATGTACTTAGGAGGAAATTTATATGTCTAAATGCATATATCAACAAAAGGCCTGAAAGAGTAAATCAATAAACTGGACATGCAACTTAAAAAAAAAAAAAACAGAAAAGGAACAAATTTAAAATCCTCAATTAAAAATCAAAATAGAACAGAGACTAATAAAACTAAAAAAAAAACAAACATTCAACTATAAGCCATTCTCCAATTGATAAATGGTCAAAGGGAGCGGGTAGGAGGAAGGGAGGGAGAAAAGTCCAGAACACAAAGTTTTGCAAGGGTGAATGTTGAAAATTATGCATATATATATATTGGAAATAAAAAGTTGAAAAATTCAACTAATAAATAAAGCCAGGATCTGATTTTATGGAAAAAATAGTAAATCCATAAACCATTGATTGATTTGATTTTAAAATAAGGAAGAAACTCAAATTATCTTTCTCAATAATAAAAACATGAAAATATAAATTACCTAGATTAACAAAAAGAAAATAGAAATTCAAACAATCCTATCTTAGAGAAAGAAATTGAACAAGCCAAAAAATAGGCTCCTTAAGAAAAAAATCTCCAGGATCAGATGAATGTAAAAGTGAAGTCTACCAAACATTTAAGAAAGAATTAATCTCAATACTATATAAATTATTTGAAAAGAATATTAAGCAGTATTAGGAAAATAGAATAAATATAATTGAGTGTATCAATCACAAAACCATAAAAATCATATGATTTTAGCAATAGAAGCAGAAATTCCCATTAAACCCATTCCTATTCAAAAATTGCTGGGAAAGTGGAAAAGCACTTTGACAAAATCTAAACACAAATAACCACTTTACAACATAAACTAAGACAAGGTCAAAATGAGTATATTATTTAGATATAAGGGGTGATATAAGTAGGGGATCATGGAATGATATATTTGTCAAATCTTATGAGTAAGAGAAGACTTTATGACCATACAAGAGATAGAGATGATTTTGGGAAACAAATTGTATAGTGGGCAACCTTGTTTCACTCCTGATAAAAAAAAAAAAAAGGAAACAAACTGTATAATTTTGATTACACAAAATTAAAAAGGTTTTGCACCAAAAACAATGCAAAAAAAAATTTTAAGGAAAGCAGGAAAATGAGGTAAACATTTTTATAGCAAGTTTTTCTGATAAATCCCTCCTTACTCACAATCTAGAGAGAACTGAATGAATTTTATGAAAGTATAAGCTATTCCCCAATTTACAAATGGTAAGGGATATGAACCAGCTGTTTTTGGACAAGAAATTAAGATATTAAAATTCACATTAAAATGTTTAAAATCACTGTTGATTTAGAGAAATTCGAATTAAAACTACCATATCTATCAGATACCATTTATCAGAATGATTAACATGGCAAAAAGGGAAAATGACAAGTGCTGGAGAGGAAGTGGGAAGAAATTGGGACACTAATATACTGTTGGTAGAATTGCCAACTAATTCAACTTTTCTGGAGAAAAAATTTGGAACTATGTCCAAAGGGTTTTAAAACTGTCCATATTTTTGATCCACCAATACCACTACCAGATCCATATTCAAAAAAAAAAATAAGAAAATGGAAAAGAATCTATTTGTACAAAAATATTTATAGCAGTTTTTTCAAGGTGGCAAAGAACTGGAAATTAAGGGAATGTCTATCAAGTTGTGGTATATGATTTTAATGGAATATAATTGTGCTATCAGAAATGATAAGTAGAATGGTTTCAGAAAAATCTGGGAAGACTTATATGAACTGATGTAAAGTGAAGTAAGAAGAATCAGGAGCTTTTACACAGTAACAACAATATTGTAAGGATGATTAGTTGTGAAAGACTTAGCTACTCTGATCAATACTATTATTCAAGATGATTCCACAGGATTTATGGTAAGAAATGTTAACCATCTCAAAAGAGATGATGATGAAGTCTGAGTACAGATTGAAACATACTTTTAAAACTTTATATTTATTTTGTGTTTTTTTGCAATAGGAATAATATAGAAATATGTTTTACATGGCTAAAGATACATAACATATGTAATTGCTTGCTTCCTCAAGAGAGAGAAGAAGAAGGGGGGAGAGAATTTGGAACTCAAAATTTTGAAATATGAATGGTAAAAATTACATATAATTGGGAAATATTTAATGAAATAAAAGCATATAAAAAAGAAAAGAATACTTGGGAATTCTCATCAATATAATTGATATTGTATTGATACAATACAATCAATACAATATCATTATAAAATTAAAAAAAAATTAAAAATTAAAAAAAACTCCTGCATAGAAGTGGACAGGTTTGATGGACTCAGTATAGATTGAGATATGTATTTTCTTTTTCTTTTTTTAAATATGACCAAGGAGAAATTTTGTTTTAATTATACATGTTTATAATTTTTTCTCATTTTCTCAATAAGTGAGAAGAGTGTAGGAAATAAGGGAAGAAAAAAGGCTAATCTTTGAAAAAAATTAAAAAATCATATTCAATGCATGAGGGTATTCTAGAATTTTAGAAAAATAATTGTATGAAAACATGAAAAACTAAAGAAAAATCTGTGCTTAAAATATGAATATTAAAATGAGTTTGGACACTGAACAAATTCCAAAAAATCCTAACCATTAAGATAAAACAAAGTATCCTTACTGTAGCTCTTATAAGATATGAGCCCCTTTGCAAGAAGAGGGAATTTAGATGGTTCAAGGACAAGACCTGCATAAAATAGTAGGTGGAAATAGCAAGTTACAATTCTTTTGTCAACAGGTTGGGATTTTTCTTCACTTTCCTTCTCTCCCTGACATTCTGAACTTTTGAAAATCAAGGTTTTAAGAAAAATAATCAATATTGAATTGTTTAAGATTATCTATTAGGTAAATACACTAGAAGGCACCCAGTAGTTTTAAAACCTGTTTCCTAAAATTAATCAGCTAATAGCAATCTATCAAGTAATATACACATGACACAGTGATCAAGACTTATAATAATCTGGTGTATTTGATAAACCCCCACACTCCAGTTTCTAGAATAAGTACTCACTATTTAATAAAAATTCCTAGGAAAACTTGAAAATAATGTCAGAAACTCAGCATCTCACAGCCCAAATCAAACTAAAGTCAAAATGGGTACATACTTTGTGTATAAAGGATGATACCATAAACAAATTAGGAAAGCAAGAGATAATTTGCTTATCAATCTTTAGAGAAGGGAGGAATTTATCATCAAAGAAAAACTAAGAAACTTTTATGAAAGGCAGAATTGACAACTTTTGATTACATTAAATTAAAAAGTTTTCTCACAAACAAAACCAACTGAAACAAGATAAAAAGAGGACAAAGCTAGAAAAAAATCTTTACAGCTTCTGATAAAGGTCTCATTTCTAAAATGGCAGAACTCTGTCAAATTTATAAGAATACAAGTCATTCACCAATTGATAAATGGTCAAGGAATATGAACAGATACTTTTCAGATGATGAAATTAACCCATCTATAGTAATATGAAAAAATAAAATGGTCAAAGGATATGAACAGACAATTCTCAGATGAAGAAATTGAAACTATTTCTAGTCATATGAAAAGATGCTCCAACTCATTATTAATCAGAGAAATGCAAATTAAGACAACTCTAAGATACCACTACACACCTGTCAGATTGGCTAAGATGACAGGAAAAATAATGATGATTGTTGAGGGGATGCGGAAAACTGACATTGATGCATTGTTGGTGGAGTTGTGAACTAATCCAACCATTTTGGAGAATAGTTTGGAACTATGCTCAAAAAGTTATCAAACTGTGCATACCCTTTGATCCAGCAGTGTTACTACTGGGATTATATCCCAAAGAGATTATAAAGAAGGGAAAGGGACCTGTATGTGCACGAATGTTTGTGGCAGCCCTTTTGTAGTGGTTAAAACTGGAAACTGAATGGATGTCCATCAGTTGGAGAATGGTTGAATAAATTGTGGTATATGAAAATTATGGAATATTACTGTTCTGTAAGAAATGACCAACAGGATAATTTCAGAAAGGCCTGGAGAGACTTACATGAACTGATGCTGAGTGAAATGAGCAGGACCAGGAGATCATTATATACTTCAACAACAATACTATATGATGACCAGTTCTGATGGATCAGGCCATCCTCAACAACGAGATCAACCAAATCATTTCTAATGGAGCAGTAATGAACTGAACTAGCTATGCCCAGAAAAGAACTCTGGGAGATGACTAAAACCATTACATTGAATTCTAATCCCTATATTTATGCCCACCTGCATTTTTGATTTCCTCACAAGCTAATTGTACAATATTTCAGAGTGTGATTCTTTTTCTACAGCAAAATAACGTTTTGGTCATGTATACTTATTGTGTATCTAAGTTATACTTTAATATATTTAACATCTACTGGTCATCCTGCCATCTAGGGGAGGGGGTGGGGAGGGTAAGAGGTGAAAAATTGGAACAAGAGGTTTAGCAATTGTTAATGCTGTAAAGTTACCCATGTATATATCCTGTAAATAAAAGGCTATTAAATAAAAAAAAAAAAAGTAATATGAAAAAATGCTCTAAATCACTATTCATTAGAGAAATGCAAATGAAAACAATTCTGAGGTATCATATCATACCTCTCAGATTGGCTAAGATGACAGGAAAAGATAGTGAAAAATGTTGGAAGGGATATGGGAAAACTGGGACACATGCATTATTGGTAGAATTGTGAAATGATCTATCCATTTAGGAGAGCAATTTGGAACTATGCCCAAAGGGTTATAAAATTGTGCATATCCTTTCATCCAGCACTGCCATTACAGTATCTGTATCCCAAAGAAATCTTAAAGGAGGGGAAAGGATCCACATGTGCAAAATGTCATAGCAGCTCTTTTTGTAGTAGTAAAGAATTGGAAAAGGAATGGATGCTCATCAATTGAGGAATGGCTGAACAAGTTGTGGTATATGAAGATAATGGAATAGTATTGTTCTATTAAAAATGATGAACAAGCTGATTTTAGAAAGGCCTGGAAAGATTTACATGAATTGATGCTGAATGAAACAAGCAGAACCAGGAATACATTATACACAATAGCAGCAAGAATGTGCAATGATCAACTATGAAAATCTTGGTTCATCTCAGTGGTTCTGTGATCCAAAGCAATCTAACTTTGTACAGAAAATGTATCTGCATCCAAAAAAAGAATTAAGGAGACTGAATGCAAAATCAATACATGCTATGTTCATTTCTGTTCTTTAATCTATCCTATGATTTTCCCCTTTTGCTCTGATTTTTCTCTCCCAGCATAATTCATAAAGTAATGTGTATTAAAAATAAGTGAATTTACTAGGAAGAAATTTATAATATATGTATGAATCATGGCCAACATTGCTTCCATGCTAAAATTATTATAATAAAAGATAATTATTATCTGATAATTATGAATTGCTCTGATTTTTGTTATGATTCAAAATTTGACTGAATTATGTTGAAGAATCCCAATGAAGATTACTCTTGCTCTGCAAAGATTTCCAATACTAAAGAAAAAAAAATATGAATAAATCAGGGAAAATGTCAGAATTAACTGGCCCTGGAATTCTCCCCTTAGCATCTGTTTCAATATTTTCCCATCTTCAATAAATGATGTCATTTACTTTTTTATTGCAAAAACTGAAGCCATCTGTTGTGAGGTTCCCCCCTACCCTATTCCATATTTCAAAATTCTGCTTCTCCTTCTGTGATCTCCCTGCCTCTTTGCCCCAAACTGAGGAAAAGTTGATTATTTTTCTTGTTAGGGCTAACCTCTTGACATAAAATCTTCATTATATATTCTTATTTTCTTATGCCTCTTCTGGGAGCTTGTACCTTCTATCATTCCCTTTCTTTCCTTGGCAATTGGAAGGCATTTAATACATGTTTGCGTAATTGATCCTATGATTCCAGCTATCTGCAAACATGCACAGGTCTCCTCTTCCTTATGTAACCGTATGTCTCTGATTAATTTAATGAGCATAGTTCTCTCTCTTTGGACAAGAATATTAAGAGAACAAAAGTAATTCCTGATTGGTTTCCAGTGCTTGAGGCTACTCCCAAGATTATTGATTTGCTGAAAACCTGGGAATTTAAAAAGGATTGACTCATAGGGGTCAATTAAACCTTTTTTTCCCTTTTCCATGTCCAATGGTTTGTATATTTAAATATGTGTTTGTGTGTGTGTGTGTGTGTGTGTGTGTGTGTGTACTCACACCTGTTTCTTTCCCTCCTGGAAGTATTAATGGCTGGCTGCCATAAGGTGGAACCATATTAAAGCTACATATGCTTATGTATAGATTTCTCATTTAGTGAGACCAAGAAGACAGTCCTGATTATGGACTTCCTAACTCTAGAGATGGCAGCAAGCTGGGAAATAACAGTGTATCAGAAGTCCCTGCAGAAACATTTTGTAAAAGCTGCCATGTGCTTATGTTTGTAATCCAAGAATATTAATAAGACTTGTAGATTCCCTCAAGAGCAGCCCCAAGGTTGAGCATTTAGGAATCAGAGTCTTCTAGAGAAAAGGGTATTTGCTGAGCAGTACGCCTTGTAGATGAGAGCATCCCGTATGGGATTCCTCGGATTGAAAGTAGTTAAGGCTGAAAGCTACATGGGGTGGGGATTGGAGTAGCAGAACACCTGTACTTTGCTCCCTCCTGTTAACATGAGTTTTTCAAATAGATCTAGTCTGATGAGAATGATATTTTCTGTCCTGACTAAACTAGAGTGTTATCATTTGTTGGGAGTTCAGATCACAGAATGATAGTAAGAATCTAGAAAGGTCTGTGTTCCCCACTGTTGGAAAACTAAGGACTCAAACTCCATATTGAGTTCAATTTACATATGAGTGAAACTAATAACTCTTTTGAGTTTTATGTTTTCTTTATCTGTTTATGGGGCTTGAGGATTTCTTACTTCTTTTTGCATTTTCTTTCAAGTTAAATAAATTCTATCCTCTATTTGACATTGATTTGTTATCTTATAAAATTATATGAAAGCTAGGGACCCCTTTTACCCACATTTATGGAAACCTGACACAAGCATATTTGGAGATGTCCAAAGCAAACACTGAGTTGGAGAGATACGAAATAAAAATAAATTATGTTTTTCTCTTTTTTTTTATTTTAATAGCCTTTTATTTACAGGTTATATATATGGGTAACTTTATAGCATTAACAGTTGCCAAACCTCTTGTTCCAATTTTTCCCCTCCTTCTCCCCACCCCCTCCCCCAGATGGCAGGATGACCAGTAGATGTTAAATATATTAAAATATAAATTAGATATACAATAAGTATACATGGCCAAACCGTTATTTTGGTGTACAAAAAGAATCGGACTCTGAAATATTGTACAATTAGCCTGTGAAGGAAATAAAAAATACAGGTGGGCAAAAATATATTGATTGGGAGGGAATTCAATGTAATGGTTTTTAGTCATCTCCCAGAGTTCTTTTGCTGGGCATAGCTGGTTCAGTTCATTACTACTCCATTGGAACTGATTTGGTTCATCTCATTGCTGAGGATGGTCATCATATAGTATTGTTGAAATATATAATGATCTCTTGGCCCTGCTCATTTCACTCAGCATCAGTTCGTGTAAGTCTCTCCAGGCCTTTCTGAAATAATCCTGTTGGTCATTTCTTACAGAACAATAATATTCCATAATATTCATATACCACAATTTATTCAACCATTCTCCAATTGATGGGCATCCACTCACTTTCCAGTTTCTGGCCACTACAAAGAGGGCTGCCACAAATAATAAATTACGTTTTTCAAGTTAGTCTTTAAGGTTAGTCTTAGTCCATGTGAACTAGGACTAGGGGGATAGGGAATCCTGGACTATGAGTTATATCTAAAGAAACAAACAACTCTTTATTTGCCATTCTCTAATTCTACATCACTTCTTATAATTGACAGTCTTCAAGAAAAAGTTATCTATTCTTGATACCTCTTATTTATTTTCTGTGTTTTCTCTTATTTTCTTTATAATTTCTATTATTACTTTCTCTATATACTCTATTCTCTTATTTATTTTTAAATCCTTTCCAATATTGCTTCTAACCCTAATCACTTGAAGAAAATTAGTCTTTCTATGGTTACCACTGAATTTCTAACTATTAAAAATAATTTTCTTCTCTGAATCTTTATCCAGCTTGGTCTCTCTCCAGTTTTTGACATTGCTTATTATCCTTCTCATATATTTTCTCCTCTTTTACTCCTCTCCCTTCACTTTTTATTATTTTTTCAAAAAGCTGGGACAATTTCCTTTTTGTCCTATGCAATTTTCATTTTTTTTATTTCTTAAAATAAACCTCTGAAAAGACAAGTTTTAAGGAACCCACTGTGTTTTAAATGGAGCTACTTGACTTTGCTTTTTAAATCCAAATCACTATGATTTTTATTGAATGGTCAATAACAGCTAAACCCAAGCTTCTGTGGTTTATTGTTTAGTTTTTGATGGCTTAGGATGAGTGTAAATAGAAATTGTTCTCTGTTCTAGCCAAAAACTCTAAGAGTCCTGTACCAAATTGATACCTTTGTGATGATAAATTGGACCATTTTAAAAATCAACTCTAATCTATCGTTTAGTCATTGAATAGGGATTGCCTCAGACAAACTGAGACCTGGGAAATGTCTTATTTTAGAAAGGCCAAACTCATGTCATGCTGGATCATCACCAGTTGTCTTGACTTTTGCCTTGCCATTGAACTTTGATGACTCAAGAGGAGCAAATGAAACTTTGTTTAGTTCTGCTTTACTTTAATCCAATTCACTTTCAACACAAGACATCAATCTGGGGATATCATTGGTCATCTTCAGGAACAGAAGACAAACAACAACAATGTTTTTCCTTCCTTGGTGTTCATGACATTCATTTCATCTCTAAATTAATAGCCTTACCATCCTGTGATCCTTCTTTCATTTTCTAACACATCTAATAAAATAATTTTCCTAAGATACGAATCTGTTACTATCCCAATCAAAATCCTTGAGTGGGTTCTATAGCCTTCAGAATAAAATGCAAAATCCTTTACTTGGCAGTTAATGTTCTTACAGATTTGTTCCAGATGAAATTTCACATTATTCTTCTTCACATGTTCTATTTCCTGCATAATCTGTATCGAATCACTTGCCTTCTTAATGAAAAGGTGAGAGGGAGGAAGAGAATTTAGAACTCAATGTTTGTAAAGTGAATGTTAAACATTTTTGACATGAAACTGGAGAAAATAAATAGTAAATAAATTTAATTTTAAAAAGAGAAAGAAAATTTTCTGTCCCAGCCAAACTAGGCCACCAGTTATTCTTGGAATGTAACATGACATCTCTGTTAGCCCCTTTAATCTTCCTTTAAAGATCAGCTTAAGGAAAGCCTCTCTTTCCCAGTAATGTTATATCTGTCATCAATTATCCTCTATTTATTTGTGAAAATATCAAAAACACTATCTCTCTTCTATCTAATGTGACTCCTTGAGGTAAGGGACTGGTTTTTGCTTTTATTTTTCTAGCTGTAATTCCTAGTATAGTATCTAACATCGTAGGTGTTTTATAAATCTAGAGTTGGATTGAATGAAATTCCATGTCTCTGATTTCTTGATGCTTTTGTTTTAGAAGGCATGTCCTTCATGGCTCTCTTCAACAAGGAGATGTTTCAAACCAGTTCCAATTGTTCAGTGATGAAGAGAGTCATTTACACCCAGAGAGAGGACTGTAGGAACTGAGTGTGGAACACAACATAGCATTTTCATTCTTTCTGTTGTTGTTTGCTTGCATGTTTTTTTCTTTTTCAATTTTTTTCCCTTCTTGATCTTATTTTTCTTGTGCAGTAAGATAACTGTATAATTATGTCTATATACATTGGATTTAACATATATTTTAACATATTTAACATGTATTGCACTACCTGCCATCTAGAGGAGGGAATGGGGGGGGGAAGGAGGGAAAAATTTGGAACAAAAACTTTTGCAAGGGTCAATGCTGAAAAATTACCCATGCATATGTTTTGTAAATAAAAAGCTTTAATAAAAAATAAATAATATAAAATAAAAATACAAATCAAAAAAATAGAAGGAATATCCTTTCTCCCCATGCAAGTTAGGCTGGTTTTTTCCTTAAAAGACATTAAGCATTCATGTATACTTCAAAAATTGTTTTCATCACTGCCTCATCAAGCCAGATACAAAACATCCCCAAGGGGTTGGTGAGGCCCTCAGATACCTGACTGGTGCATCATGATGGGAGCTTTGCTCAGCTAAATTAATTTGAGATTTCCTGAATACTTTTACCTATTGATCATCTTTTTATAGCCCTAGGTAAATCCTTTTGTTAATTGCTGAAGGAATCATGGTTGCTTCATTCCATTCAAATACTGAACCTAAACTTTCAGAGTAATGGCCCAGGTCCAGTTCAGAACATTTTCACAATCTCACTATTCTTAGGTGAGGTACAGATATAGACTATGTTACAGAATCATAGTTTTGGAAGAAATAACTTTTATTACCTGGATATACCATGTCAGAAATGGAACAGGAGCAGCAGTAATAATACTAGTATGAATTGCAGTAGTATCCAGAGATGTGATACTAAAATGTACTGGATGCTTTACAAAGGAAAAATATGTGCATTTTCCTGCTTTTGACTATCAGAAAAAAGCAGTTGCTTATAATATGCAAAAGTCAAAGGGGAGATAATGGAAGAGAAAGGGGAAAAGGCTAGGGGATGTATCTTATAAGACTAAAGTTCCTATATCTCAATGATTAATAAATCCCAGCTACTGATGTACTTGTTTCACCTGTGTACAAAAGCAAGGAATGAAAAAGAGGTAAGTCTCCAAGTAAACAGTTATTTCTGGTTCATGCCGAGTTTTATTTGAACCCTATTTTCCAGGTGACTTGTTGATCTTAGCCTCAGATCTAATTATGAGATTCATTTTGTGTCTCTACTTTTCATGTAGAAAGCTGTAGTTTATTTGCAAAATTCCTAGTTCAACTCTTTGAGGGAAAAGCTATGATTAGATTACTCAAGGTCTGTGGCTTTTATGATATTGAGGAAATCAGGGAAGCTAGGAGTCAATATTGCTTCTGAAAGGTACTTTAAGAATTTGACAATGTAGTTCAATATGAAGAAATATATTCTCTGAATTCTCAAATGAGTGTCTGACTATTGGAATCAACAGAGCAAGATAGATTTAAATAGTAGCTAAGATTGACTCTTATTCTGGCTTCATAGGTAAAAAATCTATTAATAGTTAACCCATCTTTCCAAGGTGAAAACAAGTGAAACTGGTAACCAGACTCCTATTTCTGTCTAAAGTCTGCAAATTCCATGTTAAAATATTTTGGCCACCAGGTTCAAAATCAGGGTTAGTATTGATTGTTGAGTATTGTTGAGATTAGTCAAATATGTGATGCTTCTGGTATGGTCTCGTTCGGTCTCTCTCTCTCTCTCTCTCTCTCTCTCTCTCTCTCTCTCTCTCTCTTACTTTCTCATGAATGACTTTAAAGCATTAAATAAAAATTTGTACCTCTCTGCTAGGGGAAGTCCAAACCCATTTTCCAGCCTCATTTTCCTGAACTCACTCAAAAAGAGTGAAGAGGAGGAATAATGAAAGGACATGAGATAAAGACTAAAGGACAAATATGTATATAGGATAGGGGAAGGGGAAGATGGATTTTGAAGACAGATAAGTTGATTAGAAACCTTTGGTCAGAATAATAAGACATTTCTCAGTAACCTTGGCTATACTTGTCACCTATTCTGAGCTGCTTTTTCAGGGTTCAAAAAGGAGAAGGATTTTTAGAGAAAATTAAAGTCATCACAATACCCTGTCAGCTAGTTTATAATTAGCAATTACCACAGAAATGAGAAACATTTATTCCATACTGATGGTGACAACCTCATAATGGCATCAAGAGTGCTTGCTCAAGCCATTCCCAGAAGACATTAAACAAGACTACAGACAAAAAGTTAGCTTCAGTGAGGGCAATCTCCAATAAAAGGATTTTTTTTTTAGTTTAGTGTTTTATTTTCCTTAAATTAAATATAAAAACAATTTTCAACATTATTTATTTATTTTTTTTAAATAACTTTTTATTGACAGAACCCATGCCAGGGTAATTTTTTACAAGATTATCCCTTGCACTCACTTCTGTTCCGATTTTTCCCCTCCCTCCCTCCACCCTCTCCCCCAGATGGCAAGCAGTCCTATACATGTTAAATAGATTACAGTAGATCTTGGATACAATATATGTGTGCAGAACCGAAAAGTTTTCTTTTCAACATTATTTTTTAAAATTCAGTTCCAAATTTCCTCCTGTCCTCTCTGTTCCACCCGTTGAGAAGACAAGCATATAAGTTACACATGTGTCATCATGTAAAACATATTTCCATTTTTTCATGTTGTTTTAAAAATAAGCCAAAATAAAAACCCAAGAAAAATAAAATAAAAAGAGTATGCATGGATCTTTATTCAGATTTTATCAGTTCTTTCTTAGAAGAGGAATAGCAATTTTTTCAGCAAAAGTCCTTCAGAATTATCTTGTCATTGTATAACAATGAATCGCTAAAAGAATAGCCAAATCATTCACAGTTGTTTACTGTACAATGTTGCTGTTACTCTGTACGGTGTTTTCCTGGTTCTACTAATTTTACTTTGTAGCTCATCATTTTTATAGCAAAATAGTTTTAATAGACATTTTTAAAGAGGCTCCCAAATCATAAAACCAGAAACACACAAAAAGTCAGACAATAGGAATGAACAGCCTTTAGGCAAAGTGAGTGTCCTACAATTACAAATGAGAAGCATGTAATCTGCACAGATTACATATACATGCCTTATATATTCAGAGGCATCAAGAACAGAGGGTTTTCTGTAGCCCAGGATGATTTAAAATGCCCAGGATAGGAACCATGGAAATGCCAGGGAGTGGCAGCAGGCTGTGACCAGTATGGCTCCAACCTATGTGGTATGTAACACTCCAATTAGGAAAATCCAGGCTTAGGGGTTCTGAAATCTTTAAAACCAGAAAACATTCTGAAGAACTAGCATTCAAAACCTTAAACTTCTTTGGGTGCTGAATTCCCATAAGTAAAGACCTGTGTAAGGACCCAGAAGACCCAGAATAAAATGAAGGAGGGGGAGGAAACCAATTCACTCAAAAGTCTAACAAGAAGTAGAGCCTGATTATAGTACAATATCCCAGTTTAAGAACTAAAACTGGAAAGCTAATCGAAGACAACACTGACTAGTATCAAAAAATATTGAAAATTTAACCCAAAACAATGATAAAAAGATTCCCAAAAAAAGAAAATATGGATTTTCCATAAAAATTACACGAATACATAGCAGAGATGAGAAAAGAGATAAAATAATAACAGAAATGAGTTAACTTTACCTGAGAAGTGGAATAATTCTTTTTTTTTTTTTTTTTATTTTGCTGAAGCAATTGGGGTTAAGTGACTTAGTCCACGGTCACACCGCTAGGAAGTGTGAAGTGTCTGAGACCAGATTTGAACTCAGGTCCTCCTGATTTCAGGGCTGGTGCTCTATCCACTGTGCCACCTAGATGCCCCTGGAATAATTCTATATCAATGATTCCAAAAAAGTCAAAAAATACTAGAACAAAATCAAAAGATTGTAAAAATAGAAGAAACAATGATATTTGATAACTAGAGCAATTGGCCTATAAAACCAGTCAAGAAGACAGAATTTAAAATTCACTGGATTTTCTGAGAACATGATTTTAAAAGTCTGGAAGATTGGACATTATAATTGAAAGAATTATAAGGGAAAACCACCCAGACTTTTCAGAGGGCAAAGTAAAGTTTTTTAAAAAATATTTCCTACCAATTTCTTGAAAATAAAAGTTCCAGGAATGTCATAGCCAAAATCTAGAACTCCCACATCAAAGAAAAAAAAAATACTGTAATAATAAAGAAGTTATTTAGGCAGTAGCCATTAATTTACTCAGACTATGGACCAGCTTCTCTCTTTTAGACCCTCTATTAAAGTATTGTCATCTCCACCCAAATATTTTACTCCCTGTGAGCAGGGATGGATTTCTAAGAAGTACCATGAATTCTGTCACAAAAACAGGAGGAGTCTCCCTCTGTGTTTCAAGAAAAACAACAAAGACTAGACTCTGAGATTTTCCTTCCCACTGGTTTTCTAAATGATGATGCTGGAGGGCAATTATTTAGTTTTTATTATTTTCTTGTTATAGATATCTCACATTAGAGTCTCTCCTCCCTTCTTCCCTCCCTTTTCCTCTCAGTCCCTTTGTGTGTGTGTGTGTGTTTGTGAAAATCACTTCCCTTGAAAGAAAAAAGACAGTAGTGTTACACTGTTTAAGTAATTCTGTGGAAGAGAAGGGAATAAACTGCTCTATGCCGAACATTCTTTGCAGCACAATTTGGGATGAATATTTACGAAAAATTCAGGAAAAGGTCTTATATGATGATTTCCAAGCTATTTAAAAATAAAACCAACTATGACAAAGTAAATATTTTTTTAAATCTCTCCCACCAATTCTGTATTCTGTATCATCCATCTCTGAGTAATACGTTGGAGGGAAAATAATTGATTTTTTTCTGGTCAAAGTCTCAGGATTGAGTTATTGTCTAGATTATGGAGTAGCCCAAATTAGAGAGTATTTTGAGTTGTAAGCAAAATAACAGGGAAGCTAAGAGGGCTGGTGTGTATGTTGGTTCAAAGAAGGCCAGGGCATGAATATTCAAAATATAGGTTAAAAGACTAGAACCCCAGAATATTATATCAGAAAAATATGAGACTGTCAAATTAGCTCTATGATTATGGGTCTAAACCTGGAATTTCCATATCTGTAAAATTAGGGTAATACTTTTTACATATGTTATTTCCATTGTCTTTCCAACATGTTCTACCCTTTGAGAGATCATTTGTGGTTTTCTTGATAAAAAATATTGGAGATATGTCATTTTCTTCTTCAGCTCATTTTACAAAGAAGGAAATTAAGGCAAACAGGATTAAATGACTTGATCAAGGTCACACAGCTAGCAAGGATCTGAGATTAGATTTGAACTCAGACAGATAAGTCTTCCTGATTCCAGGCCAAGCACTTTGTCCATTGTGCCAACTAGCTGCCCCTATTATATCATAGAATGGTTATAAACAAGGTACTTTTCAAAATGTAAAACACTACAAAATGTGTATGTATTATAATTGCCTACAACTATTAAGGAACTGAAAGGAAATTGTTTGATTTGTAGTACAATCAAATCTGTGCAGCAATAAACTCTATTATAGTATTACTACTCTTGGAAGTAGGGCAAGAACTAGGTTTAGAGTCAGAAGACCTGGTTGATGTTTCAGTTAAACTTTGACAGAATCGAGTATGAGCAAATCACCCAACTTTCCTAAGCTAGTGTCTTCATTTATATAAGATGAAAAAAATAATGCTTGAATTACCTTCCTCAAAAACTCATTATAAGTCAGTTAAGTCAATAAATGTGTGTCACTTTATAACAGTAAGATATAAGTATAAATGGCTATTATCCTTATTGTCAATCTAGGATTTATGATAAGCAAATATTCACTTTGCTGAAAAATTTTATACTATTTATGGAAAAATGGTTTGCTAAGAAAATTATTATAATGAGTATCCCCAATAAATGGTCAAGTTAATAAAGAGAAAAAATCTCTTTTTATTCCTTTTTTGCTTGATGTCCCCTATACCTGAAATGCTCTCCCTTTCTTCCTTCATTTTACCTCCTAACTTTCTAGGTTTCCTTCAAATCTCAGCTAAAACCCAACCTTTTGCAAGGATACTTTTTTGATTTTTCTTTAATGCCAATGTCTTTTCTTTATTCACTATCTCCAACTTGTCTGGTATATATCTTGTTTGCACATGGCTGTTTTTTGTGCTATTTCTTCCATTAGATTGTAAGCTCCTTGAAAGTAGGGACTGTTTTTATTTTTATTTTTTAATTTTTTGTTTTTTCCTTGTATTCCAAGCTCTTAGTATAGTGTCTGACATTCAGTAGGAGTCTTGACGACTACTTGACCAACAAGAAATGTGCTAATTGAAAATAATTTATGTTCCTTAATAGAAGGACAGATCAAACTTCTCCTTGGGCATATTCTCAACATTTTTTCTTAGTTGACCTACTTGAAAGTCATCATTGTGATAGATTATATTTCAGATATTTTATTGATTCAGATTAACTTTTTCATCCTCCCCTGACTAGGTGGAATTGATGTTGCTATTATATTTTTAATTTTATGAGATTGCTAACACATGGTACAAGCAAGACAGACTTGGAGAAGTGACATTCTGTTTCCATCTTTCTCTCAAATGATTTTGAGCTAAATATTCCCATTGTTTTTAGTCTCTTCATCGTAGTCCTTGATTGATTCTAAGTTTGCTTAAATTTTTGAAAGCTAAGATTAAAGGAAAAGTTGGAATCAAAGAAAATAATCAGTGTTATTATCATTTGAGTGTTTATTTACTGAAATGAATTTAACAAGAACAGGGCACAAGAAAAGGAATAGAAAAGTTTTAATAAATAAATTTATGTATTTACAGAGTAGTATAAAGTCAAAAACCCAAGTCCTTGGGACCTAAGATATCCGACTTCAGAAGCTCATTACTGTTACTGCCTAGCTTGCATAGTCTTGAATAAATCTTGAAGTTTCAGAATTTTTATTTGTGAGATGATGAACCATAAGACTTTCAAGGTTCCTTCAACCTCTAACCTTCTATAAGGGTGACTGAATGCTAGTTCTAAGTAGTTCACTTCAGGAAAATCTACCAAAGAAGTACAGGACACTTAGTGCTTATTTCAGAAAATATCTGAAATAGTAGATTGCTTTATGTAGGAAGTTGGCAAATGGAGGGTATAAAGCAGAGATGGAATACTCCTGAATGACAATGATATATTGGAAATTTTAAAAAACTGCTGCTAGAAAGGCCTGGAGAGACTTACATGAACTGATGCTGAGTGAAATGAGCAGGACCAGGAGATCATTATATACTTCAACAACAATAGTATATGATGACCAGTTCTGATGGACCAGGCCATCCTCAGCAACAAGATCAACCAAATCATTTCTAATGGAGCAGTTATGAACTGAACTAGCTATGCCCAGAAAAAGAACTCTGGGAGATGACTAAAAACCATTACATTGAATTCCCAATCCCTATATTTATGCATACCTGCATTTTTGATTTCCTTCACAAGCTAATTGTACAATATTTCAGAGTCTGATTCTTTTTGTACAGCAAAATAACGTTTTGGTCGTGTATACTTATTGTGTATCTAATTTATATTTTAATATATTTAACATCTACTGGTCATCCTGCCATCTAGGGGAGGGGGTGGGGGGGTAAGAGGTGAAAAATTGGAACAAGAGGTTTGGCAATTGTTAATGCTGTAAAGTTACCCATGTATATATCCTGTAAATAAAAGGCTATTAAATAAAAAAAAAAAATAAAGTATTATTAAGATAAAAAAAAAAAAACTGCTGCTAGGTGGTAGGTAGATATAGGTCTGGATTCAAAAAAAATCTGAGTTCAAATCTAGCTTCAGACCTTACTAACTGTTTGATCCTGGATAACCTCAACTTGCCTCATTTTCTGTGTAAAATGAGGACACTAACACCTATCTCCCAGGGTTGTTATGAAGATGGAAAAAAGTAATAGTTTAAAAGTGTTCAGCACAGTACCTGGCACATAGCAAATGCTATATAAATGTGATTATCAAAATCATCATTATCATCAAGAGATCGTGGTTTTAGATCTATAAGAAGTCCTTAAAAATCATTTTATTTAAATCCCTCATTTTTCAGATGAGGTCACTGAGGCCCACGGAAGTGAAATGACTTGCCTAAGTACTCAGTAAGAATCAAAGGTGAAATAGCAGGTACGTGAGGATGTATGTGTGTGTAAAGCAGGGACAATGGTTTTATTTTTGGTAGGAATGCAACAGGGCAAAGATGAATAATCCCTGCAAGTCCTAGTGGTTTATATGGTCCAATATTGGCATCATGGGAATAGAAAGAAGTTGAAAGAAATTTTCTTAATCTAAATCAAATAAACACTTTTCTGGAAAAATCCTCAATGGAAGCCAAAGACTTAAAATATCTGAAGACTGCTCTAAAGAGGTGATTAGGGATAGTTGTCTAGGAGCAGCTGACTGCGGTCTGAATCAAAACAGAGCTAAAGTTGCTCCTGGAATTATATATTATATAGAACTGGCATACCTTCTCTCTCCAGAGAAGAATCACAGCTAATGATCAAGAGATGGATGACATCAGAGAGCAAAGCAACTAAGAGAAACTAAGCTTACTCTTAAGAGAGCAACATATTGATATTGCCAGAAAACATTGGCAGGTTAGCAATGTTAAGAATGAGGTAGCTCGCTACTCTATTTTCCCTGGCCACATGTTTTGTCAGTGCATCCCTTCCCACTTCTAATGGCACAATAACTTGACTCTGTATATGTATATGAAGGGAGATCTCCTTGTGATGTGTTTCCTTATGTTGCCTAATTAAATGTCTTTTCCCATGAACTAATGAATTTTATAGTTGATCCAGTGAAAGAAAAACAAGATCAAAAGGCATATTTATAATGAAGATTGATCAATATAAAACATATATCAAATTAGGATAATTTGCTGGCAGGTCAGATATGAAGAGGAAGATATGAGTGCTATGCGTATTTTAAAAATAAAACAGAAGATACATACCAAATGAAAATCAAGAAAAATCAAGAAAGACCATATATTTCAGAAACCTCTAAAACATTTAGGATAAGCCAGTGAGTTAGAAAATAAAAAAAGAATGAGGCTGTTGAAAGTGTTATATCAGTAGGGACTTGAGTAGAGTGATAAGTAAATCAACAATACTAGTTCTGGGTAGAACTTTGATATAGCAAGCTTGAATTGTTGCCACAGGTACAGTGACCCCTCTATGAATTCTTAGCCAGACTTGAAGATGAGATGAAGGAGAATGAAATACAAAGGTTGTGTTTGTTCTATAGACTTGTTGCAGAAGCATTTCTGTTTCTTGGTTAAAAATATTTGCTCTCTTTCCCTTTCTCCCTCCAATGCACTGTCTTTTCCTAACGGTCCTTCCTCTCCCTTTCCCACAGAGAGGCAAGGATAGCATTGATGCTCGTAAAATGAACTTGCTAAACTGGCTTTGCTACTGAATTGTAATTCAGTCTTGTCATATTGTGGCTATTTAATTGGATCTTTCTCTGAAATAGAAGTCATAGTTCTGCTGAATGATAATATGTTTAATAAAAGTCATTCAAGAGCTAAATCAAGAGCATTCCAAACTTATTTTGCTTGTAAGTTGAAACATGTCTGAGCTATTCTCTCTGAACATGAAAAGTAAAGTTGATTAAATCACATTTGATTAAATATAGCCCTCAGGTAGATGATATCCTTACCTTAATACTAGGCATATTTCCTTTGCTTCAGCAGTCAGAAGAATCCCTAATGAAAAAAGATGGTTTTACACTCATAGAAATGACCCAGAAGAACCGAAAACTACAAGCTAAAAATTATGGGAAATGAAAGATAAGTCATCGGAAAAGAAAATGTGCTTAGTTTTCTGTGTTGCCTCCTCGTGTCTAAAACAGACCAATTTATCTTTTCCTCCAAAACTCATCCCTTTTTCAAAATACGCTATTTTTGTATAAGATACCAACATTTCTTCATTAGTAAGGCTGTAATGTAAATCATTATCAACTCTTATTTCTGTAATTCCCCATAAATCTAACCAGATGCCATGCCCTATTGATTCTACCTTTCCAATACCTTTTGTCCACATTTGTCCCAGTCACCATTCACAAGGCTACTATTATGTTAGGTACTAATGAAGTCTCACTTGAACTATCTTAAGATCCTTTTAATTGCTCTCCTTCCCTTATCCCTCCCTATTCACACTCAACTTCTCCACAGCTAGCCAAAGTGATTTTCCTAAAGTGCAGATCTGCCCATGTCACCATCTTATTTAATAAATTATACTTGGTCTCTATTACCTCTAGGGTCAAATATAAAATTCTCTCTCATTTAAAGTTCTTTGACTTCAATCTACTTTTCCAGCTTATTAAAAATCATCTCCTGCCTAGCAGTGTGTAGTCAAACCCAATAGCCTTCTTGTTTTTTAAATAAGATTCCATCTCCCGATCAGTGCTTTTTCAAAGGCTATATCCCATCTTATCTCTGCCTCTTAAAATTCCCCTCAAAGTTCCCCTCAAAGTTCAACTCAAATTCTACTATCTTTATTAGATCTTTGTTCTTCCTCCCTGTACCTCAAAATTTTTTCATGTACCAGTCCTGCATCATCAAAGCTCAGACTGCTTGGAGGACCTGCCAGGATCCCCATCTCTTAGAATATTTCCCATTATCAGGTTAATGATTATTATAATTCAACTGTGTATCCTTCACTCATAAGGTCTCATTAGAATTCACTGACTTTAGTGACATTTAACATATTTTCTAGTGAAACTTCTGATTTAGACACTATTTCTACCCCTTGGTTTGTTGATCCTTTTCCCCATAAGAATTGTTCTTTTTTTAGATGTATAGTTGTTCTTGTTATCTTTTTAGTTGTATTGTTACTAACACCATCTTCTCTGTCTTCATAAAATAGTCCTTTGTTAGGGAAAGAATCAGAGTTCTGTCTGTAATTACAAAATATGCCAGGGCAATTTATTTTCATTTTCCCCTATGTTGACATCCAGCTTGGGTATGTTTTAACAACAACCAGAAAATTCTCTTTTTGCATTATTATTATTATTATCCCTCATTGCATACTAGTTTTTTTCTCTCTCTCTTTTTCTCTTCAGATTATAGAATCACTGAATCACAGTCACCATTAAGTCCAACCTGCACATGAAAGGAATCTCTATTATAACATATCTAACAGTTGGTCTATAAACCTATAAATAAGAAGAAAACCCTGACTCCTATCCCCCTATACACACATATTTCTTCTTGAAGCAATTAATTCCTCTTTAGGATAGTTCAAATTTTTAGGTTTTTCCTAACATTTAGCCTAAATTTGCTTTTTCATAAAGTCCACCTGTTGTTCTGGGAGATCCTTTTTGTTTTTAGAAGTAGCTGGTGGCTCAGTCATCTGGGGAGTAAAGTGCAACATGGGCAAAACAGGTATGTTTTCTCTAACCAAGATAAGTTTATTAATAGTGATGTATAAGCTATTAATATGGTCCTCTCACTCAGGTAAGCAACAAGGATGAGAAGGGAAAAAACTCTTCTATTGAGAGACAAAGAATGAAAAGTTGTGGGTAGTTGGAGAATGTTACAATTGGCTACAGTTGGGAAAAGTGGACTGGCTTTTAAGTGTGGATGATAATGCTCCTCTTAAAATTAATGAATGTTCATTGGTTTAGGGACCTCAACTACCTCTAGTAATATTGGATAGGAAATCAGAATAATCCAATCAGGAGTACCACCACAGTGTTGTGGATATTTAGTATAGTATTTGTGTCTGATTCTTTGGAAAGCCACTTGGGGATTTGTTTGAAAGATACTAGAGTAGTTTGCAATTTCTTTCTCCAGTTCATTTTACAGATGAATATCTGAGGCTATCAAAGTCAAGCCCAGAGTCATAAAGTGTTACTGTGTCTTAGTGAGACACTTAGTTACCCAATAATTCCCTGGGAGAAGCTCAAACTACAGCAAATTTCAGAAGGAGAGACAAAGGAAAAGTAATTTTCTTTTGGGAAAGGTTTCAGCCTTAGACATTTTGTTGTTGTTGTTTATATGCAACAGAGGTTCCAGATTACTGGTTTAGAAATCAGATGTCTTGGGGTCTAGTTGAAAGAGTATGATAACATTTTTCTCTTTCATCAATGCCTTTAAGCTAATTAGGATTTGGGAGAGACCATTTTTGAGCTCAACTGAAAATGGGGCTTGACAAAATGGGGAATAGTGTCACAGGTATAATCAATGGCCAAATGATACAGAATAATTTTAGTTTCCTCAGGAACTAGAATGTTAGAGTTAGGAACATTTGAGTTCAAATCTTTGTTAGAAGCTTATTAGCTTTGAAATCCAGGACAAGTCACTTAATTTCTATTTCCCTCAATTTTCTTAACTATAAAATAATGATAATAACTGTTCCTGCCTTACAGGGTAGTTGTGATGATTAAATGAGATGATTTTTGTAAAGCACTTAGCACAGTGGCTTGGAATATAAGTGCTCCATAAATACTAGTTTGATTCTCTTGCCTTTCTGAGATCAAACAGAAATCTATTCCTCTTTCATATAACACTCCTTCAAATACTTGAAGATAGCTGTCAAGTTTCTCTTGTATGATCTTTTCTCCTGATCAAATATGTCCAGTTCCTTTAACTTATCTTTGTTTAACATAGAATCAATGTCCATGAATGACATGGTTTCAAGTGTACCATGATTTAAGAAGGACATTGAGTACCAAGAGGCCATAGCCAGGAACACACATGACTTGTCAGTCATTACTATAAAAGGAACAGAAAGTTTGCAATATAATATTCCAGAAGCAAAGAACATAGTTTTATTTACAAGAAAATTTCACTGGCACTGAGAATAATATTCCAGGAGAGAACATGGATATTTGCTATAATAGAGGACTTCTGAGAATTCATGACAAAAAGACTATAGCTGAAGACAGAACCAGAACTAACTATAGCACTCCATATTATGAAATTGGACAATAATCTCTCTATTCCTGGAAGCAATCCACATGGTAAAGCATCCCAAGATTACATAAGATTTGTTAAAAACTAGCACATCACACTGCTGAATTATATTGAGTCTTTTATCCACTAAAACCTGTGTGTCTTTTTTTTTTTTGATTTAATAGTTTTTATTTTTTCCAATTACATGTAGTTTTCAACATTCATTTTTATAAGATTTTGAGTTCCAAATTTTTTCTTTCTCTCTCTTTTTTCCTCCCCCAAGACAGCAAACAATCTGATATAGATTATATATATTATAACAATCAATGCTAACTATATTTCCATATTAGTCATGTTGTAAAAGAAAAATGACAACAAAAGGAAAAACCATGAGAAAGAGAAAAAAAACAAAAAATTGAAAATAGCATACTTTGATTTGCATTCAGTCTCCATAGAGAAAGAACTAGTTCTTTCTCTGGATGTGGATGGCATTTCTCATCTCAAGTCTATTGGGAATAGTTGTTATTCAGAGTTATTCATTGTACAATATTGCTGTTACTGTATATGATATTTTCCAGGTTTTTCTGAAATCATCTGCTCATGATTTCTTATAGCACAATAATATCCCATTAAATCATATGCCACGACTTTTTCATCCATTCCCCAACTGATGGATGTCCCTTCAATTTCTAATTCTTTTTCATCACAAAAGATGCTATAAATGCTATAAATATTTTGTACAAAGTCCACTGCTTTTCAAGTAAAATCATCCTAGTTCTGATTGTATTATCTCATCAATGTCTCTTGATCTTCTCCACAAGAATACTACAAGCTACTTTAGCAAAACCTTTGATAGAATCTAGGTAAATTACATGCTTGGTATTCCCATCATTTTTGAATTAGTAATCCTGTTCAAAAGGAGTCAGTAGGGATCACCTTTATGTCTCTGAGAAGGCTTAGCTCCAGGAGCCTTATGTATCAAGCTCCTGTATGGGGCCATTGATTGAATGGTTTTCTACTTTTTTTATATGGCTTCTCACCCTCTTCAATCTTAATAGCCAAGATCTCATTGTCATCTCATATTGCTGACTAATGGCATTTTAGGGCAAGCATGACTCAGGCTGTAGGGTTGTTCAGGCTCAGTAGTAGAATAAAATGAGATATTTTACCTAGCCAAAATAACTGTAATTAATAATGGTATAAGGACACTCAACAAGCAGATAACATTGATTTAGTCAAATTTATGAAAATGCTTTTATCCAGCAGTCACATTGCTATAATGACTAAGACAGCAGTCAGAAATTCACCAAGTTTAAGGGCACTGACTCCTTTATAGTTGACTTTTATATCTATATCTATATCTTTCTATAGCTATACAGCTATACAGCCTGTGGCTCGAACCTGAAACCTATAAAATCTCTGGTGTAGCTTCCCATTTTAGGTGAAAAAAAAAAACTAATTTAGTCAATATTCTAAGGACCCCTTATTCTAGGGGAATAAGCAAATAAATATTGCTTATTCCACAAGAAGAAAGATAATGAGTTTTTATTTTTGTACATATTATGTTTGATATGCTCATGGGATGTCTGCCTTGAAATATACAGTTGACAATTGGATATATGTGGCCAAAATGGAGGAGAGAGAGAAGAACTGGATATATAGATTTGGGAATCATCATCATAGAAGGAATAATTATACTCATGGGAGTTGACAAAGTTACCAAGTGAGAGAACACAGAGAGTATAAAAAGCCTTGCTTAGGGTATACCCACAATCATACATTGTGATACAAATAACAAAAGGGACTGAGAGAAAGGAGCCAGACAAGTAGGAGAAGAACCAAGAGAAAAGTAATGTCATAAAAACTCAGAGAAAAGAAAGTATGGACAAGAACTCAATAGTCAAGAGTGGAAATTTAGCAAAAGCCATCAGATTTGGTAAATAGGAGATGATAGCAACTTTGGAAAGAACAAATTTCTTTTTTTTTTTTATTTAATAGCCTTTTATTTACAGGATATATACATGGGTAACTTTACAGCATTAACAATTGCCAAACCTCTTGTTCCAATTTTTCACCTCTTACCCCCCCCACCCCCTCCCCTAGATGGCAGGATGACCAGTAGATGTTAAATATATTAAAATATAACTTAGATACTCAATAAGTATACATGACCAAAACATTATTTTGCTGTACAAAAAGAATCAGGCTCTGAATTATTGTACAATTAGCTTGTGAAGGAAATCAAAAAATGCATGTGTGCATAAATATAGGGATTGGGAATTTAATGTAATGGTTTTTAGTCATCTCCCAGAGTTATTTTTCTGGGCATAGCTAGTTCAGTTCATTACTGCTCCATTAGATATGATTTGGTTGATCTCGTTGCTGAGGATGGCCTGATCCATCAGAACTGGTCATCATCTAGTATTGTTGGGAAAGAACAAATTTCATGTCAATGATAAGGTCAGAAGTCAGAAACTAGCTAGCAAAAGAAATGAAAAAGGAGCAGAAATAGTGGTAATAGTTATAGAGAACTTTTTCCAGTTGGTGGATTAGCTAAATAGCATAAATATTTTTGTTGAGAAGAAGGAAGTTCAGGGAATATATGACAATACTAGGTTATTGAGCTATAGAAATGAAGGATTTGAAGCATCATGAAATTGTTGTTTTGGGGGCAGGCATGCCTAACTTTCGAACAGAAATAATATTTCAAATCTGCTTGTTGTGTCTGTGACCAAATTGGATAATTGATAGTATTTGAATGTATAGCTACTCAAGGGAAAAATGGGAGCTTTGGGGTTTTTTTTTTGTGTGTTTTGCATAGGGATTTTTTTCCCAGCATATTGAGGAGAAAGATAAATAGACATGTTTACTGAATTCTTAGTCATGCTTAAATATACTCATGCACTAGTCAGTAAGAGACTCAGTATTCTGTGAAGAAGGAAAGAAGAAAGGAGTAATTGATTTGGTATCAGCTACATGTTACGGTACAACAACAATAATGACACCAAAAATGATGATGATGGTAGCAGAAATCTAGAGACTTTAAAGTTTTCAGTGTTTTACATACATAATCTTGTTTGATCCTCACTGTAGCCATGTAAGGTAAGCATTATTGTTATAATATCAGCAATTTACAGATGATGAGACGAGGTCTCAGAAATGTTAAGGAACTTTTCTTTCCATAGTCATGTAGCTAGTAAACGTTAGAAGTGAGACTGAACAAGAGTTGGGGGATTAGGTGAAATAAGGAATAAAAAAGTACTTTGGAAAATTGTTAAAGTTGATATACAAATAGAGAAGATTTTGTTGTGTCTCTGATGTTACAAAGCTGTGCAGACTTAAAAAGGTCACAACTATCTGTGTTTCAGTTTCTTCCTCTGTAAAATGGAGTAATACTATTTGCCTGGTCCACTGCTGGGATTGCTATGAAAAATGTGCATGAATAAAGTGTTTTTAAAAGTATATGAAATACTACATACATTACATGGAAGGAAATGTACTTTGGAATGACATGCAAAAATTAGAAATAGATCATTTCAATCAACATTTCTCCAATATCTGTGTTAAGAAGGGACACATTTGTTAGTGAAACTTTCAATTAGAAATCACATTCCTGGGCCATCATCTTTCCCCTCTCCTCCAATTTACATTCAAAGATTGAGTTCTCTGGGCAATAATTACACCAGGTTTAAGGCACTCCATGGGTCTGTACTTTCAACACTACAGCTCAAGAAACCACCTTTATTCCAGCTAGTAGAAATTATAGCTTAATACAAAGATATTTACTGACGTGGAATAATAGGAATAGTAGCAATATGGATCATCTCCCTCATCAACCTGGAATGCATTGTTCCACAAATACACATGGGAGTGAACACAGAGTTAATATGGAAAGTACATATGGAAGAAACATGTGACCAATGTATGTATGAGAAAAAGCGATGCTGTAGGGCTGTAAGATCCTATATAATCTCATACTGCTCTCCCTGAATTTGGTTTTTCTAACTTGATGTCCAAGAAAGGTCAGAAAAGAGTAAGAGAATTCTTTTCTTATGTGACAGATTTGGTTACTTAAGCTACTGTCAGAGATAAAAAATAATATGGAAAACAGGAAATGTACCATACGATTGGAGAAAGGCAAATATTAATTTGATTTTTAAAAAGTGGAAGATAAAATAGTCTACAAATGGGCCATTGAGCCCATTTTGATCCTTTTAAAATTCTGGAATGTATTATCAAATAATTGGTGGGCATTTAGCAAGCAAAGCATTTGTGATGAGCCAGAATAGTTTAAAAAAATATATAAAAAACAGTTTCATAAAAACATAAAAATTCATGCCAAACTAATTTGTGTTTCAAGTCCAATTCTGTTCCTTGACTTTTCATCCAATCATTCTCCTCCCCAGTGTTTGACCATCTTATCTCTTGATTTATGTTTCCTTTCCCCACTCTGAATCATGTGCATCCCAGCCAACCTCTTGGGAGCTTGCATAGCTCCTCTTCTGAGTCAGAGTGTTGTTAGTGGAGACTCAACAACCTTTTGAAGATCTCCTAACAATATTTCTCCCCAGAATAAATGAAATACAAAGTGCCTATTTCCCATAAGTCACAAACTTGTAATCTTTAGTGGAACTCTGATTAAGACCTTTCCTTTCATGCTCCTTTCTTCACTTCTCTTTTCTGCTGCAACTCCTTTATTGATAAAAGTCTATAGAATCATTATTCCCTCATTGTTCATCCAAGGATATAAATTAAAGTGTTTTTTAGTTATCAAAAATTAGCTTTTTCTCTTTCCCCTCCTTTCACTGAGAATGAAAGAAAGAAGAAAAAGAAGAAAAAATACATATTGTAAATATGTACAGTCAAGCAAAAACAAAACAAAACAAAACAAACAAAACCAAAAAACAAACCTCACACACACCAAAAAACTTCATTGGCCAAGTATAAAAGAAGAAACACACACACACACATACATATACACACTCTTACACATGCACATGCTTCATTATGCATTCCAGGTCTTTCACCTCTCTATCAGGAAATGGTTAGTATGTTTTATCACTAGTCCTCTTGAAAAAGGCTGAAATTCTGAGTTGATGCATTGAGGTTGGACAACCGAGCACTTAAGGCAAATTACCGAATGGACCATATTCTATTAGCATATGCTTGGAAAATGGCCCTTCCCACTATTCTGTGCTGGTTCAATCTTTTGGTGTATACAGAGATTTGTGGGAAGGACTAGGGGGTGGAGTAAGACTTGTCAGAGTCACTTTTGGATGGGATATGAAGAGGAGAGGTCGTGGAGATGCCGCGTCCATCCTTTAACTTCTACCCCTAAAGACCAAGGACTTTTGTTTATACTGACTCCAGCTGATTCTAAGGCATCCATAGTGCTAACTCAGTCTTCATATCCTCTGAAATTACTGTTGGTTTTACATTGTATAAATTTTTCTACTGGTTCTTTTTACTTCACTCTAACTTAGTTCATATATCATCCTTGGCTAATCTGAAACTAACTCCATCATTTTTTTTTTTGTTATTATTGTCATTTTCCATTTATGACTCTTCATGATCCCATTTGGGCTTTTCTTTGCAAAGATACTGAAATGATTTGCCATTTCCTTCTCCAGATGAGGAACTGAAGCAAACAGGGCTAAGTGACTTGCCCAGAATCACACATTTAAGTAAGATATGAATTCATAAAGATGATTCTTCCAGATTTCAGACCTAGCATTCTATCCACAGTGCCACCTAGTGATCCTGATTATCTGTTAGAGCACAATAATATTTTACCATTTTTATATAACATAACTTGTTCATTCACTCCTCAATTGATAGACACCACCTCAGATTCTCCTTTGTTGTTACCTCAAAAAGAGCTATAAATATTTTACATTATCTTCAGAATTTAATTATGTATCTATATGCAGGTATGTGTGTATGCATGTGTGCATTCTTTTTTTTTTTTTTTTTTTTTTTTGCTTAGGATTAATCCTTCTCTTTTTCCCTTTGCCTCTTTTCCTCAGGTTTCACCATTAAGTGAATTATGTTTCTTATTCAACAGTATATTCATTTATTTTTTTAGTCCTTTGACCAGTTAAGATGAAAGTGAGGTTCATGTCAAGTTTTAGTCATTGCCCCATCCCAGTCATTGTTTATATAGACTATTTGCCTGCCTTAGTTATCTGAGATTATTTCCCCTAATTTTCCTTTGCCGCCTGCCAGCATATTTCTCTTCTCTTTTTAAAATTCTTTTCTTTAAGTCATCAAGACACAATGGAACATTTCAAGTTTTCTGTTTAATTGTACTTATTATCTTCCTCTATTTGAACACAAGCAGTTTGTCCTTGTTTGTCTCTTCTGATTTTTTATTTATGTTTATATATTTATGTTTCTTTTAACTCCTGTATTGGAACTTGTGTTTCTATACAGCTGTGTCTTTTTATTAGAAATATTTGGAAATCCTCTATTTAACTAAACATCCATTTTTTTCTGTATTTTTAAATAGTTGTATTTATGTTTATTTTGTAGTCATTCTTTTCTGTCCCTAACAACATTATTCTCCTCTTTATGATTGCTGAGTAAATTATCCTGGTTACATTGTCTTTTATAAAACCATATTCCAAACTCTCTGCTGCTTTATGGTGTTGGCTGGTAAATCATGTTTGATCCTGATGTACTTCCTTGTATTTTAATTCTTTCTTTCTGGATGCTTTGACTTATAAACTCTGGATTTTGGCTATCAGTCCTGGAAATTTTCATTTTGTAATTTATTTTAGGAAATGGCTGGAAAATTCTATTTCCACCTTGCCTTCTAGTTCTAAGAGATTTATCTAGTCAATTTTCTTTCCTGAATTCTTGAAATGTGACAGCTAAGAATATTGTCTTTTTATTCATGACTTTTAGGTAATCCATTGATACTTAAGTTTTTTCTCCTCAATTTATCTTACAGATCAGTTTTTTTTTTGTTTTTTTTGCGACAGTACTTTATACTTTCTTCTAATTTGCCTCATTTTTTTATCTTGTTTTGATATATCTTGTTTTATAGAGTCATTGACCTCTATTTGGTTCATTTTAATTTTTAGGGAATTTGTTGCTTGATCAAAGTTTTGTAATTCTTGAGCCAAGTTGTAAATTCTTTTTTCAATTATTTGTCATAGTTTTCATTTCCTTTCATTTTTTTCTCTTAATTTCATTTATAAAAAAATTTTTTAACTCTTAAAAACTCTTGCTTCACTTTTTCTAAAAATTCTTTTTGAATTTTTGCTCAAACTGTGTTTTATTTTGATGTTTTGTTTGTAGCTATTTTGTAGTCATTTTCTTCTGAGTTTGTGTCTTGAGCACATCTGCACCATGATAGCTTTTTAGGATAGAATTCTTTTTGTTTGTTTTTTAACTGTCCTAGCCTATTTCTTACTATAGGTGATGTACAGGTGATGCTACAGATGCTGTAGCTTATCTGAATTTTTGAAGGTCCTTTTGCTGTTTTCTTGGGATACTGAATGTTGTATTATTCTAGGATCTTAGGGCTAATTGAGGTTGAGAACTTGGGAGCTGTCAGTGCTCCCTAAATGGTTTGATCCAGGGCAAATTTTGACTGTTGCTTCTCTAGTCAAAATTCTTCAAGTTCCAGCCCTGGATATAGGTCTGAGCCATAGCAGGCAGCTGTTGGACTTAGCCCCTGTTAGTCAGCTGGGAGGCTCTTCTGACTTAGAGTGACAGATCTCCAGCCTTCCCCTTGATCTGGGAGTTCTGCGATGGTTTTTCTCTAAAAGATTCAAACTGGAATAGAGGTAGAACTGAGACTCTGCTTTATTCCTGAAGTCAGAGCTGCATAGCTGATACTTGCTTTTAAATCTGATGCTCTCTATGTACACTGCCTAGGGCCCATGTGTGCTCTGTACTCCAAAACTCCTTGTCTGGTTTCCTTTTTAGTCTGCGCTGGATCTTTGACCTACAACTTAGTAGGGAGAGACAAAGCTACCAGTTGGCCTTTGTTCTCACAACCTATGTGTTGTATCCTGGTATGAGTTAGGACCTTGTTGTGTCCCAGGGCACTTCTCCATGGGCTAGAGTGTTCTATATGGCTCACTCTTAGGAAGACCCTATTCCCCAGTGTCCACTAGTCTCTCTATCTGCTTTCTTCTGCCAAACAGATCTAGAAAAATGACTCACTATTATATTTTGGATTTCCTGATCAGTATTTAGTCTAGTGATTTTTTAAGGTCTGTTTCAAGGAAATTGTGAGGGAAAGAGGGTATGTGATGCAGGACTCACTGTAATTTTTCCTGCTTCTCTGACATCTTCCTTATTAAGTTTTAATAGCGTAAAACCATAGTAAGACTTTTGAAATACACTCTTTAAAGAACTGATTCAAATGTATAAGAATTGGGATCATTTCCCAATTTTAGATGGTCTAGTGATATGAATAGGTAGCTCCTAAGTGAGGAAGCCTAAGCTATCTATAACCATATGTTTTAAATTACTAATTAAATAAATGCAAATTGAAGTAGTTTTGAGATTCTGCCTCACACCCATCATATTGCTAAAGATGACAAAAAGGAATGATGATAAAGATTGGTAAGTCTGGGGGAATAGTTAATACATTTGATGTACTTTTGATGGACTGGTGGATGCCTCAAATGATTCTTTTGTTAAACATACATCTTTTTCCATTCATAATTATGCAGAGATTTTTAGGGTACATCTTATTTGAGTTGCAGCTTGATTTCCTCTGATTTGAGAACTATCTCGTTCCATTTCTGTTTTTAGTTTTTATCTTATGTTGTTCTACTTCCCTTTTAATTGTATATTGTCCTATTATAGTGTGTGGGATGGATGCTAGACCCTCTCATCCAAACCAATTCCTTTGAGGCATTTTCAGATAAAGAGAGAAAGCATTTATTTGATCCTTGAAAGGAGAGGCCCAAGCACATCCACTGAGTAGATACAGAGCCTTTCAGCTCCAATCTCCAAGAATTGTGCCTGGCCTGGCAAGCTGGAAATAGTGAAATGGTTAAATAGCAAAAGACTTGCGTTCATTGGATAGATTGAAAAGGAAGCAACCATTGACCAATGGTCAGCAATGTTGTCTCTTTCCTGTGAGACACATAACGTCCTGAAGCTTAGACCTAGGGTCTCATCTTTTCTGCCCTACAGCCCTCTAAGAATAGGGATCATTGACCCACTCCATCTCACAGAGTTTTTGAGAAATCTCCACCTGGTCCCATTCAATAGTATATTGTCTTTTAGGCAGAATTTATAGACTGCTATTGAACTTGTTAATTTTAACTATTATGTTCTTAATGTTTGAAGCACTCTTTTATTTTGTTTGTTTTTGAAAGCAACCTGTAGATTTTCTAGATGGATGCTTTGTTGTCTGTATTCAGAAATTCTAGGGAGTTTGCTTTTATTCTTCCTGAACAATGCTTTACCCTTCTCACACATTGGAACAATTAGTCTCTATCTCGAATAACTTCTAGGGGGGGGGGCGAGAATGAAACTGACCACAAATGAAATTCTATTTCCTATTTTATCAAGCCTGGTACTCTCATATATTCTGCCCCCTTCCAGTTTTTCTTTTGACTGTCTTCTTTCTTTTTCCAGTTGGGATAAATCATTAGCTACTAAATTTTGTAAGGTAGGTGTCAGGTTGACTGAGGAATGTTTTCAGGATAAAATCTCTACAATTGTAAAAGTTCCTATTCTTTGATTGGGGCTCCAGCAATATGCTTCTGTCCCTTCTCTCTTCTCAATTGCTTCCTCTCATGGTTGGGTATAATAAGTGTCTTCTACTTGCTATGCTGTGTCTATCAGACAGAGGGAAGGAATATGCAATAAAAAACTTTTTCCTGCTAGAGCAATGAGATGGTACAGTGGAGACAATACCAACTTTGGAATTAGGATCTCAAATACTTGGTAGCTGTGTGACAAGTCATTTACTCCCAAGTGCCTCCCCATCTTCCAAATAAAGGAATTCCTCCTGTGGCAGTATCTTGTAAGAGTCAAACACTCATGAACTTGAAGATTAATTTGTGTGTCCCTGTCAGCCCTCCCTCACTGAAATCCAGTCACTTCCATGTCACCTCTCTAATATCATAGTCCTCTTTGAGAATGAAGAACAAACAATAAGAAGTCAGGTATGGGAAACATGGGAAATGGAGGAGTGGTACATGAGAACTTAAAGAATTAGTGTTTAGTGTTGTCCAGTATTAATTCATTAGGATTTTTCTCTTACATTCATTTGTTTTTCTTTTTTTCTATGGATTCATCCATAGTTGCTATCTATCCATTGGAGATATTGAAAGTTAATGAGGTCTGGAGAAAGTGTACACATAATATTAGAGGAATCTCCATGTCTGAGAAGTTTAGTAGAAGTAAAGTTGCCTTATATTTTTTTTTCCTCAGGAGAGCTCTTCTTATGATGTAACTGAAGCCTGCCCTTCTTTCAGATTGTCCATCTGGGAGGAAATTTATCTTTTTTGCTTCTTCTCCCCACTACATTTGTTTCCTTCCACAGCATCAATACTCAGAATAATTTGCAGCCAAGAGGAAATTAAGACTATTTTTAGCATTATTAGGGAAATGAGGAGGATTAAAAAAGACATAGGACCAAGAGTCAGGATAGATGGTATAGTGATAACATATGTTGGATTCTTATTCTTATTTGATCAATTCTTATTCTAATTCTGATATGTCTGCCAAGGAAAATGGCTTTTGGAATAAAAAGGACAGAAGGGACATGTTTTGTTTTGGTTTTTCCCTACCAACACCTCAGGCAATAGCTCTTAGAAGGCATTTTATTACATAAATCCTGGATAAAAAGAAGTTTTTGTCTGAATTTTCAAAATTAACATCTTCATATATGGTCCTTGAAAATATTTAGTATTTCTAATTTGCCATTTAGGTCAGCATTCTCAGAATCCTAATCCTTCTTTTCTTTTCTTTTTCTTTAATTTTTTTTCTTTTCATTTTCAGTTTCCAATTCTCTCCCTTTCTTTCTTCTCCCCCTACTTCCTCACACATCAAGAAGACAAAGAATGTGATACCCATAGGAACATGGTTAACAAGGAGTTTGTTAGAGAGATGTTGTAGAGAGATTAAAAAAGACATCTACTGTACAATTTAAGTTATAAGTCCTAAATGAACTAATTGTCATGTAGAAAGAATTCCTGAGCCATTCTTGTTCTTTTAAAAGATAGTGAACAAAAAGAGAGGAGCCACAGAATTGGTGAAAGTCAAATATTGTTCTAGTTTTCAAAATAGGAGAGAGAACACTGTCTTTCAGTGAGCTTTATTTTGACTTCTGGCAAAGTTCAAGAGCAATTAAAGGGGTAATTATTAATAAAGATTTAGAAAAGGAAGCAATGATTATTATTATGAAGCAGTTTATCTTACTTAGAATAAATCACATCAACCTAACCAAATTACTTTTTTTTTTAAATTGAGATTCCAAGACTACTAGATGAGGAGAATTCTTGGGATTTTCCCCCCCTAGATTTTAGCAAGGTCAAATTGTTCACAATCTGGTAGAAAAGATAAAAATATGTGGTGTAGACACCAATTCAGCTAAAGTGTTATGGAACTACAACATTTGTATGATCAACTGTGGTAGAGAGTTACTAAATTTGTATTAATTTTTATTGAGAGTCATAGTGTCTATATTGATGGCATGATAGCCTATTGTATTCTGCCCTGGACAGAGTACATCTGTAGTGTTCATCTCTGAGCTATATGTTTTAAGAAGGTCACTGATGAGGTGAAGAACATCTAAGAATGGTAAGAGAGACAGTGAAGGTCCTAAAGATGAATATCACTTGAAAAAACTAAGGATATTTAAACTGGCAAAGACAAAAACAAAACAAAACAAAACAAAAACAAAAACTTAGGGAATGAGTGTGGAAGGAAGAAGGAAAGAAGCATTTCCTAAGCTCTACTATGTGCTAGGCACTGTGGTAAGTGTTTTATGTATGTATCTCATTTAATCCTCACAACCTTGTGAAGCAGATACTATTATTATCCTCATTTTAAAGATGAGGAAACTGAAGCAGACCAGGGTTACGCAAATTGTCCAAGATCACACAACTAAGAAGTATATGAGGCTGGATTTTAACTCAAGTTTTCATGAGTCCTGGTGCAATGTTTTATCCACTGCAACACAGTCAATTGAGTGAGATGTTAATAATTGTCTTTGAATAATTGAAGATCTGTCAATATATATAAAAGCTTCTTGAACTTTTCTGACTTATGACCCCTTTTCACCTGAGAAATTTGTAGTGATCCTAGGTACGTAGATTTATAAAATAGGTATGCAAATACAACATTTAGTAATAATAACTCATAAAGAACTTTATTTTAAAACATTTCTTTGATATACATATAATTTATAATTTATTAAAGATGAAAGCAAATTTGTTTATTGAGATGGATATGGTTATTTATTTTTATGTAAAGAATTAAACCTTTTACTGTTGTCAAATTTCTTATGACCCCCACATTCAGTTATGTGCAATCTCATATGGTTGGGATCTCACATTTTAAGCAGCTTTAATAAAGATGAGGGGTAAGAGTTTTTTCTGCTTGGCCCATTTAATGAAATATAAAGGCAAATAACCTAAAAAATTAAAACTAACTACAACTGGCTTGGGAAACCCTGGGAGGTCATGTGTTCCCCTTCAGTAGAGATCTTTTGAAGAAAAATCAAATGGAAATTTGTTGATTTATTGTAGAGGAGGTTCTATTATATAGATGGTTGGGACTAGATGACTCTGAGATCCCATCCAGCTAGATTTTGCTTCTGTGAAGTTTGTCAGAGTAAAAAGGAGAATATAGAAGCATAATAATCTCCACATTGCTTGGACTGTTATTATGTTTAAAAAAAACAATAACAACAAACTTTTTTTAATGAGGGGGAGAGACCCTTGTGAAGTATAATTAAAATATCAATTTGTTTGGGGCTTGAACAATGGGCTGTGAACTTCTCCAGCATAATGGGGTACAAACTTTGGATTGTCCCTTAGAAGAAATAATTTTTCTGCATATGACAGATGTTTAATCAGTATTTACTGTATCAGCTTGGATCAGTTGTTCCTTAAGATTTTTTCTGGCAATATGATTTAATTATTCCTTAATGGGTATTGCTTCTTATAAAATGAGATTTTTGTAAAGTGCTTATTTTCTCTCTCCCTTATTATATATTTTCTTCTTTTTTTTTCTTGTTGTAGGAGAAAATAAACAATTCCTCCAGCATAAAAAGTAAAACTTTTAAAAGCATAAACAATAAGAACAAGAGTGATAACTGTCAGCTAACACAAAGTTTGATGATATTCAATGATGGGCTGGCTTTTTCAGAAGTTCTTTCTCTTTGATGACATTCCAGTGTGTTTACTTTTAGAACAGAGAAATCTCCTAAAATAACTCACTACAGCTCAAAATACTTCTTGGTGGCTCAAATCATAACATTTATCAGACAAAATATCACCCACATAAATTCTATTAATATGTATTGGTTTTAAATTTTTGTGTGCATCTTTGTGAATGTGGAAAATAAAGCTACAAATGAATATCAGTGTTGATTTCATTATTTTTCTATGTATCTATCATTGTAAATGAAGTACATTAACATTACTAACTATATTTATAGCTGATATTCATGTGGCATTTTAAATCCCATTTGATTTCCATGGTAAACCTGTGAAGTAGCCTACTTCACAGATGTGGATTATCATTCCCATGAGTGGTTGAATAGCTTGTACAAAAATTGTATAGTTAGTAGTAGAGTTTAGACTTCCATCTAGATCTTTCTCTTTCATCTAGTGCTTATTCTCTTAAACTTTGCTCAGTGTGGCATCTTAGCAAGAATAAAACTAGCTTAGAAGACAAAAGGATAAACATTTGAACTGTCTCATTACTGAAAATTTGAGATGATTTTTAAAAATCAGTAAAAAGACTTGCTTAAATGTCTTCTCATTCACTGAGGGAAATTCTAATGGACAAACTAGCTATATAGTACAGGATTCATTCATTGACACTATATGACTCAATAATAACTTCTTTAATGTTTCTTACCTGGCTAATGAACTCAGTTTTGAAGATCAGTTGGTGGGAGCTTGAAACAGATAAGGTATAGCCAACATTGGGACATTCTCTTTGCCTTTCATTCTGAACTGATTTGGGAAAATGGAAATTGCCTGAGAGTTTTCATGACATAGGAAATGCTAAAATTCAATGCAGTTCCTAATCAACAAGCATTTACTAAGCCCTTACCACATATTAGATTCTATGCTAGGCAGGGGAAATACAAAAAGACAAAATAAAGCAGTTTGTTCTCAAGAAGCTTACATTTGTCAGAGAAAACAATATGAATACAACCAAATATATGTAAAATAAATGCAAAGTTTGTATTTTTAATGGAGGGGGGGAAAACATGTCAATACATGAGGGAAAGAAGGAAAATAGGAAAACATCATATCATAACCATGAAAGCAGCTAGGAACCTGAGGTAGAAATAGTAAATGATTGAGATTGCTTAATAATTCCATTCACGTGCTTAAGTGAGGAAAAAATGGAGAGATAACTGAAATACTTCTTTAGAAGCTAAAAGAGCATCTAGCAAAGGATTAAAGAGTCAAATAATATAGAGCTCATTTGGTCCAGGTTCCTTATTTTTCAGATGTGAAAATGGATTAAATAACTTGCCCACTATTAACTACATAGGTAATAGATAGTAGAGTATGTAGCTGAATGAATGTAAGATTTGGAGTCATAGGACTTGAGGGTGTCACTTTGTACAAGTACCTTACTTTCTCTGGACCTCAGTCACCTCATCTGTATGAAGTTCCTGGGATCTACTTTACAGATAAGCAACCAGTCATTTAATCAATCAACATGAATTCACTAAGCATCCGCTATGTGACAGGCATTGGGCTAAGTGCTAGAAATACAAAGAAAGGCTAAAAAAATGTGATACTTTCTTTCAAGGAGCACATTCTAAGGAGAGAAACAACTTGCAAACAATATATACAATGTAAATGTCAGGTAATCTTAAAAGCACTAGCAACATGAAAGATGAGATATAAGATGGACAGGAAAGGTCTCTTGTATGTGGGATTTGAACTAAATCTTGGATGAATTCATGATAGCCTAGATACTATGAGGTGAGAAAACATTCCAGGAATGGGGGGAAATTGGAAACATTGGGGAGAACTAGAAAAAAAAAAGAGAAAAATGAATTAAAAGATGAATAAAAAAATTAAAGATGGCATGTCATGTAAAGAGACCAGTAATCCCGGATCATACATGGAAGGGAATAAAGCATAAGAAGAATGAAAAGAGAAGAAACAGCTGGGATATCAAGAACTTTAAAAGAGGCTTTTACATTTGATCCAGATCACTTTCATTTGATTCAGGTAACTGGGAGCCACTGGAGTTTATAGAATTGTGATCATGGTCAATTGTGCACTTTAGAAAGATTACTTTTGGCAGCTGAGTGGAAGTATGAAATAGAGAGAGACTTGAGGCGAAAAGACTTTCCAGAAGACTAGTGGAATAGTTCAAGGCATGTAAGATGAGCCTCAACTCAAGGCTGTGTGAGTGATGAGCAGGAGACATAAATTAGAGATTTATGTACATAGAAATGACAAAATAGTGGGTATGTATGGTGTGAAAAAAAAGAGGGAAATTAGGAATGAGACTGACAGTACTTACTTGAAAAATACCTTTTTTTTTAATAAAAAATACCAATTTTTTTTTTACTTCAGGAGGTATATTAGTTCAAAGCAGAAAACATTTAGAACAACAAAATAAATTGCAAGAAAGATTTTTATTTCATGCACACAGATTATGTTTCCCACGTTACCACAATGTTGATAGATATAGTATAAGATATGTACAGAGTATATGTGTGACCAGGGAATGAATACAGAAAGGCATACATATAGAGAACATTTGTGGCCAGGAAACAGGTGAGACAAGGACAATTCACATTCTGATGCTTGTTCAGTTTTAGTTACATTCCATTCTATGTTACCCCATTTTATTATTATTATTATTTGGCAAAGATTCTAGGGTAATTTGTCACTTACTTCTCCAGCTCATTTTATAGATTAAGGAAACTGAGGCAAAGGGGCTAAATAACTTCCCTGGGGTCACACAGCTAGTAATTGTCTGAGACTGGATTTGAACTCAGGTCTTCCTGTTGTTGTTATTCCTATCTATTCAGTGTTTTTACTCAACTCTCTGTTTCTATTTGCTGATCCTCTCCTAGGTTGTTAGTTATTTCCCATAAAAAGGGTCTTCTAACTTTTTAACTTCTAGCCCCAGAGCTCCTTTATGATACAAACCACAGTCCGATGTACTCAGCAGACTAGAGAAGTCCATAAACATTTTAAAGTTTTTTTTTTTTTTTTTTTGTGAACTCTTTTTTTCTCTGGCTTTCCTTTGAGCTTTTTCATTCTAAACTTCTATTTGATCAAAACTGAGAATGTGAATTGCTTTCAACATATTTTTCTCCTCTGTCAATCATAATTCATGAAAACCAATCAATTAACAAGCATTTATTAGCACAATGTATCATATCATAAGGGTTAAGTGGAAAGAACTCCAAGAAACTGGTATTTGTGATGAGGGCTCTCATACTACTGAAGTCTGATCATAAAACCTTGGAGTAAGCCTGTATATATAGAAGCAACAACAAAAATGATAGCCCCTTAAGAAGGTTCCCATTGTCTGTTAATTGTATCAGTAGAGTTATGAAACATTGTAGCTTTCTCCAAACATGAAGAACTTGTGAGTTTGTCCCTTACTTTGCAGAAGATTTCCTGAATGAAGAGTCTGAGCTCTTGAATTCTTTCTTCATTTTGCCAAGTTAGAGTGAAAATGCAATACCAAAGCCTCACTAGAATGAGGAAATACTGAGTAAAACCTGGAACCACCTGCTGGAAGAAGTAGGGAATGACTCAGATAACTTCATATGAAGTACCAAACAGCAAAGTCATGACTTGGGGAGTGATGGTTTCAGCTACAGCAGCCCTTATATTTGGAAATATAAGTTACTTTGTAGATTTACATGGTAATGGGTAGGGGGCAAGTTGGGGAAGGTGGCTTATTGTGAGATTTTAGGATTTTTTTTTCAACCTTGCTTCAGCAATATTATAATTTGTATTTGGATCTCAGTGTAATGGGTTTAACCATCCATAGATTTCCTGATTTTTTTCTAACAAATTCAATTCAAAGCTTACTGAATTTACTAAGAGATCTCTAACATTTTTCCTGTTGATTCCAGCTTAAGGCTGTTTCCATGGGAACAGATGCTGAAAAACCAAGGAAGGTGCTGTAACATTAATTACCGTTTCAATTTGAAACTGATTGATTTCTGAGTAAATTTTGAAGACAATATGGCAGGTATTATTTTGAAGGCACTGCATGAATGTCAGGAATTGTATTAAAACAGTTTAATACATATGATAAGAAATCATGCATTATAAAAGAAAATCAGTGCACGTTTACCTTTATACCCATTTCTAAACAAAGAATAATCACCCAAATATCCAAAGCCATTCATGAAGGGGAAGTGAGCAGGGGACTTTCCTCCAACGTGTTTAAATTATCTTGAGTTTTCAATGATTATATAATTTTAAAAATGACATAAAACTGAAGAGTCAACACATTGGAAGACAGAGTCTGGAATTTGGGGCTAAATTTGTTATAAGGAAATCTAATAAAGATAAGATAAATTCTTATTACTGGGTTCAAAAAATCAGCTGCAAAAATATAGAATTAGGGGAGACACAACTTTATAGCAATTCAGATAGAAAATATCTAGAAGTTTTGGTTGACTAGCCCTAACAGTGATGTGTGGAGCCAGGAGTCCCATATTTTTTAGTGTTTCAAAAAGTGTTTATTGTAAACAAACTGACAAATTCAATTGAATTTAGTCCAAGTTTAGTGTGATAAAACTTAGTAATGTGGCTTCCAGAAAATTTTTGAAAGCTAGGTAAGGTTTGAAAAATGTATCTCTATCACATTTGAAAAGTTGCATCTATATGTTACTATGGACAAATTAAATGTTATTTCCCTCTATTGTCCTCTTTTTCAAAATTTGGGTTCAAGAAGATCAAAACAGATTGGTGTGATTGCCTAATATACTGATTCAGGCCCTAGTTATCATAGAGTATGGAAATCTATAAATGTTTACAACAGACTTTGCTTGTTTTGAAAATAATTATACAAACTTTATCATGGTTGTCCCATACTGCATCACCTGAAAGGTTTGAGGTACAGGGTATCACTCAAATAAGATTTAACAATTGTGTAGTGAGATTTATTTCAAGGATAGACAAGAAAAGGAAGAAGTAAGCCACCCATTAATATATTCACAACAGACTTCAATTTATATAGTCTCAAGAATATAATCATTTAGAGCCCTAACTTCCTGATTCTGGGGAGCATGGTGGTTCATCCAGGAATGCTAGGTGGAAATTAAGACACCACTCTATCATTACAAAGGGGATTTTATTCCCCTGTGTTTAGATGGAAATTGTAGAACTGTTCTTCCCCGACTACTGGGTACACATGGCAGCCTACCCTGGCTAAAGACTTTGCATGAATCTTTGCATAAGAGATCTGCAGAGGCTTTGAAGGTAAGAGGTGAAGGTGTAAACTAAGGATAGATTTCTCTTGTATAATATAAATTGAAAAAGAAAAACACAACTTAAGATAGGAGGTGGGCAGCTAGGTGGTGCAGTCAACATTGTGCTTAGCTTGAAATCAGGAGGACTCAAGTTCCGAAATTCAAATCTAGTCTCAGACACTTACTGAGTTCAGGCAAGCCACTTAATTGTGTTTACTTCATTTCCTTATCTGTAAAATGAGCTGAAGAAGGAAATGATAAAACATTACTATTTTTGCCAAGAAAACTTCAAATGGGGGTCACAAAGATTTAGCTACAACTGAAAAATGATTGAACAACTATAAGAAAGATAGGAAGGCTACGATCCCTTTATTTTATCTGAATAGAAGAAAGAATAGGAGCTTAGAATGAATCATACATGACTGCAATACTGATAATTATGGAATAAATTGAGAAATTAGGACTTTCAAATTGATTTGAAGGCTTCTACAAATGACCATTGACAGAAAATGTGAAAATAAAATCACATTTTCTGTCAGTGGTCACATGCCCATCATTTCCATAAGCAACAAAATATATAATTGGGAAGTAAAATAGCAATCTCTATAAGTTTCCACAAAATTAATTTTATTATAATCCCATTTATCTGAAGGCAACAGCTAACATTTATAAGCATTGACTATGTTTCAGAAACTGGATTAAATGCTTTACAATTACCATCCCATTTGATTCTCACAATCCTGGCCCATTGCACAGATAAGAGAACTGAGTTATGTAATTTGGCTAAAAGTTATCCAGCTGGTATCTAAGGCTAAATTTGAATTCAGTTATCCTGACTCCAGACCCAGTGTTCTATACACTGCACCATCTAACTATTCTGAAGGCAAGGTAGGCATAGGGAGGCAGACTGAAATAAGTAAATAGAGAGCTGGCCTTCTTAATCAGGAAGGCCCAGTTTCAAGTCTTGTCTTTAATACATGCTGATTTTACAGCCTAAAGTTAATTCACTCAAATTCTCAATAGCTTGGATTTCAGCTTTTTAAACTATGGGTTATAAGCTGATATAGGGTCTTGTAACTGAATATGGGGGTCACCAAATTATGATTTATTATCACTAAATGTTTGATTAGTATACCTAATTTTTATACTTATCTACCTGGAGTCACATAAAAATTTCTCAGGCAAAAATGGGTCTTGAGTGGAATAAGTTTATGAAGCTCTAGGTAGGTAATCTAAGATTATAGGATGTGGAGCCTTAGTACTGATAAAGGGAATTCTTTATATGGAATTCCCTAATAAGCCCAGTCTGACTGATGAGGGGAGCCCTGAAATTCTTTCTCTTTCTCTCTGATTTTGGGGGGGAATGCTAAGTTCTCCCCTGAGAGACCCACTCCAGGGAATCAAGATAAAGTGGTTTCATTCTGTTGTCTGGGTGGGACTCGTTGAGTCCAGGACCACTCTTACTTAGCCTGAGGTGGAGATGAGATTTCTATCCAACTCTATTGAGACACTCATTCACTTCCAAGATTCTCTATTTGATTCCAGCTCAAACTGCTCCCAGCCCCCACCAAGAGCTGCCCCCATGTTCTAGCCAAGGTTTCAATTACAAAAGGGGATAGCTGGGCTCAATCCTTTGCAGCAGAGGACCTCAAAGCAGGAATCATCCATTGGTATAGCTACCTGTGAGGGACTCTCTGCCCGCTGAAAGACATTCTTTTTCAGCATTACTCCCTCTTTATCTTTCTCAGCATTACTCCCTCTTTATCTTTCTCATCTATTTCCCTAATAAGATCTTATTCACCTCCCTGTCAGGATTTCTCTGCTAGAAAATCACTCTCTCTCTCACTGCCAGGACTCCTCTGTTAGATCTTTATTTCTCTGTCAGGACCTGCCACCAAGAAAGTCAGCCAGCAAAATCTGACCTCTCAATTCTAATAATAAACTTCTTTTGCCAGTTCAACTTTTTGGCTTTGTAAATTCATTTATGAAGGACCTGTGTCAACCAGAAGGGGGTTCCCACGGCTCCTTGCTCTGCACCAAACCTCATCATGACTATGGGCCTCTTGTGTTTAGGTTATTTTTTATACTTAGTTGATCAGGAAATTGCATCAATGTTTTGGACTGCAGACCTCTGAGCAAATTAAATATTCAGGACAGCTTCAATAATTTATAAGGAGGAAAGTTCTTCCCAAAACAAAACTAGTCTAAACTCCTTGGGTTGGGACATTGCCTGTTGTTCTTACCTCTCCTTCCACCAAAACAAAAAATTGGGCATCACTAAAATTATGCTTCTGATAATTCTTTTTGGTGCTATCAAGAATTGGGACTTATGGTTATGGGGAAGGAAAATTTTCAGGGAAAAAGAATGTTCAGTAACCTTCAGATTTAATTAGGATGGTGTAGCTCTAGGGAAAGAATTCATCTTTCTGTCCAAGGAAGTTATGTGAACATGAGAACAGGTTATATAAACATGAGAAACAAAAGGAGAAAATAAAAGAAAATTAGCAATTCTGGATTTGTTTTGTTAGGGATATTTTTCTTTTATTGTCTGCCCTTTAATCCCTGATTACTTGGATTTACATGGAAGGGATTCCTTAGAAGTATTCTTTGTTTTAGCCTTTCCAATTCTATCTAGCTTTGTAATCATTTGAATGGTCTTTACAAATACAAGCTAGAAAGCTTAACAAAGACAAAGAAGTTGGGAATCTTTGTTAAAGGTCAGAATTTAACTGTAACAGAAAAGAAGATATTTTTTAAGATATTGTGTTCTACCAGATTTGGGACTTAAAATAATACCCCAATCTGGAGTAGTTTTCTGGCAATTTTCTTGGTAAAGATAATGGAATGATTTGACCTTTTCTTCTCCAGCTCATTGTTTAGATGAGGAAACTGAGACAAATGGAGTTAAGAGACTTGTCCAAGTTCACACAGCTAGTGTCTAAGGGTTCCTTTGAATTGATGAGTCTTCCTGATTCCAAGTCCAGTGTTCTATCTACTATATCACTAAGTAAGGACCAAATGAGATAACATTTGCAAAGAACTTATCCTAGTGCCTCCATTGAACTTAAACAAACCTTTGGAGATATAATTGTCACTTGTTACACTGTGTCTTTATGTTATCCAAGAGATATAAATATTCATCAGGAAGGAGTTGGCTTCCCTTGTTTAAGGAAATGTTCAGAAAAAATCTTGCTACTCCCTTTTCGAGGTCAATTTCTCCAATTTTCCCTAATGCTTCTATTTATTCATTTGGGACTGATTCAATATTTAGATATGTCACTTAGTATCTTATTGTGGCTTCACTATGTCTTTTTATGAGCAAATTATTTAGCAGTCTGCTAATGTTTCTCTGTTGATGATAAATCATCAAACCACTACACAAATAATGCTTTCTAGAACTGATTTGTTTTTTTTCCCTAATTTAATGAATCTAATTTATTGTATCATGTGTGAAATCCAAAGTATAATCTGCAACTCAAAATAGGATCCCAAGCAAACAGTCAGAAACAATTAATAGTCCTAGTAGGTTCTATCCTACCCAGCAAATACTGCTGTTTATAATCATTGTAAGGCATCTCTCACATTCTATCTAGTCAGGTCATCTGCCTGATGCTTTCTTCTCCCCTCCCATCTCTTTCTATGAGTAACATAATCAAATCAATAATACCGCTACTTCTGAGCATTTCAATTGACTATAAGATACATCAACTTTCATTGCCTATAACATTCCAACCTAAAACTCCCTTTCTTGGACACTGAACACAATTTCTCCCAATATATGGAGCCCTGCTACCATATAAATCTTTGAGGACAGGGATCATCTCTCTTTTTGGAGGATTGAACACAGTTCCTGCACAAATAAATTAATAATAATAGCTAATAGCTACATAAAATCTACTAGTACTAGGCACTATGCTAAGTACTTTGCAAATATTAACTCATTTGATGCTTTCTTAATGGTATAGTAGATAGAACACTGGACTTTGAATCGGGAAAACTTATTTTCATGAATTTAAAGCAGCTCTCCAACACTTACTAGCTATGTCAACTTGGACAAGTCACTTAACCCCATTTGTCTCAGTTTCCTCATCTTACAATGAGCTCCAAGAAGAAAATGGTGAACGACTCCATGGTCTTTGCCAAGAAAACTTCAATTTGAGTCACAAAAAATTGGACACGGCTGAAATGACTGAACAATAACAACAAAAATCCTGGGATTTGAGTGCTAATATTATTTCCATTTTGCATATGAGGAAACTGTAACAGATTAGGGGTCTGTCCCATGCTAGGGATCATACAACTAGTAAGTGTTTGAGGTCAAATTTTCCAGAATCTGGTCTCAGGACTACCTATTGTACCATCTAGCTAGCCCTAAATAATGCAGATTAAACTTAAAATTGTGATGTACTTACATTTTTTGGAGACTTGATTGTTAAACATTTATCAACACATCTTATAGTCTTAAAGAAATAAATGCTACAGGTACTGAGTGGATAAGTTGTCCATGATCACAAAAGTATCATAATATTGTGTTAAGAGGTAGATCTTAAATCCAAATCATACTAATTTAAAGGATAATCCTTTATTCACCACAATATAACTTTCTTGTGTTAGAAATAATAATTGTCATTTAATATGTCTATTCTTCAAATTATGTTCTAATGTCTTGGTATCTATGGTTATTTCAAACTTAGACCTATACGTATGCAATTTATTCAGCCTTACATTTGTACCATCTTCAAATTTTCCTTATTGTGCATGGGAACATAAAAGTATAGATGGAGATGAGGTTAGAGTTGGAAGGAACCTTAGAGGATATAAAGTCCAGCCCTCTTGTTTTACAGAGAATGAAGCTGGAGACCAGGGGAGTTAAGTGACTTGCCCAGGGTCACATTGTCAGTAATGTCTGTGATTAGATTTGAACTTAAGTCTTTTTGACACCAGGTCTCATGCTCTGTCTACTTACCATCTAATTACTTCCAAAGACAAAGTAGAAACAATGAAAATAGCCACCAATTGCCTGTCATTCATAGGTGATTCAAGCCAGCCTATTTGAATTGTGAGCCATTCAGAGAGAGACAGAGACAGAGACAGAGACACACACACACACACACACACACAGAGAGAGAGAGAGAGAGAGAGAGAGAGAGAAAGGGGACAGCAGAGAGGGAAGGAGGGAGACAGAGACACAGAGAGAGATGGAGAGAGAGTGAGATAGAAAGAAATAATCTGAGATAGAGATAAGACAGGCAGACAGAGAGGATGGTATGTTCAAGACAAGTCAAATCAATAACACCATCTTGACATCCCCTAATTCAGATAGCCTAGGACCCCAAGCCCAATTAGATGTGCTTCCATCTCTTCCAGCCATGATTCTGAAGAATAGTTCCTATGAAGACTGAACTTCGCAGATGCCTTCTGCCTCCTTCTCTTTAACATAATGAAGACCCTGGAAAAGAAGGTTCTTGCCATCAAAGTCTTGTCAAATAGATCACTATCTTAAATCCATATGGTTTATCAGTAAAAATTGCCATTGAAGAACATTACCACCTGCTTTGTCATTTACCCTAAAGATCTTGGGATCTTTTCATCTGACTTTCCATCTAGTTTATATAAGTATTTAATGTGACAGTAGGAATTGTCTTTGTTTTTCTGTCTAACCCCAGTGCTTATGACATTACTTTGCATATAGTAAACTCTTTTCCATTTTATCAAATCTATTTTGTAGGGAGTTATATGCTTTTTCCATTTCATCAAATCTTTTTTAAGAAATTTTCTTCAGATAATTTCTGTTTTTCCTTTTCCAAACCCTCTTGTAAAGATCCCATTTCTTTTTCCCATTTTTCTTCTAACTTTCTGTTAAGATCCTTTTTGAAATCTTCCAAGAAAGCCTTGTGAAATGGGGACTAGCTCATATTTCCTTTTGGGACTTCATCTGGGGTTGATTGGCCTTTAGGAATCTTGGGATTTGAGGTCTGTTCTCTCTCCCCTTAAAAGTTGTCTTTGGTCAGAATTCTTTTTGCTTTTTTTCCTCATCTTTTGTAAGAGTTGAGATCTGCTCTAAAGGAAAAGGAGTGGGCACCTGCTTTAGTTTGCCCTGGGACCAGTGTTTCTGAATGACTTGTGGTGCTGGGTAATCACCAGGTGCTGAGTTCTTCTGGGGTTCATTGGTTTACAATTTGACTTTTGTATTAGCTTTTGGGTGTTTTACAGTAAATTTGCTAACACCTGCTTGCAACCAGGACAGAGTACCCTAAGAGCTAAGCTTAAATTAGTGAAGTGTAACTGTTTTGTTTTTGTATTCTGTATTCACAGAAGATTCCATGGGAGACACTGTAACACTCTGGCTCCCCACCCCAGCTCCTTGCTCCCGGGGGTCTTTGTGCTGTGGTCTGGGCTTGGCAGAATGTTCCCCTGCCCATTTACAATAGACCTGTTCTGCAGTTCTTCCAAGGTATCTTCTGGGAATGTGTTGTACTCCAGATACTCATGGGTTCTGGGACTTCAAAACCAGTTTAGAGGCTTCATTTATTGCTGGTTTGGGAGAAGGTCAGAGGAGGTCACAGAAAGTTGTGTCTGCTTTCCATTATCTTGGCTCCACCTCCCTCATAAACTTTTAATAAATGCTTTTGTATTCATCTATTCATTCAATGAACATAGATAGTTTTTTTTTAAACTTGACTGAGAAAGGAAGGGGAAGATATAGGATAATAAATGTGAATAGTAGAGTCTATAGAAATTTCAGGTTTTTTTAAAAATGAGGAGACTTGATCTCCTCATTGAGGAGAAAGCAGTAGAGAAGAAATCACCGGGAAAGGGTGAAGACTCTAGGGTAAGAAAAACTGATTCTCAATTCATAACCAGCCCATCTATTTTTCAATTATACATTTGATTATTGACATATTTTATTCATTCAAGAATCATTTAGATCTTGCTCCCTGATGACCTCCATCTAGTGCCAAAGGTCTGCCCACTTTGAAACCTCCAAGCTAGACTTCATGTTGACACTCCCCATTCCCCCACTCTCCACCAATACTAGGACCTCATGTTTTAGGACTTCTCACATACTGATACTTCCTGGAGCTATAGAAAAGCTTAAATTAGTGAAGTGTAACTTTTGTTTTTGTATTCTGAGTATGTGTTTGTGGTGGGGAAATCCAAGATGAAGAACCCTTGCTAGTGGTTATATAGTGAATATAGTACTTGGGCCTTTTAAACTAATTTAGAGATCAGTAATTCAACTTCTTTCATTCACATATGCTCATATAATGCAGGTATAAGATTACTTCCTTCTCCTCTCATGATTTATCAAATTTTGACATTTACCTATGAGGCAATACTTATCTCTATAGCATTATTTCCTGGTGCTGTTGCTGATTGATGTGTTAGTGCTGATTCATTCTGCCTATCTATCATATGGAAAGTTCCCATTCCACCCATTATCTCCCACAGCCTAAAACTTTAGGTCCCAACTAGCATTTAAATATCATCTGGTTGGTGGAAATCCAACAATATCTATAGTAATTGTGTTTCTCATAATTTTGGAACTCTAGGACGCCAGAATTGACTGTATTGAAGAAATGTCATATTGTTTCTGTATGTGTCTTTTGCTCAATGACAATCAATTCAATCTTTTCAGTAATCTTTTCCTTTTGTTCAATATAATACTTGAAAGTTGATATGGCTCAGTGGATATGGTGACAGAGTCAGCATATGGCCGATGCAGTAAGACTACTAAAGTTAATGTAAACCAGCAGGGAGTTGAGCATAAGGATCCCCAAGGAATATGTTGCAAAAGCATATAAAACAGAGAGGAATTGCTTCTTATTTCCATATTGGAGGTTCAAGGGATTTTGTGTTTTTTTCACTGTCAAGATAGCCAGATTTGGATCTTTTCTATAATACAATGAAAATTTCCATTTATTGAGAAAAAGATGATTGGGACTGAGAAGTAGATAAAATACTTTCAAGAATGACATAAGTAAGTATGGGATAGTGACATAAGATTGACTGCTTTCTAATGCTACTAGTAGGTGAAGAGTATTAAAAGCCAGTTGAAGAAAGCCACAATTATGAGCTTTCTCCAAACCAATAGGGTTTCTTTTCATTGCCATGTAGAAAAGGAATTAGATTTATTTTGATTTATCACAAGGTTGGGCGAGGATTAATGGGTAGGCTAAAGAAGGAGATTTGGAATGAAGGAAAAGAAACTTTTCAGCAATTATGTTTATTCAAAAGGAGATGAGCCACTTCAGCAAGTAATATGTTCTCTACCTTTGCAATGCTGACAGTAAATGCCGATTGCAAAAACATTGGGACGACAAACAATTTAGAAAGACTTAACTATGATTATTTGGGGCAACTAGGTGGTGTAGTAGATTTAGTATAGTTTAGGAGCATGGGTTCCTAAACCAGGAGAACCTGAATTCAAGTCCAACCACAGACATTTACTAGCTGTGTAATCCTGGGGAAGTCACTTAGTCCAGATTGCCCTTAAAAAAACAACATAAAACAAAACCTATGATTATTATAATAACCAACCATTATTCTAGGACAGACTATTTGGCTGTCAGCTTAGAGCAAGAATGGAACACAGTAAATTGGAGGGAAGAGAGAGCTAAGACAGAAGCAAGAAGTATGGTAGAAAGTAAACAGCAAAGGCAAATTCTTATGTTATAATTTCACTGAGATCTGACTTCAGTTCTATGGTTGGAAAAAATAAATAAGAATGTGGGTATTTGTTCCCAAATTATTAGACATTAAGGTAAATTTTGCTCTAAAAGAGATTTTTTACAATGTACATATTTGTGTTTTAACAAGACAAGTAGAAAATTTTAGCTGAAATTGAAAGCTGATATGTCAGGTCTGAAAACAAAGTATTTAGTTTTTTAGGTTAATCATGTTTCATTACATTTTCTTTGTTTTCTAAAAAAAGAAGTCTGTATAGAAATTAAGAGATTTTGTTGTAGCATTCTCAGGTACCCAAGAAAGGGCATGCTAACAAATATTTAACCTGCTTTCCCAAAACAACAACAACAAATATCAAAATGTGCACATGATCAAATACTTGTCAACAAGTATTATCTGCATTATCATATCTCCATCACTTTCTTAAATATAGCAAAATAATAAAGCAACAAAAAAATAAATGATTTGTAGCACCTACTGATTTCCAAGACATAAACCATCAGATTGAAAATTGAACAACTATTTTCTCAAACCAGTTCAACTGGACCTTTGTAATGTCACCTCAAAATCTGAGAACTTTATTGGGGTCTTTAAGGGTGGCAAAGGTCAGAAGACAATAATCTTAGATTTAAATGGCAATTAAGAGCTCATCACATTCGACTCCCTCATTTTTCAAATGAGAAATTTAGACCCCCCAAAGTTGAAATGACTTATGGTCAAATGAACTAGTGAATGGCAGACATATATTTTCTGCATGGAGCTCTTTATATTATCCCTGTCTGCTGCTGGGTGGTAAATTTATTCTTTTTCAATACTGAATTGTATTCTTTATCCTGATCTACAAAAAAGATGGAATTCTTAAAGAAGACCCCTGGAGGAAGTCAACAGCTGCAAATCATTCAGTTATACTCATTCATTTTAGGGAATATATAAAATAGTTTAAGGCAACCAATGAACAGGCAGCATATCCAAGTAGATAAATAGTTGGCATTAGTACCAAGAAAATCTTGGTTGAACTCCCATGTCTGACACATATTGATTATGTGACCCTGAGCAAGTCACTTAATTCTCAGTGCTCTAAGCAGCTCTAAGACTGAGTCACTGAACTGCATTGGTAAAAACTTTTACCTGAGAATTCCTTATAGCAATGAATGTTCAGGTCTAATCCCTAACCTTTCCTTTTTGTATTGGTAACAGAGGAAAAGAATGATTCGGTATAGTGTAGGGGAAAGAATACTGGGCTTGGAGTTAGAAGAATTAGGTTTGATTAATCATTTTCAGTTCCTTTTTACATATTGTATATTTCAGCAAAACTGGGCTACCCTGTAATCTCCTAGTTATATACCTTTGCTCATAGTGTGCCCTTATTCCTGAAATAGGTCTGTTCCTTGGTCCCCAACTCCAACTAAGTCCCTTCCTTTCTTCAAGAACTAATTTGGATGAGACTAATTTACTGAAACCTTATTTGAGCTGTTCTCATCTAACATATGCTCAGAGATGATTGAATCCCAATCTAGACTTTTTAGATATTTCAAGCTTTTCATGATCTGACCTCAAGCTACCTTTCCAACTTAATTCTCAATATCTTATCCTCTCTTCAGAGGATAGAGTTTTACTCCACTCAAACTTCACTACACACTCTCAGCATACTTTGTACTTTCAAATTCTGTGCCTTTGCTGATGCTTTTCCCTCTACCTGGGATGGCCTTCTTGAGCTTCATTTTTTTAATCTATAAAACAATGAAATTTGCACTGCTTATCCCACTCCCGGTGTTGGGGTGAGGAATGTACCTAGTGAACTTTAAAGTAATTTAGATTCCTTGCTTCCCTCAAAGCTTAACTCAAGTCAGTTGTTTTGTGAATAATGTTTTTCCTTTGTTCTTGAAGAAGACTAATGGGATCATGAGGATAACGTCTAGTCTTGCATGTGGACTTAATTTAAATCATGAGACAGTGATGAGCAAAGTTGTCAGCCTCACTCTTTTCTCCAGAGTCATCAAAATTCAGGGGCAAGACAAAAGTTAAGACAATTATTGATGACCAAGATGCAATAGATGACCTTGACCTTTCTTAAAGTCTTTCTCAAGCAATAGTTTTTCTGAGACAATGCCCATTCAATCACTAATGGCTAGGTAAGAATAGTGATTATTTTCTGTTTTGTCAAGATCAAATTCTACAGAACCAGGAGATCATTATATACTTCAACAACGGATACTGTATGAGGATGTATTCTGATGGAAGTGGATTTCTTCGACAAAGAGAAGCTCTAACTCAGTTTCAATTGATCAATGATGGACAGAAGCAGCTACACCCAAAGAAAGAACACTGGGAAATGAATGTAAACTGTTCACATTTTTGTTTTTCTTCCCTGACTATTTTTACCTTCTGAATCCAATTCTTCCTATGCAACAAGATAACTGTTTGGTTCTGCACACATATATTGTATCTAGGATATACTGTGACATATTTAACATGTATAGGACTGCTTGCCATTTGTGGGAGGGGGTGGAGGGAGGGAGGGAAAAAGTCAGAACAGAAGTGAGTACAAGGGATAATGTAAAATTACCCAGTCATGGGTTCTGTCAATAAAAAGTTACAACTATTAAAAAAAAAAAGATCAAATGCTATCCTGCTCACTAATCACTACCCAATTTAAAATCTGCATATTTACTTTGTGTATATTTTGTATTATCTGTATTTGTACTTGTTGCCAGCAGATTGCCAAGTTCTTGATGGGAGGGACTATTTCATTTTTGTTTTTGTCTGCCTGATGCCTAATATAGTACCTGGCATATAGTAGCCCATAATAAATGTTTGTTAAATGAGTAATTAATTCAATACATATACATTAATACTATTATGAAAGTTCACTATTCAGAAAGCATTTTAAAAACTCCATAGTTCTCAACAGTCACTGAGACAGTCTAGTGGAGAAAGTTGAGTTCTAGGTCTGGGATTAGCAAGACCCGAGTTCAAATCTAACTCAGATCTGTCTTAACTGTGTGATCTTGTCTGCCTTAGTCCCCCCAGTTATAAAATAAAAATAGTAATAGCATTTTAGTTTCCAGATTTGTCATGAGAATCAAATGAGATAATTTGTAAAGTACTTAGCACAATGCCTGGCAGATAGTAGGTGCTTAATAAATGTTTGTTTCTTTCCTTTCTTCCCAAATATCCAAAAGACATTTCTAGGATTAATGTCTCCATCACGACAAAGTAGTAAAATTCCTATAATCATGCTTGGAATTTAGGATGTCTCTTTTATGGGGGCCCTGTGTAGGTTGACAAAAGGAGGTAATAAACATTGCCTCTTCCACCTCATTTTAAAAATTAACTCTGGGTATTATAAAGTTAGATGTTGACAGTAATTTGCAAACTGATGTTGGTAATGAATACTGGGGAGATATTTCTGAATGAGAATTCCCAGTCATTACTCCCTTTGAATATGTGTAGCCTCTTGGGAATCTTTTCTAATATCATGTATTATCTTTCTTAGTCTTGTTTGTTTGGTTTCACTGAGGGACCCAAGCAAACACTGTCTCAAATCTAAAAGGGACTTTAGAGATCATCTTGTCCAACCGCCTCATTTTATAGAGGATAAAACTGAGGTCCATTCAAGTTAGGTGCCCATTACCCCACAGTAGGCCAATAATTTGTACAGTCAAGATTTTGATTTCATGATTAGGATTTTAAACTCTCAATGTCAGGATGAGAAGTCCTATCAGAAAGTTTTTGAATCCAGCCTTTTCTCTGAACAATCAACGCTTGATCAACCTTGGAAAGGGTTTTTACAAACATAAACACAAAGGTCTTATGTGTTCCTCATACTTTGGTTCCCTAGTAAAGAACAAAGGATTGCAATAAACAATTTATTCTAGGCATCAGTTAGTGTAATTTTGTAATAATTGTAGCATGTAGTCACGGAACACTCAAGGGGACCATTATTACTCCATCTGCAATTAAAAAGATTAAATATGCTCTACATCCTACCTTTCAAAAAAAAAAGTGGAAATGTTTTAAGGAATTTCCAGTTTGCAGCATCTCTCTCAAGGGCAATTCTGTGCTGTTCATAATGGATAAATAAGCTGTTTTGGAATGGACAGCACAAAAGAAGCAGAAGCACATGGGATGCCAAAAAGGGAGTTGTATGTGATGGCTAGAAATGCTTCATATTACTGCTTGGAGGAATAATATCCTCTTTGTGGCAGAAGGTCAGAAAAGAATGGATGACTCACACAATATGAATACAAACAGGTGAGGTTGCTTGACTTCTGGCTGTTAATGTTCCTGATTTTGTAAGGATTCAGTGTGTTCCAAGTAAAATTAACTCAGTGCTTGGGATTTGACTTTGGAGACTTAAAACTTAAAGGAGGAGGAGCCCATATTCAAACAAGGTGAATGGGTTTGTAGACTTCAGTGGAAACTTTTTCAACAAAAGATACTTAAACCCATCCGGGAACTGGGGGAAAAAGGATGGACTCATGGCACTGCAGGCCAGCTTCAGTATGTTGCTACAGTGGTTTGATGTGTTTGTTACATAAACTTGATACTCGCTGTACCCAGAGCTCTCCTCTAGGGATAGGAAGTGAACTAGCTGGGAAGATTAATAGGGCACCTGGCAGGAACAAGATCATCCCCCTCATCTATTTAGCAGGAAAGAACAAAATACAACAAAGATGTAAAAAAAAAATCCATGTCACATGCCATGTATTTATGGAACTCATGGATTCAATCAGCTTGGGATATAAGAGTAATAGGTCTATGGTAGGGGGGCGGAGCTAAGATGGCGGAGAAGACACACGCGACTTTCTAAGCTCTTCTCTTACCCTCTTTATCAATTTATAGGCCTCAAAAAAGTCTTGACTGCTACACGTAAAGATAAAAGAGAACAACTCACCGGCAAAAAACGCAGTCTCCAAAGGTTTGTTCCGGGGTTGGGGCAGAAAGGCGGGGAGAAATTAGGTTCCAAATCTCAAAACCAGGGTCAAACCTCAATGCACCCCAACCCAGCCGGCCCGGGGAGGAATCCCCCAGGAGGACGCACCTGGGTTACCTCCAATTCGAGTACTTTCCCGCTTCCAAACCCCCATTTATTGAACACGGGGCAAAGTTTAGCCGCCGGTCTTTCTCTCTTCTCTTCTCTTCTCTTCTCTGTCTCTTCTTCTGCCACCCAAACAGTCCCCACAAACTCCGGCCTGGGAGTACACTTTCCCTTTATCTCTAGGGAAAAATCAAACCCACTCACCCAAAAATTTGAATCGGCCATGCAACCCACCCCTGTTGGAAAAAACCTCAAACACTCCCTACCCAATTTACATCTTTTCCCTCTCTGCAGAAATTTTTAAAACCCCCTGTCAAACCACCCAAAAACTTTAAAACATGAAAAAAAAAAAAAAAACATCACACTTTGGGAAAAAAACATCACAAACCTAAAAAACTAAACACAAAAAAGCATCAACTTCCTCCCCAAACAATGTTTCCCAAAAAAGACCAAAAATCTCAAAAAGTTAAAATAAATAAAGGGAAAAAAAACCAAAAAAAACCAACCCAAAACAAGGAAAAAAAAAATCCAGGAAAGAAAATTGTGAAAAAAAAAAAAATTCATAAAAAATTTGGAATTTGAAAAAAAAAACCAAAAAAGAATCCAAAATTGAAAAAACAAAAACAGAAAAAGAACGAAAAAAAAAAAAATTACTAAAAAAAATTAGGAAAGAAAAACATCCAAAACAATAATTCAAAAACTTTTAATAACAAAAAAGAAAAAAATAAGAAAAAAAATTTCTTTAAAATAAACAAAATTAAACAAAGCATTGAACAAAAACATCAACAAAACAAAAAAAACAAACTAAAACCAAATTATCTACCCAAAAAACAAAAAAAAAATCAGGAAATAAAATTATTACTTTAAAACAAGAAAAAACCAAAATATTTTAAAAAACTCAAAAAACCCCGATTAATAGGAAAACAAATAAAAAAGGCATTGAAAAATTCCCAAACACCTTAAAGAAAAAAAAAAACCCAAAATTTTGGAAAATTTCAAAAAGAAAAAAACAAAAGCCAAAAAAAACCAACCAGGTCACAAAATCACCCAAACGGCCCTCATTTAAAAAAAAAGGGCCAAATGTTTCAAACACAAAACAATTTAAAAAAACACCACAAGCTAACTTCCAGGGAAAAATGGAACTTTAAGAAAAAAGAATTCCCTTTTTTTAAAAAAAAACCAAACTAAACAAAAAAATCTCCAAGCAAAACTCAAAAATCAAAAAAAAAATAATCCGGTTGTTTTTTGGGATATAAAAAAAACCAAAATAATTTGTTAAGTTTTAAAAAAAAGGGAAAATAGGGAAAAAATGGCAAAAATGGGAAAAAAAAAAAAACCATCCCACAAAAGAAAAACACCCTTAAATTTGGAAAACGTGAAAATCTCTCATCAATTCTAAAAAAAAAAAATTGACATTTTTTTAAAAAAACCCTCCCCCATTAAAAAAAAAAAAAAAAAAAAAATAAAAAGGAAAAACCAAAAAGGGGAAGGGATTATAAAAAAAATCAATAAAAAATACAAATTTAAAAAATTGGGGAGGCAAAAACAAAAACACAACTTTTTTAAATGGGAAAACAAAATTTAATTAACCAAATGGAAAGGGAAACCCCCCCAAAAAGGCAATGACTGGATCAAAAATAAACCCACAATATTTGCAAAAACAATTTAAAAAACAATAATAAAAAAATAAAAACAATGCCAGGGGAAGTCAAAAAGAAACCTTCAACGCAAAAAGAAAAATACAAAAAAAAAAAAAATAAACCTAACTAAAAAATAACAAAACAAATAAAACAATACCTGGTCAACTCCTAAAGGAGAGTTAAGAGGTTGGAAAAATGCAACAAACTAAATGGGAATCCCAACCCAAATCGAAATTAAAAACAAAACAAAACAAAAAAAAAAATTTAAAAGAAAAAAAAAAAAATTTAGTAAATTTAATCTTTAGAAAAGGGAAATGGAATAAGGAATAACTTTCTTCTCGCATTCATAAAACCCAAAAAAAAACCCATATATTAGGAAAAAAACCTCAAAAAAATAAGAAAAAAAAGAAATGCCTTTTTCAACAAGCAATAAAATAAAAACAAAAAAGGGAAAAACAAAAGAATTAAAAAACCAAATTCACAAAAAATTGGGTAAAAAAATTAAGATACAATTAATAATTTACCAAGAAATGACAATGAGAATATCATACCAAAATTTGTGGGATGCAAAGGGTAATAAGGGGAATTTTATATCCTTAGAGGTTTACTTGAATAAAACAGAGAAAAGAAAAGATTAATGAATTGTGTTGAACAAAAAACTAAAAAAGACCAAATTAAAACCCCCAATCAAATACTAAATTGGAAATTTAAAATTAAAAGGAGAAATTAAAAATATTAAAAAAAACAAGAACTTTAATAAAACTAAAGAGTTTTCCTATAAAAAGCCAATAAAATAGATAAGCCTTTGGTAAATCTGATTGAAAAAGGAGGGAGGAAAATGAAATTATAGTCTTAAAAATGAAAAGGAGAAACCAATGAAGAGGTTAGAGAAATAAAAGAGTTATTTTGCCCAACTTTATGCCAATAAATTTGAAACCCATGAAATGGGAATCCTCCAAAAATAACTTTCCCAACTAACAGAGGAGGGAATTGTTGAATAGTCCCATTTCAAAAAAAATAGAACAGGCAATTAAACAAGTCCAAGAAAAAATCCCCAGGACCAGATGGATTTCTTAAAATTTTACCAAACATTTAAAAAAATTCCCCAATGTTAAATTATTTGATAAAATAGGGGAAGAGTCCCACCAAATCCTTCAGAACAGAATGGTACTGAACCTAAACCGGATAAAAAACAGAAAGAAAATTTAGACCAATCTCCCTTGAATAGTTAAACTTAAAAAGAATTAGCAAAAACCCGAAAATCATCCCAAGAAATACACTATGATCAAAGGATTTATACCAGGAATGCAGGGCTGGTTCAATATTAGGAAAACTATCAATATAAAATTTAAAATAACCAAATTAAAAAACCATATGATCATCCAATAGATGGAAAAAGCATTTGATAAATCCAACATCATTCCTATTAAAAAACACTTGAGAATAGGAATAAATGGACTTTTTCCTTAAAATAATCAACTTATTTAAAAAACCATCAGTAACATATGTAATGGAGACAAACCAACCATTCCCAAAAGATCTGGAGGAAAAAGGTTCCCTTTATCAACATTATTTAATATTTATTAAAAACAAACTTTGGCAAAAGAGCGAGAAAAAGATTAAAGGAAAAGAATAAATGAGGAAACCAAATTATCACCCTTTATCAATGATATATTAAACAGAGAACCCCGAATTCCAAAAGTTATTAGAAATAATCCAAACTTTAGAAAGTTGCTGGTTATAAAAACCTTAATATCAGCATTCTTAAATACTAACAAAACCAACAGTTTAAAGTTAAAAGAAATTATTTAAAAGAACTACTGATAATAAAAATTTGAATCTATTGCCAAGGAAAATCAGAAACTTTATGGCAAAAACAGACCACTTTTTCCACAAATTAAGTCTGATCAAAATTGAAAAATATTAAATGCTCTTGGATAGGGCGAGCAAATAATAAAGATGACAATATTACCAAACTAATCTATTTATTTGCTAAAATCAGACTCCCAAAAAACTATTTTAATGACCTAGAAAAATAACAACAAAGTTCATATGGAAAAACAAAATAAGAATTTCAAAGGAATTAATGAAAAAATAAATGATGGTGGCTTAGCTGCCAGATCAAAATTATATTATAGAGCAGCATTACCAAAACTATTTTAAATTCAAAGAATAATTAGTTGATCAGTGGAATAGGTTAGGTTCAAGGACAAAACAGTCAACAAAATAGCAACCTAGTCAAAAACCCAAAGATCCCACTTTGGGATAAGAATTTTACTTTTGAAAAAATTGCTGGGGAAAAATTGGAAACAAATGGCAGAAACTAGGCATTATCCATACTTAACGCCCGACACCAAGATAAGGTCAAAATGGGTTAACCAGGATAAAGGAAAATTAAAAATTAGAGGAACAAGGATAGTTTACCTCCAGACCTGTGGGGAAGGGGGGTCTTTATGACCAAAGCAGAACTAGGTATTCGATCACAAAATAGAAAATTTATTTAAAAAATGAAAAGTTTTTTGTACAAACAAAACTAATGCAGACAAGATTGAAGGGAAGCAATAAACTGGGAAAATTTTTACAGTCAAAGGTTCTGATAAAGGCCTCATTTCCAAAAATATATAAAGAATTAACCTAATTTATAAAAATCGCCATTTCCAATTGAAAAATGGTCAAAAGGAAGAAGAGACAATTTCAGATGAAGAAATTGAAACTATTTCTAATATGAAAAGATGCTCCAAGTCATTTTAATCAAGAAATCAAATTAAACAACTCTAAGATACACCACACACCTTCAGATTGGCCAAGATGAAGGAAAAATAATGATGATTTTGAGGGGATGCGGGAAAACGGGAATTGATGCATTGTTGGTGGAGGTGAACGAATCCAACCATTTTGGAGACATTTGAACATCCAAAAACTTACGTGTTACCCTTTGTCCAGCAGTTTACTACTGGGTTATATCCCGAGACTATAAAGAAGGGAGAGGAATGTGACGAATGTTTGTGGCAGCCCTTTTGTAGTGGAAAACTGGAAACTGAATGGATGTCCATCAGTTGGAGAATGGTTGAATAAATTTGGTATATGAAAATTAGGAATATTACTGTTTTTAAGAAATGACCAACAGGATAATTTCAGCAAGGCCTGGAAGACTTACAGAAGAATGCTGAGGAAATGGAGGACCAGGAGATCTATTACTTCAAAATAAGATGAAGTTCTATGGATGGGCCATCCTCAAAAATCAACCAAATATTTCTAATGGAGCAGTAAAGAATGAATATATGCCCAGAAAGAACCTTGGGATACAAAAAATTACATTGAATTTAATCCCTATATTTATGCACACCTGATTTTGATTTTCCCGTAATTGTACAATATTTGATCGATTCTTTTTTCTACAGCAAAATCTTTTGTCAGGTATACTTATTGTGTATCTTTTAATTTTTATATTTAACATCTACTGTCATCCTGCCATCTAGGGAGGGGTTGGGGGGGGTAAGAGGGAAAAATTGGAACAAGAGGTTTAATTGTTAATGCTGTAAACTTACCCATGTATATCCTGTAAATAAAAGGCTATTAAATAAAAAAAAAAAAAAAAAAAAAATAGGTCTATGGTAACATCTTTTTTTCCTCATGCAGAAACTTATATCAGTTCTAGTTTAGATCACTCTCAGGAAAAAGGGAAAATGATTTAGTTGGTTAATAATTTTGTTTGTTTGTCTTTGTATGGCTCAATAGCCAATTAGAATGTTTTTTCATCACTCAGAAAAGAATTACAGATTAGCTGTACCTGCTCTAGAGTAGAGAGTCATTTCTTTTCTTGCTTACTTCTACCTTCCTCCTTCCCACACATGTTGAGTCCTTACTGGACAATCTGTTTCTCCTTCCAGCTTTCTACTGCATCCTTCCATTCCCAAACACATTTCACTTGCTTTTACAAATGTGTGACTGAATCTGATGAGAGTAAAGGAGAAAAGATCCCCACAACCTTGATCTGAGTAAGCAAGAGAGAGCCTGAATTATTGTAAGCAATCTGGAAGTCAAGATACTCCCTGAGGAAAGCAAGAAGGAGAATTAATAAAATGATTTTGATTAGGTCTTTTGTTACTTTTAAAGGAATTTTTATTACAGTCCCACCTCTGGTTGAATTCTTAGCCCACTTCTTTGTATTAACAAAATCATCATAACGCCACAGGTATTGTATCCAATTAGAAATCCAAGTTTGATGTCAACCTCTGAGATTGTATTTTCCCTGTAAAAGAATCTACCTATACCTCACTAACTGGCTAACTCCTTTTTAGGGTTAGTCCACTTGTTAAACATTACAATGGTTAAACTTTAGGCATTTAGCCCATCAGTCAATTGTATAATCCCTCATTTGCCATGCCTCAATGGTTTCTTCCCCCAAATGGCAATTTTATGTTTAATGGCATCTTCCTCCTGGTTAATTGTGAGTTCTGCTAGGGAACATAGCTCCTGTCTTTCCCTTGTTAATTGCTAAAACCCCTTTTCTTTGCTAAAAACCCTTATGGATTTAGCTCACTGTTAGCAGAATAATAAAATCTTTGCCTCTTGATTTGGAGAAGGTCTAAGCCTACAAATCCTTTTGAGATAGCTTGTAGCATCAACCTGTAACCCTAATATATTTGGGATTCAACATTCCCAAACCCCAAGAGAACAACATAGCCCATCACTTTGAATTGGTATAGACTCCAACATTCTACAACAATAATACAGAAGAAAACAAAGAACCAATCAATGAGAGCCAGAGTAATTTGGATTTAAGGAAAGGTCTTTAACAACTGTTATTCAGCAGTCAAAATGGAAGAAAGAAGGAAGGAAGGGAGAAAGGAAGGAAGGGAGAGAGGAAGAAAGGAAAGAAGGAAGGAAGGAAGAGAAGGAGGGAGGAACAAGAAAACAAAGCAAGATAGCTGTGTTGCTCCATTCTCAGTGGAGTAGCTTTTACTCACAGATGTTGTTTATCCTTCTTTCTGAAAGATGACCATGACATCAGGAAAGTGAGGTCATGACATGCAAATGAATTGAATTTAAGTGATGAGGGATGTGAAAAGTCACCAGCTTTACTTTTTCCTCTAAAGTGATCTAATGACTAATCCTAGGAAAAATACCCTAATTCAAGGGAATCCCCTAATCCAGGAGTCACTCAGCTCCAGAGCTGGCATTATGGGTGGGCAGAGAAGATGATTGATTTATAAGATTGATTTAATTATCTTGTATCTGTTCTAATTTCCTTTTGTGCCTTCCTCAATTTTCTTTTTCACCAAGAAAAGGAAGATTTTAATTTCCCAGGATACTGTTAAGGGCTATGCCTAAGTGAAGGGGCAGGTTAATTCTCTGAGAGCCTTCACAGCTGTAAATCATAACACTTGAAGGAGTTGCAAAGCAGCTTTACTAACGCAGATGTTCCTTGTAAATTGGGAATGAAATAAATTGGCCAAGAGGGAAGAGCTGAGAAGTCAGACAATACAACTGCCTCTCAGTCTCTTTGTTGTCTCCTCCTCCTCCTCCTCCTCCTCCTCCTCCTCCTCCTCCTCCTCCTCCTCCTCCTCCTCCCTCCTCTCCTCCTCCTCCTCCTCCTCCTCCTCCTCCTCCTCCTCCTCCTCCTCTCCTCCTCCCACATGAAGAGATCCATTCTACAGATCTGAGTTAGACCTCCAGCAGCCATTGGCAGGTGGCTCCTGTATTACAACAGGATACATAAGGTTATTTATAACGCTGTGATATCTGTAATAGTGGAGCAGAGAAAGAATTTTCTAACTTCTATAAGTATATCTTCCAAACCTGATATGGGCTATCTGAGGGTGTAAGGCTTGGACATATATTTTATTTGCTTTTCTTCTCCTACAAGTGAATGGAAGTCTGCATCAAGATTCAGTTAAAGCAAGAGGATTTTCAAGGACCACCTGCTTACAATTAGGAGGATATGATTGAAACACAGTCAAGTTAGGTTTAAAGGGACTAACAAATTAACAAACAAACTAACAAAGGGACCATTCTCCAACACCATTTACCCCATAAAGTACTTGCAATATTATTTTACATATACTCTCTAATCCTAAATTAATTAGATTCTCAGAAAGATAATTTTAGAATTTTAGGGATCAAGTAAGAGACCTTCATTTACAAATAAGGAAGCTGATTGCAGGAGAAGTTAGATGATTTATTTATCCAAGATCACCCAGTACTGTAGTAATCCCCCCCTAAATTGCAAATTCCTTGTGTGCACATTGCCCTTTTTTTGTATCTCTAGAGGTTAGCACATTGTGTAAGTATATAATAGGCTCTTACCATCTCCAGTCATCTAGATCTATATACTTGATCACTGAACTCAGCTATGGAGGAGAAAGTGAGATTGGAGACTCTGCACAGCCCTTCCTCACTTAAATGTATCACTTGCATGCCATGGTATCACCTCTCCTAAGTCAAGGTCATCTTTGAAGATAAGGGACAAAGGACAACTCTGTATAAGAGACAAGCTTTTTATCAAAAATTCTACGGCTCTGCTGACAAAACTTGGAAAGGATTTTATTTTATGTTCTTTCAAGAGAAAGCATTTAAGCTAGAAGGCATGTCCTTGAAGTGCAAATCAGAGACTTTTATTCCTTTCTCAAAATGAAAGTCTCTCCATTTCCCCCTTTGTCTGGGTACTACAGAGATTACAATCTAATTGTAATCAATTCCCTCAAAGGAGTCTTCACCCCTAATTAAATCTCCCCTGGTAGTCACCTTATTTGACATAATTTAGTCCCTCCCCTGATTTCCATTGGCTGAATATTACAGAAGTTATAGCCTATCTGAAGTGTCTAATTCCCCAACTTGAATGTGAAAACCCACCCCTGATTATATCTCATAGCTTGTCTCTTACTCTCATTTTTGGCTGTCCTCCAGAAGTTTTGTTTTCTTTGTTCCATGCCAGTCTAAATTTTAGGTTCCATTTCTTAAGTTTCAATTGCATTTCTCTAATTCTCTGCTTTAAATTTTATTTCTCTGCATTTCTCTAATTTAAGTTTTGTAACTGGAAACAAAACCCTCATCTAATTCTCACAGTAGGAGCTGCCCCATTGGAGACCTGGCTGAACTGATTAGTTAAGTAATACAATTTTCTCTTTTTCTTTTCCTTTCTCCTTCTTTGCTTCTTTCCTCTCTTTCTCCTTTCCTCCCTTCATTGCTTTCTTGCTTTTTCTTGTTTGTATGTGGGGAAAGAACTAACCACATCAATCAATCAAACTCATGGAATCTATCATTATTTACATAATGCTCTGGAGTTTATAATTTTGCTCCTCCAAAGTAAGAATTTCAAGATTATTATGCCCATTTTGTCTTTCACAGCTAAAAGATTCTCCCAAAGTCACACAGTTAATAAATATCCAGTTAGTCTAGGATCCAATAAGTATCCTAGAATCTAGGCCTATTGTCATGTCTAGTGTTCCTCTTTCTGCATCAAGCTGGATCCCATGCCTGTAGAGAGCCTAGATGGACCCAACTGGCATTGTATCCAGACCTGGAAACAGGTAGTGTTCTCCTACTTCAATATTTTCTGCTTCATTTTTTTTTTTCAAACTGTCCTTTCAGGGCAATCATGAACTTTTTTAAAAAAGAAAAACATTCTAGAGAGGAAAACTTCAAATGCATTAGGAAGAGCTTCAAACATTTTAAGCAATCAGAGAGAAGGTTGCAAAATGGGGAGATATGGAGAAATCTAAGTCAATTTCAGGATTAAGAGAACTCACAAATAAGATTATGCCCTTATACCATTAAACTTCATGAAAGGATTGCAATGTTTTGGGTTTTTTTTTTTTTGAAAAATATATCCAATTTGTACCAAATGTGCTCTTTAACCAAGAAAATCTCCTTCCATGGCAAATGAAAGGAAAGGTAGCAAATATCAGAAATGAATTTTGCAAAGATTTTATAATTCTGTGCAATAACTAATTACCTTAAATATGAAAAGAAAAGAGTTATCTGCAGAAATTAGATTTCCAGAATATAATTTCTGGGATCTCTGAAAAATGAGGTCTAAAGGATAGTGTAAGTGCTTCTCATACAAAGGGGAATGTTTGAGAGGTGATGGGAGGGGGAAGCTAAGTGGAGACAACTAAGAAGAAGACTTCACATTTGAAGAGATTTTGGAAAAAAATGTAGTGATGTGTCTAGAGCTCTCTTTTCTCACTACTTTGCCTGCTCAAATTCTGGCTAAGAGTCATGTGGCTGGAGTTATCCAATCCTTTTTGCTGTTGTAGTTCCTCTGATTCTGTAAAAAGAGAGTGAATGTTTTAACTACCTTCTTCCTCTTCCCTAAAACTAGTTGGCATTTCTATACATTTTCCTCATTTCTTTAAGCTCTTCTAATTCCATGATTATTTCATAAAAATTTTGATCATAAAATTATGTCCATTTTAAAATAGTTTTTTGAAAAGGGGTTTAAGGAAACTTTACTAATTAAATATAAAAATAAAGAAAGAGATCTGAAACTTGTTCAAATATAGACTTTCTTTTATTTTTTTTCTTTTTATTTCTCCTGGTGGGAAATCCAAGAAAAATTTTTGTTTTATTAAGAACTCTCTTGTCTAACCTCTTGTTAAGAATCTCTCCCTGGAGGAAAAGTGGAAGTGCTGGAGCTTCTCAAAAACCACATGGGAAATCAAATTTAAAGAATCTTGGAATGAAACCACTTCAGCTAAATACTAGAAAAACAAGAAAACTCAATACCTGGGGAAAAGGTGTTCAGCCCAAAGGTCAGATAAAATGGGGCCAGTGAGAGGGCCTTATTCAAGCAAATCAAATTAAGACCTTATCCTGGCTCAAAAGAAATATGGGCATTGTGAGTTTGCCTCAGAAGGCAAACTCTGGGAAACTAGGCTGTGTCCTGGAAAGAGCAACCAAGCTACCCCTACAATCACAAGAGGCTCTTGGTTTTTTTTTTTTTTTTTTTTTTTTTTTTTGCCTTTTATTTGGTTATATTAGGGTAATTTACAGCATTAAAATTCCAAACCTCTTGTTCCAATTTTCCTCCCTTTTCCCACCCCCCAGATGGCAGGATGACCAGAGTTTAAAATATTAAAATATAAATTAGATACACAATAAGTATAAATGACCAAACCATTTTTTGCTGTGAAAAGAATGACTTAAATATTGTACAATTACTTGTGAAAAATAAAAAATGCAGGTGGGCAAAATTAAATTGGGAATTCAATGTTGGTTTTTAGTCATCACCCCAGGTTCTTTCCTTAAGCTGGTTCGGTCATTACTGCTCCATTGGAAATGATTTGGTTGATCCCATTGCTGAAGATGGTCAGGTCCATCAGAACTGGTCATCAATGTATTTTAAATTAATATTCCTGGTCCTCTCATTTCCTCAGCATCAGTTCTTTAAAGTCTCCAGGCCTTTCTGAAATCTCCTGTTTATTCTTGAAAATAATATTTATAATATTCTTACAAATTTATTACATTCTCCAACTGATGGGATCCCCTTTTCAGTTTCCTTTTAGCTCAAAACCCCAAAAATTCGTGCACTACAGGTCCCTTTTCCTTTTTGATCTCTTTGGGATATAAGCCCAAGTAAACTGTGGACAAAGGATGAAGTTTGATAACTTTTAATGTTCCAAACTACTTCCAGAATGGTTTTTCGTTCACAACTCCACCAAATGCATCAATTCCCATTTTCCCCATCCCCTCAACAATCATTTTATTTTTCCTGTCATCTTGGCAACTGCAGGTGTGGTATTCTTGATTGTCTTTTTGTTTCTTGATTGACTTGGAGCATCTTTTTGACGAAATAGTTTCTTCTTCATCTGAAATTGTCTTTCATTCCTTTGACATTTTCAATTGGAGAATGGCTTGATTTTTTATAAATTAGGTTAATTTCTATATTTTGGAAATAAGGCCTTTATTGAACTTTTGACTGTAAAAATATTTTCCCAGTTTATTGCTTTTCTAATCTTGTCTGCATTAGTTTTGTTTTGTAAAACTTTTGTTTGGTATAGTGAAACTTTCTATTTTGTGATCAGTAATGCTTAGTTCTTCTTTGGTCATAAAGTCCTTCCCTTCCAGGTCTGAGGTAAACTATCCTGTGTTCCTCTTTTTTAATAATTTATTTTTTTTTAGGTTTGAACCCATTTTTTATTTATCTTGGTGCAGTGTTGGTGGTCAATGCCTGTTTCCCATATTATTTCCAATTTTTAAATTTTATCAAACAGTAAATTCTTTCCCAAAAGTTTGGGGTCTTTGGGTTTGTCAAAGACTAGGCATAGTTGTTGACTTTTGTCCCTCCTTAACCTAACTATTCCTGATCAACTAATTTTCTTAGCCAATACCAAATGGTTTTGGTAATTCCTATAATATAATTTTGGATCTGGACAGCTAAACCTTCATTTTTTTTATTAATCCTTGAAATTCTTGACCTTTTTTTCCATTAATTTTGTTGTTATTTTTTCTAGGTCATTAAAATAGTTTTTTGGGGTTATTGGTATGACTAAATAAATAGATTAGTTTGGTAATATTGTCATCTTTATTATATTTGTCCCCTATCCAAACATTTTATTTTCAATTGGTTAGATCAGACAATTTTTAAAGTGGTTGTAATTTTGCTCATAAAGTTTTATTTTCCCTTGGGGCCAAAAAATGATTCTTTAAATAATTTTTTTTAATCATGTTATTTTTTAAATTGGAATTTCTTTTTTTTTAACCCCAATTTTAAAAGTTGGGATTATTTTAAAATTTTTACAAATTTGGGGTTTTAATCCACAACTTGTAAAGTTTTTGTTTTGATTTTATTCCTTTAATCCTTTTGATTCCAAAAGGGTTTCTAATAAAAATTAAAAGTAAGGTGGAAATTTGGCCCTTGTTTCCTGTCTTATTTAATTTCTTTTCTCATTCTTGAGCCGTGGTTTTAGTCTATTATTTTAAGGGAAAGTCAATTCCCTTCCAAATTTTTGGGAATGGTTTTGGTTTGTCCTTTTTCCATTATTGAGTATATGGTTTTTTTAAATTAGATGGCCTTTTGATGTTTTTAAAGAAAAGCCCCCATTTTATTCCTCTTTCAAATGTTTATTGGGGATGATTTTTTGAGCTTTTTCCATTTTTTAAGATTTTGATCATTTTTAATTGGTTATAATTTTCTTTCTTTTTCAACCTCCTGGTTTATATCATAATTTTGTGTCTAAAAAGGAATTTGGTGGGACTCCTTCATTCCCCTATTTTATCAAATAATTTATAGCATTGGGGTCAATTGTTTTTAAATTTTGGAGAATTCACATGTAAACCATCTGGTGTGGGGATTTTCTTGGGACTTGTTTAATTGCCTGTTTTTCTTTTTCTGAAATGGGACTATTCAAGCAATTACCCTCCTCTGTTAGTCTAAGTCTATATTTTTTGGGTAGTCATCCATTTCCTTAGGTTATCCAATTTATTGACATATAAAGTTGAGCAAATGACTCCTTTTAATTTCTCTAATTTCCTCTTCATTGGTGGAAAGTTCTCCTTTTCATTTTTAAGACTACTAATTTCATTTCCTCCCTCCTTTTTCAATCAGATTTATAAAGGCTTATCTATTTTTTGGCTTTTCATAGAACAACTCTTAGTTTTTTAATTAGTTCAATAGTTTTTACTTTCAATTTTTAATTTCTCATTTAATTTTAAATTTCCAATTTATATTTGATTGGGGTTTTAAGGTCTTTTTTTAGTTTTTTTTTCAACCAATTCATTAATCTTTTCTTTTTCTGTTTTATTCAAAGTCCCTAAGTTAAAATTTCTTTTTTAAATTTCCTGCATAACAAATTTTGGTATGATGTTCATCATTTCATTTCTTGGTGAAATTATTTTGTATCTATAATTTGCTTTCTTCACCAATCATTCTTTAAGATGAGATTTTTGTTTTCCATTTTTGGTCTATTCCCTAACTTTTTGTTGAATGTAATTTTTTTGCATCATGATCTGAAAAAGAAAGCATTTAGTATTTTCTTTCTTCTTTAATTTTAGGTCTTTATTCCTAATATATTAATTTTGAATAAGTCTAAGAAGAAAGATATTCCTTTCTATCTCCATTAATTTTCCAAAGATCTTAAATACCTAATTTTTTCTAATATTCTATTTTTTTAATTTCTTCTTATTTGTTTTGGTTTGGTTTTTCTAATTTAAGTAAAGGTTGAGATCTCCCTTTAATTTTGTTGTCTTTTTCTTGCAACTTCTTAACCTCCTTTAGGAAGCTGGATGCCATCCACTTGTTAATATTTTAATATTGATATTTTTGTTTTTAGTTTCCTTTTAATTGTTTCCTTATCTCTTTCAATTGATAATTTTTGCTTTTCTTGATCTGAGATAAGGATGGCTACCCTTTTTGCTACCTAATGATGATTTTGTCCAGCCTTTTCCCTTTCTATATATTTCCCTTTTAAATTGTTTTTAAAAACATATTGTGGATTCTGGAAAATAATTTTTAAAATTGAACTGAAAATAAAACTAATGATTATTGAGACAAGGAATCAGTCAAGCAAAACAAAAAATGACAAACTGGAAAAACCAGAATTATCTTGCAAAATGACAGATTAAAAATAGATCTGGGAGATGATCTGAGGATTTTTGATTTTCCGAAAATTACGATGAAAAAAGAGCCTAGATCTATTTTAAAAAATCAAAAAAAACTCCCAGATGTAATAGAATCAGAATAAAAATACTTGAAAATTTCATTAAATTCTCGAGACCCTAAAATAAAAACCCCAAAATATTGGCCAAATTTCGAACTATCAATTAAGGAAAAAAATTGTATAAGGCCCAAAAAACAATTTAAATACCAGGTCCAAAGGATACCCAAGATCCTTTGCCTACATTAAAAAGTTAAGGGCCTGGAATCTGAATTCCAAAAGGCAAAGAACTTGGGATGCACCAAGAATAAACACCCAGCTAATTGACTTTCTTCAGGGAAGAAGATGGACATTTAATGAAAAAATGGTTCGATTTGTTTCTAAGGAAAAAAACCAGCAAACAAAAAATTGATCCAACCCAAGAACTGAAGGATAAAAATAAAAAAACCTTAGAATTTATTTCTGTTGTGGATATACAAAAAATACATGTATAATTTGATTGACTGAATAACCAAAAAGGGAAGTAGATATGGAAAAGGGATGATGGCGAAAAGGTGGGGGAGGAATAAAAAGGAAACCACATCCCTGAGAGGCAAAAGGAAACATTATCTGAGAAAATTTGGGGGGAGGAACATTGTGAATCTTACTCCATCAGATTTGCGAAAGAAAAAATAAAATTTGTTTTAAAAATTTCTCTCGCCCCATTAAAAGGGGGAGAAAAGGAAAAGAAAAGAATAAGGAAGGAAGGGAAAGATTAAAAGGGGGAGGAGGATTCTAAAGAGGGAAATGATACAAGTGGGGATAAGTTCAAAAGGAAAGAGCGTTGAGGGAGGCAAGAAAAAAAACAAATCGGGGTTTTGGTGGAGGAAAACAGATTTAATAATTTAACTGTAAATGTGAATGGAGAACTCCCCAAAGAAGGACGATAAGACTGGATCAAAAGTCAAAACCCTACAATAAGTTGTTTACAAGAGGCTCTTGTGCCGCCAAGGTTCAAATTGGGAAGTTGGACAGTGCTACCTTTACCCTGAACAGGAGTTAAAAAAAAAAAAAAAAAGGAAATACCCAAAAGAAAAGAGGAAAAACACTTTTCCTTGAAAGCAACTGTGATGACAGGCAGAAAAAAACAAATTCAAACAAGGACAGAAATTCCATAAAAAAAACAAAGATAGAAAATTTTCTAAGTTCAAAACATTTTGGAAATCCTCAAAAGATTTAAAAGGAATAAGAGGAAAAAAAAAATGAGAAAAGAAATAGAGGTATACATGGAGAGTCAACATTTGGAAAAAGGAAGGAAAAAATTGTCTGAAAAAACAACTCCTTAAATATAAGAAAACCAAATGGAAAAGAGTCCAAAAGATAACTGAAAATCAACATTAAAATCAAACAAACAAAAGGGCAATGACTTTGTGAGACAGCAAGAATCAGTTAAACTAAAAAGAATGAAAAAATGGAAGAAAATGTATACAAATTGGAAAAACAGCTGACCTGGAAAATACAACCAGAAGAGATAAGGACTTAAAGAAGAGCCTAGAGAGCATTCTCCAAGAATACATTAAGGAAAACTACCCAAATATTTTAGAAACAGAAGAGGAAATATTCATTGAAAGAATGCATCCATCTCCTAAGAGATCCTACAAGGAAAATCCCAGGAAACATTGCAAAACTCAAAAGTATAACCTCAAGGAAAGAATACTGCAAAGTGTCAGACAAAAACAATTCAAATATCAAGATACTATAGTCATGATTATCCAGGATCTGGCAGGTTCTATGTTAAAGGAACAGAGGGCCTAAGAATATCATATTCTGGGAGGTAAAGGACCTGGGACTACAACCAAGAATTAACTACCCAGGGAAATTCAGCAATATCTTTCAAAACCATAAAAAAAGTAAAAAGAGGGAAATATATATTTAAAGGTTAACTGTTTACATTCTTGGAAAGGAGAACAATATCTTCCAACTCTTACAAACTCTATCTGTCACTGCAGCAGAAAGAGGGGAGCACTGCATGAACTGAGGTTGTGATTGTGAATGATCCCTCATGTGATAACATCAAAGAAAAAGCCATTAAGGGGTGGGAAAAGGTCTGTATTGGACAAAGAAGAAAGGGGAGGTATACTAGCTCACATGAAGAGGTGCAAAAGACCTATTACAATGGAGGGAAAGAAGGAAGAGGGATGAGCATCGTCTGAAGCTTGGTCTCATCAGGTTTGTCTCTAAGAGGGAATAATTTAATCATTCAGTTGTGTATAGAAATTTATCCAACCCTACAAAGAAGTAGGAGGAGAAAAAGAAAAAGAAAAGGGAGGGACAAGATAGAAGGGAAGACAGAAACATTAGGGGAAAAGTTAATAGAAGGGGGAAAGAGCTGATACAAAATAAGGTAATGGATGGAATGGATTAAAAAAACACTACTAAGATATGGGGGAAGAATGATAGGAAATAAGATAGTGAGTGGGGTGGGTAAAATAAACTACTAAAAAAAGGGGGTTAGTGTGATAGGAGATAAGGTAGTGAATGGAGTGGGTTACAAAGTTACAAGATTAAGGACGGTGGAAAGAGAGAACAAAAGTATATACAGAGGAGAAAATAGAATGGAGGGAAATACTGAGCTGGTAACCATAACTGTTCAAGTGAATGGGGCTTCCATAAAACATAAACAAATAGCAGAGTAGATTAAAAAACAGAATCCTATAATATATTGTTTATAAGAAACAATTTGATCCAGAGAGACACATACAGAGTAAAGGTATAAGGCTGGAACAGAATTTATTATGTTTCAGCTGAAGTAAAAAAAAAAAAAAAAAAAGCAGGAATAGCAATTCTGCTCTCAGATAAAGCAAAAGTAAAAATAGATCTTATTAAAAGAGATAAGGAAAGTAAGTCTTGATAAAGGGTACCATAAGTAATGAAATAATGACAATATTAAATATGTATGCACCAAGTGATAGAAGAGGCAAATTCTTAGTGAAGATATTAAGCCAGTTATGAGAAAAAATAGACAGCAAAACTATTCTAGTGGGGGACCTCAACCTTCGTCTCTTAGAATCAGACAAATCTAACCACAAAATGAACAAGAAAAAAACTATTGAGTTTAATTGGATCCTAGAAAACCTAGATTTGATAGGTATTTGGAGAAAATTGAATAGGGAGAGAAAGGAATACAACTTTTTCTCAGTAGTACATAACACCTTTACAAAAATTGACCATGTATTAGAGCATAGAAACTCACAATCAAATGCAAAAAGGCAAAAATAATAAATGCTTCTTTTTCAGATCACAATGCAATAAAAATTATAGTCAATAAAGGGCCAAGGAAAGATAAACTAAAAACTGATTGGAAATTAAATAATCTAATTCTAAAGAATGACTGGGCCAAACAACAAATCACAGAAACAATTCATAATTTCATCCAAGAAAATGGCAATACTGAGACAATATACCAAAATCTATGGGATGCAGCCAAAACAGTTCTTAGGGGAAATTTTATATCTCTAAATAGCTACATAAATAAAATAGTATGAGAGGAGATCAATGAATTAGGCATGTAACTAAAGGAAGCTAGAAAAAGAACTCATTAAAAGTCCCAAATTAGAAATTTTGAAACTCAAAGGAAAGATTAATAAAATAAAAAAAACCAAGAAAACTATTAAACTAAAAACAAAACAAAGAGTTGGTTTTATAAAAAACTAACAAAATAGATAAGCCTTTGTTTAATTTGATCAGAAAAAGGAAAGAAAAAACTACAAATCACCAGCATCAAAAAATGAAAAAGGTAAAGTTACTACCAATGAAAAAGAAATTAAAGAAATTATTAAGAGCTATTTTGCCCAACTGTGTGGCAGCAAGACTGACAACATACCTCAAATGGATGAATATTTACAAAAATATAAATTGCCCAGGTTAACAGAAAGGAAATAAAATACTTAAATAGTCCCACTTTAAAAAAAAGAAATTGAACAAATCATTAATGAGCTCCCTAAGAAAAAATTTCCAAGGTCAGAGGGGTTCACAAGTGAATTCTACCAAACATTTAAAGAACAATAAGTTCCAAAACTATGTAAACTATTTGGAAAAATAGGTAAAGAAGGAGTATTGCCAACTTCCTTCTATGACACAAATATGGCACTGATACCTAGACACAATACAATAATCAAGGCCCATAGTAATCTTGTATTTGATAAACTCTCAAACTCTAGCTTCTGGAATAAGAACTTAGTACTTGACAAAAATTGATGGGGAAACTGGAAAATAGTTATGTCAGAAATTCAGCATAGACTCATACTTCATACCAAAATAAAGTCAAAATGAGTACATGGTTTGCACATAAAAAAGATACCATAAACAAATAAGGAGAGCAAGTGATAATTTACCTATCATATCCTTGGACAAGGGAAAATTTTACGACCAAAGAAGAACTAGAAATTATTATAAAAGGCACAATGGACAGCTTTGATTACATCAAATTAAAAAAAGATTTTGCCCAAATAAAACTAACAGAAACAAGATTAAAAGGGAAGTACAAAACTGGGGGAAAAATCTTTACAGCCTGTATTTCTGATAAAGGTCTTGTTTCTAAAATATATGAAGAACTGTGTCAAATTTATAAGAATACAAGTCATTTCCCAGTTGATAAATGGTCAAAGGATATGAACAATTTTCAGATGATGAAATTAAAATCCATTTATAGTTATATGAAAAATGCTCTGCATCAGTATTGATTAGGGAAATGCAAATTAAAACAACTCTGAGGTACCACCTCACACCTCTCATATTCCCTAAGATGACAGGAAAAAGATAATCATAAATGTTGGAGGAGATGTGGGAAAACTGGTTCATTAATGCATTGTTGGTGGAGTTGTGAAATGATCCAGTCATTCTGAAGAGCAAGGTAGATATATGCTCAAAGAGCATCAAACTGTGAGTCAAACCTTTGACTCAGCAGTGTCATGTCTGGGTCTGTATCCTAAGGAAATCATAAAGGAGGAAAAAGGACCCACATGAGCAAAAATGTTTGTAGCAACTTTTTTTATGGTAGCAAAGAACTGGAAAAGGAGTGGATGCCCATCAATTAGGGAATGGCTGAACAAATCTGAAGATGGTAGTGGAATATTATTATTCTTTAAAAAACGATGAACAACTTGATTATAGAAAGTCCTGGAAAGATTTACAAGAACTGAATGAAACAAACAGATCTAGGAATACTTTGTACACAATAACAGCAAGACTATGTGATGATCAACTATAAAAGTCTTGGTTCTTCCCAGCAGTTCAGGGATACAAAGGAATTCTATAAGGTTTTAGACAGAAAATGAAACCTGCATCCAGAAAAAGAACTAAGGATATTGAATATAAATCAACACATGCTATGTTTGCTTCTTTTTTCCATTTTTTAATTTTTTATAGATATGGCAGAAAATAACTTTTTATTTTTTATTTTTTTATTTCTCCCATGGTTTTCTCCTTTTGCTCCAACTTTTCTCTCCCAACATGATTCATAAAGTAATGTGTATTAAAAATAAATAAAATTACTACAATAAAAAAGAACTCTCAAATAGATATGGCAGAAAATGACTATTCTTTGTCCAGGAATAATCCCAGTTCTAAGGCTATGTTTAAGACAAGGAGAAGAACTAGAAGAGCAGGTTCGGTTGAAACCTGAAAGTGAAGAGTCATTGTAAGGAACTTGGGTCAAGGAAGAGCCTGAAATTTTGTCATTTGTCAACCTCCAGAATCTTTCCTTTAGGTGATGGTAGCTGAGGCCAATAGCAATCTACTAGAGTTGTGATGAATAACAAATACATTGTGCTATTAATTAGATTTGAATCCCCAGTTCAGGTGGGCAGTGATCAGACTTTGCCTCCCCCCTCTCCCATTACATTTAAGTATAATACAAAATTAATTCTTGCCCTGGCCTTAAGAAACAGAGAAAGAAGAGGGAAGAAGAGAAAAAAGGAGAAAGAGTAGGAGGAGGAAGAGGAGAAGGATAATGACAACAATAATAACATATAATTTGATCTGCTATATTCTGAGTCTATCATTTCTATATTTGGAGGTGGATAGCATATTATTTCATGAGCCTTTTAGAATTGTGGTTGTCACTATGGTGATTAAATTTGCTATCTTTCAGAGTCAATTTCCTTTACAATATTGCTTTCATTATATAAATTGTTTTCCTGGTTTTGCTCACTTCAATCTATTTCAGTTCATATAAATCTTTCCAGGTATTCCCTAATATATAAGTATTCCCACAGTTTAAAAATTCTTTGATACCCACAAGAAAGAGCTATTATCAATACTTTAATATGTGTGAGTCCTTTTTCCTCTTTGATATCTTTGGGTTATAGACTTAGTAGTTGAATTACTAGGTCAAAGGATTTGGGCAGTTTAATAGCTTTTTTGAACATAGTTCCAAATTGCTTTTCAGAATGGTCATTCTATTGGGACTGTCTTCAATCACTGTGAGAAGAGCTAAGTCTGTCATAGTTGATTATTATACTAAGGTTGCTGTTACTGTATGCAATGTTTTCCTGGTTCTGTTCACTTTATTCAACATCAATTCATGTAATAAGTCTTTCCAAGTTTTTCTGAAATTCACCTGCTCATCATTTCTTATAGCACAAAGTATTTCATTATATTCATATACTACAACTTATTCCCTTAAGTTAGAATAATTTTCACCACAAAAAGAGCTGTATAAATGTTTTTTGTACATGTCCTTTTCACTTTTTTATTATCTTTTTAGGATACAGATATGGTAGTGGTATTGCTGAATTAAAGAGTATGCACAATTAGATTGTTCTTGGCCATAGCTCCAAACTGCTCTTCAGAATGGTTAGATCAGTTCACAATTCCACCAACAATGCATTAATATCCCAATTTCTCCACATCTACAATGTTTATCAAATTTTTGATTGTTATCTTATATTATATTAGTCAATTAATTGTTATATTAGTCAATATATGTGTAAGGTGGTACCTAAGAGTTCTTTTAATTTGCATTTATTTAATCAATGGTGATTTAAATCTGTTTTTCATATGTCTATAGATAGCTTTAATTTCTTCATCTGAAAATTGACTATTCATATTGTTTAACCATTTATCAGTTGAAGATTGACTTGTATTCTTATAAATTTGACTATAAGGCCTTTATTGGAAACACCAGCTATGAAAATTATTTCACAGATTTCTGGTTTCCTTCTAATCTTAGATGCATTCGTTTTGTTTCTGCAAAACCTTATCAACTTAGTGTAATTAAAATTATCCATTTTGCCTTTCATAATGCTCTATCTCTTATTTGATAATAAATTCTTGCCATCTTCATAGATCTAACTACTTATATCTATGACTTGCTGTTCTTATTTGTTTATGGTATCACTCCTTTAATTCTTATTTATGTACTCATTTTGAACTTTTCTTGGTATACAGTATGAAATACTAATCTTTGCCTGTTTTCTGCTATATTATTTTCCAGTTTTTTCAGCAGTTTTTGTCAAATAGTGAATTCTTACCCCAGAGGCTGGAGTCTTTGGATTTATCAAATACTAAATTGCAATTTTATTTGAATATTGTGTCTTATGTACCTAATCTATTTCACTGATTCACCACTCTATTTCTTAGCTGGTACCAAATAGGTTTGATGATTGCCTCTTTATGACAGTGTTTTAGAAATTATTAGTAATTTAGGCCACTTTTACATATGGCTATTGATAGTGTGCATTTCTTCATCTGAAAACTTCCTATTTGTATACTTTGGCCATTTATCAATTGGGTAATGGCTTTTATTTTTATATATTTGATTGAATTTCCTTTTTACCTTTGACATGAGACATTTATCAGAAAAACTTATTTCTCCAAATTTTCAGCTTCTCTTCTAATTTTAATTGTACTGATTTCGTTTCTGGAAACACACACAACCCCCCCCCCCCCAAACTTTCTTTTAAAATTATACATTATCAAAAGCATTCATTTGTTCTTCTTTGAATGTTTCTCTTTTCTTTTATTCATAGATCTGAAAAGTAATTTCTTCCATGTTCCCCTATTTTGCTTATGATGTTACCCTTTGTATCTAAATCATGTGCCCTTTTAGAGCTTATCTTAGTATAGAGTATGAGATGTTAGCTACATCTAGTTTATGACAAATTGTTTTCCAATTTTCTCAACAGGTTATGTCACATTGTGAATTTTTGCCCTAATGATTGGGATCTTTGGGCTTATCAAATATGCAATTACTCTTCTAATTTCCTTCTGTTCATTTTGTACCTAAGATATTCCACTAATCAACTTCTCTATTTCTTATCAATCACCAATTTATTTTGACAGTTTTATAATATAGTCTGAAATATAGGTACTTCTAGATCCCTTTCTCTACCCTTTTTTAATGATTCCATTAATATTCTTGAATTTTCTTCCACCAGATGAATTTTGTTGGCATTTTCTAGCTCCACAGAATTATCCTTTGGTAATTTGATTGGTGGAACTCTATAGAAATGAGGTAATTTTGGTGATATTGTAGATTAGATTATTTTTGATGCATTGAAATATGACTATTTTTCAAGCTGAGTTATGTAAGAAGTCCTTGAATTATGTAATTTTCAATAGCTTGAGATAGTAGTTATCAGAACTAAAGAAAATTCAAGGCAGGACCATATTAAGTTGATTTGTTCCCTCCAGAAATGCACAGATCTTGGTTCTAATGCAGTATATTAATTTGGGAAATAAAGATGGAAGAATGAACAAACCAACCAAAAAAATAACCCTACCATAAACCCAAAAGAAAATGACTCCAAAACATCTCCAAGCCAACCCTCAAAGAAAAACATCATTTGGACACATGTGCAATCAGAATTCTTGAAAGAAATGGAGTAAAATTTAAATGATTCTATAAAAGAAATGAGTGCTAGAAGAAAGAAATGGAAAACAAATAAAAGCTATAGAGGGAAGACTAGAAAGAATTATCAAGTTAGAAGAAGTACAAAATTTCATTCAAACAATAGAATCCTCGAACATTAGGAGGAAACAAACAAAATGACATGACAATTACTATATGTCAAGCACTGTGCTAAGTGCTAGCAAAATACAAGCAAATATAAATGCAAAATACGATGCAAGCAAAAAGAAAAGACATTCTTGTTGGAATACATGGGAGAGCTGTTGGAATACACAGGAGCCACTTGACAGTAGCTGCTGGAGATCCAACCCAGAATGGATCTCCTCTTGTGAGAGAATAATACAAGGAGATGAGAGGCAGTGGCTGTTCTCTGACCTCCCTACTGAGAGACTGTTGTGTTGTCTGACAGCTCTCCTCTTCCCTCTGCCTCCAATTTATCTCATTCCTAGTCTGCAAACACCTGTGTCACCAAAGGCTGCCCTGCAACTCCTTCAGATGCTATGATCCACAGCTATGGAGGCTCTCCACAGAGAATTGACTGTCCCTTAACACATTCTCTTCCCTTAAGGAGCATATACATTAAATGGAAGAAGACAACATGCAAAAGGGAGCTGAAAATAAAAGGAAAGAACTTTGAGGAGGATGTTATACTGACAGGCACTGAAAAGTGAGAAAATCAAACGGTATTCTATAATTGATTACATTTTGTATCATTACCAACATTGTGTGTAACTACATAAGATACATTTTATTTATCTCTGGGTTAGGTTTAGAAGTTGAATTTTCCTGTGGATGCCCATCAGTTGGGAAATGGGTGAATAAGTTATGGTATATGATTGTAATGGGATATTATTATTCTATAAGAAACAGTCAGCAGGATAATTTCAGAAAGGCTTGAAGAGGCTTATATGAACTGATGCTAAGTGAAGTAAATAGAACCAAGAGAACATTATACACAGCAGCAACAAGATTATGTGATGACCAACTGTGATGGAGTTGGCTCTTTTTAGCGATAAAGTGATTTAGGTGAGTTAACAGACATGATGGAGAGAGCCATCTGCATCTAGACTGAGGACTATTGGAATGTAATATAGAGCACATTCTACAACATAGTTTTTTCACCTTTTTTTGTTGTTGTTTGCTTGTTTTTTTCTTTCTCATTTTTTTGATCTGATTTTTCTTGTGAAAGTATCAGGGGTAATTAAATAATACAGAGGACCTGGGCAATATTTTGTTATATTTTAATTGTCTTAAAAGAAGAAAGGAAAGGCAAATGAATAACCTGAGGAGAAAGGTAAAAAGAAGCCCAGAGGAGATGATCACACATAATTTGTGTGTGATCTATACATATAGAAAACTATATAAAAGAGGAGGAAAGGTTCTGGAGAGAGTGTGATATGAATATAACTTTCATATGAAATGGTCAAAGGAAGATATAATAAGACTCACAAAAATGAAAAGTACCAAAACACATTTCATTCAATAGGGAAACAGAACAGAATAGAAGTTGAAGTAAGAAAGAGGGCAGAATTAGGGAGAGATTCCTTAGATGCAAAAATACACCGTACCTTCATAGAGTAGAGATTAAAAGGAGAGAAATAAAAAGCAAATATTTGTGACTGGTGTTTGGAGTCTCTTATTTTTCATGTACATGGTGGTACCATTGCAAAAACTGACCATGCATTAGGCCATAAAACTTCACAAACAAATACAAAAAAGTAGTAATATTAAAGTAATATTAAATACTAAACATATCTGTGGCTGACCACAATGCGCCCCAATGATCTATTAAGTAAAGGACCATTGAAGAAAAGGTTAAAGATCAATTGGAGACTAAATAGCTCAATCCTAAAGAATTTGTAAGTAATGTTTTTAAATCATGAAAACAATGAATAATTTTATTACAGATTATAACAACCATGAGACAATATTCCACATTTTTGTAGATGCAGCCAAGAAAATTCTTAAGGGAAAATGTATATCTCTAAACATTTTTATCAACCAAATAGAAAAAAATGGAACAAGTCGGGCATGTAATTAAAAAAGTATATAGAAAATCAACAAATTAAAAAACAAATGCCAAAATATACCCTGAAAATCAAGGAAGAGATGAAAATATTGAAAGTAAAAGAAAATTATTGAATTACTAAATAATTCAAGACATAAAAATGAACAAAATATATAAAACAGGCAATTTGATTAAAAAAATGAAGCAGAAAACCAAATTATCAGAATCAAAAATTAAAAGAAGGTTAACTCACCACAAATGAAGACATAGTTAGGGAAATTATTAAAAACTCTTTCCCAATTGTCCATAAAACTGACAACCTCAATGATTTCTTATAAAATTAAGCATTCTCCAGGTTAAAGTAATGAAAAAATAGAGATCTTATCCCAATTTGGGGAGGAGGGAATAAATTAAATAAGTCACAAGTAAGCTCTAGAAAAAAATATAGCTCTGGGATCAGATGAATTAGAACTGAATTCTATCAAAACTTAAATGAACAATTATTTTCAACATTGATTGAATTGTACAGGGAATGGAGGGGTTCTAACACAATGTTATTGTTCAGTCATTTCAGTTGAACCCAACTTTTCATGACCCCATTTGGGGTTTTCTTGGTGAAGATACTGGAATCATATGTCATTTTTTTCTCCAGCTCATTTTACAGATGAGGAAACTGAAGCTGCGTAAAGTAACTTCTCCAGAGTCTCATAGCTAGTGTGTGAGACCAGATTTGTACACAGAGAGGTGAGTCTTCCTGACTCCAATCCTGACAGTCTATTCAGTGCAAGACCTATCTGCTCACCTAAGAAATTAATTATGTGCTATAAATGTGGTCTTGATACTTAAACCTTGGAGAGTCAAAATATATAAAAAAAAAAACAACTGTAGATTTGTGTTTCTAGTGAACACTGACAGAAAATTGTTAAATAAAATATTAGCAAAGACTATACAGCAACAAAGTTCAAGAATGAGAATACATAGAACAGCATAGCTCAAGGATTATGACATTATAATCAGACTGGATCTATTCTAAGAATTCAGGGTTGGCTTAGTTATTAGGAGAATTATTAAGAAAAAAGATTACATGAATGTCAAGAACAACAAATATAATTTGATTACATCAGTAAGTGTAGGAAAATGCTTTTGACAAAATATGACACTTTTTCCAGTTTAAAAAAAATTTAAAAACAGGAATAAATAGAATTTTCCTTAATAAATTAAATAGTATCTGAATAAAATATAAGCCAGAATTTCACATACTAGATATAAACTAGAAGTCTTTCCAATATGATCAGGTATAAAAGGAAGGCTGCTCGTTGTCACCATTATTGATATAGTTTTCAAAATGATAATGGAAAGACAACAAAAACAAAATTAATGAATAAACATTGGCAAAGAGAAAATAAAATTATCTTTTTGGGAAAATCTATTTAGAACTGGAGGAGGATGAAATATGTAACAATATTGTGTTATACTGTCTTGTTTTTTCTTCATTTTCTCTGAAGGGGATAGAGGCACTAAAAATGATTTATTGATTTCTTGAAACATTTAGTCAGGCTGATTGATGGTGGATTAACAATGCCTTGGGGACAGGAAATTTTTTCTCCCATCCTTCAAGTACTGTCATCTCACAATTGTAACCCATGGCTCAGATAGCCAAGTTCTAGGTTTATATGAGTCATGTTCAATTTTGAGAGTGGCCTCCAAATCATACCTTTTTTGATTCATTTTGCCCACTTAAGAGTTTACTCTAGGAATTGTAAAGTATAATTTATATCAAAAACTCAACAAATGCTATCAATGGGATCTCAACTTCTCTAAAGATACTCAAAGAAAGTAATAAAGCATTAGTTTTGGGACAACCTTAATTTAATCTCACACTAAATGTGAAGTAACATAAAGCACTCACAGCATCACATGTTTATATATGTTTGCCCAACAGATTTATGACACTACTACAAAACTGTTTAAATTCTAAACCAAAGAGAAAATGAACTTATGATAGAGACAACTTCTTGACAGTCTGGAAAGGTCTTTCAGCCCAGAGTTCCATACTGCCTTCCAATTTTACAGTTTGACCCCAAAGGCTTGACTTCAATACAAAACCCCAAAACTTTGTAATAAATAAGGATTTTAATTGCTAAGTAAGTATAAGTGCTAAAAGACACACATTCCAGTTATATATTTGCAGTGATGCTATGCATTCCAGGGACCCACATTTACTCCAGGGGCACCTGTAGGTCTCCATTTTTATAGTACCACTTTAAGGGCTTAGAATCTATCTTCCAGAAAAGAAATATACTGAGCACTATTGTGAATGCAATCTCCCTTTCACATCAGTTCTGAACTATCTGAATAACTCGATGTAATAACACAAGGCAAAGTGCAAGTTTTTGTTCCTCTCTCCATTGTTACTCTTCCAACTGTGGGTCCATAACCCAATTTTCAGTATAATAACTCTTACTCTTGCTCCATAAAACTGGGGGTAATTCTTTCAATCAATAAGCAATAAACAATTATTAAGCATCTACTTTGTGTCAGGAACCAGGCTAAATAGTGGAAATTCAAAGAAAGGCAAAAGGTAGTCCCTGCCCTCAAGGAGCTTATAATCTAATGAGGAAATAGCTTGGCAACAAGTATAGACAAAACAAGTTGTGCTACTGTCTCTTCATGACTGTCATATAGAGTAAAGGTAAAAGGCTGGAGCAAAATCTATTATGCTTCAGGTGAAGTCAAAAAAGCAGGGGTAGCCATCCTTATCTCAGATCAAGCAAAAGTAAAAATTGATCTAATTAAAAGAGATAAGGAAGGAAACTACATCCTGCTAAAGGGTAGCATAAACAACGAAGCAATATCAATATTAAACATATATGCACCAAGTGGTATGGCATCCAACTTCCTAAAGGAGAAGTTAAGAGAGTTGCAAGAAGAAATAGACAACAAAACTGTAATAGTAGGAGATCTCAACCTTGCACTCTCAGAATTAGACAAATCAAACCACAAAACAAATAAGAAAGAAATTAAAGAAGTAAATAGAATATTAGAAAAATTAGGTATGTTGGATCTTTGGAGAAAATTGAATGGAGATAGAAAGGAATATACTTTCTTCTCAGCAGTTCATGGAACCTATTCAAAAATTGACCATATATTAGGACATAAAGACCTCAAAATTAAATGCAAGAAAGCAGAAATAGTAAATGCTTTCTTTTCAGATCATGATGCAATAAAAACCACATTCAACAAAAAGTTAGGGGGAAATAGACCAAAAAGTAATTGGAAACTAAACAATCTCATCTTAAAGAATGATTGGGTGAAGCAGCAAATTATAGATACAATTAATAATTTCACTCAAGATAATGACAATGATGAGACATCATACCAAAATTTGTGGGATGCAGCCAAAGCGGTAATAAGAGGGAATTTTATATCCTTAGAGGCTTACTTGAATAAAACAGAGAAAGAAAAGATTAATGAATTGGGCTTGCAACTAAAAAAACTAAAAAAAGACCAAATTAAAAACCCCCAATCAAATACTAAATTGGAAATTCTAAAATTAAAAGGAGAAATTAAAAATATTGAAAGTAAAAAAACTATTGAACTAATTAATAAAACTAAGAGTTGGTTCTATGAAAAAGCCAATAAAATAGATAAGCCTTTGGTAAATCTGATTAGAAAAAGGAGGGAGGAAAATGAAATTAGTAGTCTTAAAAATGAAAAGGGAGAACTTTCCACCAATGAAGAGGAAATTAGAGAAATAATAAGGAGTTATTTTGCTCAACTTTATGCCAATAAATTTGATAACCTAAGTGAAATGGATGACTACCTCCAAAAATATAGACTTCCCAGACTAACAGAGGAGGAAGTAAATTGCTTGAATAGTCCCATTTCAGAAAAAGAAATAGAACAGGCAATTAAACAAGTCCCTAAGAAAAAATCCCCAGGACCAGATGGATTTACATGTGAATTTTACCAAACATTTAAAGAACAATTTCCCAATGCTATATAAATTATTTGATAAAATAGGGAATGAAGGAGTCCTACCAAATTCCTTCTATGACACAGACATGGTACTGATACCTAAACCAGGTAGGCTGAAAACAGAGAAAGAAAATTATAGACCAATCTCCCTAATGAATATTGATGCTAAAATCTTAAATAAGATATTAGCAAAAAGACTACAGAAAATCATCTCCAAGATAATACACTATGATCAAGTAGGATTTATACCAGGAATGCAGGGCTGGTTCAATATTAGGAAAACTATCAATATAATTGGCCATGTTAATAACCAAATTAACAAAAACCATATGATCATCTCAATAGATGCAGAAAAAGCATTTGATAAAATCCAACATCCATTCCTATTAAAAACACTTGAGAGTATAGGAATAAATGGACTTTTCCTTAAAATAATCAGCAGCATCTATTTAAAACCATCAGTAAGCATCATATGTAATGGAGACAAACTGCAACCATTCCCAATAAGATCTGGAGTGAAACAAGGTTGCCCACTATCACCGTTACTATTTAATATTGTATTAGAAACACTGGCTTTGGCAATAAGAGCTGAGAAAGAGATTAAAGGAATAAGAATAGGCAATGAGGAAACCAAATTATCACTCTTTATCAATGATATGATGGTATACTTAGAGAACCCCAGAGATTCTGCTAAAAAGTTATTAGAAATAATCCACAACTTTAGCAAAGTTGCTGGTTATAAAATAAACCTACATAAGTCATCAGCATTCTTATAGATCACTAAAAAATCCAACAGTCAGAGTTACAAAGAGAAATTCCATTTAAGTAACTACTGATAATATAAAATATTTAGGAATCTATCTGCCAAGGGAAAATCAGAAACTTATGAGCAAAATTACAGACCACTTTTCACACAAATTAAGTCTGATCTAACCAATTGAAATATTAAATGCTCTTGGATAGGGCGAGCAAATATAATAAAGATGACAATATTACCTAAACTAATCTATTTATTTAGCGCTATACCAATCAGACTCCCAAAAAACTATTTTAATGACCTAGAAAAAATAACAACAAAGTTCATATGGAAAAACAAAAGGTCAAGAATTTCAAGGGAATTAATGAAAAAAAAATCAAATGAAGGTGGCTTAGCTGTACCAGATCTAAAATTATATTATAGAGCAGCCGCTACAAAACTATTTGGTATTGGCTAGGAATGATTAGTTGATCAGTGGAATAGATTAGGTTCAAGGGATAAAACAGTCAACAAATATAGCAACCTAGTCTTGACAACCCAAAGATCCCAGCTTTTGGGATAAGAACTTACTGTTTGATAAAAATTGCTGGGAAAAATTGGAAACTAATATGGCAGAAACTAGGCCTTATCCATACTTAACGCGAACCAAGATAAGGTCAAATGGGTTCATGACCCAGCCAAAAGAATGAAATTATTAATAAATTAGAGGAACACAGGATAGTTTACCTCTCAGACCTGTGGAAGGAAGGTCTTATGACCAAAGCAGAACTAGAGATCATACTGATCACAAAATAGAAAATTTCGATTATACTAAACTGAAAAGTTTTGTACAAACAAAACTAATGCAGACAAGATTAGAAGGGAAGCAATAAACTGGGAAAATATTTTTACAGTCAAAGGTTCTGATAAAGGCCTCATTTCCAAAATATATAGAGAATTAACTCTAATTTATAAAAAATCAAGCCATTCTCCAATTGAAAAATGGTCAAAGGATATGAACAGACAATTCTCAGATGAAGAAATTGAAACTATTTCTAGTCATATGAAAAGATGCTCCAAGTCATTATTAATGGAGAAATGCAAATTAAGACAACCTCAAGATCCCACTACACACCTGTCCTATTGGCTAAGATGGCAGGAAAAATAATGAGATTGTTGAGGGGATGCGGAAACTGGACATTGATGCATTGTTGGCAGAGTTGTGAATGAATCCAACCATTTTGGAGAGTAGTTTGAACTATGCTCAAAAAGTTATCAAACTGTGCATACCCCTTTGATCCAGCAGTGTTACATACTAGGATTATATCCCAAAGAGATTATAAAGAAGGGAAAGGGACCTGTATGTGCACGAATGTTTGTGGCAGCCCTTTTTGTAGTGGCTAAAAACTGGAAACTGAATGGATGTCCATCAGTTGGAGAATGGCTGAATAAATTGTGGTATATGAATATTATGGAATATTACTGTTCTGTAAGAAATGACCAACAGGATAATTTCAGAAAGGCCTGGAGAGACTTACACGAACTGATGCTGAGTGAAATGAGCAGGACCAGGAGATCATTATATACTTCAACAACAATACTATATGATGACCAGTTCTGATGGACCAGGCCATCCTCAGCAACGAGATCAACCAAATCATTTATAATGGAGCAGTAATGAACTGAACCAGCTATGCCCAGAAAAAGAACTCTGGGAGATGACTAAAAACCATTACATTGAATTCCCAATCCCTATATTTATGCACACCTGCATTTTTGATTTCCTTCACAAGCTAACTATACAATATTTCAGAGTCTGATTCTTTTTGTACAGCAAAATAACGTTTTGATCATGTATACTTATTGTGCATCTAATTTATATTTTAATATATTTAACATCTACTGGTCATCCTGCCATCTATGGGAGGGGGTGGGGGGCTGTAAGAGGTGAAAAATTGGAACAAGAGGTTTGGCAATTGTTAATGCTTTAAAGTTACCCATGCATATATCCTGTAAATAAAAGGCTAGTAAATTTAAAAAAAAAAAAAAAAAAAAAGAGAGGGAGAGGGTGGTTTGTGCCTGGAATGATATGCTTACATTTTTTCCTTCCCTCTCCCTGCAGTGAATAAAGTCTCTTTTAAGATTTCTGATTAGGTCTCAGATTTCTTAGGAGCTTCCTGTAAAAAAGAAGGTATAACATTGCAATAGCTCAAGTCAATTAATCAATCCTTAACTACTGAAACTCAATCAGTAACCTCAATGAGGTATGAATTGGTCAACAAGTGTCTAGCCCTAGGTGGTATCCTTAATAAGGTGCCAAATCAATTAATTAACAAGTATTTATTAAGCACTAAGTATGTGTTTAGGCATTTTTCTAATAACTGAGATGACAAAATAAAAGTGAAACAGTCCTTTGTAATGGGCTGAAGCTCGAGTTGATGCACTGAGGTCCCAAGCACATGAGGCTAAATAGTAATTGGACGATACTCTATTAATATATGCTTGCAAGGTTTTATAGGAGGAAGGGATTCATGCAGCAATGTTCAAGCTAAGTTGCCACAAACCGAAGTTGTCTTGGCGGGAGCACACCATCATCATATCTAGCATTTATACAATGCCAACTCTATACCAGGTACTGTGCTAAACACTTAAAGACAAATAGGAGTTAAATCATTTGTCCAGTGTCACACATCCAAATTAAAATATGAGAAAGGATTTGAACTCAGATTTTTTTTCTCTCTAAGCCCAGGCCTCTATCCATTGTGCCATTTATCTGGTTATTTAACATTAAAATCTCTAATAATTTGTTCCATTCTCTTTTTTCTTTTTAGAAAGATATTGTTGTTTGTCTTTCCTTCTCCAAAGGGACCATTGCAACAGGGAGGGGATGCCATGACATGCAAGTGAATTGGACTGAAGTGAGGGAGATCTGGGTAAGATCATCTGCCTCACTTTCTCCTCCAAAGCCACCTGGTCCCAGTGGCCAGATGTAGATCAGGATGACTAGAGATGGCACTGAATGAAATGAGAGACCTTGGCCAAAGTAGAAATGATTGCTATTTACATTCCATCTGAGTGAATCAGGACCCAACAATAACTAAATGGGGCTTGTCCTGTTGATGGCCAATGAGAATCAGACTGGTATAGTCAGTAAGCCCCAAGATATCTTGGGAGGGTTCAGAGATATAAAACAGAAAAAAAAATGTTTTTGAGAGCATCTGTAATAAACGGATGATACTCTGTGGGAACAGAGGGAGGAAAAAAGGAAAGGAAAGAAGGGAAGGAAGGAAGGAAGGAAGGAAAGAAGGAAAGAAGGAAGGAAGGAAGGAAGGGTTTTCCCCTCCTAGATTCATTTAGAAAGGGATTTATTCCTGAAGAGGACCATGACATTAGGGATGTGATACTACGTCATCTAAGTGAATTAGATATACCTAGAAGGCACATTGATAGAGTATTAGACTTGGAGTCAGAGAGACTTGAGTTCAAATCTAACTTAGACTCTTAGTAGCTGTGTGATTCTGGGCAAGTCACTTAACTCTGCCTGTCTCATTTTTTTATCTATAAACAAAGGATTATAAATGAGAGTTATCTTGAAGATAAAATAAAATAATTTTTATAAAGTGCTTTATAAATATTAAAGCACCTATGGGCTAGTAGTAGTAGTATTTTGCTTCTTATCCATTTTGCTACTTTCCTTTGTATTATTGGATTGTTTAGTCCATTCACACTTATAATTATGAGTTTCTTCCATATGCACCTCATCTTCATTTCTTTTAAAATGAATTTTAAACTATTTCTACTTTTAATTTAATACTCTGTCCTTTCAATTAATTTTTAATTACTTTGATGCAGCCCCATTCCCATAGGATCTCTTCCATACTACTATTAACTTAAAATTTTGCCTTTTTTTTTCTTTTTTAGATATCAATTCCTTTTTTCCCTCTCCTTTCCCTACTCTTGATTAAGTAGTTAATTCAAAATTCCCCTTCTTCTCCCTCCAATATCTGTTTGTTTTATTAGTTTCTTTGTGCCTTTTTTTCCAACTATTTATTTGTTTTATTTTCTTTATTAATTTTCTTTCTTATTTTTCTATTATGAATTTATATTCTCTTATTTGGGATCTTTCTAGTTCAGTTTTCTAAATCATAAAATGGGAATAATAATAGTACCTACCTCACAGGGTTGTTGAGAGCAAATAAGATAATATTTTTTAAAGTGCTTAGCACAAAGGCACTTTAGATATATATATATATATCTTTCCTTCTATTCTTGATCTTTAGTATTTGGAGTGCCTTGCCTTAAATTATAGTATTGTTCTTATGTTTGAATTTTATTCCATGCACTGATAAACATATGTTTTCCTCTTTAACAAATTATTGAATGTCAATACTTTGACATTTTTGGTTTCAGCAAGTCTCAAATGTATAAAAACACAAAAATCAGCCTTGATCCCCAAAGAAGATGTTGTTGATGAAAAGGATGGGATTAACGGTGGCGCTCATGATAATAATTGGACATCTTCAAGAAGACTCACTTTGGATTCACCAGTAGAGAAAGGCTAGCAGAATCTCTCTTAGACTATATTATCAAGTTTTCAAGGGGATGCTGAAGTCCTCATAGGTCTAAGCAGCTATGCAAAATTAATCACTTATAAATTTCTGTTTTTTCCTCTTTAATTCACTGTTTAATTCTTGTTGACTAGTATGACCTCAGAGGCTACTATGCTAGTACATTAACCAAAATACAAACTCAGAAATCCTTGACCTTTACCCAGAGGTTATTTTCTGTAGATAGGAAACTCAGTATTTATTTATATTCTTGTTTTCATGAGCTTTTCCTTTTGCATTCAAGGATGCTTCTTGATTAAATAGGGGCAGAAAAATTGGCTACTACTAGCTTCCCAGGAATTTATCACAAAATAAGGTGAGTAGAAATGGCAATTTCTACTTTGTGAGGGATGTTTTCCAATTACCAGGGCTTAATCTCATTCATGCCCCTGCTTTTCTTTTCTTTTCACTAGACACTAGACAGATTGTGTTGGTGTTTTACTCACCATCTCTGGCACAGAGGGGAAACACTCTGTAATAATATTGAATGAGCCAATATTCAAGGAAAATTTTATAAGCCAATATAGGCAAATTGGAGTAATATTTAAAGCAGAATTTTAAAGAGCGAACACATCACAGACTATACATTTAAGAACCCAACCCAAGAATATAGATTTATGTTGAAGAACTTTTACAAAGCATCTAGATTAAATCCTATCATTTTATTTATGAGGAAACTGTTATTCAAATAGTTATGGAGTTTTCCCAAGCTCTCTTAGGTAATATTAATAAGAGGTAATAGGTTAAAAACAAGGCCCTTTCCCCTTCAAAAAATTATGTACTTATTGTGTGATGTTGCCAATTCTCCAAACATTTTTGAAGATACTAATAAGGGGCAACTAGGTGCCTCAGTGGATGGAGTGCCGGGCCTGGATTCAAAAAGACTCCTCTTCTTAAAATCAATATGGCCTCAAACATTTACTAGCTGTGTGACCTTGGACAAATCATTTAGTCCTGTTTGCCTCAGTTACTTCATATATAAAATGAGCTAGAGAAGAAAATGGCAAACCACTCCATTATCTTTGCCAGGAGAATTCCAAATAGGGGTCACAAAGGATTGGACATGACTGAAAAAGAACTGAACAACAAAATCAATCAATGCATTATTTATTTATTCATTAAATATATCATGACATGGACTCTAAAGACCATTACCAAAGAGACTCTTCCAAAATGGTAACCTCATTGTAATAATCACTAAGGTGATGACTTTAAATGATAGCATCTTTCTGAGTTCATGAATTCTGGCAGGTTTGTTTAAATAATCTCATTACCTTATATGATAAGTTGAGAATTGAGACCTGAAATCTTCTATCTGAGAAATTATATTTGTGACCTATATTTTTGCCTGCATGGAACTTCCCTTCATAAACTTCACAAACTCAATATTTTATAGATTTTCTTTAATGTTAAAGAAGTTGAATAACTAGTTGATAATTGTACAGCAAGTAGTTGTTAAATGTGGGACTTGAACTTAAGTTTTCTTGACTCTAGGTCTTAACTCCATAATGGAAGAGGAGTCTATATGTTCAGACCTTATGAATTTTGCAGTGTCTCTACATAGACTTTGGAACATACGTGGATATTCTGCACCTAGTTCTGATTTTGTAATTCCAGGGTGAAGAAAATCCTTCTTGAATGGCTTTATATCCAGAGCTCTCCAGAGTTTATCTAAAAGGCATTAGTTGGCCAGGTCCTTGTTTTCTTCAGGTGAATTCTTGTCTTGTGGCATTTTGGTGAGAAAAGAGAGACAAAGCTATAAGGGTAACAATCTGGGGCCTTTTAAATCTAAGGCTGGTGTCTGGCCACAAATATGGACCATGATACCGTGGTTCATTTCTTCCATCAACAAATATATTTAATACTGATCTCCAAAAGTTCTAAAATAGTTAAGAAAAATCATGATGGATACAATTGTTACATCACATATCTTTCATATCACTTCTTTCATTCTGGTAGTGTATTCCTTTATTAAGTTATAAGATTTTACATGTTGAGTTTAGTGTTTATTTTTTAAAATGAAGCTATTATTACCTTAGGGAAGAAATCAATGATAGTGTTGCTTTCAAAATACAATCTAGACACAGGCTGAATAAATTCTGACATCTTTTGTATTTCCACAGTGAAATTTTGGGAATACATTTATTTTCTAAACTTGTCATAGATAGAAAAAACAATTTTAATTGGCATCTTAGGGTAGGTTCTAAAGCAAACTGAAGAGAAAGCAAATAAAATCAGCTATGAGGCAGAAGGACATGATTTTTCATTCTGTCAAGTGTTTGGATAGAATTACTTTATTTCATCAATGAGTCAACAAATCAGGATAATGAAATAAATCTGCTTATTTTCCCTTCAAAAATATATTTGTTCTTTTCACTACAAAGGCATATTTGAAGAAAACATTTCCTTTGAAATTCTCAATGCCACAATTGTTGGAAGAACATTTATAAACCCTTATAATAATCATAAAAGTGAAAGTTTCATGAAAGTACTCAGAGGAAGGCTTTTCCATTCTATGGCATTCTGTGTCATCTTCTTCATGGACCCACTAAGCATCTCTTTCTGATTAAACATTAGCATCTTTCTAACTAGGAAGTCCCAAGTATGTTTTCAACTCTATACTTATATTTAAATTACTTAGAAAGTAAATGGCTTCTCATTCTATATTTCTATACTATTACCCTTTCCCTTCGAAAGGGATACAGAAGAAAATTCTTTTTAAAAAATATTTTATTTCTAAGTTATGGAACAAAAAAAGCATTTCTATGACATGTTATAACTAAAAAAGATAATTGCACATGAAATTGCAAATCTACTATGTATGACCTGATATTCCTCTTAAATATACAACAAAGTTATCATATAAATTTCTTTTTTTCTATTTTTTTATTTTTCTTCTCTTCCTATCCTAGAGGGAAGAAAGGCCCTCTTCCTAGAGATGGCTACCATTAGACACAAATATACATATTTATATTTGACAGTTTTTTTCTAGATTCAGATCCATCTTTCTTCATATGTCTTTTATATTTAATTTTGATATTTATAATAATCAAAATAACTTCAAATAAAGGTCTCATAGCTACAAATATGTAAAGAACTTTGTCAAATCTGTAAGAAATCAAGTCATTCAATTGATAGTCAAAGGGTATGAACAGGCAGTTTTCCAATGAAGAAATCAAAACAATTGATAGTCGTAAGAAAAATGCTTAAAGATTTTTTCGAAGAAAAATTCTATATTTAAAGATTTAGAAAATGAGAGATAAGAAATGGTCAAAAACATCTTAGCCTAAAGAAGAGAAGATTATGTGTGAGGAAGGTTAACAATGATTCAAGTGTATTCTGGGTTATCATAGCAGTATAAGTGACTTGCTGCAGCTGCTGCTGGCTTTTTTCCCCTTTTCTTATTTATGTCTTCTGGGAGTTACAATTTAGGGAAGACTTGGAAAAGCTGAAGTGATTACAGAGGAGCCTGATTGAGATGGTAAAGGGACTTTAAACCATGCCACATGAGAATGGGTTAAATATTGCTTATATTTATCCTAGAGAATAGAAAAGTTAAGGGGACAATCCATTATGCCAAAAATAATCTGTACATGACTGATTATGTTACTCCTTGCTAAAAAACCTTCCATGTTTCCTATTTGACTATGAAATAATCTATAAGCTTCTTTGCTTAGAGTTTAAGAAAGATCCTTTATTATCTCATTTCAAATCAGTTTTATTTAATATTATTCCACTTCTTAAACATTATATTCCATCCAATTTGTACAACAATTCTACCTGTTAAAACCTTTTTTTTTCCTTCAAGGACATGCTTAAGTATCAGCACCACTATGAAACTTTCCTTAGTTCTTTAACCCTATAGGTGATTGTTCTTATCTCAAATATTTCTGTAGGACATTATCTGTTGCCTTCCTTCATCGTTTTTCTCCCAAGTCATATTTGTGTGTTGTATATGTTTCCCTGTTCCCTTAGCCAAAAAACTTCCTTGAGGATAGACACAATATTTTATTCTTATTTTTTTAATTTACATATTCCCAGGAATTAGTCACATAATGTAAATGTTTAATACATATTTGATGAATCCAATAGAATGTTAGCCATTTGAAAAACCACAAAATAATGAAAATGATTAAAATATATAACACAATGTAAATTATAAACCTTCAAAAATTATGAGCACTGAGAAGACCAGTTTGGTTAATTTAGTAAAGTATCATAGAGTAAACAATACTCAAAATTCCAGTAATGGCTGGCATTTATACAGTCCTTTTAAGATTTGCAAAACTACATTGTTTCATTTAAATCTGTCAACAGCACTGTGAGATAGGTACTATAAGTACAATTCCATCATCTTCAAGCTTTAGATGCTTTTTAATGACAGTACCTCACTTGCTCAGGTTATTACAGAACAGCTTTGGAAGTTGGAATCCAGTATTTCTTGATTCTAAGGACAGTAGCCATGTTACTTCCAAAGAAATGAAATGGAGAGACGTCTGGTGGTGAAGTTACAAGACCTGGATTCCAGTTATGTCTTTGCTAATTACTATAGCTGTGGAATTTTGGAAATGTTACCTCTCTGAGTTGATATCTTGTCAAAGTGCTCTCAGTTATACAACTTTTAGCTCTCTGTGATTCTTAGTGACAACTGAAAAGCTGTTATTTCCTTTTCTTTCTTTTTTTTCCCTCAGGAATATTTTGTTTTTCCAAATACATGTAAAAATACTTTTCAAAATTCATTTTTATAAAACTTGGTGCTCTGATTTTTTTCTTTCTTCCTCCCTTATGTCCCCCCCTTCCCAAGACAACAAGTAATCTGATATAGATTAAACATGTGCAATCTTTTAAAGCATATTTCCATATTTATCATGTTGTGCAAGAAAAACCCAGACCAAAGTGGGAAAAAAATAGGAGAAAGGCAAAGGAAACAAACGAAAAAAAAGATGAAAATATGCTTCAATCCATAGTTCAATCTCCATGGTGTCTCTCTAGATGTGGATGGCATTTTCCATCCCAAGTCTATTGGAATTGTCTTTAATGAATGTGTTACTGAGAAAAGCCAAGTCCATAAGAATTGATCATCACATAATCTTGTTATTAATTATAATGTTTCTTTGGTTCTGCTCACTTCACTCAGCATCAGTTCATGTCTTTCCAGACTTTTCTGAAATCATCCTGCTCATCATTTCTTATAGAACAATATGATTATTCTCATAGAACAATGGTTCTTACAGAATGGGCATCCATTCAATTTTCAGTTCCTTAAGGCTGTAATTTTCCAAGGGAATGGAGTTCTTATGACTTCTTAACCTAGATTATGTAAAATATCCGAAAGCAAGATAGCAAGGTCGGAAACAGCTAGATGGTGCAGTAAATAAATCTCAGAACCTGAATTCAGATCCAGGCATCTACTGGCAGTCTGACCGGTGTGGTATTTCTGTCTATATATATATATATATCTCTAGATAGTTCCACATTTATAAAAATGAAGATAATAATAACACCTAATCTCCAGTACTATTTTGAGGATAAAATATTTGTAAAGTACTTTACAAAACTTTAAGTCCTGGTTTTTACTATAATTATTATTTACACTGAAGGCAACAGAATTCAGACTGAATAACTGTATGCCTTGTACTGAAATAGTGACAAATATATCTACCATTGCTTTCTGCAAGACAGTCACTCATCTGAAAATGGGGCTAATAACACTCATGCTCTCTCAGAAAGACATGAGTTCAAATCCTGCCTCAGATACTTACTAGGTGTGTGACCCTGGGCAAGTCACTTAGCCCTGTTTGCCTCAGTTTCCTCATCTGCAAAATGAGCTGGAGAAGGAAATGGCAAAACCACCTCAGCATTTCTGCCAAGAAAACTCCAAATGGGGTCATGAAAAGTCAGACATTATTCAGCAGCAGCAACAAATTCTCTTCTTCCCCTATGTGGATGTAAAAAAAAAAAACCCAAACAAAACAAAATCCAAGAAATCTTTGAAAATGCCATTAAAGTGATGCATAGAATCAAGAATATAACTGGCCTTTGAGAAGCAGATTCAGCATCTCTGTAAGGCTATACTTTCATTATACTTAGTTGTTCCCAAATCAGAGTGCTTTCCCTTATTGCCAGAAACCTCAAACATTATTGTTTTATCAGCTTCACTGTGTGTGTTCCCTGACCTTCACACACTGAGATAATGTCACTGACTCCTGACAGAAAGGTCATATGCTTTGAAGTTGTTTTTCTCATTTGGGAGTCAGGTTGGTGCTGAGTCACTGAACAGTATGCTCAGCTACCAGTAACTGTGAGGTATGTCGGCAGCAACTTTTATTTCTGTGATGACTCCAGTGAATCAATGAAAAAAGTGATTGAAGTAGAATTTAGCAACTAAAATAACTTCCTGAAACAACAGCTGGAATAAGTCCATGTTAAGTCAAATGGAATTTCATAGGATTTCAGATTTTAAAGATTAAGAAATTCAGATTCTGCCATGAAAAAAAATGTCTCTGCTCAGGCTTTACTGTCACCCCATTTTCTGGCCAAGATAACAGCTCATGAAAAACCATCCAGTGGCCAGAATGAGTCCTCATCTGCTCTACTCTGGAAGGCTTCTGAGGTTACTTGTCACCACAGTAGTGAACTGAGATCAGGGAGCTTAGTCCTGCAAGAAACTGGTGAATCATAAGGCAGATCTCTTTTCTCTCTCTTTCTCTGTCTCTCTCTGTCTCTCTCTCTGTCTCTCTCTCTCTCTGTCTCTCTCTCTCTGTCTCTTTCTTTTTTATTTATTTATTTAATAGCTTTTTATTTACAGGATATATGCATGGGTAACTTTACAGCACTAACAATTGCCAAACCTCTTGTTCCAATTTTTCACCTCTTACCCCCCCCCCTCCCTAGATGGCAGGATGACCAGTAGATGTTAAATATATTAAAATATAAATTAGATACACAATAAGTATACATGACCAAAACGTTATTTTGCTGTAGAAAAGAATCAGACTCTGAAATATTGTACAATTAGCTTGTGAAGGAAATCAAAAATGCAGGTATGCATAAATATAGGGATTAAATTCAATGTAATGGTTTTAGTCATCACCAGAGTTCTTTCTCTGGGCATGCTAGTTCAGTTCATTACTGCTCCATTGGAAATGATTTGGTTGATCTCGTTGCTGAGGATGGCCTGGTCCATCAGAACTGGTCATCATATAGTATTTTGTTGAAGTATATAATGATCTCCTGGTCCTCTCATTTCACTCAGCATCAGTTCGTGTAAGTCTCTCAGGCCTTTCTGAAATTATCCTGTTGGTCATTTCTTACAGAACAGTAATATTCCATAATATTCATATACCACAATTTATTCAGCCATTCTCAACTGATGGACATCCATTCAGTTTCAGTTTTTAGCCACTACAAAGGGCTGCCAAAACATTCGTGCACATACAGGTCCCTTTCCCTTCTTTATAATCTCTTTGGGATATAATCCCAGTAGTAACACTTCTGGATCAAAGGGTATGCACAGTTTGATAACTTTTTGAGCATAGTTCCAAACTACTCTCCAAAATGGTTGGATTCGTTCACAACTCCACCAACAATGCATCAATGTCCCAGTTTTCCTGCATCCCCTCCAACAATCATCATTATTTTTTCCTGTCATTTTAGCCAATCTGACAGGTGTGTAGTGGTATCTTAGAGTTGTCTTAATTTGCATTTCTCTTTTTTTTTTTTTTTTTGCAGTTCTCTTTGATGATTTCTTGTAAAATAGTATCTAGGCTCTTTTTTTCATCATAGTTTTCAGAAAGTCCAATAATCCTCAGATTATCTCTCCTAGATCTATTTTCCAAGTCTGTCGTTTTGCAAGTAGATAATTCATGGTTTTTCAGTTTGTCATTTTTTTGGTTTTGCTTGACTGATTCTTGCTGTCTCAATGAATCATTAGTTTCTATTTGTTCAGTTCTAATTTTTAAAGAATTATTTTCTTCATTAGCTTTTTTTACTTCTTTCTGTATATGTCCAGTTGAGTTTTTAAATGTATTGTTTTGATCTGTGGAATTTTTTTCCATTTCACTAATTTTTTTTTCAGTGAATTGTTTTCTTTTTCCAATTCACAGATCCTACTTTCTCTTTTCCAATTCACAAATCCTACTTTCTAGTGAATTCTTTATTTTTTCCAATTCTCCAATTTTGTTTCCCTGCACTTCCTGGAAATTTTTTAACTTTTCCAATTCATATTTCAGGAAGTTGTTGCTCTCTTGTAAGGCTTCTCTTTCCTTTCCCCATTTAACTTCTAACTCTCTTTTGAGACTTTTAATGGTCTCTTCTATGAGAGCATCATGTAAAGGAGGACAGTCTGATGCATTTTGCTGTTTGAGGGTCTCTTCAGGTTTGCTGACCTGCTCTTTTTCTGCATAGAAGCTGTCGATCGTTCTTTTCATCTTTTTATTTATGTTTTAAAAGCCTTTAGGGTATGTCTCCTAGGCAAGGGGGTTACCAGCTTCCTCTGCAGAGCAGGGAGAGATGTAAACCGATTTCTGGTTCCGAGGAATGGGAGTGCTCTGAGTGAGAGTTTTCCCTTCCCCCAACAGGAAGTGGATTCAGCCCAGTTGGGCTGTGTGGGTTAGCAATTGCCCTCGGCTAGAGACTAAGGGGTGAAAGTGTCACTGCCCCAGGCCGGAGCCTCTTGTGGGACTGTGAGTATTAGCAGCTGACTGCAGACCGCAGACCACCGCGAACTCTGCCCCAAGCGTCTCTGCCTGATGCAAATCGGCCCTGGAAAAGCTCCTCTGGCCCCAAGCCGAGGCTCCCACTCTGCAGATTGGAGGCTAACCGGCTGCGTCCTCCTGCCGTGCAGGATCACAACTGCCCAAGGAAAAGCCCACTGCGGGTTGGGGCTGCTAAGCTTGTGCTGAGATCTGTGCTTTCACTTTCGGTTTGAGACTCTCCTTGGAACCCTAATTTCTCTCCCAGTCTGCGTGATCTCCCCTGGCCCCGGAACCAACCTTTTTGGCAGGACGCAGATTTTCTTCGGCTGGTGAGTTGTTCTACTTCTTATCTTTACGAATTGTAGCAGTCAAGACTATTTTGAGGCTTGATATAATATTGATAAAGAGGGTAAGAGAAGAGCTTAGAAAGTCGCGTGTGTCTTCTCCGCCATCTTGGCTCCGCCCCCTCTCTGTCTCTTTATGTCTCTCTCTCTGTCTCTCTGTCTCTGTCTCTCTTTCTCTCTGTCTGTCTGTCTCTCTCTCTGTCTCTTTTCTGTCTCTGTCTCTCTGTCTCTCCCTCTGTCTCTGTCTCTGTCTCTTTGTCTCTCTCTCTGTCTGTCTCTCCCTCTGTCTCTGTCTCTGTCTCTCTATCTCTCTGTCTCTGTCTCTCTCTCTGTCTCTTTGTCTCTCTCTCTCTGTCTGTCTGTCTCTCTTTCTCTCCCTCTGTCTCTGTCTCTCTCTGTCTCTCACTCTCTGTCTCTGTTTCTGTCTCTCTCTGTCTCTCTCTCTCTCTCTCTCTCTCTCTCTCTCTCTCCCTTTCACAATTTGATGAGCATGAGGAAAGTTGAGATACAGATAAATTAAGTGGCTTGTTTATAGTCACATAACTGGTAAGTGGCACAGTTCAGCTAACTCCAAATCCACTGTTCTTGCCACTGCAGCTGGCTGCCTCAAATGGGTTGCACTGAATGAACACTAGAGGTTACTTTGAGCTCAAATGCTCTGAGAATCTTTCATCTCTTCCTGTCCTTCTGCTGTATGAATTCCAATCAGTCTCTTTAGGCCAATCCCTATCCCACACCCTCATCAGGGGTCCTCAAACCATGCCCCGGGCCAGATGCAACAGCTGAGGACGTTTATCCCCTTCACCCAGGGCTATGAAGTTTCTTTATTTAAAGGCCCACAAAACAAAGTTTTTGTTTTTCCTATACTCCCGCCCTCCAACAGTCTGAGGAACAGTGAACTGCCCCCCTATTTAAAAAGTTTGAGGACCCCTGCATAGATCATCACATACCTGTGACAAATAGTAGGCAACTCTTGGAGAGTGAACTATGAGCTGGGGCAATGACCAGTGAATAAGAATCCCACTTTTTCATTTTGGATCAAAGTGTCACAATGATACTGTTAGAGTGGTCTATAATTCCTATCTAGAGGTTAGTGACTATAAGAGAGTTATTAAGAATCCCCTTTAAATTGGCTGCAGGTTTTAGGAGTGAAATTTTTTTTCATGCCCAAATATTGTTGCAAAATAAAAGTTTATTGTTAGATAGAAATCAGTTTAACCAGGAGACTGACTTCTGTAGTGGCAAATCTTTGGAAAATGGAGTTTTGCACTGAGAATGCACTTCTCAGTGGACAGAAGGTCCTGGCAGTAAAGGGAGCTGCCAAGGTCCATCTGCCAAGACTTTAGAAAGCTTATTATATTGGGTGTCTTGGTGGGTGCTGGGACAACTGGAGCAGGTCAGAATCAGTGGGGGCTGGGACAAGCCCAGATCTCCTATTGGAATTCAAAGGGATGCTTTTTGACCAGGATTTGTAATTGAATCAAAGGCTCTGGCATCCTGGAAAGACAACTTGTCTGGGGAGGATATGCCTCAGCCAGGAAGGGCTGGGAATCTGAAAGGAATCACAGATTAATTAGGAAATAAGGTTTCTTAAAGGGACCACAACCCACTTCAACAGAATAAAAGAGGCATGAACAAATTGTGATTTCATCCTAGAACTTATTACATTATTTTTCTCCATAAATCCATTCCTCTTCAAAAATTCCCTGTTTGTATCCAGGATACCATGATCTTTCCTTTGCATATTCTTTATGTCAATTTCAACTCTTCATTTTCCCACAACCTATATATTGAATCTGTTAACCAATTCTGCCATTTTTACCTTAATATCATCTGTTGTATCGGTCTTTTTTTTATTCACATGACCCCCACCCCAGTTCACATACTCATTAAGTCTCTTTTGAACTATGGGAATAACCTCTTAATTGGTCTCTTTGACTTGAGTCTTTTCCCTTTCCAATCCTTTGCAATCCACTCTCCACACAACTCACAAGTGACTTTTTTCCCTTCTTTTTCTTTCTTTTTTTTTGAGACAATTGAGATTAAATGGCTTGTCCAGGGTCACACAGCTAATGTTAAATGTCTGAGGACAGATTTGAGTGAGATCCTTCTGACTCCAGAGTCGGTGCTATATCCATTATGCCATCTGTCTACTTCTAGGTGATTTTTCTAAAATGCAGCTCTGACTACATCATATCTCTACTCAGTACATTACAATGACTTTTAATTTGTATATGTACTACATTCTGATTATAAAACATAAAATAGAAATTTTAAAGAATTTGATAAAATGAAATAAAATTTTATTCTATTATTTTCATTATCTGTTTTGTATATATTTTTCATATACAAAATTAGTATATTAATATATATTAATAATAGAAATATATTTTATATAATATATTTATATATAATACATATTATATAATAATTATAATATATTAGTCATTATATAAAATATATTATATACAATACAACATAATATATGTGTATATATTATATATTATATTTTATATATAATACATATTATATAATAATTATAATATATTAGTCATTATATAAAATATATACAATACAACATAATATATGTGTATATATTATATATTATATAAAATTATTATATAATATATAATAATTATATATTGTGTAATAATTATATTATATATTATATAATTGTATAACACTATATTATATATAATATTTATATATTATATATCATATAATATTTCTATATTATATGTAATATAATATTTTATGTTATATAATATTTATAATATATATTAGTCATTATATATAATATAACATAATATATATAACATATGAAATATAAAATAAAATATAAAGATAATGCATAATGTAATAAAATGAATATATAATGCAATAAAAATATAAATCATATGTTATGACTATCATACATAAATGCTATATGTAATATATTAAATTAACATATTATATGCATGTATAATCATAATTATTGCATATTTAATTCATGAACAAGTATTTAAATATAAAATGTATAGCACATAGCATACATTTCTTTACTGATGGAGTGTAGGATCAAAAAAGTTTGGAGATCATATAGTGGAATGAATACTAGACTTGGGCTCAGAAGAGTTAGGTTTAAAATTCACTTTTGGCACTTGAGCTGTGTGACCGTAGATGTAACTATAGGTACCTTATAGGATTTCAGAGTTGGAAAGGACCTTAGATGTCATTCTTGTTTAATTTTAACTTTCTGAATCCTGGTTTACCTCATCTATAAAATGGAAACAATACTATCTCACAGGATTTCTATGAGAAAAGTAGGTTCTAAATGTTAAAATAATCCATCAATGTGTGTCATTTTACCTCTCAGGGTACATGTTGTCCTTTCAGAATTAAAATCATAGAATTTGCAGCAAAAAGGAGGTTTAGCAGTCTGGCAAGACATATTATAGAACAGGAGCAGAAGAAGAATGGTCCATTGTAAAGAGAACTGATTTGGGATTCAACCCAACCATATTCTAGTTCAGGCTTTTCTATTAATTTATTGGGCAAGATACTTTTTGCACCTCATTATCCCCATCTATAAAATAAATAAGCTGTTCTGTTTATCTGCACATATTATGTAAATATATACATATATAGTATGTATGTATGTACACACATTTATGCATATATATGTATATGTATGTTTGTATGATCCTTTCCAGTTCTAATACATCACAAGTCTATGGGAACATACCAAAAAAAACCCAAAAAGTATTCTATACTACATTGTTTGAATGAAGGATTGCAAAAAGAAATTCTTTAATGTTATTCTATGGAGCCCAGCTATCACCAGTGTGTGGGGCTAGAGGGCTTATTGGTTGTGATTCCAATGACCATCACAGAACAACAAGAACAAGAGTCATTAAATGTGTATGCACACGTATGCAAACACACATATAGGTCTATAATACATTTAATTATGTGCATACATATATTTACATACATACATATATGCATGCATATATATATACACAGATACAAGAGATAATGGGGATACAACGACAAATGAAAGCAGCCCCTACCATGAAAGAACTTGAATTTACTCGAGGAGAGATGCTACTTTTTTTTTTGCAAGTCAGTAAGCCTATGAATGCAATCAGAAAGGGAGAAAACACTAACAAATAAAGATAAAGAAAGTTTTTCTAGTTAAGCCTTGAAGCAAGTTAAACATTCTAGGAAGTAGGATATTTTAGACATAGAGAAGAAATTATGCAAATGCAGAGGAACTCCATTCATCTCAGAGAAAGGGTATCAGGTTAGAATTATATCTGTTTGCCCCCTTTCCCTAATATTGCCAGGCTAGGGGAAATATTTTTAAGATTAAGACTGAGTTCCTATTTGCTATCTGTTTATGGGGAAAGAGTATTCGCTACCTGTTTATGGGTAAAGAATATTCCAAGCTATCTATCTGTCTACCTACCTACCTACTTATTTACTTGTCTGCCTGTCTTTATCTATCATCTATCTATCTATCTATCTATCTATCTATCTATCTATCCATCACTTCCAAACTCACTTTCATGCTGTGAACTGAAGCTCTGAGTAATGCTACTTTCTTAGCTTCCTGTCCTTTTTCATGGGAGGACTGACAGGTTGAGAAATGAACTCCCCTCAACTCTTTTCTATATAGAGGGCAGGAATCATACTCTCTTATCTCTCTCCACTTTACATCCACTGCACTGCCTGGTTTTAGTTTCACAAAACAAGATGTCCCAAGACCAGGTACCAAATGGTGTCCCATTCCACCCCCATGCCCATATCCTTTTTTCTGTTGTCTCCCCATTTAAATTATGAGCTTTTTGAGGGAAAGATTGCCATTATTAATTACATTTCCAGAACTTAGCACAGTGCCTGGTGGATACTAGGTGCTTAATAAATGTTTATTGGTTATATTGGTTTATATCCAAATCTGACACCCTTCCCACTACATAACAGTTCTACAAAGAAGGACATACAAACAACAGCAAATAAAGCCAATATACAAATCAAGAGGAAATAGAAATCAAAGACAGTATGCAGACATAAATATACCAGACAATATACAGACTAAATGAGACTAAATACTGGGAATGAGATAATCCAGTTGAATTGAGAATCCTAGATTTCAGCCACAGGGGAAATTCCCTGAAGTCTTAAGTGAAGTAATCTCTGGATAAGTATATGATTGAAGCTTTAATTGCTCTACATCAGCTTTCCAGAGTTTCTTTCCCTTCAGAAATCTCATGGAAAAATGGAATTGAAGCTGGAAGCTAGAAGAACAGGATCTTTCTTCTCTTAAATACTCACCAACTCTGCCCCTAATTCAGGCTCTGAGCATTCAGTGACGAATCTCTACCAATGCAGAGAGTCTTGTGCAAATAAGTTTTGAGCATATCATATATTTTCATATTAAGTTATATTTGTATTTTACACTAGAGGCAATAAAACAAATGAAGATTGTTGTACAGGTCATAACATTTTCACACCTGACCACTATGTGAACTTTTCTAAGTATTACTGAACACAAATACTGTCATATAAGTTCATGGAGTATCTTGAGTAGACATATTATTTCTTGCCAGTTTGAGAGAGAATTCTGTACATCTTTATAATCTTTATTAATATAAGCATTTTTTCTTTTTTGGTATGAGGGCAGGTCTACAACTTTGGAAAGCATTTGAAAGCTGAATTTAATACTTTGTCAACAACTTAAGAGAAAGTTAAGTTAAAGTTAAGACATTGCCTGTATGACTTCATTGTCATCCCCCCAAATATTAGGGAATCAAATTAATGCCTAATGCAAAGCAAAGTCCAATATCTAATCTCTCTCTCTCTATATATATACATATATGTATATATATATATATATATACATAATATGCGTGTGTGTATGTGTGTATTCATGAGAGATAATACGATAACACTGGACATATAATTGTAACATCAAACTTTCTTTGACTATATGTTGTCCTCACCAGGAATTGCCTACTTCCCCCCACCAAAACAAAATAAAATCACAGAGATGAAAACTAAACAACCTTCAATATCTATTCAATACCAAGTGATTATTTTATAAAATAGAGAAATTATAGGAGACTGCTGAGATATTTACTTCCCTATTGTTCATCCTTTGTTCCCAAAGAAGACCAATGACATCAAGATAATGATGTCTCAACTTGCAACTTGCATTTGAATTGGATATTAATGAGACAAAACTGATCAATGTAAACAGCCTCATTCCTTCTTCCAGAGTTATCCAAATCCAGTAGCAAAACAAAGCTCAATAAATCTGGCCAAAGCCTGGGATACAGTGGGTGACCTTGGATTTTCTAAATTAAGGAGCTTGTTATATGTATGTCATATTTCCTCTGTGAAAATATTTTTGGTTTTATATCCTATTTTTATTGATGCCTTTTATTTTAATATCATATTCATTTCTAAATGTATTCCTTTCCTTCTCTATCCAGCATGTCACATGGATATATTTTGCAAACTGCCTATGCAAAATATCCATTTGCTAGTGTAACAGGTCCCTGGAGACAATGCTCCCTGTCAGATAAGCTTCTGGCATCCCCCTAGTTGAGCCCTTTTGGAGCTATTAAGCTGTGATGTGTTTGAGAAGATAATCTGAAAGGAAAAAAAAGGACTGAAATCTTTCAAAAGGTGAAACATGTACAAGTGCATGTTACAAGAGCCCAAACAATGAATGGGAGTGACCACTACCACAATGATGTGTGGAGGTGAGGATTCCCTGTCCCTGTCTCTATATCCAAGCAGTCTCACCCATGGCAATGCAGCATCTTTATCAAATAGTTTCAACAATGAGGAAGACATAGTAGGGAAGAGGGGCATCCTGAGTGAGTGCTTCACACTACTAATGTTGCTGTTACTGTTGCTGCTTATACAGAGGTGATACTCTGAAAAGGAACTATGAGTTAAGGACCTCTCAGAGCAACTGTAGAAATACTGTAGCTATCTTTTTTCAATGAGATCAACAATGGTCATACTAGTAGAATTTTCTCCAGAAACCTCTTCTCTGTTCTCCCTTTCCAGACCTTCCAAAACTTATCTCTGTTTCTCTAAATTTCATTTTTCATTTGTCTGTTAATTTAGTACCCAACTGCTATAGTAAAATTACGTGGTGCTTAACTCATAGCATTACTATATGAAATTTGTTCAAAGAGGTGAGAGAGAGGATATCATCAGCTAAAACAAAGAAAAGATGTTCTCTTTCTAATTACAGAGATTTTCTCTTCTCAGGGTACTTTTATTTTTATTTATTTGTTTGTTCATTTATTGTTTATTTAACAATAGCAAAGGTACTTAATTAAGGCAAGGAAATTGCAATTCAGGATAGCACACAGTCCCTTAATCCTGGATTGCTTTTTCCCCATCCTTTTTTTTTTTTTTGGCCTTATGCAACTTTATTGAAGAAAAATAAATCAATTACTAGCAGAGCTATTAGTTGATCACTCATCCATTGACAACTTGAATCTTTTATTCAGTACAACATTAAACAATATGTTGGAAGATGGATTAACTAATAGTTCCAATCCTCTTAACAAAATTTAAGTGAAGATTACAAAAAGTTCAAGGACTTAAATTGGAATGTAGGATTTTTGGTTTCTAATTCCCATTCTCATAGAACAAGAGTAACTTATTCCTTTATTGACGTGCATAAAATAAATCAAAGAGATTTTATTGATACTTATAATCAAAGCTTCCCTAAAGCAGGGAAACTATTAAACAAATTTGGAAGCTCTTTGTCCCAAACTAGTCAGCAATGTTCTGGAGAGAAGAGGGAGCTAGGAAAGAAATAAATGATATATGTTTAACATATATTGGATTTCTTGCCATCTAGGAGTGGGGTTAAGGGGAAGGAGAAAAAAAATGGAACATAAGGTTTTTTGCTAGGGTGAATGTTGAAAATTATCTAAGTATATGTTTTGAAAATAAACAACTTAAAAAAAAAGAAAGAAAGAAATGATGCCCCTTTGGACAGCTTTCCCTTTCTATCATTCTATTCAATAACAATAAACTGAAACAATATAACAATAATATTGTTATCAATATCAATAACATTGAAACAAAATAAACAATAAACAAAACAAAACTAGCTTTTTCTAGAGGAGAAGAAAATTAAAGGCTGTGACTAAAGAAAATGTCAGTCCTTTGGAGAAATAGAGAACAAAGTGGTTTAGAACAAAGAGGATGGGAGCCTAGGAAGAAGTAGCTAGTGTCTTTTTCAGCCAAATGCCTTTTTACCATGATGCTCCTACCCCAAGCATATGAAGATTTCTCCCAATGAAATAGATAGATGAGAACAAATTGTCCCAACAATGAAGAAGTCAGCCGAAGCAGGCACTGTGGAGTTCTTAGAGCTTGGTCAGGTATGGAAGATGCCATCCACTGCATCCTGGGCCACCACCAGTCATCTTGACCTTTGTCTAGCCGCTGGACTTGGATGATTCTGGAAGACAGAGGAAGGCTGACAACTTTGTGCAACTTAAATCCAATTCATGCATGAGTTATGGCATCCCTCTGAGATGCCATCAGTCCTTTTCAAAAATGAAAGACAAATAACAAAGTGGTAAATTGTAAAGTGCAATGATGCCTTCTCCATGATAACAATAAAATTGACATCTATATAGCACTTTTAGGTTTGCAAAGAGCTTTATATGCATATTGTATCCTGCAATTGATTCTTATAATGATGGAGATGCCATTATTTTTGCCATTTTAAAGATGAAATCAGTGAGTCTGGATTGTTGTTCTTCCTTCTCAAAGAGAACCAAAATGGTATATGTTAAGGCGAGTTTCAGCTGTGGCTGATCAGATCAGTACAAACTCAGAATGCTCTGCCACAGGCCGGACACAAATAGTTGCTATGAACATTTGGGCTGGCTTTTCTAACTTTGTGCACCTCACTGTTCTTCTGAGCTGATTCACTTCTGCTATGCTTATAGAACACAACATCTTCTCTGATGAGAGTGCAGCGTTCTGGATGGTCCTGTGCCAGTGTCTCCATGTCATACAATCAATTCCAAAATTCTTAGGAGAGACCTTAAGAGCATCCTTGTATTATTTTTTCTGACCATGTTATGAGTTTTTACCCTGTGTAAGTTCTCCATAAAATAATTTATTTTATTATTTTGGCAAACATACATTTAGAATTCAAACACTGTGACCAGCCCAATGGAGTTGTGCTCTCTACAGTAGAGTTGGAATGCTTTAGTTTTAGTTGAAAAATGGAGCTCAGTGTCTGGTATTTTACTCTGCCAGGTGATTTTTTTCCCCTGAGGCAATTGGGGTTAAATGACTTTCCCAGGATCACATAGCTAGGAAATGTTAAGTGTCTGAGGTCAGATTCAAGTCCTCCTGACTTCAGGGCTGGTGCTCTATCCACTGCACCACCAAGCTACCCCTCCCTCCCCACCTCCCCCAGCTAGGTGATTGTCAGAATCTTCCTAAAACAATTCAAATGAAACTAAAGATGAAATCACTGAATTTAAAGAAATGTTAAATGACTCTCCCAGGATCATTTAGTTAATAAGTGTCTGAGGCAAGATTTAAATCCAGGCAATTCTAACTCCAGCTTCCGTCCACTCTACTAACTTGCTTCTATTGAATATTTTGTCTAAGTAATTAAATTACCTTTGTTCTTACCCATATCCTCCTATTTATCTTGATGCCTCTATTCAGCTGATTTTCTTTTTTTGAAGAAAATTAATACAGTTAAATATCAGAGAAAGTCGTTCCACACGCAAAATATTTTGTTCTTGGATTATTTCCTTTTTGCCGTTCTTGTCCTGGTTATCTGAATCTCTACTGTGCATTTTTCAAATTGCATACCCACTTGGTGGGATACTTACCTTAGATTTTAGAATGACTCCATTATTACAAATGGCACCATTTCTGGGTAATAAATGGAGGTAGGTACTTAGCTATAACTATGTTTGGGACAAATTTGGGTTCTTGCCTTCTCAGGGAGAAAATGGTGAGAGAAATCTAGAAGGGAGTTTTGAAAATGGAACTGTGGAATGAGGCCTGGGATATCTGTGTTTCTTGGAGAGGACTGGGTGGTGAGGTGTGAAATAATAGTAATTTGATGAGGAAGCCCCCTGACTACTAAACAACCTGACTTTGGTACAAAGCCCTATTTATTTAATTTTGAATACGACTCTTATTTTAGATATACCCTACTTTAAGAAAAAAATTAATTAAAAACTGTATTACAAAACCATTTTCAATTTACAAGTGATAGATTTTTAATAAATTAAATAACTATTCCATTTAATATGTGTCAATTGACAAAATTCAATTACCCACAACTTTTTTTTAGGAAGACATCTTTTGCATAGAAGTACAGATGTATCTGTGAAAGTCTAAAAGGTTTTTTAATCCATTAAGCCTGAGACAAATAGCTTTGAGAGCATAATTCTTGCTGTTTTATGCCTGATTTGACAATAATAATCAGAAGGTTATTGAATAGAGCTATCTCTGTAGTTGCTTTCATCAAAGAATCTTGAATGATCTCAACACATGCCTGAGAGACTCTTTGCTGGAGGAGACACTTTAAAGCTGCTTTTTGCCTTATTGAGTCTACCGTTTTTGTTTTCAAATATACAACAAATAACAAACACAACAGATTTTGTATTCTTTGTACCTGTCAGTCAATTGTGCCATTAGTAAACATATAGTCTGTTTTCAAAAGTGTCCCTGCTCTCTTCTCAGGTTTTCATCAGATATCCTTGAAAAAAAGTATAGATTAGCTTCAAAATGATTTTATAAAAAAATGAGAAAGCAGATAGATTGATAAACATTGATTTACTCTTGTCTTTTTTGGGTAGTAAAATGACACTTTTTTTCATTTATAAAAAGGGCTGTTTCCCATTTGTAGCATGAGAAGGCTGTATTTGAAGGGAGGCAAGATAATCCTTTCTAATCTCTTCTCTCTCTATCCTTCTTTGAGGAATACTTTATTTCTTACTAGGAGGACAAGCTGGATGTTGGGGCCAAAAATTGACTACTCTGCTCTCCTCAGAGAGAGAAGATACTAGGATAGAATTATTTAAATTTGTTCCCTGAATTATCACCACTTATGATTACTATTTCATTAATTGGGGCTGGGGGAGCAAAATCCCTTGCTTTATATTCAAGACCTGAATTCCTTACCTAATACCAGTTTCATTAAGAAAACATATATAAAATAACAAAGAAACTCATGTATCCAAGTTAATAGTAAAATAGAAATCAGAGAAAGTATACATATATACATAAGTATATGTAGGTATATACATATATATATATATATATCAGATAATACAGAGTGAAAGAGCTCTCTTTTTGGGAACAAAATAATTTATTTTGAGAGAGAGGAAGACAGAAGGAGGGGGGAGAGAGAGAGAGAGACAAAAAGACAGACAGACAGACACTAGATCTCAGCCAAGGGGAAGTTCCCCCAAGACTGTAGTGTAACCAGCTATGGACAGGGACATGATGGAAATTTCCAGGTCAATTCATGTCATCTTTCATTCACTCTTTTCCTGAAGTGAGGTTGACATCTTCCCTCTTTGCTTTCAAAGCTAAAAGCCAGAACCACCCCAAAATGGTTGCAGTGTCTTCAAAATATGAACATTCTTGAAAACACTTGAAAAACTTGGCATTCTCCCTTCATGCAGATGCCAGACATTTATCTCCACTAATGAGGAGAGAGTCCCATGCCAATGGACTTTGGAATATGGATTACACATTCATACTACATATATTCATGTTCTGTTTCAGGATCTAATAGGAGGATTCCTTATAAATGGTAAGATTCTTCTCATCTCCCATTTGTGAATGATGGTGCGATGATTATAGAAAGTCCCAGTACATTGCAGAGCATCCTCATGAGATCCATAAACAGAAGACTCAAAATCTGAAACAGTTTGCAAGTCATTTATAAAAGTAAAAAAACATGAATGCAGTTAATCAGGGGAAGAATAATGGCTATGTCATCGGGATTGTTTTTGTTTCTTTATCGTATGGATTCTCAAAGTAAAAAGTAAGAGATCCTGAGTTCTCTGGAGATTGAAGAGCTTGTCAGAAAGAAGGGCATTAAAACTGAAAGCAGTTTAAAATGTAGAAATTAATACAATGAGGGGCAGCTAGGTAGTGCAGTGAGCACCAGCCCTGAAGTCAGGGGGACCTGAGTTCAAATCTGGCCTCAGACATGTAAGGCTTCCTAGCTGTGTGACTCTGGGCAAGTCACTTAACCCAAATTGCCTCAGGGGAAAAAAGAAATTAATACAATGAATACAATTAAATTACAATTAATACAATGAAAGTCTTTTTGACCCTAATTTAGAGTGCTACAACCTTTGATAACTAAGAAATGCAATTAAAATTAAGATTTAAACCTGAGAGTTATAGTGAGCTGGGGCTACTCTGTATTCAAGAATCTTACTACCCAGGGCAAGAAATTTTGGGGGGAGGAAACTTCCATTCCAGCCAATGATGTAGACTAAACTTTTATAGGAGGAAAAGTAAGTAGAGGGATTTTCCAGTGAGTAAGATAAATAATTAGATTTTTGTCTTTTCAAAAGAGACATTAAAATTTTTTTTGAGCACTGTTAAAAAATCAGTGATAGAGACCATTCTTGCCAAGAGTTAGAATCCTATCTGAGGATTCTAATTAAAGTCAGAAATTGAAAGCAGAGAGTTCTCCAAATTTGTGCCTAGCAATCCATACTTGCCAGTGACTTGCAGGGACCACAGAACCAGCAGAGAAAAATTGATCAGCAGCTACCGGAGAAGAGGAGGGTTCAATTCCTAGTAGAAATTCCATGCTATATCCATGTAGCCAAAAGAGGCTGTACATGTAGCAGAAACAATATATTCAAAAGAGAGCATTGTTCAACATAATTATGAGGCAATAACATAATATAAAATGGATATATCAGCAGCCCTACAATACTAGATGCTATATTTCCAGTTTACACATATGCCCTGGTCACATGTGCTCCCAGCGTTTCTGTCTCTCCATGCATGTTTCCATGTTTTCCTTTTCCTAACTGAGGTTATAGTTGACTTTTCTATATGATTTCATTAAAAGCCTTTATTAATTATGCCCTCTGCTTCACAAAATTTACATATAAATACACAAATATATCTCACCTTCTGTGCCAGATTCCAGGCCATCTGGGAGTTATTAACTAATTGCAATAGGAAAAATATCTACCAGTGTACCCCATTCCCTAGCTCCCAACAACATAGGTTAGGCTAAAAGGCAGCAAAACCATGATGTTATTGGCTTGGAAGTCATTGTTTTTCAAGGCATGGCAATATTCAATCATATTCAATTATCACAGTCTCAATTTAGCTATTCTCCAAACAGTTTGGTAAAAGTACTAAAATTTTAGATACTTCTGATTTTGAGTGCAAAATACAATAGGATGATCAATCCATTGAGTTAGTACATTAACACATGTTCCAAGAATTGATGCTGAAAACAGATATAGGCCCAGCATTGGGGAAGAAAAAGACTATGCTACAGTTGGGAAGTTGTTAATGTTTCCAAGCTGCGGGATTTCAAGGGAAAAATCATTTTCTTTTGTCGTAAGGTGAATCTTGGAAAGCTGAAATTCAATAAACAATTGACCAAAAACATATAAATATCTTTAAAAAATCAACTTTGTTGTTAACAGCTGCCACAGAAGGACAGGTAAATCAGCCAAGCTGAAGCAAAAAAGTCATTCTGAGGAAGAGACAGAAGATGGTATGTTTTGAGCAAATCATCATCATTTCTTTGACCTACACCATTTCCAATGAAATGCCATGTTAGAAATTGTGCAGGATGAAAATACAAGAACCTTGGGAGGTGAGCAATGTTCACTTGGTCTGTAATTTGTAAGAATAACTACACAAAACCTCATTATATAATTTTCTTATTCTTGGTAGCTCCAGAAGGCTTCTGACATTATAATTGGAGATTATCATGTGTGCCCCAAACACGGACACACAGATGTGTATTTCTATCCTATTGGATCAGTGAAAGTTAACTTTTTCAGCAGTCACCCTCTTGGCTAAGTTGTTGACTATCTTCAAAATAATGTGTTCACTTTCCATCTCCATCTTCCCCTTTTTTTTTGTTTATAAAAGAGGTTTGATCAAAAGAATTGGAAACTTTTGTCCTAGAGAAGAGAATATTAGAAGTATACTATAACTATCTTCAAGTACTGAAGGCCTAGCTGATGAAGGAGAAAGCAGAATTGTTTTTATATGTTCCCAGAGGAGACTAATAACTATGTGTAAGAATGACAAAAAGTCAAATTTAGAATTGATTTTGGGTTGGTGAGGGGGAAATCTTCTTGATCAGTTAAACTATCCAAAAGCAGATTGATTGTTATGAGAGAAATTTTGTTTCACACAATAGGTGGAAGACCATTAATTGGGTATGTTTATAATAGCAAAATTAAATATTTGTCCTTCTGAGAGTCAGAGTTCTGTATTCTATGTTAGTCCTTAAATGGGACAAAAGAGTATGTGGCATATTTTGGACTCTAGAACTAAAAAGCAGGAGAGACTCTAAATAATCCTAGGATTTCTGGGTTCAGAGCCATTTATAAGTACATAAGTCTAAGGACTGCCTGGGTCTCAGAGACTCATGGGCTTACAGCTGAGTGTAGCTATTTTTTTATGTATTGTTTATTGTTTTTATTGATTCTATGTCAAGAAGAAAGAATTACCTATAGTTAAGCATGTTTTGTCTTTTCCTGTAGGGAATGATTTCATTATATCAAGGTCATATGAGGAAAGTTCAGTGAAATATACCAAATTTGGGAAAGTGCCAGGCTGTGCCAGTGCCAGAGCTGACTTGGTCCATTTTACACTAGATGCCTGAAAGCTGGACTAACGTAGGTCTATCTTGAGGGAGACTTTGAAAGTTTACCTGTGGACTCTAGGATTATGTGAAGAAAAGTGAGTGATGTATTTTCTCCAGTCTCTTCTTTTATTCTAGCATAAGGTAAAATAGTTACAGAAACTCTTATTCCTTTAGCTTTATTTTCTATCTCAATATCTGAACTATGTCTCTTATCACACTGGGGGGAAACTTCTCACTAATGAACAATTCTCTCTCTTCAGTGGAAAAGAAATCATTTTACCCAGAGATCCTCCATGATGACAAACTATAAATTTCATTGAGGGCAGGAAGTTGTTGTTTTTTTTTTAAATATAAATTATCCAAGATACAATTTCTATAGTCACAGTACATATTTAAAAAACCAAAGGTGTTTCCTGCCCATGCATGTGGAAACAGATGACCAATGATGTCTCTTTTCTTAATAAAAAGTATTTATGCAGCAACTCATGTCTCTAATGTGGTGTCATTATTCTGTGGCTGGCTGTGGTAACTGTGGAGGAAGAGTTGTTTATAGTCACAGACTGAGCGTCAGACTGAGACTAAGGAGTTATTCCAAGAATGGTGCTAAGAACACCATGTGTTAGAAGAAGCTGCCCAGCTGGGAGATGGATTGTGTGAAGTATGAAATAACCTAAATATGCCTTCTATTAGTTGCTTTTTTTTTCCATCCTCAAAAGAATTTTTTCTTTTACCTGGTCTTAACAGAGCCTCCTTGGTTCCTTTTTAAAAGCTGATTTTTCTTTCATATCAAAGACTAGACGATTGCTTGTCTGTCTAAGAACTTACACAGTGTGACAAGTTGTCATGGGGTTATTTTGAATGTTGGCTCTGATAAGCAGAGCTTTGCAGAATTATTGAATCTGAGAGCCTAAAAGGTGCCCTTTTAGGTCATCTAGTACAATTTACGTATGCCTAAGAATTCTTTCTATTCTGTCTCTATTATGTTGTCATACTGCCTTTACTGAAGGACCTCAAACAAGGAGAGACCCTCAACTTCCTAAAGCATTTCATTTCATTTCACTTTTAGATAACTACTTTTGAAGTAGCTCTCATGTTAAATCTATATTTATCTATACATTTATAATGACTACCCTTTAATAATCAAATATCTTTCCTTTAGTTAAGGAAGGTATCATGTTTCCTCTAATACTTCTCCAGTCTAAATTTTCAGTTCTTTCAACCAATATTAAAATGGAATGCTCTCCTGTTTTTTTCACATTCTTGTATGCCTTCTTTTGCATAAGTTCAACCTTTTAAAAAAAATGTGGTGCCTAAAATTGGACAAAAATTGGACTTTAAATATGGCCAGACTATGACTTCCTTCAGTGTAAGTACATTATGCTTTCCTTAATGCACACTAAAATTATTTGGTTTTGATTACCATATCACACTATTGAATTTGAAATTCACTAAAAAAACACAGATCATTTTAATTTCTGGACAATCTTCTTAATGCTGTATTTGGGAAATTTCTTTTTAGAACCCAAGTGTAGAATTTTATGTTTATGTCTATTTAATATAATCTTTTAAAATATATTGTCTACCACTCTAGTTGGTGGAAATTTTTTTAGATCTATATTCTTTCCTCTAAAATTGTAGTTGAATCTTCAAGTTTTTTGTTATATTCAAATTTAGAGGGGATGTCTATTATGCTTTTCATCAAATCATTGATAAAGATGTTGAACAAAATGGGACCAAGAAGAAATCCTTGGAGTTCTCTATTGGAAACTTTCTTCTAAGTTGATATTGACTAAGGATTATATTTTGTATTCTGTCAGCCAATTCTGAACTTTCTATACTATTATGTACACCATGTATATTATACCCAAACACAGCATGAGAACTTTCAAATGCTTTATTGAATTATAAATATGCTCTGTTTATACAGTAAGTCTACTACTCTAGTAGTACTACCTACTAACCTATCATAAAAAAAAGAAAGCAAAGTTTGTCTGATTTGATTGGTTCTTAAAACTATGTTAGCTTTTTGTGACCTTTGCTTTCTACTCTATGAGTTCAAAATACATTACTTTTATGAAGTAGTCTGGAATTTTTTGAGGAACTGAAGTAATTGACTTATTAAAGACTACAATGTCTTTCCTCCTTTAAAAACTTTAAGATTTTAAGTTTAAACTTTTAAGTTTAAAAACTTTTTTGGGGAAAATGGAAACAATATTTGTTGTTTTTTCATTCTATTGGATCCTTCAAACATTCTTGATAGGCTACTCAGTTCAGTATATAGGACTTATTTTGTTTGAGTTTGAAGATTTGAACTTATTGAGGTTAGCTAGATGTTCTCTTATCATTTCCCTGCTTAATCCATTCCAAATATTTTTATTCTTTTCTTTTCAGATCAAAGATTGTTCTCCTTAGAAGAGGAAACAGAAATAAAATGAAATGAGTAGTTCTCTCTACTATCCATTTTTATCCCATTCATTTTGAGTGGTCATTCAATTATTTCTTTGATCCTTTTTTTTTTATAACAAACACAGGGGAAAAAATAATCACTAATCCTCAGCCTGGGCTTTCATTTTGGGCTTTAGTATCCTTGATTTGATTATTTCAGAATTATGATATGATTACATCTTTATTCCTATGCCTTGCTTCTTTATTAGATAAATCTTTTAAAAATGGATTATTATATTTGTGAACTTCCAATGCATTCACATCAATTTCCTTTGTCTTACTTTTTTTTCTTCACTGAAATATTTTCTGTTTTGCCTTCAGAATCTCATTCTTGAAAACTTCCCATTCTTCCAAGCTAAAATTCAAAATATTAGGCTTTTGAATCCTATCTACCCTTTTTCTAAATCTTTTAAAAACCTCATTTCCCAAAATCTAGGGTGTGTATATCAAAATATGACTGACCATCTTTTCCCTTTCTATCAAGAACTATATTACAGATTGCTCTTAAGATATTTATCATTCCTAGCTCTTTAATCAGTCTTCATTCTTGATAAGGATTAGAACCAGGATGACATTTTTTCTTGGTGTTTACTTTGCTTTTTGAAGGATTAAATTTCCATTAGGGTAAGTGTCACATTTTTCAGCTAGTTTTCTTTTGGAAATAAGATAGAGGGGTGGGGAGAGAGAGGGAGAGAGAGAGAGAGAGAGAGAGAGAGAAGGAAGAAGGGAGGGAGAGAGGGATAGAGACAGAGAGAAAGACAGAGAGAGACAGAGAGACAGACAGAGAGAGAGAGACAGAAACAGACAGAGACAGACAGAGACAGAGAGACAGACAGAGGCAAAGACAGAGACAGATAGAGACAAACAGAGACAGAGAATCAGAGACAGACACAGAGAGAAAGACAAAGACAAAGACACAGACACAGACAGGGAGTCAGAGATAGAAAGACAGAGACAGAGACAGACAGACAGAAACAGAGACAGAGACAGACAGAGACAACAACACAGACAGATAGACTGAGGCAGAGACAGACACAGACACAGAGAGATAGAACATCAGAAGATAAATTCAGTAGAAATGGTTCATAATGCTTTTGTGTCAGGCTTTTTGGTTTTTCCTCCACAAACCTTTCATCTAAGCACTACTCCTTCTCAGATGTTCTGCTATATTTATATTAATTTACAACAAATTGTATTATAATACATTAATTTTGTTTGTTTCTCAATTGATTCTTTTCAAAATACTCTTTATAATCACCCCTTAAATTCATGCCTTTCCTTATATTTTTTCTGTTATGAATACCTGATACTAGCTCAACCAATCTATTCTATTCTTTTAAAATAAGAGATATACTATGCCTTCAGAGACAAATTCAATTTATGAGTCCCATCCCATCTCATCACAGTGGTGCTTTTGAAATCAAATTTAACTTTTTGCTTGCAAATTTGAAGTCTGTCTTTTTTATTGAGGAATAACATATTATAATATTATAATTTTTCAGGCCCCAGGAACTGCATAAATGTTTCTGCTCTGGAGTGGCAGAGGAAGGTCCTCTCACAGCTCCACATCTGCATATAGATATCTGAGGTTAGTGGTTTAGTTGTTGGATTTCTTCTTGAATATTATTTTCTGTGAATTATAGTCCTATTTTTTGCTGTGGTAACTATTACTCTCAGAGGCTTGTCAGATCTTCTCTCTCCCTCCCATTTTGACTGAAAATTCTCTTAAATACATTTATGGAATCCTACACAGTTAAAAAAAATAAGTCATTATTAAGAGCATTTCATCAATTGCCAAGAACCTGTCACTTGGATCAATAAAGCCATCATCAAGAAATCCAAATTTCAATTAAAAACAAACAAAAAAGAAATCCAAATTCCCATTTCAGATAGTGGTGCATTTGTCAGATCTGATTTTCTTTTTTTAATCTTCTTAATGATCAAAGTAATGAAAATAAACCCTGTCTTGCCCCCAGACCATACCTCAGGACTTCATATTATTTAGTTATGCTTAGTTTCTTCTGACATTGTCTTTCCCCAAAGGTATTGCCAAAAGTGGCTGACACTCATTATGTTAAAAAATAAAGGAGAGGCTCTTAGATATTAGATATTTGTTTTACTTATATCTTATCCTCTCTTTAGAGTACCATATTTTAATGAATTTTAACCACTTGGCTACCTTTTGAATTGTTGTGTCTTCTTTCAGCCTCATGATGCTATGTCAGGAAGACAAATCCATTTTAGTGTTCTTAATTTATCCTCTGGACATTTGCCAAAATGAGCATCCTAAAACACAGACCTGACCATGTTGTTTCCCTTTTCAAAAATCTTAAGTGGCTCCCTATTACTTCTAGGGTAAAATATACTCTCCTCAGCTTGGTACTAAAGACCTTCACAGTTTGGCACAGATTGATTTACAGATTTTCATGTGATCTCCCTTTGCATATGGTGTGTTTCATTCAAAATAACCTCTTTCCTTTTTTTTTTTTTTTCAAATTCAACATTCCATCTCCTTGAAATATATTCCTTCCTCATCTCTATGATTAGAATCTTGAGGTTTCTTCAAGGTTCAATTCAAATCCTAACTCTTATGGGAAACCTTTCTTTATCCTCTTAATCACCAGTAGATTTTCTTTCCCGAAATTATCTTACAGCATTTACTTCTCTGTGTATATCATACTTCTTCACATCCATCGCCCAAGATGTAAGCTACTTGAGGACAGGTACTATCTTTCTTTATGTATTTGTAACTCAACTTACTGCACAAGATCTTAGACATTGTTGGTACTTAGCAATATTTTTTAATTAAATTGGAGAAATAATTGTTGAATATTCAAAATTTTGAAGGAGGCATTTATGACTATGAGCAATTTTATAAGTAAATGAGGCATTGTTCTTTTTTAAAAATTAACAAAAGGAATTATTTTCCTATAGTATTTGATTTTTTCAAACATACATTTTTGTTAAACTTTGGATTCTAAATTTTTTCTCCTTCTCTCTCCATATTTCCCACTCTCCAAGACAGTAAGTAATCTGATATAGCGGATAAAGCTTATGTGCAATCCTTTTAAGCATATTTCCATATTTCATACTTGTGCAAGAAGAAATAAGACTAGAAGAAAAAAAACATGAAAAAGAAAAATAAACTTCATGTTCTCTTTTTCAGAAAAAATAGCATAACTGGTCAGCTAACTTTTTAAATAAATAAATGGAAATGGAATCTATGTGGGTTTGTGTGTATGTGTGTGTGTGTGTGTGTGTGTGTGTTTTGTACTGATGTAATAAGGGTATATATGTAAAGGGGAAATTTCAGGGAGCCACAAACATTGCCTGTCTGACATTTCCAAGTTCATACCAATTGCACTCTGGAACCCAAATTTCACATTGACATTCAAATACAGTCATGAGAAAGAAGTAGAAACCCTGGAAGAGTCAGGAGGAAGAAGCTGAGTAATATGGAATGAGAATCTCATGATGTTATGTAGGAATTCAGCAGATCTGTTGTACTTCTGAACTCGACTGACTGTAGGGAAAAGAAAAGGATTTTCTGATCTATTGTGAATGGAGAGATGAATAAGAATCCCATTGTTATGGGATATGTCCCGCAGAGCAGGGATTATTTTTACATGTTCTGGATCTGGTTTCTTATCTTTGAGGGGAAAGGGAAATCAAAATGCTCCATGTGGAAGGAGTTAAAACTTCTTATAGTATTGAGTCCATTATAAGTCCTTATTGCTGACCAAAGCAGGCTGCAAATGACCAAATCTACTACCTAAAAATGCAAGGAATAATTTCTTAATCCCTCCCTGCTGTAATTTTTTCTGAGGATACTGTTCTTTTGTTTTTCTTTACTAGTAGGAAAGGATTAAATTTCCAGTAATGTGTGTGAGATTGTTTTCTCTATTTCTTTGCTAATTGTTTTAGTTCTGATTAAATATTCAAAATGCATGTCTTTGACCCAGTCTGCCAGGATCTTGGCAAGTGGCTGGATCCAGTAGGTTATCAGCATATCTGGGGTAGAAACTTATGTGGATTGAAGTTCATATGTCCCCCAAATTAACCTACAATAAAGTTAGTAATCTGTGATAATTTCATAGGGAGTGAAACTAGCTTCTAATTTGGGTTTCTGGACTTCTAATTGATAAGATTCCATCATTTCTAGCTTGACCCAGCTCTCCACTCTAGGGTTTCCTAGCAATCCTCAGGCTACATTTTCTATGAGCTACATCTTTTTCTCTTTCCTTCACTGATAGCACATAGATGTCTTCTTCTACATCTATATAGGAAGGATGAAAGGTTAATCAGTGTTTCCTGACTCCTCTTTCTGTGCTTTCCCTGACCAAAACAAACTTCCCTGAAGATCATTCTTTTTAATGTGTTGTCTTCCTCTCTTAGTATGTAAACTCTTTGAGGTCAGGGAAGGTCTTTGTATTCACAGAAAATATTTAGGGAATACTTTTTCAGTCATTTATTTATATGTAGGTTTTACATATGTACTTTTACTTACAATTTTGAAAGTGGACATTTCTCTTATTCCCTTCAAAGATTCTTTCTGTTTCTTTTTCTCTTTTTCTTGCCATATATCCACACTCTACTTAATTTTCTACTAGCTATTTCTTATAAAAAATAAGTGCATAATTTTCTTTTCCAATATTCAGTGACATGTCAACCCCAAATGATAATCTAAAATGAGTCATAATGAAAGTCTAGTAAAACCTTTACAACCTAATAGAATCACATTTCCATTCCTTGGACATTTGATAAATATTGAGTTGGGAGTCAGACTAGCAGATAATGTCTGTTCTCACTACTATAATTTACACTTATCAACTTGTATATACTGGAAATTAGAACAGAGATCAGACACAGCTGAAGAAATAACATATTTAACCACAGTGAACTTTTCCTCTCCTGTCTCTCTATTTTGTATATGAGATAAGAACAAAGCAGGAGAAAATTTTCAGGTCCTGAAGTACATTTAATTAATTCCAACAATCATTTATTAAATATTCTCTGGTATGTAGCATTCTGTCATATGCCAGAAAATATATATATTTTAACTAAGACATAATTTTTCTCCTATGAAGTTTACAATGTAATGAAGAGCACCCTGTTAGATCTCTCCTTGCTCAAAGCCCTATTTCAAAGAATAAGTGCATATCAGAAGTGCAAGGAAGGAAGCAAAAAAGTCTGAAGTCTAAGGAATCTCCAATAAGGTCATTACTTTGATACATCAAAGGGAAGCTGTCCAACAGAGGTATCATTTGAGTCAATCATGGCTATAGAATTTCTAGGAAGGAAGAATGGATGATAAGAAACTTTCTTAAAATCATACTTGATTGTATTCTTTCCCCCTCCCTGAAGATGATAGTGTATATATTCTTTTCCCCAAAACATATCCTTCACATTTTTTTGGTACTTTGAGGATTATGGATTTTATGTTTTTGCTTGGTATTAGTATTTTTATCCTCAGAGCTTAACACAGTCCCTGGCATATGGCAAGTATTTTAAAAAAAACAACCTTTTTTTAAAAAAATTAAAACTTAAATACAAAATAGAAAAAAAAATTGTCATGTGAATAACAGAGCATGAGAAGATTCAAAATACAAAATAATAAATGTCCATATCAAGAAAGCCTGTATAATAAATATTACATTGTGTTCAGGACTATCCATCTTTTCTTTGCTTCCTTGTCGGTTTTCTTTTGTTCTCTGTTGTGCACTTGTTACTTTATTCTTTGTATCCCCTTCCACTCTCTCCTCCCCTCTCCCAAGAAGACTACAATTAAGTATGGAGATAGGCATGTATGTGTGTGTATACATATATATATATATATATTATATATATATATACATATATATGCATGTATATATACACACATACATACATATGCATAGTAATATTCATTTACATATAGATGCATATACACTCACATACATCTATCTGTGTAAGTCTGTACCATGTTTGTTTTCTGTTTCTCTGAAAGTGGACAAAGTTATCCTTCATAAATTAAAGTCTTTCCCTATTTTTTCTAAATCTATCTATTCATCATTTCCTAAACCACAGCAATATTCCAATCTTATGCTATCTAGTTCTTTTAAAAAGTCTAAAACAATATTGATGAAATATGGCATTTGATAAATATTTTTTTCATTCTTTCATTTATCCATTCACTTATGTCAGGTATAGTGTTCTTGAAGTAGAATTAGCAGAATGTTTATGTTCTATTCTCATGACTTCAGAATCTTTTTTTTTTTTTAATTTTAAAGATATAGGCAACTAGGTAGACACTATTCTTGGTCAATGAGTAGACCTGAGTGAGTAACAGAATACACTTTTCAGCTTCCATAAGTCAACTGTAATTCAACAGGTTTTGGGAACTTCAAAGGTTATCAAAGATATTATTTTAGTGTATATAGCTGAACTCTCTCACAAAGTTGAAAATATTCTCTTGTGGAATCTCTGAGTAGATAGCCAAATGATGTTCCTTGAAAGTCAACAGATTAAAGTAGGAAGAGGAGATTTGGATGCTTCTACTTTTGAGACTTGACATATTTTTATGTGGTTATTTTATATGAATAGGCTAAGCTTTTTTTAAAATGTTTTTATTATTATGAACTTGACAAACACTGACAAACAAGAATATCACCTTGTATCAAGAACAGAAAGAATTTTATGACACCACAAAATTCCATAAAATATAACTTGTTTTCTGTTCAAACATATATTTAATTTAATTTAATAGTTCCAACTCTGCCTCTCTTGCATCTGTCTCCCTATGAGCCTCTCTTTTTCTATTCTATGCATTTTAAAACATTCACTGACATGACGTATCCTTCCCAATATTTTTCCCTTGGTATCGCCTCACTAAAACAAATTTCTTCTCCAAAATCTGTACCCTCCACCTCCTTTGCAAAAAATAAACACAGTCAAATAAAATATAATGGCCAAATATAAAAAGATATGCTTCATTCTGTATTTCTAGTCTACCATTTCTCTTTCAAGAAGTGGGAAGTATGTTTTATCATCTGTCTTCTAAAGTCATGATTCATCACTGAACTGATGATAATTCTTAATTATTTCAGACTTGTTTCCTTTTATAAAGGTTTTAGTCATTGTATATATAAATATATATAATCCTCCCAGATTTCTGTGAAGCTATCTTTTTTTTTCCATTACATCCAAATATCATAATCTTTTCAACCATGCATCAATTGATGGATGGCTACTTTCCTTCCAGTTCTTTGCAAAAAACAAAAAGTGCTGCCATAAATGTTTCTCTTTTTCCTGTTTCACTGATTTATTTTGGCTATGTTAACAGGGATGTGGTAGAAACAAACATTTATATAGTGCCTACTATGTGCTAGGCACTGTTAAGCAATTTTATCAATATTATTTCATTTAATCCTCACAACAACTCTGTAAAGCAGGTATTATTATCAACATTTTACTGTTGATGAAACTGAAATTAAATGACTTGCCTCTGGCCACACAGCTAGTAAATGTCTATGGCTACATTTGAATTCAGATCTTTCTGATTCCAACTCTAATACTTTATCCATTGTATCACTAGCTGCCTCTAATATATGCTTATGTAGCTAGTAATGGTGTTGCTGGGTCAAATGACATGTATAATTTTGTGACTTTTAGGATATGTTTCAAAATTGCTTTCTGGAATGGGAAACAAAAATTCACAACTTCACAACAGTGCATTAGTATACCTGTTCTCTCATAGCTCTTCCAAAAACTTTTTTTTTTCTTTTTTCCTTTTTGGTCATTTCTGTCAATTTAATGATTATTGACTGGAATCTCAGAGTTATGTTGATTTTTAAAATTATTAGTAATTTAGAGATCATTATTGATTCTTAGACATCATTATTATTTTCTTATTTTGGGAACTAAGTATTCTTATCCTTTATTTATCTATTGGAGAATGGCTTTTACTCTTAGGTATTTATTTAATTCTCTATGCATTCTAGGTATTACATGTTTAACAGAGAAAATTTCCCTGCTATTTCCCTTGTAATTTTAACTTGTTTTTTGTGAATAACCCTTTCAATTTTGTCTGGTTTGAATTTTCCAGTTAATCTCCTATGAAGCCCTCTGTCATGTTTGGTTAAAAACCCTTGCTGACCTTTTTGTAGTGGCAAGGAACTGGAAAATGAGAGATTGCCCATCAGTTGGGGAATGGCACAATAAGTTATGTTATATGAATGTAATGGAATACTATTTTTCTATAAGAAATGATGAGCAAGCTGATTTTAGAAAAGCCTGGAAAGACATATAAACTGATGCTGAGTAAAGTGAGCAGAACCAAGAGAACATTGTACAGAACAACAACACGATTATGTGATGATTAACTGTGATGGACTTGATTCTTTTCAGCAATGTGATGATTCAACACACTTCCCATAGACTTGTGATGGAAGGAGCCATCTGCATCCAGAATGAGAATTATGGAGATTGAATGTGGAACAAAGCATAGTATTTTCACCTTTTACTGTTGTAACTGTTGTTTGCTTGTGACGGTTTTCCTTTCCCATGTTTTCCCCCTTTTGATGTGATTTTTCTTCTGAAGCATGAAGTAGAAGCAACCTGGAAGTAGAAAAATCTGGAATACAAGGTTTGACAAAAGTGAATATTGAAATTTATCTTTGCATGTATTTGGAAAAATAAAAATAAAAAACTTTTAAAATAAAATTTAAAAATTAAAAAATAACTATTAAATTTTTTTTGCTTGATCCATAGTAGTAAAAAGTTTCTTTTCTAATTTGTTAGTGAGCCAACATGTATTTTCAGTGTGCTAGATCCCATGCTAAATTCTGAATATACAAGGAAAAGCATAAAGATCATCCCAGTCCTCAAGGAATTTAGAACATGCAAATTACCTTTCATATCTAGGTCATGTATCCTTTTAGAATTCAGTATAGTATAAGGTCTGAGATTTTGGGTTAATTCACATTTCTACCAAAGTGTTTTCCAATTTTTCTAACAGTTTTTTTTTTACTCTTCATCCTTCTTGAGTTCTTCCCTTCAGTAATCATAATTAGTGAGTTTAATGAATGCTTTACTACTACTACTACTACGTATAAGGTCGCTTCTGGGTCCTGAACTTCTAATTTGTTCTGCTGATCAGTTTCTCTATTTTTAAACCAGTACCAAATAGTTTTGATGACTGTTCTCTTTGTAGGACCTTTTGCTTTCCTGCCTGCTGTTCACATAAGAGAAATCTACTATAATTCACTGAATGTAAAGAAACTTCTGACTTTTTCCATGCAGAGTTCGTGGCCAGTCATTTTGGATCTCTGTATTTTTCTTATTTGTATTTGCTCTTTTCACCTTTTAGATGAAAAAATATTGAGTGCCCTAATCTTGTGAACTTTTAAAGGCAAAATGTTGAGTGACTGGATGTCCAGAAACTAGAACTGATAACAAGCTAGAATTGATAACAAGCCATGAGGATCAAAGTCCTAAATCACCCACTTGAATCATAGATAAGAAGCAGGTGAGAGAGAGCCACAGGAATGAATTCATTGACTAAGTTACATACAGAAGTGAAATTGGTGCAACAACTTTTCATACCAAATGCATTAGAGTCCACCATCCTCAGGGATAAAGGTAGTATAGGGAGAATGTGCCCCTGATTAAAAAAAAATGTTTCAAACATCTATTCTTGTTATATTTCCTCAGAAAATATCACTTTGTAAAAACTAATTGATATTAATTTGGTTAAATGAAACTGGGATGCTAATCACTGGCAATTAAAACTAGGGAAAACATACCAGAATTGATCAATAGCATTAGAGAATAAAACTGTTCTCCACTCCCAAGCTTCAAGTATATTCATGAAATCAGAAAGGGATAATGTAGTGAGTCTTGCTCTAAGAGAGTGAGTCCAGAGTCGTCTTACACTTATAAAAATCCCCATTAAGGATCAATATTTCCAACAAAATGTTTACAGCATCATTATTTTGTTAGAGCAAAGAATTGAAAAATTAGATACACATTAAATGGGAAATGGTTAAACAAATTGTGATGGGAGATGAACAGACATAGAAAGATCTACATGAATTGCTGCTGAGTAAAGGTATCAAAGTCAATAAAATAATATACATAATAAATACAATAATATAAATGGAAAGAACAGCCACAAACAAAAAAAAAATTAAAAAAAGGAAAAAAAGCCCTCGAACATGAAGAACATGAGTTGAATGAAGAGATAGGAGAGGACACTTTTAACCCACCTCTTTGTATCAGTAGTACATACACAAATGGTATGCAATGAACATTTTATTGAAAATTTTCCAATATAATGATCATTTGCACTGGTTTATTTCTCCCTAAAAATACTTCTTGATATATTAGATGGTTTTCTGGGAGGGGAATGGAGAGAAATTGGGGATAACTATAATGATATAAGAAAAAGAAGATATCAGCAAAAACTTTTTTTTTTTTTACAAAAGTCTAGATTTCCTAAAAACATAGCAATGGGAATTTTTCTTTTTGCTGCCTTTTCCCCATTGGGGTTCAGAATATTGTTTATGGCATTAGAAACACATTTTCATAGCATACAGCTATAACATCAGGGGAGCAGTATGACTTCAGAAGGATTATCAGAGCTCTATGATTTTTTGAAAAACAAAGAAATGATTACAAAATCCCCTTGTTAATATGCACATATAATAACTAATTAGGGGAAAAAAGTTGCTTTAACTTAGGCTTCACAATGGCTTCATTATTTGTCAAGGCTTTAGTATGAAAAGGGAATCTATACAAGGATCTGGTCATAGAATGTTAAAGTCTTGCCTCTGATACATATTGTTTATGAACTTTGGTGAAATCACCTAACTTATGAGGCCTGTAGCAAATTTTTTTTTCTTATTTTTTTCTTTAAATTTGTTTTTTCAATAAAAACCTTTCCCTTTCTCACTGAAAAAGAAAGGAAAAAAAAACCCTTGTTACAAATATAGTCAAGCAAAGCAAATGGTCATGGAAGAGGGTGTGGGAAGTATCAGTCTGGATTCTGAGTTCATTATTTTTCTATAAAGTGAGCAGCGCATTTCATTATAAACTCTCTAGAATCATGGTTATTATTTTGATGATCAGAGTTTTTAAGTCTTACATAGTTACTTGTCTTCACAATGTTGTTATTGTAAAAATTGTTTTCCTGAATCTGTTTGTTTAATTCTACATTTTATTTAAGCCTTCCCAAGTTTCCTTGAAACTACCCTTTTTATCATAGCTTAAAATACAATAGAACTACATCATATTCATATGTCATAATTTGTTCAGTGATTCCCAGTTGATGATCAACCCCTTAGTTACCAGTTCTTTGCCACCAAAAATAAGAATTGCCAAAAATATTCTTGTATAAATGGAGCCTTTTCCTCTTCCTTGATTTTTTTTTTCATACAGATAAAGGTAGCACTCTATTAACAGTGCTGGGTCTGTAGTCAGAAGGAACTGAGTTCAGACCCAGTCTTACTTATTAGCTGTGTGACCCTGCATAAGACCCTTAACCCTGCTTGCCTTCCTTTCTTCGGGAAATAGCAGGAAATGGCAAACTACTCCAGCTTTGCCAAGAAAACCCCAAATGCAATCATGAAGAGTTGGACATGACTGAGTGTTATCATCATGTTAGAGTGTATGCATAGTTCAGTCATAGTTTCAATTTGCTTTGCAAATATCTAGATTCAATTCGCTTTTCTACCAAAAATGTATTTACGTACTGTTTTCTCATAGTTCCTTCAGCATCATTTTCCTTTTTTTTTTTTTTAAAGTTAACTTTGCCATGGGGATAAGGTAGAACTTCAAAGTTGCTTTAATATGTGTTTTCTAATAATTTGTGATGTAGAATATTTTATATGAGCTATTGATGGTCATCTAAAATTGCCTATTCATATCCTTTGATTATTTTTCAATTAGCCAATTCTAGGCCAATTTTTAAATAAATTGCAGAAGAGGTGCTGATCTTCATTCATAGAAGGAGTGCTTTTGTATATGAGTTCCTTATACCAATAAAATCAAGGGACCTGGATCTCTATAACATTACACACTTGAGAATTTATTTTTATAGGTCATTTAACACTAACTATAGAGAAGGTCTGTTTAACATTCTAGAAGGCTTATAAGGAAATTTTATTATTCATATATTAATAATTTTATTTAACTAGTAGAGATTCTGATTTTTGAATAAGTTAAAATTATTTGGGATAGAATATCAAAGCATTTGCCTAGGTAATAAAAGCAGAGCATTATTTTTTTAGTGATTATATAGCTTATATGCAAATACTTTGTTTCCAAAATACCTTGCACAGTTTATTTCTCTAACTTTATAATATAATCTTTTGCCACTATTCATTTGCTTAGCAAACCTTTTTTTTTTTCTTTCAAAAATTAGATTAAGAAAACCAATTCAACAGAAAGGCTTGGAGAGACTTATATGAACTGATGCTAAGTGAAATGAGCAGAACCAGGAGATCATTATATACTTCAACAACGATACTGTATGAGGATGTATTCTGATAAAAGTGGATTTCTTTGACAAAGAGATCTAAGTCAGTTTCAATTGATCAATGATGGACAGAAGCAGCTACACCCAAAGAAAGAACACTGGGAAATAAATGTAAACTGTTTGCATTTTGGTTTTTCTTCCGAGGTTATTTTTACCTTCTGAATCAAATTCTTTCTGTGTAACAAGAGAACTGTTCAGTTCTGCACACATATATTGTATCTAGGATATACTGTGACATATTTAACATGTGTAGAACTGCTTGCCATCTGGGGAAGGGGGTGGAGGGAGGGAGGGGAAAAGTCGGAATAGAAGTGATTGCAAGGGATAATGTTGTAAAAAAAAAATTACCTAGGCATGGGTTCTGTCAATAAAAAGTTATAATTAAAAAAGAAAATAAAAGAAAACCAATTCAGAGCAACTATTCTAAGTGTTGTAAAAATTTTCCTCTTGATATCACTCAGAGTGTACAAAGAGTTCTCACAAAGATTATCTCATGTAATCCTTACGGCGGCAGTCCTATGAGATGAATAAAACATAGGTCAGTCAGTTCCAGAGCCAGAATTATTATACAGATCCTATGGCTCAGCTCTTCTCACTTTAAGGTCAATATTCTTTCTTCCTTTTACTTAGTAGGGCTAGGGTTAGTAGAATGACTAAATGCTATTCTTCTGTAATAATATTCATCTAAACTAAAACAGGTTTACATATATTCATATATATAATTTTATATTATTATGTCTCTACAATTATGCATGTTATATCTATATAGGGAACTTCTGGTAAGGAAGCTCCCTCCATCAATGCAGCTTGGTACATACCCTGCAAATAAATCTTAGCATATTGACTGGAGCACTAAGAGGTTACTTTTTGCTGAATATATGAAACAACTATAATATATTAAGCGTTACTCGAACCCCTGGTTTTTTGGCCAGCTCTATATCTACTAAGTCAGAGATTAAATCACCATTTGAATTCAAATATATTCACATATATGTATAGATATATTCATGAATGAATTATGTATTATTCAAATAACTATAATTATAGACGGACTAGATTTATTTCACAAACACATATACATATGTTGTTGTTTTTGTTGTTCAGACATTCAGTCATATCTGATTCTTTGTGGGCTATAGCACACTAGATCTTTCTATTCTGCACTGTCTCTTCAAGTTTGTCTAAATTCGTGTTCATTGTTTCTATGACATTATCTATCATTTCTTCTTCTGCCATTCCCTTTTGTCTTCAATCTTTCCTAACATCAGGTTCCTTCCCAATGAATACTATCTTCTCATTATATAGTCAAGATATTTAAGCTTCCAGTTTCAGTAATTGAGTTTCCAGAGAATAGTCTGATTTAATTTCTTTCAATATTGACTTATTTGATCTCCTTGATGTCCAAGGTACTCTCAAAATTCTTCTCCACTACCACAATTCAAAAGCACCCATTGTGCAGCACTCAAGCTTTCATTATAATCCAACTCTCACAGCCATACATTGCCATTAAAAAAAATCTCTGATGATACAAGCCTTTGTCAGTAAGGTGATATTTCTGCTTTTTAGTATGCTATCTAAATTTTCCATAGCTTTCCTTCCAAGAGGCAAATGTCTTTTAATTTCATAGTTAAGAGTTGCTGTCTGCAGTGATCTCTGAGTCCCCAAATATAAAATCTGACACTGTTTCCATTTCTTTTCAATTTGCCAGCAAATGATGGGACCTTAAAGTCAACTTTTACATTCTCTTCTTTCTCCTTTGTCAAGAGAATTCTTATATTTAAAAATACATACATACATATATATTATATACATACAATACCTTATATATAGTTCACAGAGATTATCTTTTGATATTCTGATAAAAAGAGATAATCAATGACTTCTGAGTACTCTCAATTATACATTAGATGAGAAAATTCTGTTGATAAATTTAAAATGTTGCTGGTCTATACATTATTCAATATCATCTTCTTCCCCCATACCATAGTTCAGAAAGTCTCCCCCTTTCCCCTTGAATAAACCTTGCAAGTATAATGCCTCTCATATTTGACTTGCCTTCAGAAACTATAGATAACTCTTACTTTATCTTTAAGAGCCAAGTGAAATTTTGAGAAAAAGTGGTTTCTGCTGGCAGTTGGAATTTGGTTGAAAAATGTCTTATTATGAGCTACTTCTCTCTATGTAGTCAGGGATAGTACATTGGGTTAATTTTAATTTGTGAGGTGCTTTGAGGTGAAGCCAAAGAGGAAGAAATCCAGGATGGGCTTCTTTCTTTTGGAGATGTCTTAAGTGTTACATTATGAAGAAAAATACTATAAAGAGAATTCTATGAAAATCTGCAAGAAACTGGCAAGTACAATGTATTTTGAAAATACTGCTATTTATGATGGTTAAGAAAAAGAGAAAAAGGAAAAAAGACATTTCTTTATTTTTAAGTGACCAGAATTAACCTTTATTTTAAGATACGTGAAAATTTGGAATAGATAGGTGTTATAGTTCAGTACCTGAGGGAAATCTGGCCTCAGACACTTACTAGGTTACCTGAGAAAATCACTTAACCCCAGTTGCCTCAAAAAAGAAGATAAAGAAAGAAATATGAAGATTCTTAAGATTCTTTAATCAATAAGTTGAGGGAACTGAATAGTGTTGGACTAAGATTGATAAGTGAAGAGTAGGCATATAATGTTATGAGAGTTTGTAGTGATTCTTCTTGTGATTTCTTCAAAAGTCAAAATATTATAAATAGTACCTGTGTCTTTGCTTTATAGTTTATTTAATTTGTTAATAAATTTCTATGAAAAAATACTCTTGGGAAAGGAGATTTTATAACATCATTTAATCAATAAACTTGAGTAGGAGCTTCAATTAATTAATGAATAGGAATAGTTGAAATTTTTATTATTTAATAAGAAACTATTCCATTACACCCCAGAAATACTTTAGACTTTGAAAATTAATACAGCAAAAAGTCAAGTAGCAAGGTTAACATATAAGTGATTGGGTCAACCCCCAACCCCATTTAATAACCTCCTTCATCGAGAAGGATAACAGTAGATTCATAGCCAGGCCTGAAGTCAGAAAAAATTGAATTCATATCCAGATTTATTAGCTATGTGAAAGTCACTTAACCCTATTTGCCTCAATTTCCTTATCTGTAAAATTAACTGGAGAAGGAAATGGCAAACCATTTCAACATGTCTGCCAAGAAAACCCCAAATAGGAGCATCCAGATTAGGAGCTGACTAGGATATTAAGAGATAAATGAACAACCATAACATGAGGAAGACAAGAATTTTACTGGAGCAGGACACAGGAGATTGGCTGGGAACTTCTTGATTCCTCTGTGATGGAGAGCAGTGGGCCTGGATACACACCTCACTAGTGTCATTAATTTCATCCAATACTTTGTATAGAAGGCCATATTGTTGAGAATAGGGCCATAGGAGAGGCTAACAGAAATCAAGAACAGTGTGACATTTTTAAAAGTTTAAGAGATAATTTCTTGATAATTAATCATTGTATTAATAATGCTAGCATTTTATTAATGAGAGAAGTCAGTAGTACTCAGGTTCCAAAGACTACTCTTGGCAGTGGGTTCACAGTTTATATGCCTTTGGAAGAGTGGGTGTTCCTGAGGATGGCAATCAGCTTTGATTAGTTAATAATTAGTGAGAGAATGAATATTACAATGAGAAGTGGACTCCAGTGAGAGGCTGGGAGAATGTCATCATGTTATTCTTGGACAAAAAGACTATCTCTATATTCAATACTCTCCCTCATTCCCCTAAGCTTTGGACAAATTAATCAAAGATATAAATCAAAGGTATAAAACCCAAACCTGAGTAGAACACAATGGGTACACCCACCTTGTAAAATTGGGTGAGGTTTGACCAAGATGGAGGTCAGTTGATTCAATCTTATTATCAGTAATATCTTTCCAAAAACTGAACTTTGAAATGAAGATTATCAAAAAGGAGGAACTCTGAATTTCCCCAAACTATTATTTAGAAATAATTTCTCTCAGCAGAAAGAGAATACCTGGGAGTTTGGGCCACAAAAGCTTTAGTGATCATTACAAAAAGCTATTATAAGTATTTTTCATTTTTCCCCCTTAGTGGTATCATGTTGCCATGTCTTCTTAGTTGTATGATATATAACTATTTAAATAGTTAAATCTTTTCCAAACATGTTTTCTTCTCAGGGATAGAATTTGGGTCAATTATTACTAAAAACAATTTACTCTAGTATGATGTTCTTAAATACTATGGTCACTTGAGAATTACTTTATGATGATCAGGGTAATGGTAGATAGGCTGCTAATCTTATACAACTGAATTGATATAATTCTATCTAGACAATGAAAACAAAAGGGAGACTTCTACTGCCTTCATACCATTTTGACCTGCCTTTTTTGTTATGCTACAGCAGAGATCAGTATAAAATCCATTGAGAATAAAAGTTAGTAAGAATTTCTCATAAAAATAACTTCTAGTCCACAGGCAATGAAATCACTACCTGGACTATATAAAACAAAGAATGTTAATAAACCAAAAGGCTCTAGAGACTTATGGAGCTTATCTTGATGAGACTCTTCTGAGATTTAACAATGTCATGGCTATTGTGAATGCAGAGATGCACATTATGAATCACAAGATGTTTATTTTTTTCACTTTTAAAATTGAAAAATCTACAGATACTCAAGTTATTTTCTACTGCTGATATAGACTTTTTCGAATAAAATTAGCAATTGCCTATTGAACATCTAGAATGAAAGATACTTTATAATATACATGTGCAAAAGGTAAGATAGAATCTTAGATTAAAAAAAAAAACAAAAGAAAAACAACATGTAATAACATTTAATCCTTTTAGCAACTCCAGTCCTCTTTTATGATTTACCATAAAACTTAAATTTGTGCCTTGGTTCTAACCATTCCAGTGGTGTGACCTTAGGTAAGTCACTTAATTTATCTGAGCCTCACCACAGCTCCTGGATAGGGAGTATCTTGCTTTATTATATCTGCATTCCCAATAGCTAGCAACCTACAAACCTACATGGTGTATATTAAGTGTCTAATAAATCATCATCTTCTTCTTCTTCTTCTTCTTCTTCTTCTTCTTCTTCTTCTTCTTCTTCTTCTTCTTCTTCTTCTTCTTCTTCTTCTTCTTGTCCTCTCTCCCTCTCTCTCCCTCTCTCTCTCTTTTTCTCTCTCTGTTTCATCAAATTGGAGTACTTCCCTCATACAGCTAAAAGATTAAATGAGAGAATGTACACAAAAATACTTTGCAAGATGTAACTGGACAAATTTAAGTAATTTTTTTATTACTGCAGTAATTTTTTATTACTCAATTGAGAGCTACTCCTTAGAGACTATAAGAATTATTTGAATTGTAAAACTGCAGAACTTTTCCCTTATATTCACTTCAACAAATATGTTCCATGTTTTGAGAGACACCAATAAATTGGATCATTAATACAAGGGGTGGCAAGGTGTGTTTTGGGAATATGATAGCAAGAGGTTATGGGTGAATTTGTGTGACTTCTCATTTTTTTCTACCAGCATTATGACCACAATGAATAATGCTGCAGCAATAGTCAGAACACTGGATTTTGTTTTAGTAGCACAGTGAAAAGAACATTGTACTGATTGATAGGAAACTGGGGTTCTAGTCACATCTTTGTGACTTTTGTGACTCACAAATCCCCCCTTTGGGTCTTACTTTTCTAATCTACAAATAAAGGAGTTGAATAGGGAATCTAGAATATGAGGGCTGTCCTTAAGTCTCAACCTTTTGTTTCATGAAAGAAAGAGAGATTTGTTTAGTGGATACTGGATTTGGAATCAGGAAAATCTGAGTTAAAAATCTAACTTTGACAAGTCCTAATAAGGCATGTCACTACTGGACTCAATCCATTTAACTTCTTAAAACCTATATTTCAATAAAAGATAATAATAATAATGTATAAAGTGCTTTATTCTTGGGGATGCCCAAGTAAGATAAGTTATGTAAAGTAGTATGCAAATATCAGATTTTTAAAAATAGATTAGGAAATCAAGGTCTATATAAGTTAAATAACTTGCCTAAATTCACAGATCTTATTAATAGGTAGAATTAGATCTAAAATATCAATTGACACCAATCTATCTACCCAACTAAATTTCACCTTTTCACACAATTTCACAATTTCTATTCAAACAGAAATTCCAATATTCCATCTTTAACCGTCTCATATTTTCACAAGTTGTTGTTCATGCCTGGAGTATACTCCCTCTACATCTGTTTTCATCTTCCTTCAGGACAATTCAAGTGAGGTCTTTTTTAGGGCACCTTTCTCCCTCTGCAAATTACTTTGTATTTCCTATCAATGTATATATTTTATCTTCTGAGAGAATGTAAAGGCAAGGACTATCTCATTTTTGACTTTACAATTCTAGCACTGTGCCTCTAACAATAAATATTGAATTCAATAAGTCTAATGAATGATTTTAAATGAATTTTTGCAAATAAAACATGCTTGTTTGTCAACTTGATTGAAATAAAAATAATGCTTCCAAAGCTTTAAAAATATCATGATTTAGACTATCAGCAAATCATAAAATAATCCCCTTTGTCATATGTATTTCTTATGTAGTCAAAATGAATTTGTGCCTTAATACTTCAATAAGCCTATGATCTCATCAGTATAGACATTCTGTCCAGTATGTAAAGCATATCCCACCAATGCTTTCTTTTTTGAAACTATTGTCTATGCCTTTCCATATATCCTCCATAGGCAACTCACTGAATATGCTCAAAGTCTTTCTCTGGACCTTTAAACATTATGTGGGTACCAGTATCCCATTCAAAGTCATTACCTGTTATTCCTTCTCAAACTAAGGCTGTTTTATTTCCAATTCTAGGAATACATTTACTGATTATATCTTATATATCACTGATTACCAAAAAATTCCCATTGATAATATGTTTATCATATTATCAACCTGTTTATGTCCATTATTTACCTCTACTATGTTCTTTGGTTCATTCCTAATTTTAATTCATTAGGAATTACAGTGTCCTATTATTTACATTTATATGGTATTTTTAAGATCACAATAATGTAAAAAATGTAAAATATGGGTTTGAATATCAGGTTGTAGCTTGAAAGTGGTACATAATTTGTCAGATGCTATCCTACCTGTTCTCTTCCCTTTACTCAATTCTAGACTCAGATCATTGTTTATCTGTAGAATCTGTTCCAATTATATGAACCAATGTATTAGCTCAATAGGTTCTCATCCAGCAATATATATTATTTATAAATAGGCATCTTCAGCTAGTCTGTTTTCTCTCAGTTTCACTTCATAGGCTTTGTGGTCTTCTCAGCCTTGGTGAATTATATACAATAACTAATGCAGATAGAAACATCTGCAGAAATTCCTTTTTGGGCTTTTCATCAGGTAGTCCCCATATGGTCAAACAACGTTTGCAAGCATAAACATATTTGTTTTATGCTTTGCTTAATAAAGATCAACATTATCTCTTGTTTTTTCAAATAAGGAATTGTGTATGATTATAACGTGTATATATATATATAACGTGTATTATATATATATATATATATATATATATATATATATATATATATATAACATTTTGTTGGAGGAAAATCTTTAAGATTTCATTTGGTCTATTGAATTCATTGTGTTTTCTTTTGGCAATCAAAAATTAAAAAACATAATAGGATCTTATATTTGCTTTCATTCAATTTAATAGCTAAAGATGAGATCTTCCAGAAAATAGTTTGAAAATCTTTGCCTTTTTTCCTTCTCATAGTTTTATCAAGGATACTCTGAATACCAATGTAAATCATTCTCATAAAAATTTCACATTCATTTCATTTTTCCCTCAGCACCATTCACTTCAAACCATTATCCCAGTATTCCATTACAGATTTACCTGCACCTTCCACTGTACCTTATGGCACAATTAACAGACTCCTTTTCGTATTTAATATCCCTTCTTCTATTTCAGGCCCTGATTGATACATGGTTTCCTTTTGATGACACATCATGCTACCTACTTTCCTCTCATGCCCTTTGACTCATTGATCATTCTGAAAGAGTCATATTTATTCCTCATTGTCACTTCCAGAATCTGTCTTCACCACCTTCCCTAATTCAGCTGTCCTTTTTAGAGGTTCACAATATTCAAATTTATCATCCAGTCTAAAGCTTCCTGACTGTTATATAACATCATTATTTATCAAGGAATTCAATGCTAGACTCCTAGTCTTACCCATATAACTTGGGCTCTTCAACAAGAGCCCCCTTAAACACTGTGACTTCTCAATTTACTCATATCCTATGACTTACTTTTCTAATCCACCTCAATAACACATATCAGTGATTACAACCTTGATCTTGCCATCACTAATAAGAATACTACTGCTTAGGTTATAAATCCTGAATTTTATCTGATCATAATTTTTGCTCATTATATATATATATATATATTTACCATGCATCTTCCAGAACCCATACTTATCCTTTAGGTGTTTCCACTATTATTGCCATGTTCTTGAAATTGAATTTAAAAATTAATATAGATTTTTGTTACTGTTATTCAGTCATGTCTGACTTTTTGTGACCCCATTTGGAGTTTTCTTGGCAAAGATACTGGACTACTTTGCGATTTCTTTCTCCAGCTTATTTTATAGATGAGGAAACATGAGGAAATTTGGCTCATAATTATACTGATTTGAATGTACCTTAAAACATAACTATTTTCTTTCTCTACATATTCCCCTTGATGAATCAGGTCAACTCTATACTATCTTTTGTCTTTGAATCTTATGTCCAATTTTGTCTTTATCAAACCCTAGATTTTCTTCATAGTATGCCTTTTTTGTTCTTAGTCATATATAACTGAACAGAACTAGTATATTTTCTAAAACACAGCTGATTGGGCCTTTTAAAAATGTGTGTTATTTAATCTAAACAAGTCCCACATTGCTTCAAGGTAAATATTTTATTCTTTATTAATTAATTCATTATCTTGCTCTCCATTATCCTGCCTGTTCCAAACCTTATCATCAGTCTTTAAGTCTCCAATAATAACCCATTTCCAAAATGTTTTAGTAGTAAAAGACTTTGTCTCATACTTTATAAGATCAAATAATGACCAAAGACAATTATGGAGAAATTTCAGCAAGATCCTTCATTCAACCCAATATTGAATACTTACTAAAGAAGGAAGTCGGGGAGGAGAGGGTAAGAGGATTCTGGAAAGATTGCAGAGTAGATTGGTAAAATGCAAGATCTCCAGAATTCCCCCACAAATCAAAAAAAATTTGTGTCTCAGGTCAAACATAGATTGGTGAAAAATTAAAAAGATCTGGGACTCAACAGGGGTCCTCCTGATACAACCTAACAAGAAGTGAAGAAAAACCTCAGGCCCACCGGATTAACCCGTGTGAAATGCAAACAACGGCTAACTGCAGAAACTACAATTGGGGATCCCTCAGGATGGCTGGGTATAGGGAGGCCTCAGCAGGAACTACAAATACTTTCACCTCCCAGACTGTTTGTGAAAAACAAAGACTGAGGAAGACTGAGGCAACCTTGACTAGTGTGGAATGCCAGGCCCAGATCTGCTGCTGAGATGCAGCCCTGGGCAAGAAGGAACCAGTCCTTAGTAAGTGCAGAAGCAGTGGGGCAGGGATGCTACTGGCTAGGGGCACTTGCAGGAGAGTGAGGCTTGGTTTGGATATCCTGGTCAGAGTGGAGAACTGAAGGGAAGCTTGAGGTACCATTACCTACCCTGTGATTAGAAATACTTATACTAATACATCTTATTTTTTTAAAAAATGAACTGGCAAAGAAGAAAGGACCCCACCATACACACTTACTATGGGAACAGAGAAGACTGGGGTTCAACTTCAGAGGAGCTCACTTGGTTAAAAAAAAAACTTCTTTCCCAAAAAGAAATGTGAAATGCCTCCCTGCCCAGAGAGAATTTATAGAAATTCAACAAAGAATTTTAAAATCAAATGAGAGACATTGAAGAAAAACTTTTAAAAATAAAAACAAACTAAAAACCATCCAAGAAAAAAATGAAAAAATAGTTATCCAATTAGAAAAGGAAATACAGAATCTCAAAGATGAAAATAATTCTTTGAAAATGATAATCAAGAGGTGAAGCCAGTGAAACTATGAGAGACCAAGACAAAACATATTATAAAGAATGAAAAAAAGTTGAACAGAATATGAAATAGCTTATAAGAAAAATGACAGATCTGGAGAATAGATAAAGAAGACAAAATATAATAATGTCATTGTCTGAAAGCTGTGATCTAAAAGAGAACCTTGGCACAACAATGCAGGGAATAATCCTAGAAAATTGTATTTGAGTGATAGAACATGAAGGGAAAGTAGAAGTAGAAAAAATCCACTGATCACCACCTCAAAGAGATCTGTTGTGGAAAAAACATAAAGAAATATTATTTCCAAATTTCAAAATTCCCAGATCAAAGAGAAAATTTTGCAAGAAACAAGGAAAAAAAAATTCAAATACAGTGGAGATACAATTAGAATTGTACAGGATTTCTCAGCAGTTACAATAAAGGGTCACAAGTCCTGGAATCATATCTACCAACAATCAAAAGAACTACACCTAAGGCCCAAAATACAATATCTGATAAAATTATCTATAGTTTTGAATGAGAAAAAAAATGGACATTCAACAAACTTTCAGATTTTCAGGACTTTCTATCAACCAAACCTGAACTTAACAGAAATTTAACATATAAGAGTCAATATCAAAGATCAGTTTAAAGGAACTCAACATGTAGAAATTGTTTGTCATGGGGAATATATATATATATATATATGTAATTAAGAGGCTCAGGGGTCCCCAATTGTAGTTTCTGCAGAGTTAGCCTGGAGTTGTTTGCATTTCACACAGGTTAATCCAGTGGGCCTGAGGTCTTTCTTCACTTCTTGTTAGGTTGTATCAGGAGGACCCCTGTTGGGTCCCAAATCTTTTTAATTTTTCACCAATCAGAAAGGAATAGGAAAAATTCACCTTTTACCTATTGGAGAAAATATCCAAAATTCAATCTCTTCAGAACATCATTAGCAAAATTTGGATCTTTCAGCTCAAAGAGAAAATATTGGAAATAGTCAGAATGATGTTACATACCAAGGAATTACTGTTATTATCCCTTAATACTACAGAGCTATTATTATGAGTGAGAGGAAATATATTAACTTATAACAAGAATAATTTCCTACAAAAGTAATCATATTCTTGAAAGGGGGAAAATAGATTTGTTAAGAGAATAGAAGATTTTCAATGATTCCTGAAGAAAAAATCAGAACCAAATAACAGCTTTGAAATGCAAACATAGAGTTCAAGAGAAAACTAGAAAGGTAAATACATTTGAGCACTTGGAAGAAGCTGTAGGATGATGAAGTGCTTACATTCTAATAAGGAAAGGAAAAACAAGTAATACCTCAGAATTGTAATATATTTAAAGGTCATAGGGGAATTTTAAATTGACAAATAACAGATGGTCTTGTAGTTTTGTTCGGTTTTGGCAGTCGTATGAGAAGAAAGAAAAGTGAGATAAAAGTGAACATTCTGAGGAAGAAAGAAGGAAAAGGGGATGCTTATATGTAACTTATATAATAAGGATGAATAAAAAGAACAGTATATAAACAATGGTGATGGGAAAACTGTCATCATATGAATTTTTCACCTGAACTGGAGAAAGGATGATACATATACATATACATAAATATATTTATATATATATATATATATATATATATATATATATATACACACACACCATCTCATATACATACTTGATGAAAAGTACATTTAACTCCAAGGAAATAAGTAGAAACAGAAAGAGAAAAAGAGGGGGAGAGAGACAGAGATAGAGATAGAGAGAGACAGAGAGAATTAGAGAAAGAGACAGAGAGACAAAGATTGACAGACAGAGAAAAGGGGGAGAGGGAAAAGGAGAGGGAGGAGAGAGAGAGAATTAACCCAAGAAATAAAGAAGGATCAGTGAGGAATAAATTATAAACATAATTATAAACAAAACAAGTTTCATAGTTGGCAGGTAGATTGTGAAAAGAACATTAAAAGTAAAGGAAAAGTAAGAACTTGCGGTTGAGACTGGACAAAGAAAAGAGAAAAACAGACAAGGGGCCAAAAAGATTACCTGAATTATAGTTCACTAGTCTTTTTTTATTATTAAAGCTTTTTATTTACAAAACATATGCATGGGCAATTTTTCAACACTGACCTTTGCAAATCCTCTTGTTTCAAATTTTCCCCTCCTTTCCCCCACCACCTCCCCTAGATGGCAGGTAGTCCCATACATGTTAAATATGATATATATATATATATATATATATATATAAAATCCAATATATGTATATATATATTTATACAGTTATCTTGCAGAACAAGAAAAATCAGATCAAGAAGGAAGGAAAAAAAACTGAGAAAGAAAACAAAATGCAAGCAAACAACAACAGAAAGGGTGAGAATGCTATTTTGTGGCCCATAGTCAATTCCCATAGTCCTCTCTCTGGGTGTACATGGCTCTCTTCATCACTGAACAAGTGGCACTGGTTTGAATAATTTCATTGTTGAAGAGAGGCATGACCATCAGAATTGATAATTGTATAGTCTTGTTGTTGCCGTGTATAATGAGCTCCTGGTTCTGCTCATTTCACTTAGCATCAGTTCATGTAAGTCTCTCCAGGCCTGTTGGAAATCATCCTGGTGTTTGTTTCTTACAGAACAATAATATTCCATAACATTCATGTACCACAACTTATTCAGCCATTCTCCAATTGATGGACATCCATTCAGTTTCCAGTTTCTTGTCACTACAAAAAAGGCTGCCACAAACATTTTTGCACATGTGGTTCCCTTTCCCTCTTTTAAGATCTCTTTGGGGTATAATCCCAATAGAAATACTGCTGGATCAAAGGGTATGCACAGTTTGATAACTTTTTGAGCATAGTTCCAAATAGCTTTCCTGAATGTTGGATCCATTCACAGTTCCACAAATAATGTATGAGTGTCTCACTTTTCACACATCCCCTCCAATATTCGTCATTACATTTTCCTGTCATCTTAGCCAATCTGACAGGTGTGTAGTGATATCTCAGAGCTGTCTTGATTTGCATTTCTCTGATCAATAGTGATTTGGATCATATTTTCATGTGGCTACAAATACTTTGAATTTCTTCATCTGAAAATTGTCACCATTTATCAATTGGAGAATGGCCTGAACTCTTAAAAATTTGAATCAATTCTCTATATGTTTTAGAAATGAGGCCTTTATCAGAACCTTTGAATGTAAAAATGTTTTTCCAGTTTATTGATTTCCTTCTAATCTTGTCTGCATTAGTTTTGTTTGTACAAAGGCTTTTTAATTTGATATAATCAAAATAATCTATTTTGTGATCAATAATGTTCTCTAGTTCATTTTTGGTCACAAATTCCTCCCTCCTCCACAGATCTGAGAGGTAAATTATCCTATGTTCTTCTAATTTGTTTATAATATCATTCTTTAAGTCTAGATCATGAACCCAATTAGACCTTATCTTAGTACATGGTATTAGGGGTGGGTTGATGCCTAGTTTCTGTCATACTAGTTTCCAATTTTCCCAGCAATTTTTGTCAAATAGTGAAATCTTATAGCAAAAGCTGGGATCTTTGGGTTTATCAAATACTAGATTGCTATAGTCATTGATTATTTTATCTTGTAAACCTAACCTATTTCATTGATCAACTACTCTTTTTCTTAGCCAGTACCAAATAATTTTGATGACCACTACTTTATAATATAGTTTTTAGATCTGGTACAGCTAGTCCACTTTCATTTGCATTTTTCATTAATTCCCTTGAAATTCTTGACATTTTTTTCTTTCAGATGAATTTTATTTTTATTTTTTCTAGGTCACTAAAATAGTTTCTTGAGAGTGTGATTGGTATAACACTAAATGAATAGATTAGTTTAGGTGTATTGTCATCTTGATTATATTCGCTCAACCTATCCAAGAACACTTGATATTTTTCCAGTTGCTTTGATCTAATTTTATTTGCGTGGAAAATGTTTTGTAGTTTTGCTCATATAGTTCCTGACCCTCCCTTGGCAGATAGATTTCCAAATATTTTATCCTATTGACAGTTATTTCAAATGGAATTTCTTTTTGTATCTCTTGCTGTTGGATTTTGTTAGTGATATTTAAGAATGCTGATAATTTATATGGATTATTTTGTATCCTGCAACTTTGCTAAAGTTGTAGATTACTTCTAATAATTTCTAGTTGATTCTCTAGGGTTTTGTAAGTATACAATCATATCATCTACAAAGAGTAATAATTTGGTTTCCTCATTACCTACTCAAATTCCCTTAATGTCTTTTTCTTCTCTTATTGCTAAAACAAGCATTTGTAATACAATATTAAATAGTAATGGTGATAGTGGGCAACCTTGTTTCACCTCTGATCTTACTGGGAATGGTTCCAATTTATCCCCATTACATATGATGCTTGCTGATGGTTTTAAATAGATGCTACTGACTATTTTAAGGAAAAGTCCATTTATTCTTATGCTCTCTAGCATTTCTAATAGGGTGTTAGATTTTATCAAATGCTTTTTCTGTATCGAGATAATCATATGGTTTTTGTTAATTTGGTTATTGATACAGTCAATTATGCTAATAGTTTTCCTAATATTGAACCAGCTCTGCCTTCCTGGTATAAATCCTACTTTGTTGCGGTGTATTATCCTAAGAATGATTTTTTGAAATCTCTTTGCTAATATTTTATATAATATTTTTGCACCAATTTGATTCATGAGGGATATTGGTCTATAATTTTCTTTCTCTAATTTTGTCCTACTTTGTTTAGGTAGCAGTACCATGTCTGTGTCATAAAAGGAATTTGGTAGGACTCTTTCATTCCCTATTTTTTCAAATAGCTTATATAGTATTGGAGATAATTGCTCTTTAAATGTTTGGTAGAATTCACATGTAAATCCATCTGTCCTGGGGATTTTTTCTTAGGGAGTTGATTAATAGCTTATTCTATTTCTTTTTCTAAAATGGTATTATTTAAGTAATTTATTTCCTTTTCTGTTAATCTGAGCAGTCTATATTTTTATAGATATTCCTTCATTTCACTTAGGTTGTTAAATTTGTTGGCATAAAATTGGGCACAGTAACTCCTAATCATTGCTTTAATTTTGTCTTTATTGATAGAAAGTTCTCCCTTTTTATTTTTGAGACTAAAATTAGATTTCCCTCTTTCCTTTTTCTAATCAAATTAATTAAAGGTTTATCTATTTTGTTGAGTTTTTTTTATAAAAACCAACTCTTAGTTTTATTTATTAATTCAATAGTTTTTTACTTTCAATTTAATTGAGCTCTCCTATTATTTTTAGAATTTCAAATTAGGTATTTGATTGGAGGGTTTTAATTTGTTCTTTTTCTAGCTTTTTTAGTTGCAAGCCCAATTCATTGATCTTCTTGTTCTCTATTTTATGCAAGTAAGCATCTAGAGATAAAACATTTCCCCCTATTACTACTTTGGCTGCATCCCACAAATTTTGGTTTATTGTCTCATTATTGTCATTTTCTTGGATGAAATTTTGATTGTGTCTATGATTTGCTGTTTCACCCATTCATTCTTTAGAATGAGATTATTTGGTTTCCAATTACTTTTTGGTTAATTTTCCCCTGGCCTTTTATTGAATATAATTTTTATGACATCATGATCTGAAAAAAAATGCATTTACTATTTCTGCTTTTCTGTATTTGATTTTGAGGTCTTTATATGCTAATATATGGTTGATTTTTATATAGATTCCATGAACTACCGAAAAGAAAGTTTACTCCTGTCTGTCTCCATTCAATTTTCTTCAAAGATCTATCATACCTAACTTTTCTAGTATCCTATTTACCTCTTTAACTTCTTTGTTATTTATTTTGTGGTTTGTTTTATCTAGTTCTGCAAGTTTCAGATCTCCCACTATTATAGTTTTGCTATAACTCTCTTAACTTCTCCTTTAGGAATTTAGATGCTACACCACTTGATGCATATATGTTTAATATTGATATTATTTCATTATCTATGGTACCCTTTAGCAAGATATAGCTTCCTTCTTTATCTCTTTTAATTATATAAATTTTTGCTTTTGTTTGATCTGACATAAGGATGGCTACCCCTGCTTTTTTTTTTTTTTTTTTTTTTTACTTTACCTGAAACATAAGAGATTCTGCTCCAGACTTTTACCTTTGTTCTGTATGTATTACTCTGTTTTAAATGTGTTTCTTGTAAACAACATATTGTGGGCTTTTGGCTTTTAATCCAGTCTGCTATCCACTTAAGTTTTATGGGCAAGTTCACCCCATTCACATTTACAGTTAAAACTACTAATTCTGTATTGCCTGCCATCTTATTAACCCCACATTATACTTTTCTCTTTACTTTTCCCCTTTCCCTCCTCCTCAATATTTTACTTATATATACTACTTGCCTCAAGCAGTCCTCCCCCTTAAAGACCCTTCCCCTTTCTTATACCTTTCTCCTACTGTTTCTGTTTTCCCATCTATTTAACCTACACCTTCCCTTTTCCCCTTTCTCCTCCCACTTTTTTATAATGAGAGAAATTTCTCAGGGAAACCAAATATGTCTAATATTCGTTCTTTAACCCGAATCTGATGAGAGTAAGATTCACATAATGTTCATTACCCTCCCTTCTTTCCCTCAATTATATTAGGTTTTCTTTGCCTCTTCCTGAGGTGTAATTTCTCTCATTTTACCTCCACTTTCCCCTTTTTTCTAGTATATTCCTCTTTCCACCTCGTTTTTTTTATATATTATAACAGTAAAATCAGATTATACATGCACTCTCTATGTATACCCATAACAGAAATACAGTTCTCCATAATTTTCTTTTTACCTTTTTATGCTTCTCTTTAATTCTATATCTAGAGGTCAATTTTTTTTTATCTCTGGTCTTTTCATCAAAAATAAAAGGAATTCACCTGTTTCATTGAATGTTCATCTTCTTCCCTGAAAGAAAATGCTCAGTTTAGTAAGGTAATTTTTTCTTGGCTGTATTCCAAGTTCCTTCACCTTTTGGAATCAGATTCCAGGCCCTTTGATCCTTTAAAGTGAAACTGCTAGCTCGTGGGTAATCCTTATTGTGGCTCCTTGGTATTTGAATTGTTTCTTTCTGGCTGCTTGTAATAGTTTTTGGTCTGATAGTTCTGAAATTTAGTCACAATATTCTTTGGGGTTTTAATTTTGGCATCTCTTTCAGGAAGTGTTTGGTGAATTCTTTCAAGGATTATTTTACCTTCTGATTCTATGATATCCAGGCAGTTCTCTGGTTATTTCCTGAAAAATAGTGTCTAGGCTCTTTTTTTTCAATATAGTTTTCAGGGAATCTAATAATCTTTAGATCGTCTCTCCTAGATCTATTTTCCAAGCCAGTTGTTTTCCCAATTAGATATTTTACATTTTTTTCTATTTATTTATTTTTTTTTTAGTTTTGCTTGACTGATTCTTGTTGTCTCATTGAGTCATTCATTTCCATTTGTTCAGTTCCGAATTTTAGTGAATTATTTTCTTCATTTAATTTTTAAACTTCTTTTTATGTGTTTAATTGAATTTTTAAATGAGTTGTTTTGTTCTATAGAATTTTTTCCATTTCACAAATTCTTTTTTTTAAGGAGTTATTTTCTTTTTCTTTTTCACAAACTGTTTTGCTGCAAGTTGTTTTCTTTTCCCATTTGATAAAATCTATCTTTTAATGAGTTATATGCCTTTTTCCTTCTTGCAAAGTTATCATTTCCTTTCCCCATTTTCCCTCTAGCTGTCTTTTAAGATCCTTTTAAAATTTCTTCTAAGAGAGCCTTGTATGATGGGCACCAGTTAATTTCACTTTTTGGAGCTTCATCTGGAGATGATCTTTTAAAGTCTTCAGGGTTTGAAATCTGTTCTTCTCTTTCACCCTAAAAAAACTATTGTCAGAGTTCTCTTTGCTTTTTCACTCTTTTTTTTTTAAAGTTAAGGTCTGCTTTTAGGGCAGGGGAGGTTTTTCAAACTTCCTCTACAAGCAGCGGATTTGTCTATAAGTGTCCATGGCTGCCCCGGATCAGTGCTGATTCACTCCAGGTTCTGGGTGGGCATGGCCAGGTCGCATGAGGTTCTGGCATTTCCAGGTTCACTATTTACCTTTTGTGTTTGTGTTGGATATTTTATAACTTCTCTGCTGATTTTCTGGCTATCAGCCAAGGCAGAGTAGCCAACACTGTGGTAGAGTCCTCCCCATAAATTCTCTGCCATATGGAGTCTTCACCACCTCACAGAGGCCACATCACCCTGGGACTTGTTGTGTGCTTTCTAGAACCTCCAAGTTGGGATGTCAAAATATATCATCTTAGTGGAGGAGTGATAAAGCAAGACCCACAAGGATGGTGGTAATATGGAGTCCATTTATATAACCAAACTCTTATATAACCAAAGCAACACTACAAATGTGCTAAGTATATACTGAGTATGCTCTTTGCTACAAAAAATCACTCTGCTTCAATCACAACACAGGTTGTCACCACCTGCTGACTTCTCAGGAAGCCCAAGAGCCCTTAGGGGAGATGGGGAGCCAACCAGACATTGTCAACATGTTCCTTTTGGGCCAAAGGTCTTATACCTCACCCAAAGTTCCCCCATTGTCTGTGATCCTGTACAGTGACTCTGCACTGACTGCACTGGCATCTGTGCTCAGCTGTTTGTGTTTGGCTGTCTCCCTCCCAGTTGCAATTGAAACAAACCTTTTCTGGTGATTTTTGAGATTATCTTCTGCTGGTCATTTGTTGCAGTCTTAATATTTGTGGCTTCTGCTGGTTCAGACCTACGTCAGAGGCTGGATTTGCTAATTGGTCTGAGGGTTGTAGGCAAAGGTCAGAGAGAAACATGTGTCCTCTCTGCCATCTTGACTCTGCTTCCAGAAGTCCTATATGTCACTAGTCTTAAACTTTTCCATGTTCTTTATTGTAAAGAATGGGATAGGTACTAAGCTGGTGGGTAAGAGGGGAAAGGCACAATAAGATATAATAGAGGAAAATATACAGTTAATCATAATCATGAACATGAATTTGATGAACTCATGCATAAAACAGCAGAGGATAGCAGAATTGTTTAGAAAGCATAATCCAAACACATGCTTTTTTGTAGATTCACACAATTAAAATAAAAAGGGTTGAAGTAAAATTGATTTCAGATTAGCTCAAAAATGAAGAAGTAGCAACCATGAACTCAGGATAGCAAAAAACAAAAACAAAAACAAAAAAATTTTAAAATGAAAAGAAAAAATAAGTGGAATTGAGAGAACAATTTATAGACTACACCAATATTGTCAAGAAAAACTATTTTTTTTCTTTTTTTTTTATTTAATAGCCTTTTATTTACAGGATATATGTATGGGTAACTTTACAGCATTAACAATTGCCAAACCTCTTGTTCCAATTTTTCACCTCTTACCCCCCACCCTCTCCCCCAGATGGCAGGATGACCTGTAGATGTTAAGTACATTAAAATATAAATTAGATACACAATAAGTATACATGACCAAAACGTTATTTTGCTGTACAAAAAGAATCAGAGTCTGAAATATTGTACAATTAGCTTGTGAAGGAAATAAAAAATGCAGGTGGGCATAAATATAGGGATTGGGAATTCAATGTAATGGTTTTTAGTCATCTCCCAGAGTTCTTTTTCTGGGTATAGCTAGTTCAGTTCATTACTGCTCCATTAGAAATGATTTGGTTGATCTCGTTGCTGAGGATGGCCAGGTTCATCAGAACTGGTCATCATATAGTATTGTTGTTGAAGTATATAATGATCTCCTGGTCCTGCTCATTTCACTCAGCATCAGTTCGTGTAAGTCTCTCCAGGCCTTTCTGAAATCATCCTGTTGGTCATTTTCTTACAGAACAGTAATATTCCATAATATTCATATACCACAATTTATTCAGCCATTCTCCAACTGATGGACATCCATTCAGTTTCCAGTTTCTAGCTACTACAAAAAGGGCTGCCACAAACATTCGTGCACATACAGGTCCCTTTACCTTCTTTATAATCTCTTTGGGATATAATCCCAGTAGTAACACTTCTGGATCAAAGGGTATGGACAGTTTGATAACTTTTTGAGCATATTCCAAACTACTCTCCAAAATGGTTGGATTCGTTCACAACTCCACCAACAATGCATCAATGTCCCAGTTTTCCCGCATCCCCTCCAACAATCATCATTATTTTTTCTTGTCATCTTAGCCAATCTGACAGGTGTGTAGTGGTATCTTAGAGTTGTCTTAATAAGAAAAACTATTTTGAAAGCTGTTCAATGAAGTAAGTCACAAAATTATGAAGGAATAGTGATGGAGCAGGTTATCCATCTCCTACTTTAATGTGAAGCACTAAATAACCTGAGTATACCATGAGAATCTCTTAGTATTATTTAAAAGCACCTTTATTGACCTTAAAATTAAGGTCAAGATTCAGGACATGGTTTATGTGTTTATGTGAATCTTGTCTTTTGTGACTTCATCTGTATTGATAACAATAAAATAAGTCTGAAAATAAAAAAAAAATCAGTAGATAGATAAGCTTCTTTATACTAAGGATGGGGAGGTATATAAGGAGGCAGAGGGTAAGGCTCAGTTGATTTAGGGAAACCAGGATTTTTAAAAAAATGCAGTAAAAGCTTTGTAACTGGACAAGCATAAGTGCATTGTGAGTATAGGGGTTGGTTAGAGAACAGTGCTGATTTAACATTTTGACATTCTATGCTATTAATTCCTACAGTTTTAACTTGTCAATTTTTTTTTGTCATATGACTTCAGCTGAAATTGTCCTGTAATTGGCATATAATTTCTCTAGAGGGGAGATTTTGAGAGCTAATTAAGTCTGAGGGATATGTATATGTTGCCATTTTATTGTTTCTATCATCTGGAAATTCCAACTCCCTTTTATTTTGAATCAGAAACATTCTTTTCTATTATGATAAGAATTCTTGCTAACCATTAAATGATAAAAGTACAATTTGGTTTCTCTCCCTCCCCTCTCCAACTTGCCTCTTCCTCTTCTCTTACTCTTTGTAGTTAGGTAGAGAACGAACATACATTATTTTATGCTGAGCTATGTCAGAACCAGCTCAACCATGATTACTGTGGTCCATTTCATAAGTATCATATGTGGTTCTTTTTGTAAAAAAAAAAAAGTATTTTAAATTCATGGAACAAAACAAGCATTTCTATAACACAATACAATAACAAAGATTATTGCACAGGAAGCTGCAAATCTATCATATACAATGTGCAATTCCCTCCAGATATACAACAAAGTTATTGTCTAAATTTATTTTTGCTTTCTTCCCTCCCACTCTAGAGATTCATGTCTATTATTAGAGACAAATCATGTGTGTATAAACATATTGTATACATATTTTATTTATTATATCTTTCTCTAGTTGCAAATAATATTTTTCTTCATATGTCCTTTATTTTTTATTTGTATATTTATAATATTCAAAATGACTCAGTCAAAGTGGTTCTTAAAACAATATTGCTGTTTCCATATACAATTTTTCTTGGTTTGATTTACTTTGGTTTTCATGCAAGTCTTTCCCTGCCTTTCTAAGATCATTGAGCTCTTGATATTTGTCTCACAGTAAATATAATGATATGCTTATGATTTCAAATCTTTGTAACTTTTCTTTTAAAATGTGGGCAAATTCACCTGCCAGAGAATGTATATATGCCTATCCATTTGTTATTTCCTTCTAGTCCAACATGTGGATGTAAAAGGAATCACTAAACAAAAAACTCTGGGTGAATTTTAACATCTTTTTGAATTTATAGGATTTTGTAGAGTCTGGACACTAGTTCAGGAGGATTGAGTCAAATTGGAATTCAGATCACAAACAAACTTGTTGCCAACTTTGTTCGTTTTATCATGTTTGAGTTTATGGTCCACAAGCGTAAGAAATGAGGCAATGTGGCTCTGAGAAAAAAAATCTCAGGGTATACAGTGAAGGCCATGAAAGAAAATTTTTATCTCTTGGAAAATGGGACTAATGTTATAATGGCTTTATGCTTAAATCATACTCTCTCCTGATTTCTCTCCTTGGTCCACTCAACCCATCATAACACTCAGAATCTCTTGTTTATAGATTTGGGATTGAAGCTAAAAGGTAATATCTTTTTTTCCACATCAATCATTACTTGAGAATCTATTCTGGCTTACAAAAAAAAAAAAAAAAAAACTCGTAAAAAACATCATTGATACACATAAGAGATAGGACTTTTCTCATATAAAAAAAGAATACTTTCAAATCCTCCTTTACATTCCTGGTACCCCAAGATGGTATGACACCACAGGCAGATATTCAGACATAATCACTAGAGGTTAACTTTGAGATCCAAATTAAAAAATCCCTCCTTCCCAGCACACACTATCTCTAGCCCTCCTGAAGCCTCTCTCAGGTATAATAATATCTTTCAATAAATCTCATTCAAATAGGTAATATTCAAATCTCTTATGGTCAGGCTCTCCAAAATACAAAGCAACAGCACCCCTAAGGGATCTAGCTGGTTTCCTCAGGCTTAATTTATTGTTTTTTCCTTATAGAAGACCTCATACTAGCCCTATGGTAAGACAACAAGTAACCAATATATTCTGTAAAGGCAACAGAACAACAACAAACTTCTATGGTCTGGGGTCTTGCTTATTCTCAGTTCTTTTTTATAGTAGCTTTTTATTTTTCAAAATACATTCAAAGATAATTCTCAATATTCACCCTTGCAAAATCCCATGTTCTATATTTTTCTCCCTCCCCTATATAGCAAACAACCTAATACAGATTATAAATGTGTAATTCTTCTAAACATATATCTATATCTATCATGCTGCACAAGAAAAATCAGATCAAAAAGGGAAAAAATGAGAGAGGAAAAAACAAGCAACCAACCAACAGCAACAAAAAAGGTGAAAATACTAATTTGTAATCCACATTCAGTCCCCATATTCCTCTCTCTGGATGCAGATGGCTCTCTCCATCAAAAATCTATTGGAATTGGCCTTAATCACCCCATTGTTGAAAAGAGCCATGTCTATCACCTTATTCTTAACTCTTAAGTTCTATTCCTTCTCCTCTATAAATAAATTGGCAAAAGAAAAGAAAGAGAGGAAAAAAAAAAAAACACCAAGCTCTGGGAGTAAGATATTCCACCTTCCCTTACTAATATACATATGTATGCATATGCATATGTGTACAAATGTGATGTGCACTGTGTTTTCAGGTCATGAAAATATATTGAAGTATACATATATACACTTGTCATATATCATTAAGGGGTACTTGCTACATAATATATAAAAATAATATATAAACACTGTGTATATATATATATGCATTGTATATATGTTCATACAACTTTATATGTATATACAATTCACATGAATATATATATGCATTGTAATATATATACATATATATGCTTGTACAAATTTACATATGTACATATTTGCTCATCTATATCTGTATGGATATTATATTCATATGAAGAGATATTATATATATCATATATCATATACAAGATTCCCTAAAAGCCATTTTGCACCTTTAAATTCTAATTTAAATAGCTTTAAACTACATTAAACTTTTGGGAAACCCTTTATAAAGGGTAAGTGACATTGCAAATTCATTCCACAGCATGTTAATAATGAACATTCATGCTATTGGTAGCTATTGTAATTCACAGTTAAAGTTTCAGTTATCACTAACTAGCTGTTGAGCCTAAGAAAGTTGGATGGAATTTTTGTGTACTTTTTAAAGAAAAAATTTTGCCAAGGTGTCTCAAGTTATTTGAAGAATGATTCAGTTCTGCAATGTACATTGAGTGAAAGAAGCAACTTAAGCACAGGATGTAAATATAAGACTTTATCTTCCCATCTTTCTAAAGCCTATGTTTTAGACTCAGAATTATGGTCTTTCCTAAAAGATTGTTTTGACTTACTAATATATAGTCAATTTTACAATAGCAGTGCTTTTGCTTGCAAGTAAGGGAATGAATCAATAATGAATGCTCTTTGTAACCTCCATTCTTACTTATTTATATTCTATAATATTCCTGACAAAACCAATTATCCTGGAAAGTTACCAAAATTAGTTTATTCCTTACTCAGTATTAATGCTATTCTTAATGAAGTAAGTAGGTGGCAATGCATTTTCTCAAAAGAAAAATTTCTTATACAACACATGATTCTTATGTTTTCCACATACATTTTCTTTCCACCTTTTAGTTTTAGAGAGAACAAATTGAGAAAGAAAACTATTAGAGATTATTTAATGCAGTTTTTTTATCCATTACATATGTTTAATAAAGAATCAATGTTTTGTTGTCATTGACGAAAGATAGTAAGGTGTCCTTTTTAAGAATTAAAGTTTTTGAGATGATGAGCTAATACCCTTTGGAGTCTACCTTGAACCTTTGAGGATGGAGGAATTTATTCTGAATAAAGTTCCTGTAGTATTTTTTGGACCTCTTCTCTCCAGGTATGATCCTTTTTGCAGAATTGAGTATGAGAACTTTTGTCTTTTAATGAAAGAGTCCAAGAGACTAAAAATAATTTCATACTCAAAAGACACTCTTATAGTGCAGTTACAAGTATTTTGATAGGTGTTGCACTATGGATAAGAGAGTGATATTGTTGAAGGAATTCTGGATTTGAAGTCAAAGCACCTGGATTCCAATACCACATGTTTCCTTCAAGGTTTATCTCAAATGCTACCTCTTTTAAGAGGCCTTTCTTAAATCCCCTAGTTCTTAATGTGTAAGAGTGAACATATCCCAGTGGAATGTTAACAAAAAGGCTAATTGAGAATAGTCAGGTCACTGGATTTTGGGGCTTTTTACTAAGTTAGTTCACAAGCATTTATTAAGCTTCAACTATTTGCTAGGCACCATGATGAGATATGCAGATACAAAAGCGAAAATACTGTCCCTTCCTTTAAGGAGTTCACAAACTCAAGAGAGAGCAACATATAAATAATTATGCACACACAAGATACATGCAGAGTAGATGGAAAGTATTCTCTGAGGAAATTACACTAAAAGTTGTCCAGTCAGGAAAATAAAGGCTTCCTGCAGATAACGAAATTTAAACTGAGTTTTAAAGGAAGATAGGGAAGATAAGTGGTGAAGATGGTCAGAACATTCTAGGAACATAAGACATCTAATACAAAGATATTGAGATGGAAATGGAGTACCATTTTTTAAAATGTTACATTTTTTAAAAAATATTTTTATTTTTAAATGTTTAATAATAGCTTCCCGCCCCCCAAATACACACAAAGATAGTTTTCAGTATTCATCCTTGCAAAACCTTGTGTTGCAAATTTTTCTCCCTCCCTTTTCCCAAACTCTCTGCCCTGGACATCAAGAAATCCAATAAAAGTTTAATATGTACAATTCTTCTAAACATATTTTCACATTTATCATGCCACACAAGAAAAATCAGATCAAAAAAGAGGAAAAAATGAGAAAGAAAAATACAAGCAAGCAGACAACAACAAAAAGGTGAAAATACTACGTTGTAATCTATATTCAATGCCTATGGCCCTTTTTCTCAATGCAGATGCCTCTTTCCATCACAAATCTATTCTGAATCACCTCATTGTTGAAAAGAATCAAGTTCATCAAAGCTGATCATCACACAGTCTTCTTGTTGCTGTGTACAATGTTCTTTTGGTTCTACTCACTTCACTTAGCATCAGTTCATGTAAGTCTCTCCAGGACTTTCTTTAATCATCCCACTGATTGTTTCTTACAGAACAATAATATTCCATTACATTCATATACCATCAGCCATTCTCCAACTGGGGGACATCCACTCAGTTTTCAGTTCTTTGCCACCAAAAAAAAAAAGGGCTGCTACAAATATTTTTGGACATGGCAGGTCCTTTTTCCTTTTTAATGGTCTTTTTGGGATATAGGCCTAATAAAGAAAGACATAGCTGGATCAAAGAGTGTGCAGAGGGCATAGTATGAAGTATTATTTATAAGAAAAAGCAAGTAGATCATAGAGTCTAAGTAAGGTATAAAAAGAGTATAAATATAAGAAAGTACCAGGCTATGAAGGGCTTTAAATGCCAAAAGGAAGATTTTACATTGGATCCTGGACGTAATAAGGAATCACTGGAATCTATTATATAGAAGGATGATATGGTCTTTCTTCAGGAAAATCACTTTGAAAGTTGAGTGGAAAATGGATTCTTTTGGGGAGAGACCTGAGTCAAGGAGATCTGGAATATGTGAGAGAACATTTGAACTTGTACTAGGATGTTGGTTACATTGGTGAAGAGAAGGTGACTTCTGGAATAGATGTTTTAAAAGCAAAAATAACAAAATTTGACATTAAATTGGATTTGTAGGGTATATAAGAATGTGATATTTAGGATAAAACTATGATTGGGAGCTTCATATCTATTGGGGACTCTCCTGATTACTACAGTTACACTTTAATCAGGACTTAAATATCAGCATATATCTATATATTCATCGATACAAATATATATATATATATATATATATATGTATGTAATCATGTTATATAGCTTTGTGCATATATGTATACAAGTACATGCTGTATGAATATGTACATGTATGTATATAAGTGTATATGTATGTGTACATTATGTATGTATATATGTATGCATGTACATATATGTATATCCTGTTCATGAGAGCAAAACTTCTTATACTAAGGGTTATGACCCCATATTGGGGTTGCATAACTGAATGTGGGGGTCATGAAATATTTGGCAACAGTAAAACATATCAAATATTCCAACAAGATTTAATTTTTATGTAAAAATAAACAAACACACCCATCCAATAGTATGCAAATTTGCTTTCATCTTTAATAAATGGTAAATTTATATGCATATCAAATTTTAAAATAAATTTCTTTATGATTTATTATAGTAAATGTTTTATTTTTATACCTGTTTTATATACCTGGAGTTGTGTAAAAATTTCTCAGGTAAAAATGGGTTATGAATGGAAAAATTTTTTAAAAAGCTCTTTCCTAGAGTAACTCCAAATGTACATTATATTTAAAGGTTTTTCAGGAAATACTTGTTTCCTGGGAGGTGTTGGCATTACACTTATCCTATTGATGAAGAAATGTGAAAGTTAACTGGTGAAACATTTGAAAGCAACTAGAACGAAAGGAATCGTTTGAGAAAGAAAAAATAAATTGGTTGAATGAGGCTATTGATGGCATATTCAAGTTCAGAGGAACTGACAGAAAAGATGGCTAAAGCTAAGACAGCATTCAGAATGCAAAAAGGCAATTCATTTCATTTTAGCAAACACTGAGGAAGCGAACTAATGTACTAGCAGGCATTGGAGAGAGAAAAACAAAAACAAACCATAAATGAAAAAAAGCAATAGCACTATTTGAAGAGCTGACATTTTAATAGCATATCTTATTTTCTCTCAGTTTTAGTTTCCTCATCTATATAATGGGAATAAAAGTAATAAAGCATACTCCATAGGACTTTTGTAAAACTCAAATGACTAATAAGATCATTTAAACTTTAAAGTGATAAATTGATGCCAGCTATTATTATTACTTTATTAATCCATCTTGATCTTTATCTAGCCACTGGACCCAGATGACTCTGGAGGGGAAAGTGAGAAGGTGACCTTGAACAGCTCTTCCTCACTTACATACAATTCATTTGCATGTTATGGCATGACTTTTTTGATGTCATGATCCTCTTTGAAAATGAAGGACAAACAACAAGTCAATTAATTAGTTAATTTAGTCACCTATACATAAAGGACTATAGGATTTAGAAATGAAGGAGACCTAAAGATCCTGTGGTCCAATTTCTTTATTTTATAGGTATGGAAACTGAAACCAAAGAGGTTATTTGATATATCTTTCACTAAACACTTTATATATATATATATATATATATATATATATATATATATATATATATATTTATATTTACCATGCTGTACAAAAAATATCAAAAAGGAAAAAAATGAGAAAAAAAAACAAGCAAACAACACCAAAAATGTGAAATACTATGTTATGATCCACATTCAGTCCCTACAGTCCTCTTTCTGAATACAGATGATTCTCCCCTTGGTACATGGTAAGCACACAGATGCTTGTTTTCTTCCTTTCTTGCTTTATTTAGATTTCAAAATGTATATTTATGTGAATAACCATTTTGACACTTTAATATGTTTAGGGAATTAGCTGTTAATTCACTTTATAAAATTGCATGACCTTTGGTCTATGTGAGTCAGCTTACTCAACAACAATATGGACAACAAAAGTAACAAAACCAGTGACCTTACAGCATAGAGCTTAATTTATTTTTTTCTACAAATGAATGGACTGGAAAAAATTGAATTCCCTTCAGTAATATTTGAGCACATTTCCTTTTTCCCCAACTATAATATGAGTAGGCTTTACCTAAAAGAGAAAGCTTCCCCTCAATGTGTTGGCTCTCTGCCAGCCCCTCAAGTGGGACAAACTCAGGCCCCTCCTTCTTCCCTAATCCTTGAGGATCAGCTATGTCTAAAGTGATAATAAAAGCTAGCATTTACATAGCATTTTGTTTGGAAAGCACTTTACAAATATTATCTCATTATCTTCTCAATAACCTTGTGTCTTGGATGCTATTATTAATCCCCATTAAAGAGGTGAATTAACTCTGTAAACATTTACTAAACCCTGATTATATATATGCCAGAAACTCTGGTAATGTTGAGGTATCAGAAATGTGTCATGGCGTCATTTCTGAAAGAATTCAGATTTCGAGAGTCTCCAATTCAACCAAAAGTGTTTTAAATGATATTTACCCACTCAGTGAATGGGACAAGTTTCACGAAAGAGTCAGCAGCCCAACAAAGCAAGACAAAGATTTTTATAGAGTAAATGGTGCTGGTTACATCATAAGATATGTAAATTTTGAAGTTTGCTAACATGGGGAGATCACAAAGCCTTGGTGGAACTGCACACGGGTTTATTTAGAATGCATTCATTCATTCAAAGGGATATTAATGAATGTTAATGATATGTAACTAGTATAGGATCACCCAAAGATAGCAAAGAAGGGGAACTGCACAGGCGCTATGTTGTGAGAAAGATTTATTGAAGTTTGGGGCCCAATTTCCTTTTCTGCATCCTGTTGGTGCTATTTTCTTATTTCTAGGTTATATTTT